>NC_135736.1:38060000-38710000 GCF_041903045.1 Epinephelus lanceolatus
GTCACCGGACCTGAACCCAATCGAGATGGTTTGGGGTGAGCTGGACCGCAGAGTGAAGGCAAAGGGGCCAACAAGTGCTAAACACCTCTGGGAACTCCTTCAAGACTGTTGAAAAACCATTTCAGGTGACTACCTCTTGAAGCTCATGGAGAGAATGCCAAGAGTGTGCAAAGCAGTAATCAGAGCAAAGGGTGGCTATTTTGAAGAAACTAGAATATAAAACATGTTTTCAGTTATTTCACCTTTTTTTGTTAAGTACATAACTCCACATGTGTTCATTCATAGTTTTGATGCCTTCAGTGAGAATCTACAATGTAAATAGTCATGAAAATAAAGAAAACGCATTGAATGAGAAGGTGTGTCCAAACTTTTGGCCTGTACTGTATATATATTTTAAACAACAGTTAAGTTATACAACCAGTGGTTCCCAAACATATTTGTCTGACACACTCCCACAGCCCTGTCAGATGTAGTAAGTAACCCCCAATCAGCACCACCCATGGAGTTACAAATGTGGTCATTTAAACTGATATCAATGAACACTAATATAGAGTTATACTCATTGGATATTGTTACAACATTGCTTTCGTACAAGACACAGGGATCTGGAATTACTGATGTTAAAGCTTAAACCTTATTCGCACAGGATTAGTGTTACCTGAGGACCTCTAGTGATTTGTAATAATCATGGAGGTCATCTGTGATTTGAATCCTGTGCAGATCAGCCATGTCCATTTGTCAAGTAGAAATTCATCCACAAATCCACAAACACAGAGGTTATGTGATAATATCAGTCCCGTGCAAATCGATTGATGATTTGTGGTCATATGTAGGTTTGTGTTTTCTTTCTGCACCTCTTTTCCAGGTGAGAATTATGGAGGCTATAGTCGCAATTGTAAATGAAAGTTTTGACAGCATTATATTGTCTAAATCACATGAAGTCCCCTGGTAATACTAGTCGTAGGTATGATCAGCATTGCTTCTTAACACTTGGTGTGATATATACTGGAAGTGTCAACCATGTAGCTAGTAATTTATAGGTTACCGTGACTAATAGTTTAAAAAGAAAGACTAGCCTTACATCAATTTGTGATCCTATTTGCATGTTATATTCCCCCATCACACATTTTTTTTAATCAAAATAACAATGTCTGCTTTTTTCAGCTGAGTTACGCCGGAATTCCACTGGATGTGTGTCCGTTGCAAAACTGCAGTGCTGGTTATCCGCTGCGTGCTCCGCCGTCCGTCAAAACCCACCGGCTGCATTTGTGGTGCAGCTCCGCCGGACAGCTGGAGTCACAAGGACCCACAAGATCTTGCAAATTCAGCCATGATTGCACAATATAACAAGACGTATATACGATATATTATACAGGTCATATATGATTTTATGGTTTTGCACCTCCATGATTAACATCTCCTCGTCCATGGTGTCAACGGGGTGAAATGACGTTTGAAAACCTCTGACCTGTTGACTTCAGGCCTGCCTCAGCCCATTATGATGTTTTCAAGGTGTAGTGCAGGGAAATATGATCCGCCGTGAACACTGTACTTTATTTTGAAAATTAACCGGATGTTTTATTTTGTTTCTGTGCACAACTTCCTGCCCCACATGATCTGCTCTGTGCTGAATTGTTGCGTTGTGCTCTGGCGTCCGGCAAAAATAGAAGTCTGTTGCGGAGGGCTCCGGAGCGCTGCAGCTGGAACGCAGCAAAGCTGCAGCCGGTGAAAACACACATTGACTAGAATTGAATCGTGTCGGCTCCGCTGCCATTCAGGAGCGCAGACACAACCAACACACATCTGGTGGAATTTGGGGGTTAGACTTCAGTATTACCAGGTAGCAATAGTAACTGGGAAAGTACCCAATGGGGTACAGGCTCTGCTGGATCACTGACCTTGATGTCTGAAAAAACTTTTTTCACCCAATTTATCCCACCTTGCCCTCGACCTCTGTACTTATTGATTAGACAGTCCACTGCATTCAAATGAGAAGAAGAAGAATATAATATAAAGAAAAAAAAAATCAATTGGCCAAAATACTCTATTACTATCAACACAGAAAAGTAAAAAAAAAAAAGTTGGAAAACAAGAACATTGCACAAATAAAAATGTGAAGAAAAATAATAAGAAAATCCAACTCCCTATTAGTGCCAGTTTCCTTACGCCTATTATTATGAGATGGCCTCAGTGTTTGGTGACATGTTGGTGAGTGGAGCAACCCTTAGTTTCTGCATTCAATTTAGTGTAGCACAAAGTGCACAAACATAAAAAGCAGGAGCAGCAGCTGGTTGTGATTAAAGTATCAATAATCTATAATCTATATTTACAGCAATTATGGCACTCCTGATTCAGTTTGCGGGAAAGTAGGTGGCTAGGTGCGCGGGCACACAGACACACAGACACAGACACACAGACACACAGACACACACACACACACACACACACACACACTGAGCTAATTATCAGCGCCCTAGCCACAGTGTGGAATATATTGCTGTGTTTGGATGCTGAGCAGAGAATAGCATTAGCATACTTTACACAGTTGACATCTTTGAATTGTCAACAGCCTATCCATCACTAACTGGTCTTACCTATTCACACACACACACACACACAAACACACACACCTACACACACACACACACACACACGGTCATGCATGAATATATGAAGACAATATGTGTGCCTACACATTAATAGTCACAGTTCATGTATATATGAACGTGTCACTGTCTCTCCCACACACACACACACACTCACCCACACAACGTGCCATTGGTATGTGACCATTTCTTTTGATTCCTCTCAGAAAATATAACTGGGTTATATTATTATTAGAAATATATCTATATATATTTTTCGTAAGATTGCAAAGTACCTACAATAAGGTACGTTTCAGAAAGTTTTATGGAGCAACTTTCTCAGTAATTGATTAAAGGTTGTCTGTTGCATCACATTGACAATATGAATCATGTTTATATTGTCTTTACACAATATGAAGCATGAGCGATAAATATTCCAGGATGATAAAAGTGACTTTGCATGTAATCTGTTTCAACCATATCCACGTAAAAAAGGGAGACAGACGGATAAATAAATATTCAGGCATCTGTATTATTGCCACCTGTCATGTATGTTTTGTTTGTTTGGTATGTGAGCCCCTATATTTCAACATGACACATGACAAAGTAGATTCCTGCAGGGATCTAACTTCTGACTTTCTGTTTCTCATAACCGTGTCCCTTGAGCATTCTAGAATTAATCATGGAGGCGTCCATGTTTTATTCTTCTTAATCCAGCAGAGAAAGTGTATCTGTTGTTTGAATTCATAGGAAAGGCAATGTGCAAATGTCTTGCCGCCTGCTTCATTCCTCAGTAATTTAAGCTGCACATGACTTTATCCACATGATCGCACAAATTAAGTGTTTTCATCTCCAGTGATTGTTTCTCTCTCTTATCTCTATATTTTTTGCAGTAATGTTTATTTTTTTATGTCCTCTCTGAATTGTGTTACTGTGCTGCCGTGGTGTATTTGGACAGCTGAAGCATCTGACACATTATTTGCATTTTCATCCACTAAATATTCCCTTTTTTGCCCTTATTCTGAAAAAGACAATATTCCTGCTGAGCTTTTTACATGGCTAATGAAAAGGAATTTTCCACTAATATTCCTGTTTACATGCAGCTGTGCATACTCTGACCAACGTGCATAAGTGGAACAGCTGGAGCTGCTTGTGCCATTTTGCTTCTTCTCATCAAAATATAACTTTTCTTCCGCTGTTGCGATCACAGCCTCCGACTTTTGTTCCTTCAACCACCTTTTTGAAAAGGTCAGCGTTACGGTATTTGCGCATATCCAAAAACCTGTTAATATCCAAGTCTTTCCTAATTCTTGAAAGTAGGTGTAATTCTCCTTCCGACCAGAAAGATGGGTTTTTATGGGGGTTCTAAGGGCTGCTGTAAAACTGCGCCTACTTCGGGCAACAAAAACGTTTATCTTACCTTGGGTACAATGGACAACCAATAAAGGACGGCAAAGGATATTCCAGCACACCAATGCAACTGGTCTGGACAGCCACAAAAAGGTTCACAGGTTGAAATCAATGCAAACAAAATGTCAATTTATTCAGGACATCCGTGCACAAAAAAGGGGGCTCAAAGTGCAAAAAAATAATGAAAACTGAATGAAAGCTGCAGCAAACATTTCAGTCCTTGACGATCATCACTGCTACTGACGTGTGCTTCACAGAACAGATATAGACATAGACAGATTACTACCAGGTGTGATGAATCAGTCAGCTGGCGCCACTAATTGAGATGAGATCAACTCTGAGGAGCAGAGGCCTGACTACCAATCACAATGACCTGTCCTGTGAGTATTGTACTATTGACAACATCCCCAGACACCAATGTATGATAGCAGAACATATACAAATGTACAAAAAACACAACTATACACAGAATAATAAAAAGCAAAGTACAAAATATGACATGCAAACATTATATGCTAGTTCTTGCCACTCTCTTACTCATTCCTGATCCAGCTGAAAAGAAGGTGATTGGCTGTATGAACAGCTGGCTTCTCATGTTTTCCACACCTCCCTTATAGTCTTCATTCACTGCCCATTTAGCTAGCCACATTGGGCTGATTATAGCTGAGTGTGTTCTGGCATTTAATGACCATATGTGGTGGTCAGATCTGGCTAATTTGTGGGTAGGCAGTGTTTTCTCACACAACGGTTTGTATGATATCCTAAAAATTAGCAACCTCACAAATGATGTTACGTACTTAACTTAAAGTTATGTACTCAATATAAAGTAATGGAGGGTAGAATTAGGCAAGTAAAGGTACTATGGTTAAGTTTAAAAGAAACATGCTGACAGTGTAAAAATGACTTAAAGTTCACTCAAAGTTCATACTGTTCTGAACACAGGTCTCCTGGGAAAAGTCCTGTGATTTATGACCCATCCACCACCTTAACCTTCCTCCTTATGGGATCGCTTTTATCTTCACTCCCATCAGCGCAGTGATCACTTGATCACAGCCAGTTACTGGCTCATATTTACTTTTTGTATTAACAGTGCATGAAAACAGCCTAAGGTAGGAAGGATTGGCCTCTTGGGCCTAGTTAGTATTTTGCAATCTGGGCACCTGAGCATGATGCACAAGGTTCTTTGCCTTGTTCTCTGCTCCATCGGCAAACAGCTGCATTTTTCACTTACTTCTCTGGGTGTATGTTTTGACAGAGGCTTGCCCTGTCTTTGCTAGAGGCAGGCGAACAGCTTGGCAGAGACCCCGCCTGCCCTCTCTTATCTCCTTCAAATCAACAGCCAAAGAAAAATGCCACAATTCCTGTGTTCAGGGTTACAGAGGGGTTTCTGTTTCTCTCTGCTTTTGCTCTGTGGTAGCACAACCTCTTTCCTCCTCTTGCTCTGTGGTAGCATAACCTCTTTCCTCCTCTTGCTCTGTGGTAGCATAACCTCTTTCCTCCTCTGCTTGTTTTGGTGAAAATTCACATTTAAGAAAAATCACCTACTCCAAGCAGCATCTTTCCCCCTGAAGTTATGAAAAGAAATGTGGATATCAACTTAGCCCCCAGAAAAGTTTCTAAAATTTGGTGAGCAGCAGGGCCTTAGCAAGAGCAAATTTTAAAATGAGGTCCACCAAAGGCCACTGGGGGTTATCAAGGGAAAATGTTGTCATTTCCTGAAGTCCTGTGCAGTAGCTTTCATTCTGTAGGGCACATTTAATTTGTCTGCCCCACTTTTCATTGTATCATCATCCCATGTCTGTTGGAAAGTGATTTCTTTGATTTGACTCCCTCAGATGCTTCAATAACACAAATCATAACGCCAAATACTGGATGAATACATCACAGCAACTTGTGATAAATATGTTACAACATAAGCACAATGTGTTGTCTAATCTGATCAAGTTGCATTTACTGACATGTTGTGTTTTGTGTCAAAGCCCTTTAAAATTTTATGGTCTCCATCATCTTTCAGATTGAAATTATGGTATTCTGGGCGCAGTCCAAGTTGTGCTTTAAAAATGTAAGTAAAGTTATTCTAAGATGCAGAGGAAGCTGGTGCAATGCTGCTGGGACAGGTGTAATGTGGTCCCTTTTGTTAATGTTCACTGAAGCGGAACTACATCCATTTTCAAGACAGTCCAAAAATATTTTAGCAACAACTTTTTACCAAATCCAAGTCAAGTCCATATTGTGATAACATCATAGATATTTAAAGTCACTTTTCAGAGCTTGAGCAAAGTTTTATAAATAAAAAAAACTTCCCATCGATGAAAAATGCATAATAGAAAGAGTCATAATTTACCTCATTTTCAGCTCAAGGTGTCCTGTAAACAGTTTTACAAATGTCTCTTTTACAGTGGTGGTCCATGGGAAAAATGTTTTTTGGGCTGCGTGGGATTATTTTGCTGTAATACCACAAGTGGCCTCTGGGAAAAAGTGGAGGCAAGGCTGAGCTGCTTCCTTGGGGGGCTGCTATTCCTCCACTAAATGAAGGGTTTGTAGACTAATTCTACAAACACTGAACACTGATTTTATCTGTAAAATAACAGTCTACACTGCAGCAGGTATGAGTCAGATTTATTTCCTCACATACCTGAAGCACGCTACTATCCACCCATCCATTTTCAACCGCTTATCCAAAGTCAAATTGCAGGGGCAGCGGGCTGAGCAAAGTATTCCAGACATCCCTCTCCCCAGTTACACTTTCCAGCTCCTCCTGGGGGACCCCACAGCGTTCCCAGGCCAGATAAGATATGTTATCCCTCCAGTGTGTTCTGGGTCTGTTCCGGGGTTTCCAACCAGTTGGACATGCCTGGAACAACTCTGACAGAAGGCACCCAGGAGGCATCCTAATCAGATGCCCAAACCACCTCAACTGACCCCTTTCAACGCGAAGGAGCAGCGGCTGTATTCCAGACTTCCTCCGGATGTCTTAGCTCTTTACAATATCTCTAAGGCTGAGCCCAGTTACCCTTTGGAGAAAACTAATTTCGGCCACTTGTAACCGTTATCTCATTCTTTCAGTCATTACCCCAAGCTCAAGACCATAGGTGAGGGTTGGGACATAGATGGGCTAGTAAATCGAAAGCTTTGCCTTCTGGCTCAGCTCTCTCTTCACCATGACGGTCCAGCACAGAGCCTGCATCACTGCAAACACCACGCCAAACCATCTCACACTCCATTCTACCCTCATTTGTGAACAAGACCCTGAGATACTTCAGCTTACTCGCCTGGGGCCGTAACTCTCGCCCAACCTGGAGGGGGCAATCCATCATTTTCAAGCAGAGAACCATGGCCTCAGACTTGGAGGTGCTGACTCTTATCTTGACCACTTCACACTCAGCCTCAAACTGCCCCAGTGCATGCTGGAGGTCACGGCGTGATGAAGCCAACAGAACCACATCATCTGCAAAAAGAAGAGATGCAATTCTGAGGTCACCAAACTGGACCCCTGTCCCTGGACAGGGACAACCCTGGCGGAGGCCAACAACCAACACCCGCCAGGGGAGTTAGTCAGTGCTGTTGACTGTTCCGGTTCAACTGACATAGACTTGCAACACAATCTCAGATATACATAAAATGAACATGGTCTCTTAACAACACATTACATGGTGGTGGTCGCAAAATGTGTTAGAATGACATGCTGGCACCCCCTCAAACAATGCCAAAGTCTATTACAAACCGTCACAGTTTGGTTAGGTTAGGGAAAGACAAACACTTTGTGTAGCAATGAAAATTCATGTAATTGCATTGACTTTTGGTTTTCCTCGGGACATAAACAGCAGTCTCCTCGTAGAAAGTCAAAAGTTTGTTTTACCCATCCACCACCACCCACCTTACACCTCCTACATAGACTGTCTTGCTCTGAATTTGTGTGCTCACTACAACAAAAGATTCTTATTGACTGTGCATTGGCTCTGTTTTCATGTTTCCAGCATGTTATTTTGACACTCTTTGTTCCCACCACTATTATATGTTAAGAGTTTTGTCTGTTTCACATATTTCTATGAGACCAGACTGATGGTGTGTCTCAAATCACATACTTCCATTAGTATACTTCTATGTAGTATACTATGTGCACTACGTATTCATTGGTGTAGTGCGCAAATTTCAACAGGGTAGTGTTGTCTCAAACCAAACCGTTTTGCACTCACCGGAAATGACGACTGCCAATTAGCATTAGCGTTTGCGTTATCGTTCACGGTACCAAATCATTACAGACTGCTAAATTAACCCAACAAACATACTGCTGGCTTATACCCGACAACAGTATAGTGGTGCTTAGTGCAAAAAACACATGTATTTGTGCATTGCAGCGACGTTGAGAGTCGCACAGTCCTCAGCCAGTATTTCCAGTTTGAAAAGTGGTCCCTCCCCTTCCACTACATAGCCAGGATGGCGTCCATTGAGGGTGAGAAGTGTCCATAGTTCCACACTCAATTTCTTGACTGTTGTGAGTGCACCATCCAGGTACTCACAGTACACTGCATTTTTCCATACTTCTCACTGTGAACGCACTTATGCCCTCAAAATATTAAGTGCAAGAAGTACGCGATTTGACATACAGCATGAGACTTGATATCCAGGGTAAGTAAAATTGTGTTGGAAAATGATCTGGTAAAAGTCACTGCTTTTTGGTCAGACAACTTCGCATGACATTTTCATGGCAGTTGAAGGTGGGTGCTACAACTTAGCTACAGCTGACCACCCTTGACACACTACATCTATTGCATTGCTTATCTTTATGTAACAATGTATAACTATATGGTCCCTGTTAAATAAGCCAAAAAACAGTACATACATGTAATGCATTTAACATCTTAAAAAGAGTAGGTCTCAAAATTCTAACCCATCTGTCTCACTGCAAATCAGATCAGCAAAGCACATGCTGTGCTTTTGTTTGTGTTTGTGCAGGATCTGTCACTTCAACAACTCTCCACTGTACTGCAAGGTTCAATCTGCGTACTGTCTAACACTGGACTAAATTCAAGATGTATTTGGAGTCACAATAAATTGTGCTAGCATGGTATTTGTCTTGTTTGTGAGATTGCACAAATGGAAAAAAAAACAAATGAAAAAAATACAACCACTTAAGCGCAGCCATTCCAGTGAGTACAGGGAAGAGATTTTGCTGTCCACATGAGGAATGCCTGGCTAATATGACAGACGTATTACCAGTAACGATCCACCAGACAAATGATGCAGCAGCCGATTCAATTTAACATCTACATTAGCCATGTGATGTGATTTAGGGGAAGCATGCACACTCATTTTCCACCGCATACACACACAAATACACAGTCACTATAAACACAAATGCATGCACTGTTTTTTAAGCAATCATGCTGAGTAACACGTAAATTCCCTGCCCCCCTTTTATATATACACACACAAATGCACGTGTACACACACACACACACACACACACACACACACACACACTCAGGCTGTTATGAATCCTGTGGGGCTGAGCACAGAGCGGTAGAGATAATGATAATAGATGGAGAGAGTCCGAAGATTATTTTACTAGCATGCCAATATTAGCTCCTCATCCAGCTAGCACACTGCAAGTGTAAGTGTACCTCACATTAAGCAAGCCAAACACTGAATACTTGTTATTAGATAAACAACACATTATTTTCCATCCTCTCTAGAAAGACAGAGAGATGGAAAGGTATGGCATTTCTAATTTAGTCCTTTGTTGTATAGTGGCACCCCAGAGAGTTTTAATAGGTCTGACCAGATGGGGCCACTGAAAATATTGAGGTGGCACACCAGAACCAAAAGCCATGACTGAATTCCAGGAATTTGATTATGTTTTAATGTGTTATGTATGTATGTTGCTCTTCAAATATTATCCTTTTCATCAACTAGACAAATATACAGCTTTAGTTTGAAGAAGTACTTTGGGTGTATGGGACAAAACATCTACAGAGCACATTTTCATTCAGATAGCTTCACATTAGAGGTCAAGGGACCCCTGCCATGCCAAGCCATATGCCCCTTCCCAAAATTCGACCTTACTTTGGAGCGTTACTTGATGGATTGTTATTCGATGCCTTAAGGTGGGAGATATACAAGTGTGTCAGCTCTATGCAGAGCCTACACAGTAGCCTACACAAGTGGCCTACGCCATTGTGAGCATTTATACTTGTGCTGTGGTGTGTCTGTGTCACTCTGCAGTTACACCTCCAAACCACTAGTTGGTTGTGGGGTTTCTGTGAGGTGCTGTGAAGTTTAGTTGATTCAAAACACACCCACAACACACATTAAACATGGCTTATAGCAACAGTTTCAAACACAAGTACACAAATTGGCTTTACTTTAACCAGCAGGATTCACAGTCAAGGCACTTGTCTTTTGCTGGACACATTTTCCCCACTAATACAACTTGCTAATGTTATTAGCACAAGAATATGGCATTTTACATTGTCTGAATTACCCTAGCGGCTAGCGGGGTTGATGCAGAGCCTATGCCGTGGGTAAGCCGCTGATTTGACTCAGAAGCATAAGTCCCACTTAAGGTTGTCTAGTTTCACAAGATATCACAGCCTTCGCCTAACTAGCTTTAAAGATGAGCACACCACAGCCTCTTAAAGACATTAATGTTGGCTTCCAATTATTTTTGCCAAGGGAGTCTAGCAATTGTTTCAGGGGAGCCATTTTCATAAAGTTCACATTATTGTCTCACATGCAATTGAGGTCAAAGAGCTGCTAGAGATGACACACTGCCAAAATGATTTCCAAAATGATTGCACTAATCAGCTTTTAAAAATTTAATTCAATGAAAACTTTGAAAACTTTGAGGGTGCAGAAATATTAGATTCAACACTGCTAGCTCAAGTCACATGATTTTTTTTACATACAGCTTTGCTTAAACCTGCATTTGTTTACTTTTATCACATGGCCACTCAGGGCACAGGCAACAAGCTGTAAGCACAGCCCCTGTAAGCTGCAAACTCCCTACACCTTTCTGTACCCACTTCCTGTCTGTTTCTGCGTTCACACGGAGGGTCCACCACAGTAAGTGCCAGCACACCCAATTAGCAGGGAGTGAAAATGGGTTATAAAACCCTCCAACAATGCCTGCTCACTAATCATGTGCAACACTGTATTGTGGCTGACTTAGTGACCAAATGTAGCACCAGATGTGTTCATTTGATTGTAAAGTGTTGTATATTTAAAATGGACTGTTGCTTAAAATAAGCAGCTTATAGACATCAGAATGAAAATGAGAAGATGTTTACAATTTAAAGAAAGAAAGAAAGAAAAAAAATGGCACCACAGAATCTTGAGAGTAAAGTGAAACAAAGTACAGTACGCTTCAGTTTGGATCGGTATGCTTTTTTTCCGTTTCCACTGTAAAAAGTTGTGGATGGTACCAATGAGACCATTCTGTACCATCTGTAGTTTGTCTGTTGTTATTTTGAAATGTCAGCACGCAACATTTCTTGGATGGATACTGAGGTGCAGACGTTCCTCTCTATCATAGGACAGGAGGAAATACAACGGGAACTGAACGGCACCATGAGGGATAAGAAGGTGCTCCATCTTGTATGCCAGCGAATGGCTGACCACGGCTTCCAGCGGACGGCCGAATAATGTCGTACCAAAACAAACCCCTCAAAAGCAACTACAGAAGAATTAAGGACCACAACGGGCAGAGTGGCGCAAGCAGAAAGAGCTGGCGGTGGTTTGAAGCCATGGACGCCATTTATGGACACAGTCAACTGAGTGTTGAAAGAGAGGGGTCATCGACTCAGCCACGGCCTTGCTAGAGTCCTTACTCGGAGGCTGACAGTGAGTCTTGTTGAATAAGCTAACGTGTAAGCCTTGTACTCTGCTTGCAACTCAGTTCACTTTTAGCCTAACGTTACCGTCAAACCTGTGTGAAATCTTTACTGTTTTGGCTTGCATGCTCACCAGTTCTGCCCGCTAGTGACCTATTGTTAGCCCGCAGCTAGCTAACTAGCGATCCATTGCGTGTTGCTGTTATTTTAAGTTTTAATTCTAGGTTATACTTTCTGTCTTTGCTATTTCGTATAGTGTTGAAATACTGCAGTCTACTTATGTGGTTGTAAAAGTAGTTGTGAGGTATCGTACTGTACCGTACTGCTCGGTGGAAACAGACTAACGACATATGAATAGCATAAAATGGGAGTACTTTTTCTTTTTTCCATGATTATAAAAAGTTACAACAGTAACTCTTTCAGATGGAGAGAGGGGAAAGTTCGTCCTGAAGCTTGTGACTGTTTTATGCCCTCCACTTTAGTGAAGGGAGCATCATCCAGCTGTGAAGGTGACTACAAACAAAGTCACACTTCTTAACAAAGTACTTGTAAGAATAGTTATGGTTTAGAAAGGCCTACAATCAGCTCATTTATGGCTCATAGACAGTTGTGTATCCACACATCCAACAGACTTTGTTTCTGGCCACTTCATGAATGTAAGTGCAACCAATATCCACTCTTTTTTGCTTCAGTCTGTGTGAAGAAAGATAACTAGTCATTTGATCCATTGTTAATAATAGAAATATTGGTTGGTGCAGCTTTAACATGTGCTCCAAATGTCAGACTGGATGCATAGCAGATGACTTGGCTTTATTTTTAGAGATCTGACTACTGGGGTGTATTTGCAGTCCGTGTTTTTCCACCCCAAACAGCCAGTGTACTGACTGTAAAGACTGGCTGCAGGTTGCTGGCAATATATGCACCGAGTGTGTGGAGGTTGTCTGTGTATGTGACAGCTCAGACTCTTACTCATCACAGAACTCACCGGGATCTCTGCTTCTTTATTTTCCCTCCTTTTTCTTCTTGTGTCTGTACATTTATGAAGTGTCATCATAAAGTCTCGGGATAAGCAAACTTTTTTTTGGCTCAGGTTTTCAATTCATGTGTCCGTATGAGCCCACTCAAGTATTTATGTTGACTTTGCATGCTGTGGTGCCACATTTCAAATACTTATTTCACTTACACCTATCACTGAAGGGGTGACAGGGATGTTTTTGTCCTCATTAATGGTTGTCTTTTGGGGTTGAGTTTATCTTATCTGACATGAGGGTCTAAAATAGAGGATGTTGCAAGCTGTACAGATTGTAAAACCCCTTGAAGCTGATTTGTGATATTGAGCTTTATAGATTCTATACGCTTGGATATCAGTTTTATACAGACATTACAAATCTGTCACCATTTATTCGTCCATTAATTTTCCATTTGACCTTTGACTTCTTAGACAGAGATGATGATGATCCCTAAAATACATCACAACATTAATACTGCAAAACTGTAACACTATTTGATGAAACATGGGCCCAGTAATTACAGTTTAAGTTGTATTAACTTTAAATATAAGCTAAGGATTTGTCATGCATGAACATATATTTTTCCACAGTTTCTTTTTCATGTTTACTTTAATAATTCTTTATATTTTTATGTATTTCAAGTGGCCCAAAGGTAAGAGCATTTTTTATTGTAGACTTTATTTTGTGCCATTTAACACATAACAGGTGGAAACATGGCAATACATTTTTCACCTGTGTTTTCTCATCCACCCAGGCGTGAATTGGTCCTCCATCCACCCATCCTGTCACTCTGACTCTGCTATTCTTAGTCGGTCCGTCTGCCACTGCGGTCTCCCTGGACGCTGTGCCTACAGACAGACAGTTCCCATCTGACAAACCATTCTTACCTCCTATCCAGACAGAACGGATTAAATTGGTCATGGTGGAAATCAGCTGCATTGTGTTTAATTAACACCTGGCGTCAGTCTATAAGGGCTGCTGGGAGATGTAAACATCCTGAGGTTCCCATTTGGCGCAGCAGAGTGATGTTAGATGACACAATGCAATATGGAAACTGTCTGAAGCATTCAACATGTGACAGAAACCCAGAGGAAGACAGGAAGAGACAGATTAACATGTGGCTGTAGGTTGACTTCCCTGCGTTTCTCTCTTTCCAAACTGATTTGGAAGCATTCCTGAACTTGTAAATACGGCCCAACATACAGTTTTTATGATTATATTTGTCATGTTTTAAGAAGCTCTTTTTTGTGATTCCAATCGTTTGTGGAGAATTCTCATACTTCAAGCTGACGGTGAGAAATTAAAGAACATTTTCACAATTTTTAAAGCCTGTCTTAAAGCAACGTCATGCTTGCTGTAATCATTCCTGTTTATAATGACCATAAAAAGATTCCCTAATGTGCTTTCAGGGGGGTGACATGCAGCAACGGGCCGTAGACTATAGAATCAAACCTGCAGTTACTGTGGCATGGATATTACCTTTGTATGTGGCACATGTGGCATCCCTGCTCTATCCACTAAGCCACTGGCCACCCCGTATGATATTTCATTTCATTTCATTTCATTTCATTTCAATTTTATTGTATTTGATGTTAGTTTATTTATTTTTTAAATTTTTTTGTTGTTTTTATTTTTATTATATTTTTCTTTCCAGAATCAGAACTCAACTCAGCGAAATTGGAAGGGATCTTTTAATGGCCGGTAGGAACAGGAGGACTTATTAAGGTTATTACTTGTTAATTATTAATTAATTTGTCTTGGGACAAAAATCAATTTTCATTTTTTTACTCTATATTTAATGCAGCATATCACACATATAATATTATTGTAACCTTACAGATATGTAAAGAGTCATCAGCCTGTTTGTATCTTTTTTCTTTCTTTATTTATTTGATTTTTATTTATTTTAATTGATCATGAACGAAGAGGGTGATGGGAGCAAAGATTAGTTTCCCAAACAAGTATTCACTGTACTACATTCAACTATGTTAACTTAATGTTATTTTATTTCAGTTTCAGTAACACTTGAAGTCTAATTCTAAATTCAACAGGATTTAGTTCTATCAATATTCATACTCTGTTTTTAAACTCTGATTAGTTTCAGTTTTCTAACCATGAAATTTTACACTTCAATTTTGATTACAGTAAAATCAGTTATGGTGGTTTCATTTTCAAAAATGAGCTTAATTTTTAATCATGCATTTATACAAATATGCCTATTTTGTGAAAACACCTCGGAGTATGTTTATGATTGTCACCATACAGTGCATTTTTATTTATTCTTCTATCTGTATAATAATAATAATTTTGTATATTGTCATTTATTAAATTGATATTTGGAATTAATGCTTTGGGAATGTGGCTGATTGCAAACTCACAGTCACTCCCTACTTACGAGCCCTTCTCTTTGTCACAGAACTGCCTGAGGATGGTCTAGTAACCGTAATGTCACAATACATTTAAATTGAGTTTGTCTGCAAATTGTGTCCAACTTGTTCCTCTCTCGTGGCCTGTTTCAAAAGATGTGTGAAGTATTCTTGTGTTCATTTAAATGGGGGCTGTCCTGTCCGTCCTGTCAGAGGGATCCCTCCTCAGTTGCTCTTCCTTAGGTTTCTACTATTTTTGGGTTTTTCCAGAGGGATGTCATATGCTGTAAAGCTCTGAGGCAAACTGTGATTTGTGATATTGGGCTTTATAATTATTATTGTACTGAACTGAATGTAAACTTTGGTGTTAATAATGATAGATAATAGATGAAATGGTTTAATGTGCAGCTAGGATATGGATGATTTCATCTTCTCTGTCGTGCCACTATAGCCAACACCGTGACAGTCCACCGGATTTTTATTTGAAACATGGCATCATTTTAAGACAAGTTTCACTAGTTACGCTGCATCATTCCTCATTTTTGTTCAAATGAATTATTGTTACTGTAGCATACAATAATTATGAGCAGAAGACACGTATCAGAGAATTACTGAGGACATACGAGCTGTGCGAACTAAATAAAATGAAGTGAAGGCAACTTTTCTGTGCAGTTCACAGACTGTATATTTCATTCAATGCTCTGGATGTAGCAGCTGCTCCTCCCTATCCTCCCTCAGGTCCTCATCTGGGTGGACAGGTTTCCTGGGCACGATCAGAAGACACAGAGGGGAGCAGGTGCAAGAGAGGGGAGGACATCAAACTGTACATCTGTGACCTTCTCTGACCTCGGCTACTTTGTGAAAGGCAGGGGTGACAAAAAGAAAGGAGACAACATAAAGAAAATGAAAGATGGCAGAGAGTGAGGAGAGAGGGGAAGAGAAGGAAAGAGGAGGCTGTGAACAGATGTGGAGAAGGAGAAACAGCAAAAAAGAAAAAAAAAGAGAATAGAAAAAGGGGAGAGTGACTTGACAAAGACAATCCCTGGGGTTGTCTTCGCTCAGTTTGTGTGTATGAGTGTGTGTAATGAGCATAGTGGGCTGTTGAAGCGCTCATGTTGAATCCCTCAAACAGACAACAGTGTGGCTGCAAAGGGAGGAGAGAGAGAAGTCGTTATGGACACAATAACACATACATATGTAGGCAGGTCCGTGCACACACACACACACACACACACACACACACACACACACACACACACATATATATACTCCTAGTGAATCAGTGAGCTGAAACTGTCACAGTGAGAGAAGGTTCCAGTGGGTGCCAAGTTGTGTCCCTGTGGATCAGAAAAATGCTGGTGGCATTTGATATGCACACGCACACACACACACACACACACACACACACACAGCTAGAGGCTCAAACTATTGTCCATAGCAGGATTCACAAACCCCCAGCTGCTACCTCTCTCCCCCCTTCACTCTGTTTTCTAATTAGTTTGAAGCTCCTGCCATCATCTTAGCATGTCTATGCTTCTTAAAATTATGTTTACTATATGATGACATTTTTAATCTACTGTCTGTCTCATGTATAGAAGTAAACATCAAAAACATAGCAATAAAAGGGATCATGCAAAGCCATAACTGGCTCTAGAGCTGAATCAAACTCTCTGTGACAAAGCGTCAAGAGAACCTCAGCATATAAGCTTTGTATTGTAAGGCTGTATTAGATTACATTAAGCCCAGTTCAGACCAAAGAAGAAGTTGAAACATGCAACTTCTTGCAATGCGCTGTTCCATAACCTGCTGGTTCACACCTATGCAACTAGATGAGATGGTGTATCATCTCTATGCAACAACTCTCTGTACTTCAGTTCTGATTTGCAGATTTTCAGGCTTATTTTGTGGCTGAATTTAATCTGTAGCTTCTTAAAATATGATTGAGGATAGTGATAGTGAGATACTGGCTACAGTTGCATTTGTAGTCGTGGTGAAATGGTGAAAAACAGAAACAAAACGAGCATCAGATGGACTGTATTCATAATCAGTACGCCAAAATAATATGAGTAAGCAGTGCCAGTTGGTTAGTGAATGAGAATGTGTGTGTGAGGGAGGCATAAGCACACACAGCAGCCCACTTTCTGACAGCGGAACACTGTGAGGACAGTGAGGATGAAACAGAGGGCTCGACGGGGACGGAGCACCTGCTGCAGCAAGCGAACATGCCGTCTGTGGTCATTTTGACTTGACCAGCAGACTTCACTTCAAGCCGACTGGCTGCAGAAACAGGTGACCAGCCTTACGTTCTAAAACCAGCCACCAGAGATCTGACCAGCTGAGCTGGAGTGACACCATCAGCTGGCTTGAATCGAGCTCAGACGGCCACTTCACACCGCTGCAACTTTTCTCTGCAAGGTTCTAAAGCAGTTTCATCTCGTTGCGACTCCTTGGTCTGAACTGGGCTTAAGGGTGATTCTATAGACTGAATCACAATGTTTCTTCACAGTAACTTGCAGGTAGAAAACCCTCACCTCAGGTACGTAAAACGGTGCTGAGTAAAAGCTGCTTCAATTGATTAGGTTAAAGAAAAATAAAATTAGCAGTTTGGGTGTATGCTATATTTAGAACGTTCTTGCCGTTTTACCTTGCTGTCAACACAGTACATAAATTAAGCACAGCCACAATATCAGGTTGGACCACCATGTTTAACTAAATACGTAGGTTAGGTTTAGGAAAGTAAAGTTACTTTGGTTAGGTTTAGGAAAAGAAACATGGTGACAGCGTTCCCTATAATAACTCAAAGTTAATAATAATAAAAAAAACAATTTGATACAGCACTTTTCACAGAAAGTGCTTCACAAAATACAATCAACCAAGCAAACAATAAAGCATGCAATCAATAAAAACAAAAGGAAATATAACAAATAAAAACAAAACAAAACAAAATTAATACACAGCGCAAATACAGGCTACTGAGGCCCCAAACGGAAACATACCACGGAACAAGCACTGGACAATTTAGAGTGCAGCAGAGACCATGATGAAAAGATGTTTGTTGTTGTTTTTCAATAAAAAAAAAAAAAAGTTATAAAAAGGCCGCAGACTGTAAACCTAATGGGAGAGAGTCCCATAGTGTTGGAGTCACTACTTCACTTGGTTCACTTTAGTTCACTTGGCTTCACATGGTTTCGAACGACAGTCTCTTGGGGGAAAGTCCTGTGTTGTTTGACCCATCCACCACCTCAATTTGCCTCCTTACGTGAACTTTTGATCTTTATACTACATTTTCTTTACTCCCATCAGTGCATTGATCACATAATCACAGCCTTCCTGATCACATGGGTTATGCATGAATTACTGACTCATGATTATGTGGGTTCTATACAAATTGTATGTTCTCTCTTTGTCTGAGTGAGGTTCCTTTGGGTGCTCTGGTTTCTTTCAGCAGGCCAAAGACATGCAAGAATTGGTAACTCCTAATTGCCTTTTGGTGTTAATAGTTTTTTTCTGTAAGTGTTAGCCTTGTGATAGACTGGTGACTTATCCAGGGTGTATCCCAGTGTGTGCTGTGTTGGCTCCAGCCCCCTGGGACAGGATGGATACATCAATGGAAGAGTGAAATCCAGTCAAATCTCCCAAAAAGTAACAACTTAACCTCCAGTGCAAGACAAGTTTTATTTCGTACGCATCCACTCCACAACAAAACCAACACATCTGATTAAGCGCTGACTTTTTGCAGGTTTTCTGGATAATGAAGTCACATTTCCATCAGTTAGCTCTTGCCGCCATCTCATCTAGAGTAGCTTCAGTAAAATTACGCAGCCAACATCAAACATTAAGTTTAGAGTGAGAAGGCAGACCCAAAATACTAAACTATTCAGATACTGCTCTGCTTTCCAAATGAGAGGCAAACTTTATTTCAAGTGGGCTCAATTCCATATAAATATCATACTGACTGGGAGGTGTGGAGAGGGAGAAAGAGCAAACACGGATGAAAAGAAGATGACAGTATAACTTGCAAGAAAATGTGGAGTTTGTTTTCCCAGAGGTGATGAAACACTCAGCAGGAAGCAGAGTGGAAAAAATGGAAAATAAGCAGCCGAGAAACTTCAGCCCTCCTGCTTTTAGACAATTAGACTGTGTTGCTGTTGCACTGAATACATATGCAGCCACACACACACACACACACACACCTACTCTACAATGATTCTCAGGGCGAGATTTGAGAAGGAATCATGTCTTTGTTGAAGCGCTCACGTACGCAGACTCCATTCAAACACACACCGGTGGATTGTAAGATGTCTTTTTTTCTCCTGCTCCACTGACAGCTTGTCAGCCAGGGTTCAGTGGTCATGGAAATTACAGATGTGTGCGAGTGTGTGTGGAGTAATACTGCTGATCAGTCTATCTGGTGATATGCTCCAATAACGACACATTTCCTTCCCGTATCTCACTCAAATATAAACCTTGCTGTTTGTTTCTCACTGAATGAATGTGTGTGTGTGAGTGTGTTTGCAGTGATAAACACACTGCCCTTCAGTGTGAGGGCCGGTTCACCTTCAATTCAGACAGTCAGAGGGATTTTTTAGAATATTATATTAAAAACGAGTGAGCAGATTTTATAACAAGGACACTAACTATGCAACCCTGAGTCACATACTGAATATTAAATTTACTTTTCCATTTTGTTTTTCTATTACTGATCGTCAGTACAATCAGTCAACTTCTTTTGCAGAACCAGGAACTCTCCTAATTATCAAATTAAAAAAATTAAATGAAACATCATACACATTTTTTTAGCTGCAAAACACATGTATACCATACTATAAATATGTTTTGGTAAAAGGAGGCTATTTTTAATTTTTTTCTATTTAATTATTTGTATAATATTGTGTTAATAAATAATAACATTGCCGAACCTGTTGTGATCAATTGCCCTCATGTAATTATACCTATGGATAAATGTATGAATTACATAGACTTTACATATGGATGCACTTTTTTCTACACTTCAAGCTTATTTGAAGTTTAGCATTTTTCTATCTTCCGACCTGCTCAGTATATAAATATTTATCCAACAGAAACAAGGTCCATAAAACCCACACATTAATATTTATCAATATAAACAAGCTAAAAGCACTGTTTTCTTCTTTGTTACTGATGTTGAAATGACACAAGTTTTATTACCTCTGCCGCTGCGCTCGGAGATGAAATTTCGGTGCTGTTCAACATGCAATATTCACGCTTCACAGCCCAGCCAATGACCGGCATTACACTGCGTTTGAAATGTGGATATGCTTTTCATTAATGCAGTTGTACACTTTGTACACTCACCACGAAAAAAAAGAAAAGAAAAGATCCCATAATGAAGAGTCACAGCAGCAAAAGGATGCACAAGAACAGGTACTGTATATATATGTAGTATAGAATAGGATTATTATGTAGATTGTGAACACTATTTACAAAATAAAGCATTAAAAATAGATGCAATATATTCACAATAATAATGCATATAGTAAACACAGAAGTGACACAAATAGCAGAATGAGAAGACAAAGAAACTGCTACAAAACAGTAGGTAAACAAAACAATGCAACAGATAGGCAATTTTTCCTTTGGTTTATACTCACTGACTGATGTGTAGGACAATATAAGTATTAGAATGTACATTTAGTGTTATCATACAAGGTAAGTCTGTGTTTGTATGCTTTATTATTTGCTCGCCTGCCGTTATTTGTTTCATTATTTATGTAATTTTCCTTCAGGTGAAGAAAAGTAAGGTTAAATGCAAAACAGTGACTTCTTTCTCTCTGATAAAACTGTTGTAACCGCATTTATACACAACATCATGCCTTAGAATAAAATAAAATGTATCCAGGCAAAAAGTATTTGATGCATCACTTTTATTTAGTAGAAGCATGGCTTTTTGTGGCATTAAAATGTTGTCTAAATGAAAAATAAATACAGTAATAAAAAGGTGAAAACAATAAAAGAATAATAATAATAATAATAATAATAATAATAATAATAATAATAATAATAATAATAATTATTATTATTATTATTATTATTATTATTATTATTATTATTATTATTATTATTATTATATAATGTTAAAACTATGAAGGACAAATATTCAACAAACAGCAGATCAAACACTGAATTATTGCATATTACCTGAATAATAATCCTAATAATAATAATAATTTTAGTATTCTAACATATTTGAACTATTGCAATACACACAACATGCACAGAAACATTTATATAGTTTTGAACCATTTTTTTTTAAATAAAATTCAAATCAAAAAAAGTATTTATTATTCATTATTTAAATTTTTTTTAATTAAATTATTAAAGAAAAATACATTTTGTCTCAATTTTAAGTAATCTTCCATGATAGCAAAGAAGTAAATAAATAAATTAATTAAAAAAATTCAAAGCACCAAATTGCTTTATACCAGTTAGTGTCTGATTATCAGTCTTACGACATTTACTCTTTATTTTCATACGTGTGTACAGAGCAGTGTAACAAAAGGAGGACAGAGAAGGATACAGAAGTGTGTGGTTGCGTGTGTGGATGCAGAATACTTCCAGTCTCAGTCTGCTTCTTTAAGCCAGACTCTTCTTCTACAGCCAGGTTTCATGAGTGGAATTAATAACCTGCAGGTAGGCATACAAACAGGGTTACATGCATCAATACGTAGGTCAATATTCTCTTCTTTAATAAAAAGAAGCTGCGCTCCAGCCAGTGTGGTTGAGCTCTGATACGATGGGTATAATGCAGTGTGATCGCATATTTATTGTAGAGGTGGTCAATACTGTGCTGGCTGCCCCTGGAAGCCTTTAACCTGACTTGACTCTAATACAGCATATTGGGCAAGTTTAATATATGTAAGCATGAACGTGGAGGACTGTGCTGTGTTACTGCACTGCAACCCCAAGCGGCTGTGAGATGGCTGTGGAGGAATCCATTACCCAGAAATGCATGATGAGATATGTGCTGGAAAAGTTCAGCTTTACTCAGTAAATCCGATTAATACGGTATAGTTATTTTTTTAACATTCCTACAGCGTATTTGGATGTGGGGCGAGGACTTCCCATCAGGGACCACACACACACACACACACACACACACACACACACACACACATAAATTTGGGCTATTAGGGAGTGAGTAGTGGAGTGGGATGCTCTTGCTAAAGCCCCATTTAGGTAAAATGGGGGAATGCGAAAGAAATGTGTTAAGTGTTGCAGTATTGATTCCAGATTTCAGCTTGTCAGGACAAAGCCTAAAAAACCAGCTCCCAATCACATATTATAAAAAAATATTTTCTTGGACAAAAAAATATATATATATTAATAATTTAAAAAATAAAGTAAATTTAAAAAAAAAAATATTAATTAAAAAAATAAAGAAAACTCTTAAATAATAATCATAAATGTGTTTTTGATAATCAAAAAAAAGTCCTTTCAGTACTAAGCCGATGTTTATGTAGAGTTGGGGTTTACATTGGGTTTCAGTTAAAACAAACCAGTACACAAAATAACAAAACAAAATTTGCAAGCTTTAGGTTGTCATTGGGCAAGCAAAAACTTGTAGAAAACACTAAGAGCTGCTCTGATACAGATAACCTGACACACAGGTACATCACCCTCAATCAGAGCAGCAAAAGACAAAGAAGTCTGCAACAGGCTTATAGACCAGAGTTTCTGGCTGACAATATCTGCTAACATGAGGTCTGCATGAGGTCACGGAAGGATCAGAATGCTCTGGGTGTGAATTGCCCCACTTCTCTTAAGCCCTAAGAAAGGACATCGTCACACCCTGATTGGCCCAGAGAGGGAAAGCACCAAGCTGCTCTCAGTTCTTATTAAGGAGTCTGTCCCCACACCCTATGCAACAGGTGAGCTGAATCACCCTCCGATCAATTCAGGGGAAATGTGACATTCAGCTAAAATGAATTGTGAACAAGTAAAATAACAGCACGTGCCAGAAAATGTGGAACTGCCACAATAGATCACATTTAGCCAAACTTTGTAGCAACAAATTAAATAGGTGGTTTGTGACAATGCATTTCACTGATCTGACTTCTCTGGATTTACTGCAAATTATTACACTGCAGGGCTCCATAAAGACTGGCTGCAGTATCAGATAGTGTCAGTGACTATGTTTACATGCGCACTAACATTTCACCATCATTCCGAAAATGTAATAAGTGTCATGTAAACAGCATGTTCTGCTCAGATATTCTGAATCAGGCTGTTTTCTGAATGTAGGATTTTGTGACATTTGCTGGCATTAGTCAGGTTTTAGGAACATTCTTTGGACATGTACACAGTGCATTCAGAATATGTGTCACAACCGCAGTTTTTACAGCAGTTTGAAACACACAGTCTCTTCCCTGTGTACATGGTCAGCTCTGTGCGTGATCATGGATGCATTGTGCACAAACCAACTGACAGTTTTCAAGGCTGGGGAAGAGATGCATGCACAAAAGTAAAGCCGATATTTCACACCTACTTTTAAACATTATTGAAACTGATTACATTGAAATTTTTAAGTAGCTTTAACTAATTTTTTTAAGACTAAAGATAAAGATTAAAGATGTAGATATCATTCTGGATATGTGTTCGTATCACAACACCGACCTTTTCAAGAGGATGGTTGAAGGAATGACAGAGGGATGCTTTTTTTGCAGAAAAGCAAAATGACACAGGCAGCTCAAGCGGTTCCATTTTTCCATATTTTGACGTGATAAATGATGTTAGGACATATTTTTGGTTTTTAAATATGTATTTGTTGTTTTTTTATTTAACTTTACTTGTTTCAACAACATAACAGCTGCAATACATCCAGAGTGGAGTACCAAAATACAAAAAATTGCATGTTGTCTATTTGTATACTCCCCCCAGAAAAAAACAAACAAAAAAAAAAACTAAAATGATAGTATACATACATGCATGGGCAGATACACATTCCAGACATACATTGGCAGGCAGTAAAGTAAATCAAAATGAAAACATAAGTACACACACGCATTCATACAGAAACACGTTGTAATACGTAATCTACGTCACACAGTGTTAGCGTTTTCATATGTATCAGAAATGCTTGCCATGTCCTGTAAAACTAACCTGTAAAGCCACCCAGCATACACCTCCTGCCTCCATCTCATAAGCATAAGGTGTCTAGCAACTGAGGGGCAATGGAAACAGTATCTGAATAGTGTCTAGGAAGAGGTACGTTCTCTGGAATGACTCCAAAAATTGCAATTAGTTGGGAAGGGGTAAATTTCACTCCAAAAACCACAGAAAATGTATTATATGTCAATGTTCAATAGTTAGAAAGTATGAATGAGGGATGATGTTAGGGCCTTTTAATCAGAGTATGAATGGAATTTTTTTTTTAACATATTTTATTTTTAACCATTTTGCAAAATAAGGGCAAAATCAGAATATTATCTGCAAGTAAAAAAATTTCTTTCTTTTTTTTTTACTGACCCTTTTTTTAACCATACTTTAGCCATATTGTAGACGCGACAAGCTGATATTAAAGGAGTTTCCAATTTAACATTAGGGGGAAAATGTAGCCAAGGAAGCATTATATTTTCTTTCAAACTTATTTTGCTGATTTATTAAAAAAGAAAAAAAAAGTATTTCCAGTTTTCAACTTGCTCTAAATTATGCTGCTGTCACAAAGACAGATAACCATGTTTCAACAGTCCCTCTGTCCTTTTACACTTCTGATTGCCTCGAGAAGTGATTTTCAAATTTCACTGATAACTTTTAAAGCTCTAACAGGCCTAACTGGTTCCATTACTGCGCTGTTAAACCCCCCGTGCCCTGCTTGCAATCTGCATGTGTTTCCTCTTATGAGAATTAATTCAAATATCCGCCAACAAGCCTCGAAGTGTGAATAAAATAACCTGCGAATAATCACTGGAATTTGACCTCTTATGTATTCGTCAAAGAAACGGCAATCCTTGTTGTAGCAAAGGAAATAATGTTAAGAACGGGTGTTTTTTTTCTGTTCCAAGTTGTGCCACAGCCCCCATTTCTTTCTTTGCTTCTTTCTTTCTGGGAACCCAAATGTTATTGTTCACCCACAGTGGGTGACAGTAATTCTGCTCTCCCCCTCAGCTTAAGGCACCTCCTCTGGGCTCTGTCTATCCTCCTCTGCCACAAATGTTTCCTCCACATGACCATCATCCCATACCTCTTTGTCTGAGTCTCCCTCGGCAGTCTGGTTAGGAATTCTCTTTGCTTCACTCAGTGAAAAACTCCACACCTGCAGTGTGTTGTGTGTGTGTGTGTGTGTTGTGTGAAGTGCTGAGGTCCAAAGGGCATCCACAAATAGTCCCTGCTTCAATAAACGGGGCCGATTTCTGTAAATCCACCGTCTACATGTACACTTACCATTAAGATGAGGGGGTAAAAAACCCTTTCCTTCTCTGCTAAAATGTGCGTGAACTGACTTCAGCCATTTTGTAAAGGCACAAAAAGAGGCTGCCATGGTTACACCCCAACTAATGGGAAACGGGCTGTAATGTAATGTAATGTAAATGTAACTGGAAAACCGTGGATGTCCTTTCAGCGTTCAACAAAGTAGCATGCACGGCCTTTGATATCATGACCACAGAGCAGTATCTTTACTTCTGGATGCGACTTTACAGCGCTCCCACATGCCTGTTGTACACATGTGTCTTTTCCACAGTTGTTATTATTTTCAATGTTTTATTTATTTTTCCATTTTTCCCTTCCAGTGTTTCTTTTGCTTTGAAACTGTGAGCAGAATGATGTGCATTGACTGTACTGCACTGGGGGAAAAACAAATGTGCTACATAAATAATGTTAATTATTTATTAGAAGCTTTTTCGCATGTTTTATTTCCATCTCATTGACTTTTTGTTTGTTTGTTTAGTTTTTGTTTTTCTGAGCATTATTGCCTTTATTAAATAGACAGACAGAAAACTTGCAACATTTGTCCCCAGCCAGACATGAACTGGATATGTTGTGATTATAGTATATGTCTTATTCACTTGGCTACCTGTTGGCCCCAGCCAGATAGAAAAGGCCTTGGCGGGGCCTTCTGTCCAAACTAAGACAACAATTTCACACTCAAAAGAGTACTGTAAACTAGAGTGGATAGATCTGTATGGTCATGTTGTTAAAGGGTATGCGGTAATAAAGTTTAGAAGACAACTTTCTTTCTCTTAGTTGTTAATATAGTTGATCACACCATATAATTAAGCTGAATTTCTATCTTTAAATCTCTCAAAAAAAAAACAAGTTAACTGTGATTAATCCCAAATTACTCACATTTTTTTATCTGTTCTAAATGTTCAAGTTTCTAATACTCTTAATAACATGGGAGTGGATTAATATGCTTGCTTTATGCAAATATATGTTTATTATTATTGCAACAATCCAAAATCATGACAAATAGTGTCCAGAATGTTCTCCAGAATAACCTCAAAGGTACTGCATGCTCAAAAAATACTCTGAAAGCATACCATGGAAAACTCAAGCCCAAAAAGCAACAACCAGTTGACATATTGGTCATATTAGTAATGTTAACGCATACTTCACACTTGTAAAGGTTAACTAAACATCCTCTGTTTTTTTTTAAGCAGCTTGGTGTACTCTGGTGGTAACTCAGTTCTCACTGACAGTACATGCAAGTAACTTTGGTTGCATAGAGAGAACCATCCAGATTTAAGACTGAACTTAAAACAACCCTTTCTTTATCCATTTCTGCTCACGGTGGTTTGTTACTGCCTTCCATCCGCAACATTACTGCTGCATCGCTTCCTGATTTCCCAAACTAAGGAGTGGGCTGAGGGTCATAATTACAGAACGTATGTGTGTTAATGGCGTCAACAAACTAGTGACATTAAATATATATGATAAGTATAATGGGAGTCACTTGTCACATGGGGCCTATTTAATCAAATGTGCAACATGCAAAAATGTGAAACAGGCTCCTGATTAACAGATGGCATTCATATCTACCATGTCAAATAACTGTCCTGTTCTAGTCAATACATCTGTTCATCTGACAACAGAGGGAAAAAAAAGCTAAATTAAATTGTGCAACTGGCATATTACTTCATATTCATATGTGAATATTTCATAATAATAATCCAGATATGTTTTTTGGGAGGAGTTCAGGATTGAGGTCTAAAAATCCATGTTTTTTATTTATTATTAACCGGACTCTCAGTTCCATTGCCAACCAGTGCAGTTTCACAAAAGTGAGTGCTTTCAGCATAGTTTTTTCCACAAATTAGTGTCGCTAGTAAATTAAAAAAAATAAAAAATTGTTCGGATTATTAAAACATTCCGTGTTAGCTTAGGTTTTCTCCAAGTCCTCCGGCTTCCTCCCGCAGTCCAAAATGCAGGTTAATTGTTGACTCTGGATTGCCTGTAGGTGTGAATGTGAGTGTGAATAGCTGTCAGCACTGTCTGGCGGCCTGTCCAGGGTGTACACTGCCTCTCGCCCAATGTCAGGATGAATGGATAGTGAAACATGTCAAAAGAGTGAGATGATCTCATTGACGTTGCAATTTGGGTGAAATTTGGCTCAAAATATTTTATTATTTCTCTACTGAAAGAGGACAAAGAAGAACAATATTTGTTCAAGCATTAAGATGTGGACAGAAGTCTAAAAAAGAGCATCTTGAAAAATACTAGTGTGATTTTGTGTGTCATTTATCGCACATAGATAACATTTTCATGTTATCTATGTGTGGAAACATCGCCGCTTCCAGCAGCTACAGAATCAGTTCACCTTGAGATATTGTCCATAATGTTGATTTATATTGCCTCATTTGGAGTTCTACAAATCTGTACCAGATAAAACTGTAAGGTAGTTGATTTTCTCTCATTTGATCCAAATAAAGCTTGGTCTCCTCGAGCTAAAATGTATCCTGACTGATGACCTTTGCTGCGACATCATCCCTCTATTTGTAATCTCACTGATCATTCTCCTCCACATTCTGTCTAATACAGCATAAATCCCCCTTAAAAATCCGACATACACAATTTCCTCTCTCATTTGCACTTTATCCTGCTGATTCTCTCTAAAATAAAGCAATGAAATGCATCCATCACTCCACTGATAATGAAAGACGACCACGACACTGCTTCCGGGATTTTATTTTGTACATTTAGCCGAAAAATGATTCTGAACTGTCATGAAGTGAAATTCTCAGATGGAAGTGCTTATGTGCGTGAAGCTGTATCTGTGTGTGTGTGCATGTGTGTGTGTGTGTGTGTGTGTGTGTGTGTATGGCTTCCAGCCCCAGTCATCATGAATCATTGGTTTCAATGATCCTAGCATGCTAATTCCTGCTGATTCCTTTCCATGCTGTTATTATAAAAGTCAGCACAACAGTCATTAACAGCAGAAAACAGCTTAAAACTTTACCCATCTGACTCCTGAATGAACCCAGCGCAGCACGCCATGAAACATGACCCTGTGTGGGTGTATGTATGTGTGTGTGTGTGTGTGTGTGTGTGTGTGTGTGTGTGTGTGTGAGTGAGAGAGAGAGAGAGAGAGAGAGAAAGAGGGAGAGAGAGAGAGAGAGTGCGTGTGAGCTTCCTAATCCAGGATTTATTGGCCATTAGTACAGCCTGAAAGTCATTACAGTTCATTTTGCTGCCGGGCTGACGTTTTATTAGGACAAATACAGGCTTTTTGGATACGTGCGTGTGTGTATTTGTGTGTGTATAAGCGTGTGTGCATGCCTTAGTGTTTATGAGTACGTTTGCATGTGAGTGTGTGTGAGTGACATTTTATCAGGACAAATTTCCCCATAGGGATCGAGGCCATGATTTCTGAGAGCAGGAAAAAGACTAAAAAGCCTCAAGAAAGGAGAGATGGATAGATAATAGAGGGATTGACAGATGGATAGAGAGAGAAAAGAAGGATTGACATGAGGTGCAACGGATGGATGATGTGAAAGACAGATGGATGGACACAAACAAAGATCACAGAAGGGGTTAGACAGATGGACAGCAATAGGCAAATGATGGTGGGAAACAGTAGGAAAAGACATGGAGAAAACTGTGCGGCAGTACAGTTGAATACAATGGGAGAAATGGATAGATAGATGGTAAGAAAAGATGGCAGGGATGGATGGGGTTCCATTGATCTTAAAATTTCAGCCAGATTAATGAACAGTTCATCCGTACAGATGCACATTAAAAATCAAGTTTTGACACTTGCATGTCATACAAAAGTGGAACGTTATTATCACATTTAAAAAGGTTGTAAATCTGTTCTTTCATCAGAACTGTAGAACACCACAGTCAACTTTAATAAAACAAGTATGCGGTACATATAATGTACTTTTTATGAGGGCGAGTTGCATCTGAGTTAAGTATGTCAATTTCCGTATTTGTGATGAAGGAGATCCTCATTTAGGTAGCTGTGTTCAATCTCTTACTCTCAAAATCAAAAATGATCTGAAGCTGAATCCAGAAATTGTTCTATGAAATAGTTTTCTGATAAATAAAAAACTTCAGATCAATATCGATATTGATTTCAGGTGTAAAACAACAACTTCTGATTATGTCCTATCCATTTCCAGTTGATGCCCCACTCACTTTTGATTCAAATTCTGGCCATTCCCCGCATAGATACGAATACAAATTATTAAGTTGGTTGAAAAATGACAGATACAGACAGAGATGATGGTGTACTTGCTCATCCCTAGTGGCTTGTATCTTTGGAAAACAACTAGCCCTGACTATACCCACAATGTCAAGTCAGGAATTTTGGCTTCATGCACTCAAAATCTAACTTACTAATTCCTCTGGAGTCTAATTTGTGTCCCCCTGAGGAATGTAAGTCCAACATCCAGTCTTCTTTTAGCTCTGTTTTGGTCCCCACCAACTCCTCCTCTGATTGAAAATGACACTGATGAGAGTGGTGAAACTGAAACCTAACAGTAAAGTTGCAGGCGGTAATCCTCTGCGCAGGTTTGTCACTACGAGTGACCCCTCTCACATTACGCAAAACATCACATTTGCAATAAAGAAATACAGTTTGTCAGTCAGTTAGTTAGTCAAATTAATTTTGAGGTTGCAGTACAGTAAGGTGGCTGCATGAAAGTTTTGCAGAAATTACGTCAGAAGTCCTTAACTCTTAAAAACAGCAACATAATGCTTCACAAGCTACTGTGGCCGAGACTGTTCGGACAGACTGCTTATCGACAATATTACAGGACTGGCAGACTATTATTGCCTATGTATGTGGAAAGAGAACGTTTTTGCCCATTTTAGAAGTAAGTGAAATGTTGTTCACCAGCTAACTGTGATTGTTATTGCTATGTTATTGTCATAAATGAGCCATGTTGTTCAATGTCTTGACAGAATTGGACCCAAGTGATATATTATAATATATATGTACTGCCATCTGACATTAGGTAGTTTTTTAGGTCGCCACGTAGTAGTTTTCATTCCACACTGGCAACGACAAGCGTTCAGCGTCTATGTCCACAGAAGCAGCCAACTGTCGGCAACAGCTCCTGGGGAGCAGGCAGGACAGCGGCCGGCCAAATTGCCTTTACCAGGTTGACTGACAGCAGACATTATACATCCAAATATTTTTGTGTCAGCACCACAGGAAGAAATGAACACTGTTTGTATACTGATTCATTGATCTTATTTCCCAGCCCACCGTAGCAAGTGGGGGGGATCAGGCAGACTGAGAGCAGATCAATCAATAAATATAGGGTTAATAACAGCAGTATATTTCTATAACTAAGCTGATATTTGTGTGATTTGATCACAGTTTGGTCTCTCCCTCCTGGTTATGACCCAACAACTGTTTAAAAAACAGTTATACATTTCAAATACACAAGAAAAACTCTGGTTCTGTCTGTTCTGGAACAAAGACTGCCTTAGTATAGCTCTTCCCTTAAGTCTCCACTTAAGTTCTTAAAAGTTGACCAAACATGGGCTTGTAAATACTGGAGTGCAGGGCTGCCCCATAATAGTTGGCCAAATATTAGTTTGAGAAAAAAAGTGAAACTCTATTAGGAGCTGCGCCTTGTCAAAATGAATCAAACCCTATATGACTGGACCATGTGGGAATTTAATTTGAAAGGACAAACACAGGAAGTGGCCACGCTCAGCAGTCAGACAGGAGTCAGGTTAATTTCCAGGGCTGGTACCTGCGGTTATTCCACAGGCTGGTTAATAACATGTCGGGCTGGAAATCCAAAGTGTGGGATCATTTTGAGAAGGTGAAGGATGAACCCAAGGTGATATGTAAACTCATCTTCATTGGTCGACTACAAACATGACGTATCATCTGAAACATGGAAGTAGCTACATGCCCATTAGCTGACAGTGTCATTAACAGGCGGCTCGTCCAGTGTGTGACGTGCACTTGTAGATAAAATATAGGCCTATATTAATGAAGGTTCATTAGTATTGTGTATTAGTATTTGTATTTCTCTGTAATTTAGCACAGTGTTAACAATGTTACTGATACTATTCTTTCTCACACCTTCAACTCAAACCATTGTGTTGCCCCACCCAAAATATATTATTTAATAATCAAATTAATATCGTAAACATGCTGGCGACTGGTCAAGGAATGGCTTTAAATGCTGACTATTGGTTGACTAGGAAAATTCTTAGTCGGGGGCAGCCTCTACTGGTGTGAAGAAAAAAAAACTTGTATCAGCTAACAGTATTATATAATGGTATCTTGTGGCCTGACCTACTTTGGAAACTTAGGTACTATTCTGCTCCCTCAGTGGAAATCCCCACAGTGTGCTTCTGCTACACACAGGTATTTTCTACTCCTAATATATCTTTTAAAAGACATTTAACAAGTTTTATTCTTCCATTACATTTGAATCGCATCCAAATTATATTTTAATTTTTTATTTTTTTCAAGTTTTAATTCACACAATATAGATATAAGTGCTTCTGATTAAACATGTGGTGCTCTTGATTAAACACTTGACTCTAACACAAGATATGATGTTTAAAATGATTGCGCTGCTTTGTTCTCTTTCCTCCCTCAATCACTGCTCACAAAAAAACACAACAAAACTTCCCCCAGCAGCACAACAAATCAGCCTTGATGTCACTAATACACATCAAGATGAATAGGAAAATATAAAGTCATTGAAAAACATAGCAATAATAATTACTTATTGTGGCTTTTGCATTTGTGCATTTTTGTCTTTTGTTAATGCACTTGTGTTTTTCAGATTTTCAAAGCATTGTGGATGTGCAGTTTGTTCAAACTGTCTCGGCCGCCACAATAAGCAGTGCAAATATGGTTAGAAACCCAACCCTTGGTCAGTTTAAACTTTCAGAGGAAACTCCAGTAGGGCAGTAACTAAAAGTCAATGATACTCCAGTGAGTAATGTTGACATATGACCATTTAACCAGAATATTATTCTTGTCAGAGTGGAGAAGCTCCTCCAAAAGCATTTGGGCCACCAGGGGACACTGACAGTGTTTCCCACAGCCAAACAGAGCAGTATTGATTCAATTTACAATAAGCATGGAATCAATCAAACTGCATCACATCCATCACACCAGACTGGAGACCATGACATCCTGACTAACAGTACTGTGCTGTCCTTAAATAGAGAAGTGTGTGTCCATGTGTGTGTCCGACTGTGTGTGTTTATGTTAATTGTTTACTGCACATCTTATTTGCTCAAAACTTTTTGAGTTTATGTGTGCATCCATGTCCTTTTTTAATTGGACATATTTCCATTTCATTTCATAAACACTCTACTGACAGTGTGTGTGTGTGTGTGTGTGTGTGTGGCACTCTGCTATCTTCTCCCAGTATCTAGCTCATCAGTCACTATGCAGCACTTTTTGTCCTATAGTGGGACATTGCACTACACACTGCACTGTAAGAGCGCACACACACAAACACACACACACACACACACGCTAATAGGATTCACCAATCATCATAAACCTTCTAGCAAGGAAGAGAAAATATGTATGAGTGTGAGCAGGAGAGTGAGAGAGAAATAATAAACACACATCATTATGATGTATATCAGCCTAAAAGGAGGACACTGTAATCTGCAAAAACAGCCCAGCAGACTAAACTCTACTAAATTCCTGACTAGTAAAATTCACCATCTGAATTAAGAGAGTTAACGCACCACAAAAAACCCAGTCAAATCACCAAAACCCACATCTAGATGTAGTAAAGCCGAAACAAATCCTCTGAGTAATTATTAGCAGACAGTTGCCGTAAACAGCTCCAGTGAACACACTTATTTCTTTTCAAAGCCAGAGAGGCTAATTGGCTGCACGCCCTAATTGGCCCTAAGTAATTGTCCTAACAAATAAATAAATCAGCCTCTAATTTGAAGCTGACATTCTTTCTTTCTTGGAATTCAGTGATAACCGCTTTTCCCGTAAACAATGTAGAAAACAAATGAGCTTTATTTGGGCTTCATCCGAGTTCTTTTATCTCCCAATTAGCAACTTTCTAAACTCATTTTGATAGTGGTCATGCTGGCAGATGTTGTAGCAGAATGTTTCTTGTTCTTTTCCAGTCATATTGATTATAAATATTTACATGTGGAGGAAAAAATTAGTACACCGTCCCATAGCTTTTAAAGGATCACTTTGCCAATTTTCAACCTTATCTTATCTATCTCAATTAGGAATATACTGTGACAAGCAACAACTGTTTTTTTTGTGTCTCTGAGGGTTTCGTCTGCAAACTAGTGAAATTATTGGTTCTTGGAAGAAGTACAGGCTACAAAGCAATGCAGTGGAGGGCGAGCAAGGCTGCTGGAGGATACAGCTGGCAGGGACCATTAAGAACCGGAGCTACCGAGAGAAAACAGCGACTGGTAGTGCCTTTGCTCAAATTGCCCTCTGTACCATCAGAAATTAAATCATTCCAACACATTCTCACTCCTGACCTCGTCACATATCAACATTTGGTCATGGACTTTCCACATCCACATACAACCTGCAAGGTACCTGGGTGCGCTGTTTGTAGACGTTCTGGGACGCCGTCTAAGTTCTGCCCATTACATGCATTGTCTTCTTTCAAAATACAGTTCCATTTTCTCAGGAAATTTACAGTTTACATACAGTCTCTTTCAACATAAACGCACTGCGTCGGTACTCTGCAAAATAATTGATGTTTTCTTTTTCTTCCACACCAAACACACATGGTTACATATAGGAAAAAAGAACACAGTTTGGCTTGAGAATCTTACAGGACGCGAACATCGCTCTCTTGGATGAAAGTATGTGTTTGCTGGACCCATCCACCACCCCTCCCGCCTGTCCCAGTCGGACTTCACAGCCCTAACTTTGGTCCTTGTCCCACCACGTTTCCCCCCGACGCCGCTGGATGCCGTTAAACTACAATGGCAACTGGCTGCATATCATGCTCATGTTTTTTCTTTGGTTTCTGATGCCGCAAGTCACTACCCAAGTGCCTGATTTCGATGACTTTGGAGTGACACCAGGCTCAGCCTTGGCAGTTTTTTGTTTGGCGCTGTTAACAATGAAAACCCTGAGGGGGACCATGTGTGCTTTACTATGCATGAAAGTTTTGCTCCTCCCTTGGACAGAAGTGTGCTGGTAAGTATGGTTGGACTATTAGACAAATATATTGATGACTGACTGAGTATGCAGCTTTTGGGGGCGGGGTTGTAGAGGAGGTCGTAATTATACACCTTTTAATGGAGGCAGGGTTGTAACGGTGGTGGTCTCTGAGGCCATTGAAAAGATTACGACATGTCGACAGAGAAATCTTTCCACTATATTTCCATTTCCTTGCATTCTGCCATTTTAAAATGCCTTTGTCATGTCCTACAGTCGTATCTTGCTTGGACTACTCTAGACTAGACTATTCTATTCAAGACTCCCCTTCAATCTCCAGGGGTACTGCTCCTGGTTGTCCGTATCCGTAAGCCTTTAGAAAATGTGCACATGCACAAAAGAAATGAATGCAGAGTAGGGATAGAAGGCTCCGACCATGTCTGTATACATATCTAATGTTTACCGGAAATAAGCCAGCAGGGCAAGTGCATGATGAAATGTCACCTGGCCATAATAGAGTTGCATTCAAATACAGTTTCTTTCAGTATTCCATATGCCTCCAAATACTGCACCTAATCAACTTGTTTTTCATGCACTCTCTTTTTGGACAAGTCGTACATACATTTCATTCATGAACAGAGGTATGTATGCCTACTCAAATAAATCAAAGCTGTATTGTTTACAGCATCTGATTTATGTCTGTTGCTATGGAAACTCTCAGCGAAACAGGGAGGATCCTTATTATTTTTATCACTTATAGTTCACATTGCATGGATGTGAAGGTTTTTTTTATTTTTTTTAATCAGGCTTGTTTTCGTGTCTGCTTAACTGGGCTCATTACTTCTTCACATAAATGAAAAAATTCTAGGTCTGCATGCTGTGTAGTTTTTACACTATTTTCAACAGAAAACTATTTCAGGCATTTATGATCAGTATCTCTGTGGGAGCAGGTGGGAGTGAGATGACACATCTGCGGGAGCGGGTGGAGACAGTCGGACATCCGTCAGGAGCTGCAGGTGCAGAATTAAAAAAAAAAAAAAGAAACAACAGTCCTACACACAAGACCCAATATGACCTAATGTGTGTGAACAGCAGGGCTGCCAATTTGGTGCCCGAGGCCAGACACTCAGTGGTGCTCCAAACGTACAGTGCAGCACACCCGCCACTGCTGCTATTAACCTCTTAACAACAAAACATTTTTCTATTAATAAATTCCATCAATTGCTATAGTACAATTGTTATTATTATAAAAAAAAATTGAATTGAAATTGGAACAGTCTTGCAGAAATCAGTGTAAAAACTGATACAAATATTGTCAGTCATCAATATGTAAATATTGCATACATCTATTTTCAGTCTTTACTTTTTCCTTTTTTATTGCACTCCTGGGAGTTTTAAAATAATTTATCATCATACTAATGAGTCTATACTGTCTGTTTCATTGAACCTCTACTCATACATCATCCCGTATGTTTATCTGTCATTTCTGAACTACACTTGACCTTCCTGCAGCCCCATCTCCCACAGTGCACCTCTATCATGCCAGCCGCTGTCATTGACAACATGCATGTGTCTTCAGCTTCACACAGTGGCTCAGGGCAGTCTGGGAAAGGCAGTTTTAGGTGTGTATGGTAGTGCTTCTGTTGGTTTTTCCCTATCTTTGATATCTGAATTTAGATGCATGCTGGAAAAATGACTGAAACTGTTTTCTTTCCTCCATGCACTTCTTTTGGCTGGTGGTGCTCTAGGCGCCTGCCTAGTTCCCCTGTGTTTACAAACAGGGCAGCAAAGTGGGGCAATTTCCTCACCCCTGTAGAAAATATTCAGTGCTGTCAACTGCTCCGAGTTTTCTATTCGTCACTCTCGGCTCATGCTGAGAGAAAACATGCTTCATTTTATCCATAGCAAGGCCTGAAACCAGTTCATGTTTTATGAAAATGTTAATATTGTAAATGAGGGTTCAGCAGTTTGCACTTTGTTTGCCATGGCAAGTGCACCTCAGCTGGAAATGCAGCATAATGTACAAGATCGAGGCAGATTTAAAGGAGGCAAAAAGGCAAATAAAGTTGAAGCAAAGATATAATCAGAGATGAAAAAATGAACTGCTGTCAATCCCATCTCGTCCTGATCTCATTACTGAATAGGCTCAAAGTATGACAGGCAGTTTTCTTACCAGCAAATGAAAACAACAAAAGAGTTACATGAAAAAGATGTATGTTGCTACAACACTGCCTCAACACTCATCTTCAGCCTGGCAGCACAGAGGATCTATACAATCAGCAGTTTCAAGGTGGACATCTAAGATTTGTGTCACCAATTCAATATCTGACCAAATGTCTCTTCTTCCGTTCATGAGTTACGGTGCTAAAAAAAAATATGATGTCACAGTGAAGTTGACCTTTGACCTTTCGGATATGAAATGTCATTCCTTCATTAGTGGGAAATGTTGTCATAATTGGCATATCAGTTCTTGAGTTATGGCCAAAAACATGTTTTTGAGGTCACAGTGACCTTGACCTCTTTTTTTTTCATTTGACCACCGAATTCTAATTTCTTCATCCTTGAGTCCAAATGGACATTTGTGCCAAATGTGACAAAAAAAAAACCTCAAGGTGTTTTTTATATGTCACATTCACAAGAATGAGGTGGATGCAGGATCATATTGACCTTTATGTTTGACCACCAAAATCGAATCAGTTCATCCCTGAGTCCAAGTGGATATTTGTGCTAAATTTGAAAAAAATCCCTCAAGGCGTTGTTGATATATTGCATTCATGAGAATGAGAGGGATGCAAGGTCACAGAGACCATTACCCTTGACCACTAAAATCTAGTCAGTTTATTCCTGAGTCCAAATGGACGTTTGTGCCAAATTTGGGGAAAAAAAAAAATCCCTCAAGGTGTTCTTAAGATATTGTGTTATGAGAATGAGAAGGATGCAAGGTCACAGAGACCTTAACTTTTTCCCCGCCACTGACGAGATATTCTGTCCATTCGTCTTTTTACTGTTATAAGATAGGGGGCGCTTGTGAAATAGAACAGCACTGCCGTGGTAAAAAACAAATGAACGACCACAGAGGAGAGGGAGAAAACAGAGCACTGAATGATCACTGAACATGGCAACATTCATACTTGAAAATGACATTCTTTGACAAAAATGCATTTTCCCAGCTTTTTGTCCAAAATGTTTTTTGTTTTTTTGTTTGTTTGGTTTTTATGAAAATGCACAAATTCTTTTTTTTTTAAAACAGAAGGTCTTGTGTATATACTGTTTACATATCCATAGAACAAATTATTCTGTGGGTCTTAAAAGATGAGTGAATACGATCAAAAATGCTGGTGGTGGCTGGCAACTTAAAAATAAAACTCTGCAGGGAAAGTGTAAAGCTTTGTCCACCAAAATCTAATCAGTTTATCCCTGAGTCCAAGTTAACATTTGTGCTAAATTTGAAAAAAAGGCCCTCAAGGCATTCTTGTGATATTGCGTCCACAAGAATGGGATGGACCATACATATAGAGAGACCTATGTAAACGAAAACATAATGCCTCCGGCCACGACTATCGCCAGCGCAGAGGCATAAAATACATTTCGGAAGTGCATTTACTTCTCAGTGGAGCTCCACACTGTATAGGCTGTCGAGGTGCATGAAAGTAAACCCAGTATGCTTATGATTATTTAATGCAGAGGGGTGTCATATTTCACAACAACCGTATATGAAAAAAAAGGAGTATTTACCAACTTTGCCTATTAGGTGCACCACTGTAGAAACGTTCCTGTTGAGTGAAAGTGCTCCCAGCATAGGGTGAATATATTCTACTTTTATACATTTAATATTTCATAGCTTATATTCCTAACTTTACCAATTAAGATCGCCCTGGGGGAAGTAGGACTCCAGCTCTGGTTCCCTCTCTCCCTCTCTCTTTCTCCCTCTTTGTCTCTCCCTCTCTCTCATTCCCTCCTCTCCTATGGCATAGTGTCAATTAAAATGACATCTGGTGTCACTGTCACTGTCGATGAAATGACATGTTTCTCCTGAAAGCCCTAATAGGATCGCCTCTCCACCACTCAACCCAAATCTCTGCTATAATTGTTTCACATTCAGTCATCAGCCGATGTTTGAAACTTTGCCTCTGTTTCCCAGCCCATTCTGTAGACTTTCCTCCTTCTCCAAGGCTTCCTCACTCACCCCTCTGTCACTTTGTCTTTGTTTTCTTTGCCCTAAAATAATTTCATTTTCATTTCAAGTCAGCTGATGCCACAGAAAGCTGCTGTACATCACTGTGAGTGACCACTGAAAATGAAGAGTTGCCCGTTAAAGATAATCGTACCATAAATGTTCTGCCTAGCGAGCCGTTTAAACACACAGATGCCTACTGGTGATGTCTAAACACAACATCAGTACTCATTAAAGATCGTGAAGAACAACCAGCGCCGATAGCTCAGCCATACAAACCAAATTACACCTATGATGCCACCTTTTGCAAGTTCACTAAAGCTCCTACTTTTTCTGCTGATGAGAGTTCCTTTCCACCTGATTTTTTTTCCATAGGAAGAGTCCTCTGCTACAAAGGAAGTGATGTGGCTGTATTTACACAAGTAGTACCGGTAAGTGGGGCTTGTTTGTAATAAATATAAGCTAAAATGCATAGGGATTCACATGTAGGTGTTTATTCTTACAATATGTGTGCACACACTACAAAAATAACCAAATATCAAAGGTGCAAAATTAAAGAAAAAGCACTTATTTTGTGGATTGTTGCTTTATAAACAGAGTTTAACATATTTGCTGCATATTTACAGTGTGTGTCTTTGTGTTTGTAGACACATGCAATCTGAATGCATTTAATCAGCAAGGAACAGGGCCCTATTCATCGACCATCTTTTCACAATAAAAAAGTTAAGGCTTTAAAATAAAGAACACAAACTGACACAAATAAGCAGAGTTGGCAGGATTACTTTTAAGATGTATTCCACTAAAGATAACTGAATGTATTTTCTAAAATATCGTTTGTAACGTATTCATCACTCAAAGTAATGTAATTAAATACTTTGGATTACTTTTGGAATACCTAAAAATATGTTTTGCTATACACATTTGTTTGGGTCTTTATTTCCATGCCAAAAACACACTGCTGAGCGCGTCCTGGCTTTGCATGCATCTCTGCCATTGCCATGCGGCAGAGCATCGCACACACTTTTTTTTTGTTTTAGGTTTATGGTCCCAGCAGTAAGCGAGCGTGGCTTTCTGTCCACACCGAATCTGTTACAGTAAGAGAATTTTATTGTACTCTTGTACTCGACATTACCCTGGAACTATCCACACAAAAAAAATGCCTCTGTGTTTTTGTGTTTGTGATTTTTTCCACTGAAAAACTGTCCAATGATTGCCACAATTGTTCAAATGTAAGCCTTGAATATAACAATAAGAATTACTTTGTCATAATTTCAATTTCTAATTTTTGTCAAGGTTGTCTTTTTAGTATGTGTGTGTGTGTGTGTGTGTGTGTGTGTGTGTGTGTGTTTTTGCAAATGCATAAGCTTGTCCCAAAAACACTTTGCGTGCAAGCGTGTGGCTGTGCAAGTGTGTGAGTAGCAAAAGCGCTGCAGAGCCGAGGCTATGAAATCATGTTGCTTACAAAATGTTATCTTGCAATATGATGGAATTCTGATGCCATACTAGATTATTAACCTTAACTTTTAATTTGATTTAAATATCTAACACCTTGTCTCTGTTAACATTAGCAGAGAATCAAAGTTACGTTTTATAACTTGTGCAGTCGTACCTCGATCATTGTTAGATTTTCAAATTTACACAAGAAATAACATTATAATCATATTTACTTAATTCATAGCTCTTCACCTCATACATGTATTTGTAGTTTCTTCCTAAGATGTGCGTAGAAATGCAGCAGAAGTTCATGTGTTTACTCTATGTCTAGCTTTTATGGGTGCTGTCCAAGGTACTGAATTGCTTGTTTGACACCTAACGAGTCAGATCTCTGCTATTCTTTTTTCACCAAATTAACTCTGGTTCTTGAACCAGTTCTTTTCGAGATTTTTGGAGCCCAGGTGCCATCCAGCAAACCAGCCAGCGTTTCCACCAGTTTCAAGAATGTGTCATTAATGGAGGGCATTACACAATGCAGAGCAGAAGTAAGCAGTAACAAAAAAAAAATAATAATAATAATTAAATTGATTACCTGCAAACTTGTGTTCAGTTATTACAGATATTTTTTCAGGTCAAGGAAAACCTGATATTTTTTGGTTCCAGCTTAGAACCATCTTTCCAGGTTCAGAACCAGTTAATTTTGGTCAAAATGCTCCGAAAGAGAAATTGTGCTGTTCATACTGTGAGGAAAAGCCCTAAAATTAATTCTAAGTAACAAAGTTAAATCTCTGCAACACTGTAAATGTCCTCAATCGGCCATGGTTTCTACTACATATGATAGATATCAGATCTCCTGCATTTTTATGTTTCAGTTTTGGCAGAATGTTTCCCCTCTGTGCATGAGACATACATTTCTGGTCTAATCAAATCCTATTATTAACAATACGTATTAATAAAACTACATAATCTCACCAGAGTGTGGCAGGTAGTTCAGATTTTACAAAATAATGTGTCAGTAATATGTGTTACAAACTCCCTTTCAAAACCCTTTATGAAGATTTTAAACTAAGGTGCTCCAGGCAGTCTGAACAGTGTGTTACAGCAGTGTTTCAGTTGGACGGGCATGAATGTAAATGTGTTGTTTACTTTGCTAAAGTGAATTGGAAAGGTGGGCCGACTGTGCAGCCATCACTTCAGGCGGAAAGTGTCAGGCAGATGAACAAGGAATAAGGCAGTGGACAACTGCATTGTGTTGGACACTTGCTCCACCAATGTTGCAGGCAAAAAAAAAAGAGCTCTCCTTCAAGGAGAGACTGAAAGCTCTAAAGTTTATTCTGTTGTGTCCATCTTTTACTAATGTCTTTACATTTTTTTTGTACCATGCTACAGAAGATAAGAGATATTTATATAACCATGACTACTGTACCTTATTGTAAAACCTGTGGAAATAGTTTTAGTTTTAATAGATAGTTTGTTCCTGGAAAAAAAAAAGACATGAAAAAAAATAAATAAATATATGTACGCTGATACATCTTAAAAATATTTTACTATTTATTGTTGTGAACATTTTTCTAATAAATAAATTGCCCTTTTTATTTATTTGATTAATAAATGACTTTTTTCATTGCAAGACAAAAAACAAAACAGTAGCTACTAACTAAGGTTAAATAAAGGAGCAAAAACAAAGTCACATAATCACTTGCCTTGCTTTGCGTCACAGCACTTGCTCTTGCACGGTAAAGTGTGAAGCAGCAGAAGATGGTCAGTGGTCAACTCAACTTTAGTTAGTTGGAAAACATTTAATGTTTTAATGGAGTGGTGCTTTTCTTTGCACTATGACAGTAAGGTAATAAAACAATGAGGTCAGCCTTGACATCAAACTATAATGGTTGTGGCTTTGGCTGTTTGTAGAATGATGTTAGCTAGTGAACAAAGCATGCAACTTTTGCTAACGGCTAAAGTACACCATGCTGCAGTTGTAGCTTGGAGAGAGGGGCTGCAGTGAGTTAGGTTGCAGTCTGAAAGACAGACACAACATTCTGATAATTCAATTTATTTCAAGATTTATATTGCTGCAGTGGCGTATGGTAACTACTCCAACTTTAAGTACCGCTTATGTGGTATGTCTCCTCAAAGTGTCAAAGGCTGTGTGGATCATTAAATTTTACACAGACATGAAGTGAATGGTTTCCGTCATGATGGATTTCTGACTGTAAAACTCAATTTACAAAAGTACACTTTCTTAAAAGCTCATGTTTTTTTAGTAGGCCTTTTTCAGAGTTACATGACACGCAAAAGCATTTCAGTCAGGACCATTTTAGTCAGAGAAAACTTTATTTTTATCTGCAGCATTATATTTGCTTCTCTGCCTTTCCTAGGCCTACGCAGAAAGCCTAAGGCGGAGAGTCCGCACCTCTCCACCTTCTGTGTGCCTATGTGGAAAGCCTTAAAGCAGAGAGAGCAAACCTCCTGCCCTTCCATGTGCCTACATGGGCAACCAGAAATTACACTGATAAGTCAGACACAGCATGAAAAGGAGGAGCTGGGGTGGAGGCAGGTTGCAAAGCAGCTTGCAGGGGAAGCAGCAACAGTAGGCAGTCAAGAGCAGTTTAAATAGGGCGCCCTGAATGAGATTTGCCAATTGGTTGCATAGAAAGGAATCATGTGATCTATCAGCTGACTCCCTTTCATCAGTCAGCTGCTCTATTTGGTTGATTGGCTGTTTGAGATTATGTGATGTAGCTGGGATGTGAGCTGGACATCATGTCCTGCCTGAACTAACACTATGCTCAATTTGTATGTGATGTCATAAATTGTCAGAATTAATGTATGGGTATGAAAGGTCTTCTTGCACATGTCTGGGCACATTTGAGTAAGCAAGAATTAGTGCATTGTCCATTCATAAACTGTGACAAAAAACACCAAGTTGAAATCATTTACTGCTCATGTTTCAAGGATGCATACAACAGAAGTGAGTAATCCAGCTACAACTTATGAGCCGTCTGTGTCCTCTTTGATTCAGCTCAGTGTAGTTGACACTGACAGTGAAATGGCCCCGGGTGGAAGTGACTCTGAGGTTACAGCTGATACTGATGCTAGACCATGTCATGACCATGTCAAATCTGTGCATGTTTTACATGCAGCTAGAGGCAAACTATTCTGTTCCTTCATTAACTATTCAAATGATTGTTGAAGAAATCAGTGGTTTGAATGACAATTGTCATATACACAAAAGAACAAGACTAAAGAGAATTAAAAGCAAACAGCATCTTGACTGGGGACGTTCTTTGAAGTTTGCAAGCCACCAATTTGCATGTAGCATTTAGCTCCATCACAAAATTTACAAGAGGGTAGTATTTTCAGAAGAACTTCTCCGTTGTGCAGCCATACAATATTTACTTTGGAACTGATGAAAACAGAAGAGACTGTTATGCACAGTATATCCCACTGAGTAACACAGTGAGATAATCCAAAAGATCCTGTTGTGTGGCAAGAACAGGCACAGTCTCAAAATCCACTCACATCTGACAGTATCTTAGGGGATATTTGTGATGGATTGGTCTATAAATCCAATGAGCTGTTCCAGCAAATAGACATAAGCTTATCACTGATCTTGTATTAGGGTGCGTTTGAGGTTGTGAACCCACTTGGGTCAGCCAAGGAGAAACATACATAAAATTGTGAGTGTTTATGTCACACTTGCTAACTCTGATGATAATATGCCGTTATTGCTTTCGTGCAAAAAGTCAGATTCTAGTTTGGTCAGAACAAGTTGACTGATATCGGCTCTTAGAGAGCTTGAGGAACATGGGCTAATGACGGCTGCTGGTCATGTGGGCAGAGCAACAGTCTCTTCCGTTGTGGATGACAATTTGGGATCACACGGCATTTTAGCACTTCGAAAGTCTTCTGCAGGTTCTGTACAGTAAGTCGAGACCAAATTCAAAATGTGATTCAGAGGTTTCCTGCACAAACACTTGATAGCTACAAAGTAGTAGTTCCAACATTGCAAGACAGTGAGTGAGTAGATGATGATTTACAGGTATCTCTGCCAGGCCTTTCTCCATGCCGGGCCACAAATTGTTTGAAGGAGTTGTAGGATATCACTTAGCCATTTACCTGTGCTACTTGTGGTTCAGCTTCGCTCAGATAAACAGAAGAAGAACACAGTTTGGACTCAGATACCAGTTCTTCTGTGTCAGATTAGCAAAAAGTGCAATAAAGTAGGAGGTCAAGCAACTAAGAATTGGTGTCTCCTCAGACTCCTGCCTGTCATTATTGAAGACAGATACAATGGATCATCATGACCCAACGCGGCAATAGTCTGCCTGAAATAACAATTTAGAGCTGGTGTGTGCTCCCTACATCACTAATTGTCCAGGTCCCTTATCTCAGTGTTGTGTGCTCTTGATTATCTGGAAACAAGGTAAGCAATATTTCCTTCTAAAAACCTAAAACCCTAGCACCACTTACCTTACCATTACCCATCACTGATCCCTAAACTTGGCCCCTAAATATGGCTATGGACAATGAGGTTTGAGAGTAAACACTCCTACTTCAGGTTTAGGAATATAAGCCAATCTCTTGCAAACCATTACCAACTCCACCAAACAGCCCTAAACTTGAGCTCTTTTTTTGCCCCAGTTCTGAGGTAAACATTTTATTTAAAGTGTTGGAAGTGATATATATTCATCAATATGCTTCCAGGAAACACTTTTGAAACAGTTAGGGGTATGCTGATAAGGATTTGACAGTATAAAGAGAAAAGGGAAAAAACCTACTTTGTTAAGCTTTGATAAAATCATTTTTTCTGTCTTTGATTGTGAGGCTTATCTATCATTCAGTCTCTGCCATCATTAAAGGTAATCATTTTCCCAATGCGTCTTCAAAGTCAACCTGGATTATGGCACTAAAGTCCAATGCAAAGAAAAGGGACGCCAGTATGCCGTGAACTCAAAGTTGCCGAGGCTTATTTCCCAGATTGGTGATTCTAAATGGTGTGAAAGGTAAACTCACTCAATTCCTCAATCCACAAAGCCCCATTATTCCTCATATGTCCCCTTGGACAGAAAACCCATTTCTCTGCCAGCCAAAAACCCCAAAACAAATGCCCAATGCTCCAAAGTCCCATTTCTCCAAAAGACACTTCTTGCAAATAGTTGTTGTTTCCCAGTGGTGTTTTGGCCACTTATCCCGGGTGCTTTTTACCTACCCGTTACCGCATTAGCCACCAAACCTGGGTAGCCCTTGTACCAGTGGCACATTTTTCAGACTAAGGGGGTTTAGAAATTCTGGGCTGTCAGAACAATGTGCAGTCACCAGTATAATTCTCTAGCATTTTAAAAAATTTTGTAAAACTTTTTCTCTTTGTGACAGCCTTTGGAAATGTATGATACATTTTTATTTACTGTATACTGTTTTTATTCCTATGCATTTGATCTGAATCACTTTAACGTCTTTACATGCTTTGTCATTATTCTTATTTATCTGCCTCATCTTTAGGAAGGAAGGAGTTAGAATAAAGAAAATATTTTTTGCAAGGCAAAAGGGACGGGATGTGAGCTGGGGAGAAGCTGTGCAGGAGGGATGATTGAAAGCGTGGGTACTGGGCTTTCGGCTGGTGGCTGGTTGCGTCAAGCAGGGGAAAAGCAGGGGCTGAGTCTAACAGAAAATCCAGAGGCAGAACAGGGAGTTGCTGAGCTGAGCAGAGGTTTGAAGCAGGGGAGCAGGGCTGATGAGGTGAAGGGGCTGGAGACAGGGACTGAGGGGAGAAGAGAAACTAGTAAACACAGGCAACAAGAAAAGACAAACTTATAGGCTGGAGATGCAGACTGACTGAGCAGCAGCTACAATCTGGCAATCTGGTTGGAGGCTTGATTACAGGGTGGGATGCAGCTCAGGCTCCAGCACGCCTGTCTCCAGTCAGACAATCACACTCACGTACAGGGAGAGAGAGAAAGAGAGATCACCTGATAGGGAGCCGTAAAGACCATGACATATATCTATCAATCTCAAGCCTTGTCCACACGTAAACGGATCTATTTAAAAACATATTTTTTTCTGTATTTTGGCCTTTGGTCCTCATGCAAAATGGCTCTCAGGTCACTGAAAACAAATGTTTGGTAAAACTCTATTTTTAGCGTTGATGTGTTAATGTCAGAGTGTGTGCTGTTATCTCCTTTGTGAGGCGTCATAAATGAAGTGACATCAGCTACAATTGTGGATGTGACCAAAATAGTGCTGGCTCCAACCGCAGGGCTTAAATTTCTATGTCACTGTGCCAGAAATCCATCACAGAGCCATTTTAGATTTGAAAATAGGTAATTATATGGTGATATATGTCTATGGTATATTAGTATATCTTTGGTATGGTATGTACCTGTGTATATATATATATATATATATATATATATATATATATATATATATATTCTGATCAATCAGGAATAGATGTGATTTTAAATATTAATTGCCCAATCAATCAATGCCCATCTTGAATTTAAGAGTGACTTTTTTGGTCATTTATTTCAAAATCATGTTCGTGATTCCATTCGTAATGCCTTCAGACACCAGCGTATGAGCTACTTCAGTAAAGATGGACACCATGAATTAAATGAGCTCTTTTTTTTTTTTTCTGCACCTGTATGTACACACATAATTATCCAACAGAGAGTTCTCATAACTCACTATACCAGATTTAGGTCTTAGCTCGCTGCACCTGCCCATTTTTGGGGAAAAGAAAGAAACATTGAAACGCCAGGTACCTCGAGGCTTAAACACACCAAAAACCAGTCCATGTCAGCTTTGCCAGCACAAAGCGTGGCATTCAACAGCAAAAAGGACCAATTGAGACAAACACAGACAACAAAGAAAAATAACAGAAACTGTCCCATGTCCATCATCCCTCTGTCTCTGTCTCTATCTTTTGTTGCGCTCTCCTCCCATTTTATTTCCATTTATCTTTTTGGTAGGTTTTTTGGTAGATGGAGCAATCCAGAGAGAGAAAGGTAGAGAAAGACAGGGAGAGACAGACAGAGAGGTGGAAGTGGTGAATGGAATTGGGCTGGTATCAATATCCCACAGGCCAGCCGACAGACTGCCTCATCCTCAGCAAACACAACCTGTCTGAAACATGGATTAGATACAGACACTTGGAAAGAGCGTGCATGTGTGTGTGTGTGTGTGTGTGTGTGTGTGTGTGTGTGTGTGTGTGCACGCGCACGTGTGCATGTGTGTGTGTGTGTGTGTGTGTGTGTGTGTGTGTGTGCGTGTGTGTTTACCTTGTGGGACACTGATTGCTTTGTGTTGACTTGTTCAGACAGATTTCAGTTGTACTGAAACCTGCTTTATTTACCAAACCGACTTTGACTTTTAACTAGAGCCATGTTTACTCAACGGCTGCTTGAAAAATGAAGTTTCAAAGTGTGAGAGGATCCTGTTTTTGTTTCTCACATGCTTTGAGATGCTGCATGTGTTATTTTCATAGCATGTGGCATTTTATCTTCCAGTAAACTACTAAAGGCTCAAAGGACAAATTGTTTGGTACTGAGGACATATATTCACCACATGGACAGCAGGAATGTTTGTCAGCACAGTTTCAAACCACAGGCTAGGAGGTTCTTTTTCAAATTTCATTTCTTGGTAATCTGACTGGTAAGTGTTGACATGTTGCAGTAATATGCTGTAGTGCTATAGATACAATTGTAGCACTATTCATAATAACATTAGTCGCATGAAAAGTAGTGGTAGTAATAACAGAGCAGTAGTATAATTGCATCTTTGACGGTTAAGAGATCTACATATATCTGGTATTTATGAAAGCTGAATGTAGTAAAGATTAGTGAGTGTGTTAGTGAGATTTTTTTGTCCATATCTAGTAATTACCAGATCCATACGTTGTAGCTATAAAACCTGCATCTGTAATGATGAGATTTGTATCTTGTGGTCATGAGATCCATGTCTTATGATGTATCTCAAAAGTTTCAGATTTGTATGGTCGAACTATAAAAACTGGATCTTTTAGATATTTCATGAGATTTTATTTTTATTTCTTAATTATGAAATCTGTATCTCATGAGTTCCGTATGTCCGTATGTCATAATGTAAAATTGGCATTTTGTTATTGAGTTGTGAATCTCCTAATTATGAGACTTTTATTTCAAAAGTTTGAGTTTTGTAGTGCTTAACTATAAAAACTGGCTCTTACGATCATTAGATAAGTGTGGTGTAATTATGCGATTAGTATCTCCATTATGAAATGTTTATCTTATAATTATAAGATTTGTATTATGTTGTTAGAATATTTTTTCTCATGGGGTACCTCGTAATTTTCAAATCTGCATTTAGCAAATATGAGTAGCTATGTGTATCTTGTGTTGTTGAAATGTGTATTTCGTAATTATGTAATCTGTATGTTTTCATCATGAGATTAGCATATTGTAATTTCTGAGATTTTTATATTGTAGTTGTGTGATTTGTATCTTGTAATTACGAGATTTGTATTTACAAATTATGAGACCCTTACTGTATCTTGTGATGGTAATATTTGCTTGTAATTCTGAAAATTATATCTCGGAATAACAGTATCTGTATCAAACATTTTGGGACCTGTATATTGCATATTTATGAAGTCTCTTACTTGTGATTATGAGGTTTATATACATAATTATTAAGTTTTTATTTTGTTTAATTAGCTCAGTTATTTTGTAATTATAATATCTTGTTATTTAGATTTTTCTATCTTGTAATTTACAGATCTGAATCTCATATTTATTAGATTTGTATCTGCTAAATTTGAATTCTTTATCTTGTAATTATAACACATCCATCTTGTAATGGTATGAATGGTCTTATGATCACAGGCTTTATGTTTGGTAATTATGAAATACATGCCATGTCATTATTACACACATTCTTACACAGTATAATTTGTGTCTTGGAATCTTAAATTTTTATTTTATAGTTATGAGGGTTGTCTTCCATAATTATAGTATTTGCCTCTCATAGTTAGGATTAGAATTAGGGTATCTGTATGAAACCTCCATTTTGTAATTTTTAGAATTTTCTTGTAATTATGACTGTTTTGATCATGACGTCTGCAGTAGCAATTTTTATTCAGCATCTTAACTGTGGTGGATGCAATGTGCCTGTGTACATTTATTTCCGGATATAAAACATGTTATTTTTAATGTGCAGCTATGCAGTTTAAAAAGTGAAACTTTAAAAAGGTCAGAAAGTTGGCTCGATAGAGTCATTCGTAATTTTGACCAAAATTAAGCTGGTATAAGGGTCAAACCATTCCTTTTTCTTCGGGTTAAATTCACATAATTATGACTTTAGCTGTCAATAATGCCTTGAGGAAATATGTCCATCATACCACTCTCACACACACACTCACCAAGCCCAAACAGGTGTCTAGGTGTGACTATTTTCTCTGCCCCTGAGGATTTCTGCCAATCACACCAGCAGCAGGCCAAAGGACAATAGAAAATGTGTTACTTTATTTTTATTTATTTTCATTTTTACCAAAAAATAACTGTCCACTGCCCCTAAGAATGTGTCAGAGCGATCAAGAAATGTCAAAACTGCCGCTGTCTCACATTTAGACAACGTTTAGACACACATACACACACATGCGTGCTCACACACACATTACCACTCACTCATGGATACCTCTGGTCTTTGGCCAGGGATAGTCTGACAGCTCCTTGGGAATTGACTTTCGGGATCCAGGTGTGTGTGTGTGTGTGTGTGTGTGTGTGTGTGTGTGTGTGTGTGTGTGTGTGTGTGTGTGTGTGCATGGACCATTAGAGACCCATGGGAGAGATGTCAGTCGGTGACAAGGGACCGGTCCATTCCCCAAAGGGGACAGCTGGGAAGGGGTAATAATGGTGGTGATAGGTGAGCTCCTCTCTGTCTTTTTTCACCGTGTGCTCGTGCACTTGCCTAAGGGCCTCTGCTTACCCTTGTGGGAATTATAGGTGTGAACTATTATGTTGGTGGTGATAATGATGAAGATAATAGTGATAATGTTGCCCATGATGCTGATGATGGGGAGAATGAAACAGCAGCACTGGAAAACAAGATGACCTGAACCACAGAGGAATGTCAATAATTACAAAGTTATTAAATGTGTGACTCACCAAACCAGAAAGAATATTTTGACAGTAAATCTCAAAAACATCCAAACACTGTTTAAAAGACATCATTTCAATATTAGATTGTATAATACCTTGTGTGTTTAGTTGACATTTTATCTCTGTGTGGCCCCGATGGAAGAGAGACAGCTAATATCTAAGTGTGCATGTCCAAAAGAAAGTTACAAAGAGAGTATGGATGTGCACCATTACATTATGAGAGTGTAACAATCACAGGAACACCAAAACTTGAGGATTCATCCTCTGGAGACAATGAATATCTTTTTTTCCCTTCTTCTTTTTTTTTTTTAAAAAAAAATTTATTTATTTTTAGCTTTTTAAAATTTTGGCTATTAATTGTTGAAGCATCTAAAATTTGGAGGATACTTTGTGATTTTAACCTGGAGTTTGCAGATTAGAAATTACGTGGTTTCTGTTCTGACACTCAAAATATTAATCGTCTTCGCCTGTCACTTACACCTCAGAGCGCTACTATCCTTGTTCTTTTTTTGGTTACATCTCGTATTGATTATTGCAATTCTGTCCTCTTTTGTTTCCATCTTAAATGTCTTCATAAACTCCAGTTGGTCCAGAATTCAGCCGCCCGTATTATAACTAGAGCCCTCTCCAAAGATCATGTCACTCCTGTTCTCCGGCAACTTCACTAACTTCCTGTTAAATATCGCATCGATTTCAAGATTCTGCTTCTCACCTTTAAGGGCCTTTATAATCAAGCCCCTTCCTTCCTGTTCTGAACTCCTTCATATCTACCCACCCTCCCGTACTCTCAGATTCTGCAATCCAGCTCACATCACAGCAACATCACACATGTTGAGACTTGCACTGATGATAATTTTATACTTCATATTTATAATTACAATCTTTTTTGTCTAGTCATTTCATAAACTTTTATTGTATAGTACTGAAATGTTTGATTTTATGATCTATGGGTACATTGCTGCTTGATTTTTTTTTTTTTTTTTTTGTATCTTGTAAGGCATTCTTGGGTGCTTTAAACCTGTAAATAAAATGCATTATTTTTACTATTATTATAATACAATATTTTCTTTTTTTTTTGGCTTACTAACTCATTTACCCCCTTAAACACACAATCATACACATACAAATATGTGCTCTATTTTAACAAATGTCCTGGGTAATAACACAAATGTAATTCATACTAACTTCGAGATGTGATTAAAATGATGACAAATTAAATAACTATTATTTTATCCTGAGAGACCAAACACCAAACATGGCCTCAAAAACAGCTATTTAGCATCAGTGACCAATGAATCATAACTCTCATTGCCTTGCTCAAGGACAGCACAGCATCGGGTTTCAATCAACAACCTTCTACTCACCATCCTTCCTCTCCAACATCCAGGCTACCAGCATCTGCTTACGGCTGGTTAGGGAGTGAATACCGTCAGGGGACTCCTCGCAAATATACTGTAACAATACCAAGTCTGTGGGTCTGTCTGTGTGTGTGTGTGTGTGTGTGTGTGTGTGTGCCTGTGTGTCTGTGTGTCTGTGGTCCCAAAGCAGTGATTGATCATTAATATTTTATTTCTTCAGGCTTGGTGGAGCCCCTCAGGAGAAAAACACATTGTTATTATTCACACACGTTCACCAATCTCACACACACACACACACACACACACACACACACACACACACACACACACACACACACACAAACACATGAACACACTTACCCTCAACCACACAACACCACATGGATACATGAACTATAAAATACTCAAAGAACACACACACACACACTTCACATATCCAAACAAAGGTTGCAACCTTTCTTCTCTCCATTCATTTTGTCTTTTTTGTCTTGTTTTTGATCAGCGTGACCACTTGATGCACACACAAACACATGCACGTACACACACGTACACACACACTCACATGTCGACACACAAAACAAAGCACATGGTCCTGGCATGGACACATTTGTGTCCCTCGAGACTCCTTGTCCAGAACAACTTGAGACAAATTGGACAGTGTGTGTGTGTGTGTGTGTGTGTGTGTGTGTTACAGCACATCAGCTTTTGAAAAGTCCCCTGGCTGAATTTGTTTAAAACTGTCCTGAGCTGTTAATTTCCTACAGAGCAACCATGAAAATACTATGAACTCCTCCTCCAAGACCAATGCCATCAATTATTGATACATTTCAGATATTCTTGCTTCTTTCTTCAGTTTATTTGCCTAAAAAGTTGTCAAAAATTTAAACTCAGGACATTCATGTTTTACTTTCCTGGTATATTTTGGCTGTAGTTACTGTACAGATTGAAATATGCTAATGCGAGTCCTGGTATCAGGAGTCCCAGTAGATCCTTTTTTTTTTCAACTGATTCAACTGATTAAAACTTGGAAACTACAAAAAACTGCTAACTTTACATGTGATGAGACATATTCACAACCAGAGATACACAAACACTTTCAGGTCAAAAATGTATGACGAAAAGATGTTTTGAGGAATTGATATGCAGTATTGAAATGCATGTTTAGTAAACAGACTAACGTGTAACTTTAAGATGCAGGGAAAAGTTGCTGCAATTCATGTTTTTAGAATGGATGAAACCACTTTATGTGGGCTGATAAACCCACCTTTAATTATGACCCAACTATGACCCAGTTCCCCTCAGCTCTCCACAGTGAACACATGAATGTGGGCCCCATACACAGCCATGCAGCCTCACTGCGCCCTACTCTGCTTTTGTAACATCCATTTTCACACCTGCTTAGATTACTAAATCAGAGTAAGTGCACTGCTTGATGTCAGTGTTGTTTGTCTGACATCCTCAGTAACATGATAGTGATGATGGACCTGCAGTTTCTAAACTTAGGCCCAATCCCATTTCTACCCCTTAAATCTTCCACTTGGTATAGAGTGTGCCAGTAAACCCGGAACTCCGTTAGCGCTTTTAGCACTTCCGGTTCTCTCGTCTAAAAGTCAATACGTTTTTTGAATGGGATTTTGGTAAAATGCCTCAAATAAGGTCTGTGGTTAACAAAAGCTTAAGCGAGTTTCAGGTTTTGTTCTACGACATAATACACGTCAGTAAATGCCCTACTTGTGAATTTTGAAGCTTTTACGTGTCTTAAAAAAGGCGGTTGCTAACAAGTTGCTCAATATGATTACAAACCCTGTCGGGGACATTAAACGTCATCACCCCTGAACAGGCGAGAGTGCTGGCAGTCCGCCATTACAGCTTCTTATTTAGCTTAAACAGTCCGATTTCCCCATTATACAATGTTTTAAAACAAAGCAGCCAAAATCAGTTGAAAGCTTAGTGGCGGTGACATCAAGAGTCATGCGACCGTGGAGTAGTCATGTAGTCCATTAAAGCCTAACGTTAGCTTTTTACTTCTGGCGATCGCATTTAAGCTTCAAATGTGGTATGAAAAGTGTTCATATGTGAAGATTATCTCGCTGAACAAAACCTGTAAGTATCATAAACATGTGTTAGCCACAGAGCTTATTTGCTGACATAATCCAAAACGCAATGCAAAAATCACATTCACTTTCTCTTCCGGGAACCAGCGCGATGCTAAACTTCCGGGTTTTGACATCAGCCCTGGCACACTCTATTGAGTGCCCTCGTTTGCTAGATAACCCTTGATGAGGGATATTAGAGATCTTTCCCTAAGAAATGAGACACCACTTCATGCAAATTGGCGTGGCTGACGTGCAGGCATACGTCACGCATAGTAGCAACGCAAGATACCGGTAGTCAGTCAGGTTTGAAAATGCCGGCGTGTGCTATGTTTATTCTTCTCCGTCTGATGAATCAACGGAGAAGAAATGCTGAAAACAGGAGGCGCCTACGACGTCTTCTAGTTCTGATCAATTTTGTTTGGGTAAGTCAATTTGTTTAAATATTGTGACGCTGTGTTCAACCGAGTTGCTGATGAGTTTACGCGAGTCCAACCATCTGTTGTTTGTATAGCCTACAATCCGATCATACAGTAACAAATTGTTTTCCAAAACTTGCCGACGTTGCTGACTTCGCAAGGTGTTTCATCCTCCACTTCGTTGAAAGTGTGGGTTGGGGCTCCCTTGGAATCTAGGGCAGGTTTTAGGTTGGAAACCACTTCCACTACCTCAATTCTGTTTTGGGACACCACTAGCCTAAATGTGAACGTGCACAACCAAGTGCAAGTGGGTGTTTCTAGGGGAAGTGTAGGAACTGGGACAGGCCCCTACTGTAGCTTTTTCTCAAACTGAAGGCAATGGTGCTTCATTCCCTTTAGGAATTTCAAGGTTTGTAGTTCTCTTTTAGAGGTTAATCTCTCTATCATCCTGTGTGTTTTAAGATGTAACAGGTGAGTTTAGGACCCAAATGCAGCATCAGGGACAGGTGGAACAGTTTATACTGAGCTTTAATGCTCCACTTCAACAAATACGGGGAGAGCAGACTGATAAAGCAACAGAGAGAGAGTCAATGTTCAGGTTTAGAGTTTCCAGGGGAACAGAGTCAGTCCACAGCTCTTGCTGAAGACTTAAGGAGCGCACAGGTGAAGAGCCAGCGTCCGCCGGATGCACACACACAGCAGACCATTCAATTGTGTGCATTGTTAAGGTGAGGGGGCAGGCAGAGAGTGATGAAGAGCAGGGATTCCAACACCAGGAATACTCAGAGGGGAAACAGTCTCTCCAATGTGAAGCCGGCCGTGGCACTTGTCAGTGGCGATGAAGAGTGGAATCTGCAGCACACGCACAAACGTGGAATGTGCAGCCACACAGCGAAGCAATCCACAGCACAGAAGACCACTGGTAACTGGACCAGTAAACTCACTTTGGAGGGCTGCGTAACGAACAAGGAAGAAGCAAAACACTTGGTCAAGAACAGAAGGCAAAGTGATTTACTGGGGAGCAGACGAAACAGGAGAATCAGAGACAGCCAACGTCGGTAACGAAGCAGTCCAGAAACAAACATTGACAAGTCTTACAAGGAGGTGAAGAACAATCTGGCAAGGAGTCTGTGACGCTGGAGCGTTTATAGTGACAGGCAGTAATGGTCCACAGGTGAGAGGCGTTAGCTTGATGAGCTGGGTGTGGTTGACCGGCAGGAGCAGAAAATATGTGGACAGGTGATATAGGCTGCCAGGTAGGAGTGGTGGAGAGGCGGATGAGCTGAGAAGATGACATAGATGACAGGTAAACAGTGCCCTCTGCAACATAAGATTGTTAAATTTGAAATTCTGAAGTGTGAATCTGTGCGGTTATTTTATGTTTTATCATAAATGCTTTCCCAAACAATATTGCAGTGTTGTTTGGCATTGTTTTCTTTATTACTCCTAACTTTCTTTTCTCTTTTGCTAGACACCTCAGGTCCACAGCATCAGTGCAGTTAGCATGTTTGGTGCAAGAGTGAATGAAACCATGTGCACCTGTCCCAGGAGTGAGGGTGTGGGGACTGTGATGCTGTTTCACATACCACTGTCAAACTATTTATTCAGCCAACAGCATTTTTTTCCTTTCAAAACTGCAGATAAAAAGAAACTGATTATGCCAGGCTGTTTGATGGCCCTCCACATGTTGGGGACTGATTTTTAATTTGGTGTTTTGCCTTCAGAGTCATCAGGAATACAAGGTCATAGCCTTTAAGAGTCTACTGAGGCCCATATTTAAACCTGATGTCTACTGTATCTGGCTGTGTATACTCCGGCTGAATACTGCAGAGTCAAAATAAAACAAACAAACAAACAAAAACACAAAAAATATCCAGTTTATTCAATGTTTCAATGACCACCTGATCTATGAGCAAATCAACTGCATCAAGTTCAGACCTAGACCTCATGTCAAGGAAGCGTATAGAGCTATCTAAATTTCTTCACCACTGACATTAAAATCAACATTTAATCATAAATTCCTTCATGTGGTGTTCCTCAGTCTGTGTCCAATTGCTGTTCATTGTTTGCTTATTGTAAAGCCAGTAAGTTCTCTCTGAGTATTGTAGAATGATAGGCTTATTATTTATGTTGGCACATGATGATTTATTTCTGCTCTTCATTTATATGTGTGATGGTTCCTAATATAGTGCAGAAACTATACTGTGTTGTCACATTATGTATCACTAATGTGATTAACTGTGTGTGTGTGTGTGTGTGTGTTTGTGTGTGGTGACAGGGTGGTGGTGCTCTTTGTGTGTATTATGAGATGAAATTGTGCTGGCACCACTAGTTCCACAGTCATTTATTGAGGAACATTTTATTATATATGTCAGGGTGGATAATTCTGCGGATTAAACTCCATCAGCTCCATCACTGTGTTCTGCCCTGACACTTCTGCTGTTGCAGTTGATGTACTGCGTCTTGCAGAGAGATTGACCCCACTGTGTCAGTATACCCTTTGTCTTCTTTAAAGTTAAACACTGACTTTAATTATCTGATCTATAAAAACTCCATTGTGTAAATGTCTTTAAATGCCACTCGCCAGCCTCCCTGTAACACCTTCAGCTCTAAATGACACAGAGAAAAATTAACAGACCACTTAGTCCACCACAAAAGGTCAATTACACACAATGTCAGTACAATGAATACACATCATTTTACTGTAGATACCAGAGAGAACTGATTAGATTTAACAAGCTCAAAAGTGGGCAATTATTTCCATTTTGATTTAATGTCATTCCTACTGATAAAATACAGTGCTTAAAAAAATTAAGGGAACACTTAATGGTCACAGTATAACATCAAATCAGTTAAACGTAAGAGATATCAATCTGTCCATTTAGGAAGCACAAGTGATTGTGAATCAGTTTCAGCTGCTTTGGTGCAAATCAAAGTGACATCAGGTGCAATGGAGAGGCAAAAGCAAGACATCCCCAAAAAGGGAATGGTTTTACATGTGGTGTCCACAGACAGTTGTTCTCTCCTCATCCTTCCTAGTCTTCTCTAGTTTTGTGCTCTGTATCCATACATGCAGTTGCAAGAGGGTTTGCTGTGTCTCCCAGCACAGTCTCAAGAGCATGGAGGAGATACCAGGAGGATACCGGCTTTTACACAAGGAGAGCTGGACAGGTCCGTAGAAGGGCATCGACCCAGCAGCAGGACCGGTATCTGCTCCTTTGTGTGAGGAGGAACAGGGCTGTTTCAAGACACTCTGGGGGCCCCAGGCAAGAGGCACCTTGGGGACGTCTGGTCACCCTACTTAGCCACTCGCAAGCAGCAGCTAGTAGGGGGCCACATTAGGGGGGATTCCAACGTGTTGTCATTGTTGCAGTGTCTATAGGGGTTCCATCATATTGTCATTGATATGGACCAATGTCAGCCATCTCTGGGGGCCCCAGGCAGTTGCCTAGTTTGCCTGTCCGGTTGCGACGGCCCAGCCAGCAGGCTACTGGTGTGCATGTTTCTGACCAAACTGTCTGAAACAGACTCCATGAGGGCCCGACGTCCTCCAATGGGACCTGTACTCACTAAGCACATGTGACAGGCCTAAAAAAGTCTGGAGACACCGTGGTGAACATTATGCTGCCTGTAACATCATCTAGCATGACCAGTTTGGTGGTGGGTCATTGATAGTCTGGTAAGGCATATCCTTGGAGGGTCACAGAGACCTTCACGTCATAGTCAATGGCACCCTGGCTGCTGTTAGGTACCGGGATAAAATCCTCAGAGCCATTGTCAGACCTTGTGCTGGTGCAGTGGGCCCTGGGCTCCTCCAGGTGCAGGACAATGCTGGACCTCATGCGGCCAGAGTGTGTAGGCAGTTCCTGGATGATGGTGGCATTGATGACATTGACTGGCCCTCTCATTCCTCTGACCTAAACCCAACTGAGCACCTATGGGACATTACGTATCAGTGCATCTGATGCTGCCAAGTACCGCCACAGACTGTTCAGGAGCTCACTAATGCCCTGATGCAGGTCTGGGAGGAGATCCCCCAGGACACCATCTGCCAACTCATCAGGAGCATGCCCAGACAGTGCATACAGGCATGTGTGGGCCATACACGCTACTGAGTCACATTATGAGTTGCTGTGATAGAATTCACACAAATTGATCAGCCTTTGATATCATTTTTTTACTTTGATTTTGAGTGTAATTTTGAATCCCGCCCTCAATAGGTTGATGATTTTGGTCTCCATTGACCATTGGGACATCTTTTTTTTTTTTGTACAAATTGTACAATGTACATCAGTAAAGATTTTCAACTTGAATAATTCATTCACCAAGATCTGATGTGTGATTTAAGTATTCCCTTAATTTATTTATTTTTTTTTTTTTTGGAGCAACTTTTGGTTTCCATTCTCTGTTATAAAATACATTTAATAGCTGTAAAACCCTCCACCAAAAAACAATTTATGCCACATAAAATAAGTTTACATATTTTACAGATGCATTATCAGCGCACAAGCAAATAGGGGATTGTGCATCTGAAACTGAATGATAAGCTCGTTTTCATTTCCAGGTCGTCAAATACTGACTTTGTCAAGCCCTTTGGAGTGTAATACTGATGCAGAGGGCACTTTAAGATGCACCAGGCTTTGAAATAACTTCAGTGTAAACCCATCCATAGCAATATTTGACTAACATAGTTTAAATAGCGAGAAAGTCCATGTAAACAAACAAAGACTTTCACCCAGGTGACTGCTGTTTGTGTCCCATATGAAACAAAAAGTTTGTTGTGTTTTAACATAACATCACTTAGATCTGTAAGTCCTCATGTAACATATTTACATCATGTACGTGTTTCACCCAGGAGATAGCTGTGCATTACATACAGGTGCTACAGGGTGCCTTTGGTGCTGGTATCACGCGCCGAGAGGCTTGAGAAAGTGTATAGCATGGTGATGCCACACACACACACACACACTAAAGGTTTGTTACAGATTTTCCACCAGGCCTGCTTTAAAACCAATACACACTCCTTTTAATGTTGAACCAAATCCAAGTTTATTCGGAGAACTTAGAGAAAGTTGGTTGGCGTTTACAAAAGCTCTGCAGAGCCTCATGTTTGAGAAGCCATTTGAAAGAGGCATGGAGGTCAAGCCAAGGTCAGGCTAATTGGACACCAATGTACATGACACTGACTTTTAAAAGTTATCACAACCACACTAAAGAGAGAGAAAGTCAAAAATTGAGTGTGTAGGAAAAGGGACTGTGGAGAACAACTTTTACTATTCCACCCTGCAGTACTTCAAATTGCTCTGCTTACCAATTTGGTCTGAGCATGCCGATATCTTGCTGTCAACCTTTTTAATTACTGAACTGTACCACCACTAAAAAAGTACTGCTAAATTGGTGATAAATTCAATGAATTTCTTTTAGCTGCCTCTCAATAAAAAGCCACCCCTGCTTCAGTGGTGAAAAAGCAACAGCAAGAAATGTTGGGTTTCCATCAGCAGTTACGTAGAAACGGAAAGTGATCAGTAAACAGTAAATAAGGTTGATATCTTCAGAATAATCAGGAACATATTGTAGCAGTGTAACTGAACTCCAAAGCAAGGACATTTAGTAAGAGGCTACAAAAGTACTCACAGCTGAACACAAAGACTTTCTTGTCACCACGTGTTGAGCCAATCAGCACAGCAACACAGCCTCAGTTCTAATGAAGCAAACAGGCTATTTCTAAAGCTGTCAAAAAGATCAGAAAGATTAGATTTGGAGAGATCATTATTCAATAGCAGTACTCAAGCACAACAATGAGTGATGTAATTGTGAACTTAGGGCTGTTGTTCAGATGTGGAGGTATCGTGTGTGATGTCTATACTTTCATGGCTCTAAAACTTTGGTGGAATATCGGTTAATTTCCAAGTTCAAGTTTTTTCTGAGTACTCAGCTGCATGTTGCTGATGTGAATGAGCCAACTTCTCCTGCTCTTTTATTATGGAATAACAGCATGTATATTGTATTGTAATGTATTGCATTGTGACATTGCAATTTGTTTAACAATGTAAACCCCCCGTGGCTTTCTTTCTCTTTGTCAAAACATCTGGGTTTTAATTGATTCTCTTTTCACACCATTCACTGTTCCTCAGCTTCCTGCTCAGGCTGTGTGCACATGCCCTCAAAGGTGAAGTCATACGAGTTTGTGTGCATGTGTGCGTACAGCATTGTCACAGTAATTGCTGGGCTCGTATCTGTGCTTGTACTACAGGGAGCCGAGTGACAAATTTGTTTCCTCTGTGTGAGAAAAGCTCCAGCCTATTCTCCCCCGTCCTGCCTCTGAGGGGCGCTGCTCATTGTTTAAACATCTGGCTTCCTATCGCCTCCGAGTGTTCAACTACTTGGCAGCGTTTCTGTGTGAGTCTGCCCGTGTGTGTGTGTGTGTGTGTGTGCATAAGTGAGCAAACAAATATAAGTGTGTAAATGTGTGTAAGAGGGATTGAGTCTGTAAAAAGACTGTGAATGTGATTGTTTCAATCAGGGAAAGAAAGTTGGAGTTAGTCCACGTGTTTGCCTGTGTGTACATGTGTGCGTGTGTGTGTGTGTGTGTGTGTGTGTGTGTGTGTGTGTGTGTGCATTACAGTATGAAGGAGATGGATATATGTGGCATTGATAGATTGAGCTATTTGTTTTCCATCTCAATAGAAATGAAGTTGATTGCTTGACTTGGCAGGCTCAACCCTCTTCAGGAAACAAACCCCCACCCTCACCCCGTTACCACACACACACACACACACACACACACACACAGAAAAATACTTACACTCGTACTTGTGGACACATACAAGCTGACATTTAATTTTGTCTACCAAAACACAGACTGACAGTATATGTACCTGAACAAAAATTCAAATGCAACATTTTTTTGTTTTTTTTGCTTCCATTTGTACAGACTTTTTATGCACAGTGACGACTTATGATTACAATTGTGATTTCCTGTGCTGTGGATTACCTCGCCACATGGCTGCACATTCTGCCGTTGTATATGCGCTGCAGGATCCACTTATCATCACTGTTGTCAAGTCCCTTGCTGCCTACAGTTGGTTCCGCACAGGTGTGTTGGCTTCTCACATGTGTACTCCTGGTTCCGGACTCCCTGCTCGCCTTCTGCCTCCTCTCTCACGGTACCATTGTACACATCTGAACTGTTCGACGTTTGAGTGCATCCAGCGGACGTCACTGACTCACCTACCCTCTGTCGCGGTGTGCCACATCAAGTGCTTTGGACTGAACCTGTGCCTTGGAAGGGTCTGAGCCAATAAATTGACTCTCACTGTTTTTTCATCTGCCTGCTCACTCTGTGTTTTACAAGTGGTTTTGTTAAAGACGATTATAAACTGTCCGTCTGTCTTTGGCGCTGACCACGCCGCGACAAGTATCTGTTGTGACTACCATTTGCCTCATGCAGTGCGACATATCCCCTTCACACAGAGTTGATCAGGTTGTGGTCAGTGGAATGTTGGCCCACCCTTCTTTAAATCTTTAGTAGCATAGATTACTTACACACCAATCCAGAGCACCCCAAACGTGGTCAATGGGTGACATTGGTACTAGAGTCTCTTCAATGGCTCTCTGTCGCATAAAGCATACACTTAAAAATTCTCATTCTTACTTAGAGTGCATTACATGGTCAGGCTACTGCTGATGGGGGTTAACTCCTTCACTCACATTCTTCAGCTTGCTCTTTAAGGTCAAATTTGCTTGTTGTCTATCCCTTGCACCTGCCACCCTGATCAACTGGGGTGATCAAGCTTTTGAGGTTGTAGCACCTAAATTCTGTAACTCTCTGCCTGCACGCTTGTGGTCTGCTGACTCTGTTGCTTCTTTTAAAAGCCAGTTAAAGACACACCTGTTTAGACAGGCACTTGGGTACCTTGTATGCACAGGCTTCTTCTTTTGTGTATTCAAATAGTTTTGAACTTTTGTGGCTCAGGTAGTCGCTTTATCTTCTATGTTTTTATTCTTGTATGTTGTACATTGGCCTTGGGACCTATGTCTATGAAAAGTGCTGTATAAATACATTTCACTTACTTACTTACTCTCTTACACGTCTGGTGAGTATGCAGGCCGTGCAACAACTGTGATGTTTTAAGCTTCCAGGAATTCTGTACAGATCTTTGCAACATAAGGCCGCGCATTATCATGCTGCAAAATGGTCATGGTGGTTGTGGATGAATTTCATGACAGTGGGTCTCAGTATCTCATCACGATATCTCTATGCATTCAAATTTCCATCAATAAAATGCACTTGTAACCCCACTGCCACAATGGGGCACTCTGTTTACAACTTTGGCATTAGCAAACTGCTCACTCCCAGAATGCCATACATGCTGTCTGCCATCTGTCTGGTACAACGTAAACAGGGATTCATCTGTGAAGAGAACCCTTCTCCAAATGCCAGATGCAGTTACAGGTGAGCAGTTGCCCAGTCAAGTCAGTTACGACCATGAACTGCTGTAAGGTCAAGACCCTGCTGAGGATGAAAAGCATGTAGATGAGCTTCCCTGAGACGGTCTCTGACAATTTGTGGATAAATTCTGTAGTTGTGCAAACCTGTTATCGCATCAGCTGTCCAGATGGCTGGTCTTGGACAATCTTACAGTGTGAAGATGCTGGATGTGGAGGTCCTGAGCTAGCATGGTTACAATTAGTCTGTGGTTGTGAAGCCGGTTGGATGTACTGCCAAATTCATGGAAACAACATTTAAGACAGCTTATGGTAGTGAAATGAACATTCTGTTCACAGGCAACAGCTCTGGACCAAGCTCTGCTGTGCTTTCCTCCAGAAAATCATCAACCAGTTTCCAAGTCTGCTCTTTCCTTCAGCCTTCTTTCCTTCTTGGTGGCTCTGTGGCTGCTGATTCAGGTCCCCACTGCAGGAACTGAGGCTTCTGATGTGGTCCTCCTCAGCACTTCTTCCATCTGTAATACCCCTGCCATTAATGCATTCGTTGCAGGTCTTGAGGTGTCTGCATTTGTTCAGTACCTGGAATGATAAAAATACATATATCTAACATTTAAAATGACCCTACCCTCAATATCAAGTGGTTAATCCCATTCTAGAAGCTGATGCTTTATAAACTTAGAGGTGCTGGATTTGTGTCTGTAAATCACTTCCTCACAGTCTCACACGTACACACACACACACACACACAAGGATAACGTTAAATAAAGTTTACAGAGACGCCACATACCTGTCTTTATATCTTGGATCCAGCAGCGCTGCAGCTGAGTATAAGAATTTAGATTCCACGTCTCAAACGTCTGTTCACAGCTTTAAGGAGGGAGCCTTTCATAGCCATAATTCCCTTGTCGGCCTCGTTTTCTCAAGTGAGAACGCATTTAAGGACACTGACAATGGGGATGACATTAGATGCAGATGAAGCACTTACCACTATTGTCATCCTCTCCAAGGGGGCTAGAGCTGCGATCGTCTTTTTCAGTACCCCCCACTAGTTTGCAGTCAGTGTTGCTGGCAGGTTGCACTATGCTGTTTATGTACATGGGGCCCATTTCTGAGCAATGTGTTTCTCAAACATGTAATGTGTAGCCTACTGTTGATACTACTATCAATTGTTGCAGATGCTTGTATTTAGCTCCATTTAAATCTCTCTAAGTGCCAATACGCAAGTGGTGAGTGCTTGAAGTGGCCCACAATTTTTTTTACCAATAGCCAGTGCCTCACTTACACTACACTGTGACAGCAGTCCCTCATTCACAATAAGTTGCAGGGTATGTGCAAAGCATCCCAAAATGGCAAATTCAAGGCTAACTATTACTCAACATTATTGGCATTGTCTGATGAAGTGTCATGGACTTTCCTTTTCCTGTGTGGTAGCCACTAAATTTCTTAACATGCTGCACTGTTGGCATTATACAGGTGGATCATGTTTTGGCTTTGAATACATTGCCTTGCAAATGTATTCACCCCTTGGCATTTTCCAATTTTGTTGCATTACAACCTGTAATTGAAATTGATTTTTATTTGGATTTTTTTTCTACACAAAATAGTCAAAACTTTAAAAATGAACTGAAAATGTATTCATCCCCTTTGCTATGAAGTCCCTAGATAAGCTATAGTGCTACCAATTACCTTCAGATGTCACATAAATAATTAAATACAGCCAACCTGTGTGCAACCTAGGTTTCACATGATCTTTTATACACCTGTTCTAAAAGGCCCCAGAATCTGAAACACCACTAAGCAAGGTTTATCGCCAAGAAAGAGGCCCCATGAAGACCTAGGAGCTCTCTAATAGGTCAAGGACAAAGTTCTGGAGACGTACATATTGGGGTTGGGTTATAAAAAAGATATTTGAAACTCTGAACATCCTAATGAGCACTGTCTAATCCATTATTACAAAATGATAAAAAATGGCACCACAACAAACCTATAGTACCAAGAGAGGGCCACCCTCCACACTTGTGGACCAGGCAAGGAGGACATAAATCAGAGAGACAACAAATAGACTAAAGATAACCCTGATGGAGCCAGAAAGCTCCACGGCAGAGACTGGAGTATCTACCCACAGGACCACTTTAAGCCCTACACTCCACACAGCTGGGCTTTATGGAAGAGTGACCAGGAAAAAAGCCATTGCTCAAATAAAGTATTAAAAACATTTTTGGAGTCTGCTAAAAGGCATGTGGGAGACTCCCTAAATATATGGAAGAATGTATTCTGGTCATTAGGGACCAAAAAACTGAACTTTCTGGCCACTCCTCCATTAAGCCCTGCTCTGTGGAGTGTACAGCTCAAAGTGGTCCTATGGACAAAACCAGTCTCAGCTGTGGACTGACCGTGTTCCAGCTCCTTCAGGGTTATCTTTGGTCTCTTTATGTCCCTCTAATTGATACCATTTTTGCATGATCCTTGAGTTTTGATGGGTGGCCCTTTCTTGGCAGGTTTGTTGAGGTGACATATTTTGTCCATTTCGTAATCAGCAATGTAATGGTACTCCGTGGGATGTTCAAAGTTTCAAATATTTTTTCATAGCCCAACCCTCAACTGTTCTTCTCCAGAAAACACCAAATGCAATGAATTTGTTTTGTAAGGTACTGTACCTGGTTTTGGGGGACACAAAACAACAACTGCTTTTCATATTTTTCTACAGCTTGGCAGGCATCTCGCCTAGGGGACACGACATCCACCATGCCCCTTACCTCCCGATGACAAAGTCAGCTAACATACTGCGTCACTTTAGAAACACCGATATGATGAAATGTGTAAATGAACTGTGTTTGTGGTTTGTGGAAACAGACCATCTTCTGACTGACCTGACTTTCTGGCAGAACTTGAATGTATCCACTGTGCCCTCACCCTTAATGACACTGGACACATCTGAGCTCCAGATGTCAGTTGTAAAGCTAACCATGGCAGCCTTGTCCAAGCATTTTGCATACTTGCTTGTACTTAATTGGGATAGCCATTTTGGAGATGAACTGCCGGTTTAGCAGTGCATAGCAAGCTCCAAATGTTCGATTAAGCATTTCAACTCCACAAAGGGATCTATCTAGCACAATAAATTCAGTGACTTCCTTCATTATCAGATTTGCTTTGTTGCTGCCTGGAGTTTCTCTTGCTGCCGATGTCTGTATAAATTCGACTTACACCTTACCAGGATGCTTCTGCAGCATTAGTTCTGCCATGGCTGGTAACTCCTGGGATCTGATGGAAGAAAAAAAGAATCCTCTCAAGGTAGCCCCCAGAGATGAATCGCCACTGGCTCCAGAAATGGTACAACATCATAGACTTAACCCGATCGGATGCACACAGATAATTCGTTGACCAACAATCACTGATGGCTCTGAGACAGGGTGGATTCTCACAGCATGGAAACACTGGACCGTAAATGATAATTAGGGTTTTAGCTGTGGAAACATGGCAACGCCCACAAGCCACAACTTTTGCAGCTACGACTCAGTATGTAAATAAGTTAGCTTTGGGGCTGTTGGAAAAAACTAGCCACCAAACTAGCAAGTAATTCCATATTTTCATAAGACAAACACAAAAATATGCTTGTGTTATAAACTAATATAGAGTATGCATAATTGTATGAGCTAAATGAGAAAAACGTGACACATTGCAACATTTTCAGTCTGTAACACAATTGCTCTTCGTATGAAAATAAAGATAACTGATGGAAGATAGCAAATATATAAAATAGTTCATGAACATCTATGAAACCAGTAGTCAAAGCCTGCCTCAGTAATGCATCTTACAGCATTGGGGTCACCTCAGCATTTCAACTCAACATGTACCTTCTTTTTCTGAATCCACATCTTCTTTGGTCTCAAATCAAAGACACCTTACAAAGAGAGACAGCAGCTGTTAAGATAATGACAAAGTCTATATGGCTGAGTGGTAGAAACTGGCATTAGTCAGTCTTTTAGGCAAATATTTCCATAGCTAGCTCTCTGTAGAGGCTTTAACAAGGTTTTCAAGATACAGCCCCGGGGCTTACTGCAGGCAAGGCTTTCCAATCAGCACAGGGAGAAAACGCTGAGAGCTGCTCCACAGACACAGCAAAAATGATAAACACACTATTATTATAAGCACAGCCCTGATAGATAGACACACACACACAGAGTTCTAATTAACAGAAGTTCAGTTATGAATAGCCTTGGAGTTAGTGTGCGAGTGTGATTTTTTTTTTTCATTGATTTTAATTTTCTTATCAAAGGGCACCTGAGGACAGAGAAAGAGAAAGTCCTGGATGGAACATTCACTGAGTCTTCTTTGACTGTAAATATTTACAATGGATCAAAGGACTATGTGTAATGTGAAAGGGATCGCTATTGATGAATCTGCAGAGAATTTTCGCCCAACTTTGTAATTACCCTCAGTTTTTTGATCGATTGTTTTGGTTTTATGGCACACGACTTTACCGTTTCGGTTCACTCCTGCTGCTCTCATCAGCATCATCTGAAGTGAAATGCTTATTTCAGTCTGTCTGAAGAGACCATTAACAGGTTTGCCATGTCAGCTTTATAAAGTGATCATATGTCAGCACTGTGTTAACAGCTTGTTGCCATGTCCCCAATTAGCTAAAAAAAATCTGTGAATTGAGGTTTAAGTACAATAATAAAACCAGACACTTTTGTTAGTCTTCGTTAATGATGCAGTACAATATGAAATGTTACTTTAATTACATAATTCAGTTGAATTTGATTTTGTGTAACTACTTTTGAGTTACTGACCTAAAAAGTTAATCTTCAATCAGTGCATTTCAAGGAAAATAACTTTCACTTGGCTCATTGCTCCTTCTGCTTTTACAATATTTGTGTGATCACTATAATGAACATCCTTTTTCCTTTGCTCTGAAAGGTAAGAAACACCACCCGCGGGAGAGAAGAGCGTAAATAAAGAACCAAATGTCAGAGGAGGCTGGATGCTTTGATAAGAGGAGATACTCACCATGCTGCCTGCACCATGTAAAGATAGGAATATCAGTGTAAAATGTAAGTTGTGTCCAGCTCAGTATCAGCTGTCTACAGCTGGAAACTCCACTGGCAGTATGTGAATGTGCTTTATCATAAAAAATTCACAAAAGCACCTCCTCCTGTTACGGATAATGGTCAGAATATCTCAACCCCAACTGAACAGGCTAGGATCAATGTTTTGTCTGCTGTGCAGTAACATAGCGAGAAATGAAGAGGCTTTGTATTGGCGGAAATGCTGCTTGGTAGAATCACTGTCATCAAAGATTGATTAGGGAACCTAAAGAAGGAGAAGTAAGCACTGAATGTGAAAGGGAGCAATTAAATTGATTGCACCGCGGCCACTTATTTTGATGTCTGATGCAATTTATGTCTGTGGTATTTATGTGAAACAGAGTGCGTCTTGGGATGCAAGACAAATTTTTGAAAAATATTCTGAAATCAGATGAATCGAAGATGAAAGTACCCCCCCTGGTGAAACAGACTTTCAGTAACAAAATCTCTCATTTCATGTAGAGACAAACTGGTTTGTGCTGAGATATGAACTTTTATGACGTATAGATTCTCATGACAATCTCTTCTTCTCCACTTTGTTTTATAAAGGTTTCAAGTTTACGCTCACTTTTTAGTGTGTTTACAGTGAATAAATGAGGAATTCCAGGGCTGAATGATGAAAAGAGCACCCTCTATAGAAGCACAAGTGTCATCTACAGAAAAAAAATACCCACAGAAAGACACTACAATCTAGTATGTATGCATTTGAGTGTGTGTATGCATTTGAGTGTGTGTGAATCCCTGTATGCACTATGTGTGAGTCCCTGTGTGTGGCCTGCTTCTTATTCAAAGTGACATTTTAAGCCGTTTAGCTGTCACTCACCAGCGCAGCGGCACAGTGTTGATGACCACCCCCCCCATGGGGGTTTTGGTACGACCCACTGGAGCTTTGCCTGTTAATAAGGGTCCTGCCATGTCCAGTGGGTAGGGGGGGGTGACAGGATAAGTGGCTATCCTAGCGGGAGTGACACAGCTGAATAAGTCCAGAGTCTCTGATGTGATGTCTAATAAGATTTTAAAGGAGTGAAAAAAGAAGCAGTCTGGAAGCAGAAAGGCAGTTAACTGCAAGTCATTTGAAGGTCTTTTTGAAGTTTTCTGCAGTGACAGAGAATCAATCACGCTTCTGAACTTCCTCAGCCTGAGAGTAAAGCTGAGCAAGTTTAGTCTGTTATCTGGGGAGCTGACGATGACACATGAAAACATACCAACTCTACTGTTGTCTGCTGTGCAGAGACCCGGCAGAGCTAAGACCGTTCAGGGTCTCAGCTTAAAAGGAATACTTCACTCGTAAAATGGCCATTTGTAGCCTTTATCAATTACTCACTGATGTTATATTGAATTTGTGAAGAAAACCGTTTTCCTCACATGCCTCCACTGTGAACGGAGAATCCAAAAAAGGTAGAGAGTCTTCAAAAATTGAAGTAAATGAAACTCAAACTGCAGGAGTTGTGTGAGAGTTTGTAAAGGGATCTTTTGAAATAGTCTTGCTGTTTAATTCAATTAATGAAGAATGTCCGCCTTTTTTGGATTCTCTGCTCACCATGGACCCCAAACTTCAAATTCAAAATGTGAGTTAATTTACCCTCCTTTACAAATACATTTTGTAATTGTTACAAAACATTTTTCATTGTTTAGCTGGATTGGATTGATTGCATTTTATTGTCTAATTTCCCCAAAATCAGTCTTGCATCTCTGCATTGCATACATAACACACACACATACAAAAACAAACAAGAAAAATGATCATTATATAATCCATTAAGCTAATCCATATTTTGTTGGTTCTCATCCCAAGACGTCACATACTGTATCATCGCTTTTTCAGTGGCCTTTCATATCTACATATTACGCTGAGACATACTGACTTAGTGACATCAACAAAAGCACTTGAGAGAGAAACGCTTTTTTGTGCAAACCCCAGGCAATTGCTGATGGGCGGCAAGGTGACAATTGACATACACCCTATTTCCACCCAAATTAGTATGTGTATACAAGTTTTTAAAACACGGGTAAACCTGCTAAAAATAGGCTAGAGACTCCTTTCCCAATGCCAGTAGAACAGAGCTGTGCACAGAGCTTTTTTTGGTGTGTCACTCTGACGTCACAGACAGGCCGGAACAGGTAAATAGTAGACAGCACTATACGGCAGCATGGAGGAAAGAAAATATCAGGGAGTTCTTGTTTTTATCTCTTACATACTCAGTCATACTCCTTTCACTCGGTGCAGACTAACTTTGAACAATGTTTGAGTTCTGCCTTGACGATGTTTTGTGATGGTGTTTCATTTCATCCTGCCACTTCAGGGGCTAAACTTAGCACGTTCACTCGCGTGTTGTCTTCTCATCAATGCCAGTTGGAGCAGGAGGCGATAAATACCCGTGACTACTGCAGAGTAATTTGACCCAGGTGTGAATGCCAATTAAAACCTTTCCCTTTGCTCCCATTGTTAGTGGGGGTTTTTTGTGCAGTGGAAAACAGGCTATATCGGTGCACTATAGCACCCAGTGTGAACATGGTGCCATATAGTAGTAATAAGGGATGATGTAATTTTCTTGCATTTTACTCCAGTACTGCAGTCCATGTAGATAGAACTAAAACGTGCTGAGATAGAAAGAGAACACAGAAAAAACACTGACAAAGATGAACGACTGTTGCTTTGTTAACAAACTGCTAAACTACAGTTAATGTCATAAAACACTTTGCTTACCTCACTGCAGTAGTAGTGTCAGCACAAGGTTTCTGCGTGTCAGTGGTAGTTTCTCAATGTCTTTGGGAAATCTGGTTTGTTTTGCTGTAGATGTGCTAAAAATGTCTTCGTACTTTATCTCTTCACCTGTACGAGATGCTACCTGCAGCGTCGGGTCACACCCCCCAACATCCATAGAGGGACGGGTGCTTAAACCTTATCCTTCAGACTGTCAACTTTTGCCTTGCCAGCAGGCCTCAACAGCAAAGTGGGTCCATCGATCTGTCCATTCATGCTCTGGTCAGAGGAGAAGAAAAGAATTGCTTGGAAATCAAAGAAGATTAGGATCTCACAGAGAGAAGAGGACAGCTTGGCAGGACTGAAGAAAGATATGGCTGAAAATAAACACTACAAAATGTGTATTTGGGTAAGGGTATAAACAAAATGGACCTAATGTAATACTAAATGATTGTGACAGCTGTCACCATGTGTAAGACACGGCATGTATATTGCAGCCAAGGTTAAATTAAAAATGAGACCAGGTTAGGTCAGTTACTTACATACCTAGAAAATACCATCTCACCTCCATAAGTATATTTACAAACTAAATTATTTAAACACACACACACACACACACACACACACACACACAGCTCTTAAGTAGAGCGACTACACTTTATGTTAAAGTCAGGTAAGCAGAGTGCACAGTATAGAGTGCATGTGAGAAAGAGGAAAGTCTCCAGGACATAGTTAGTTCCAGAGAGTGGAAGTGTTGGTTCACCATGTGGCCATGCGACAGCTAACAATGTTTTAGACGATGGTGTGCTTCCAACTTTGTGGCAACAGTTTTCTTGCCCCTTACACACAGCCAGGTCCAGTTTGCTATGGAGGACCCTAAATAACCTGCCAAGAGCCTTGACATTAACCCCATCTAACTCCTTTGGGATCAACTGGACTGTCAACTACATGAACAACCCATGGATATATTTAAAAGCTGGATACTGCACGTGTTGCTACAACCCACTCTCACTCCAAAGTTGTCGAAATCCGGCACTGGGGCATTGACTAGTGGCATCAGATACTGACAAAAAAAAGCCGTCCTGTAGTGTCAGCATGATAGGCGGCTAGTCACCGTTATAGTTAAATGGCACCTAGCAGCATCAGGAGGAAATGCGATGGGACAAGAATGAAAGTTAAGGCTGTCAACAAACACCAACTGTCCCCCGAGCCGTGTTTGCATCCCCTACGATTATAAAGCCAAAGCCTGTTCTTTTTTCCTTAACGTAACCACGTGCCTTTGTTGTCAAAACCCAACCACATGCATTGGTTGCGGAAGGAAAAAACATAAATTCTCATTGATGTACCGACGTAGTGCGTTTATCTCGAAAGAGACTATATCTATTCGGTAAATTTCAATTTGAAAACGGAAGTGTATCTTAAACGACGACAATGTATGTAACAGGCAGAACTTGACACAGTGTCCCATAACATCATCAACCAATGCACCCTTGGTACCTTGCACATCATATCTGGACAACAAACGTTGATATGTGATGAGGTTGGAGTGAGAATGTGGGGAACTGCCCATTGGTCCGACATCCCATTGTTCTGACCATATTAAACTCATTGTTCCGAAGTCCGTTCCGAAATCATCATGACGCCCTGTGGTTAAGGTCTGGTTAGGTATGGGCACAAAAACCACTTGGTTAGGGTCAGGAAAAGATCATGGTGTGGGTTAAAATGAAAAAGAAAGTGACAAACACATAAACTGTGAGCCTGCTCCGCCTCCATATGTCCGCCGCGAGCCGTTCAGCACCACGGACAGTCGGACTAATGGGATGTCGAACCAATGGGCTGTCGAACCAATGACATGGACCCGAGAATGTGTTGGTTGCCTCAGTCTACCTTTCAGAAAATTTGCTCCAGCAGCAGGTATTGAAATAAAAAACATGAAAGTGGCACTAGCATCTGTGAGAGGGTAAAGGTTGAGTCGATAATGGGGACATCTCAGACCCAAACACATGTATGTCAGTGGAATCACTGCAATCAGTGGATTCATGGAGGCAAAGAAATCCATGCAGAATTAAGGTAGGTTTCAACTCACGTGAACTTTGACATGCAATTCTTTTCTTGGCAGTGCTGACCTTTCAGGGAGCCAAAGAGTGGAAACATGAGGGAACCTGGGTAGTGCTGTCCAATTTTATACAACTTTTCTTTCTGAATAAGAAGCAACCTCAATAAAACTTTCATCTCTGTATCAATTTGCCAAGAATGGAAAAAAAAAACACAAGCATAAACAACCAGTGCTGGACACTGCACAACCTACAAGTAGTTACTACGCTAGATGACAAAGCATGTGGACACCTTAACATTTCTACCATTTGTCATCGTTGAACCTGTGATTTAAAAACTGTGGGCATTAGTATGTTGCTATATCAGCCTCCAGTCTTAACAGCCACAAGAGCATTAGTGAAGGTGTTTCCATGGAGAAACCAACTATTCCACAACACAGATGCGATATGGTCTGCAGTCAGGCATGAGACAGATGTTAGTGGTACAAATATGTTCACTTATATTAACTGTTAAATTATCTTATTAGTGACCAAGAGCAACAAGGGTGCAAGTGATTTTTTCTAATGCTATTTTGTGGTGTGTGTTTTATGGTGTGTATTAAGAGCACACAAGACAATAGTTTTACATACAGTATTTCATTGAACAAACAACATATGTGGGGCTTGTCCTGAGGGTGGGATGAAAGAAAAGGCCAGAGCTCATTGAATAAAATAAAAAAAGCATGCCCCCATAAATGTGCTCAGTAAATGTAGTGGAAATCTGCAGGTTAAATTATATCTTGTGTGCAGATGTATCCCTTTGTCCTGAAAGTGGTAATAAAGCAATGGAAAAAGTGTTATCCTCTGGGCAACATGAATAAGCTCCATAAATTTCATGGCAATCTGCCCTTTGGATTTTTAGATTGCTTGTTTACAAGATTTTTTGTGGCCTGAAGGTGCCATTAGAGGAAAGGTCAGGAGGCTTACCACAAACATCAGGGTTCATCCTCTGGGGAGCTTCATTATCCTAAGAAAATTTCACAGTCTGGCAGACGTGGAAAGTGTACCTGAATATTGTACTCAAGTGAAAGTACTGGTGGTTTAAAGAAATGTTACTCAAATAAAAGTATTTATGTAAAATTTACTGGAGGAAAAGTAAAAAGTAGGTTAGTTAAAATTAACTTTGAGTAAACTTACTTACTTACTTACTAGTACTTTTTTTGAAAAGTTACCACAACACGATGTCCAGGGCCCCGCCTCTGTCTGCCACCCTGCACACAATGCAATGTTGCAGTGGCTGGGCTCAGCCTTAGAGATATGGTAAGGAGCTCGGACATCCAGAGCGGTCAGGGGCTCAGTTGAGGTGGTTTGGGCATCTCGATGCTTCCTGGGCCGGGCATGTCCCACTAGCAGGAGGCCCGGGGGTAGACCCAGGACATGCTGGAGGTATTACATATCTCATTTGGTCTGGGACTGGTTTGGGCTCCCCCAGGAGGAGCTGGAAAGAGTTGTGGGAGAGAGGGATGTCGGGGGTGCTTTGCGTAACCCACTGCCCCCCACAATCCAGCCCCAGATAAGCAGATGAAAATGGATGGATGGATAAAAGTTACTTTGGGACATACTAATTATTAATCAGTTTAGCTTTATTAGAATTAGCCAGATATGAGACAAAACTCAAAAACAACTGACAAGAATTTAAAAAAAAATTTGCAACAAGTCTTGAAATTAGCATCTGGAGAGTGAGTTGAAAGAGTCTTTGTTGTACTCTCCTGTCTGAATGTCACTCTGGGAGCCTTGTGCACTGCAAAGTCCTCCTCAATCTGCTCTATGTTCAACTTCTCTGCTTGGTTATTACCAAGGCATAGCATTGATATAACCAGTCCAGGCAGTTTCTCTGTCCCATTGCACTCCTCAGAGGTTTCCAGCATGTTGAGCTGAATGCAGTCACGTCAGATTATTGTCAAAAACAGTAGAAAGTCCTCACATACCTCACTAAATGTAAAAAGTTCCTCAATGAAAGCAGAAGTCACCGCTGGCAGATCCACTGTGAGCATTTTAGCATGTAAGCCTGACCTATAGCATCTGCAACACTGTGTTAGATTTGGCTCATTTAGCATGCTCGTTGGGTAAAGCACTAAATGCCTGATTAATATATATATAGATGCAACGCTATACACGTACAGACCAAATTAAATTTTTATTGCTTTTTCCCAGGATGTGTCAAACTTTTGTGTAATTCTATTTTTCCATATTGTTTTGATGGCATCAATTTTTATTTTCTATAAAATGAGGCAGTCCTGCTGAAATTTGGTGCAGTGTATGAGTTACTTTTCAGCCCATTATTGTCTGTTTCTCATAGAAGATCAGTTACCACTATAATCTTTAATTTTAAGTGTATTTATATAGCGTTTTAACAGATGTCTAAAGGTGCTTCACAAGACAATAAAAGCAGATAAATGAATCAAAGGTAAAAACAACAAGGTAACTATTAAAAATGACATCACAGAACATATCAGTAACACTGAAACAGTAAAACAGAAAACTGGTAAAACAAGGGGAAAAAATCAATTTCATAAATGTATATAAATATATACATGCACACTCACAAACGGGCACATACAGTATATACACATAAATACCCATACATGCATGCTCTGTTCACGTGTCACTACACATGTGCACAAAAATCTATGTACATTTACAAATGCATAATATTGGGACCTTATAAAAAATGGCACCTTAAAAAAATAACTTTTGTTTGTTTGTTTGTTTTAAGTGGGCACAGGTGTATATGATCATATATCGACAGAACCTGCACCCTAGAGTTTGGGATCCTCTTTTAAACTTGGACCTGGGAGCAGCAGTAAGCAGCTGTCTAGATGATCTCAGACCATATTCATACTCAGGGTGTTAAGAGATCCATTAAGTACTCTGGGGCCAGTCCAAGTTGTGCTTTTAAAGTGAGTAATAAAATTTTGAAATTGATTCTAAGATGTAGAGGAAGCCAGTGCAATGATGCTAGGACAGGTGTGATGTGCTCTCTTGTATTAATGTGCATTTGAATCTGGCAGCAGAATTCTGAATCATCTGTAGCCATTAAATTTGTTTCTGACTGAGGCTGGCATAAAAAGACTCGCAATAACCCAGCCTAGAAAAAATGAAAGCATGTTTGAGCTTCTCCATATCGCTGAAGGACAGAAATAATTTTATTCTGGAGATGATTATTAATTTAAGAAGACAAGCTTGAACAACTGCTTTTCAAAAGTGAGGTGGAGTCAAACATGACTCCTAAGTTTCTGGCGGAGAGTCTTAGGGAGCTAAAGAACAGCCGGTGTCAGTTGTGCAGTGGACTGATAAGTCATTCCTCTGTTTTGTTATTGCTGAGTTGCAGGTAATATTGATGCATCCACTCATTGATTTCATTTAGGCAATTATGCAGAGGAATGGGACTATTGAGGTCTTTAGGAATGATGAGTAAATAACTGAGGGTTACCAAAGGTGAAAACATTGACATTCTACTCTGTAAACTTATTAACTACTCATAAACCAAGTAGCTTTAGTGAAACCAAACTTAAGCAGGCTGTAGTTGCAATGCACACCTACAAATTGTAGGAATAATAATCATAATAAAATGTTGAAAGTGGAAATTTATTCATCTGTTTTGCTCCATTTATCTGGGACCAAGTCGTGGGGGCAGCCAGCTAAACAAGGTATTCCAGACGTCCCTCTCCCAAGCAATGCTTTCCAGCACCTCCTGGGGGATTGTGAGGCCTTCTCCGGCCAGATGAGATGTATAATCCCTCTAGCATGTTTTGGGTCAACGCTGGGGTCTCCTACTAGTTGGATGTACCCAGAAAACATCTAAAGAAAGAGCACCAGATGCTCACTGGTGAGCTCCCCTCCCAGGTCTGGCTCCAGAAGTCAGTTTCCCTCTTAAAGGTGCTGTTGCTTCTTTTTCCCTGATTTATATGGGGTCTGTGAATCACTCTTAGTCTGGCCCCTCCTCTGGGATCCCTTTGCCTTGAAAGACCCTACCAGGAACTTTCCAAGGGAGAAGAAAGGACTGGAGCACACTAATCAATTCAGAGCCTCTAATAGCGTAGAGTCAAAGACTCTGTCAGAGACAAAGACTCTGTCAAGGACTCTGATGAAGACACAGTGGTGTTGAAACATTAGTCTTTTTGCACTATTAAAGGCTATAAATTGATCAGTGTGTTCCACTCCTTTCTTCTCCCTTGAAAAGTCCCTGAGCAAAGAAGCACCTGATTTGGTCGCATGCAGTTGGATAATGCATAGGGAACCCTGTTTCAACCCTACCCGGAACTGTTGCCCCCAGTAACATAGCTCCCCGGCTGACAAGAACACACAAACCAATCCACCACTTTAAGGTGATGAGTCTTGGAAAAAGTCACAAACCTTCCCAATTAATTTAATCCAAGGTTCAGTGTCCAGCCAACACTAGATCTTACATCATATGCTTTAGCTCTGCAGTTAGTAATTCAAAATGTACATCAAAGATGAGATGCTTATTAATATGATTAATCCACCCAGTCCTTTCAAAGGTCAGATCAGTCAATCACCAACTTGATAATGCTTGTGTGTGTTTGCATGTCAGGAAATCATACCGTTGAGACTGATGGAGGAAAAGAAATAACGGGGGAAAAACCAAGTGAGAGGGTCAGGGAGAGGGAAGGATGACAGATGAGAGGAAATAAGAAGTGAGCAGTCGAGGACATAGGATGAAATAGGAGGAGAACAGAGGCTGTACAGTACCTTTTCCTTACCCTGTTCTGTCAGTGTGAGGTCAGTAGCATTACTGTGACGATCCTGAAGCCAGTGAGGAATGTCATCAGATCTGGCTGAAATCTGTGGGCAGATTGCCCCCAGCACAACAATCAGCATTTGAGATTTTGGTGGTGATCTGAATCAAGAACAGTCCACATTATTCTGCTGTATTAAACTGCTGGTGGGAAACCCAGCTCTGAATTTACACAATTATAGCAGGAAGATAAGGGAAAGCAGAAAACTTTCTGAAGGCAGCAGATTTGCAAGTGTCTGGATTGTTTTGCACTGCTGGGGGTTTCTGGTTTCCAGTTGTTTAACAAAATCCCTTAGTTTTATCAGATTAGTACAACAGAGTGTCACATAAGCACAGCAAGATTTCCATGAGCAAGATATTGATTGCCGTGTGTGAAACATTTCTCTAGCTTTTCCCATGTCTCCGGGAAACAAGTTTTCTCTTGTACCGAGTACACTGAAGTCAATTTGAGAATCTAATCAGACTAGAAAGCCCTAAAGTAACTGTCTAGGTTTACATGAAGCATAATATTCATTCATTATGAGACTAAAGCCTTTCCTTCCGTAACCATCCTTAAATTAAGGAACAAAAAAAGCAAAAAAAAAAACAGCATCCACAAGTATAGGCTATTGTATGAAAGTTGAACGGCTGATTTTAAATTAGAATGAGATTGAATAGACACAAACATAATCTGGGAGACTACCACAGCACCACTGTCAAGGGGGTAGAAATTTAAAGGAACTGTATATATCATCCATCCATCCTTTTTCCAACCGCTTGTCCTCTGGGTGGGGGGGTCGCCAAACTATCACAGGGCTGACACATAGAGACAGACAACCACTCACACTCACACCTACGGACAATTTAGAGTCATCGATTAACCTAACCCCCAACCTGCATGACTTTGGGAGGAAGTGACACGGGAAGAACATGCAAACTCCGCACAGAAAGGCTCCCACACCCGCGATCAAACCGGGAACCCTCTTGCTGTGAGGCGACAGTGCTAACCACCACACCACCGTGCCTCCCTGTATACATCATTCAGAGCATTAATATAGCAGCAAACAACTTTTAAAGACATAGTGCAGTAATGGCGTCCTGAGCAGTCACGCTCCCTCTGTGTGTGTGTTTTAATTGGAGTTTCTCTGTTCTTTGTTATGGTAGCAGGACCAGCCACATGTGCATGTTAGTGCATGTGAGTCCCTGTGTGTGTCCATCCCATTGGCTAGCTAATTGCCACTGCCCTACACTGCGCTCATACCGCAGTTACTGACAAAGTTAACGCCCACTCTTCCGTTCCCCCAACCTTAGCTCTGTCAGCACTGTTAGCACTGTTCATGCTTTTAGCAACGTTAGTATGCAGAGTACCCTGGGTGCATTGGTTGTTGACTTTCTGGCAAGTGTTGCCTGTCACATGCATTGTCTTCTTTCAAAATACACTTGTGTTCTCACATAAATTTTACCATTTACATACAGTCTCTTTCTAAATAAACGCACTGTGGTACAACACCGCAAATTGATGCTTATTTTCCTTCAACAACTAATGCACGTAGTTGGGTTTAGGAAAAAAGAACAGGGTTAGGCTTTATAATCTTACGGGACACAAACACTGCTCTCCTGGTTGAAAGTCTGTGTTTGTTGGACCCATCCACCACCGCTCCCACCTGCCCTACTACTGCCCCTTAACATTCGTTCTTATCCCACCGTGTTTCCCCCTGATGCCGCCAGGTGCTGTTAAACTAAAATGGCGACTGGCCATGTATAATGCTGATGTTGAAGGACGTCTTTTTTCGTCTGTGTCTGACACCGCAAGTCACTGTCCAAGCGCCCGATTTTGACGACTTCGTAATGAGATGGGGTCGGCCGTGCTAGCTACGTGCTAGCAATCCTGGTTTTGACTCTGAATCATGGATGTGCTCTGGATGTTGCATACAGCTCCTTTAAATCTAGAAAACACCAGCTGAGACATTACTGATAGAAGGGTGGCAAAATGTAATGTTTGGCGCATTTTGTCTTTTTCCTTTTTAATATATTTTTCATACATTTTTCATGCTTTATTGATAGCGAGCAGACAGTTATGAAAGGGGCAGACCTGCAGTAAATTGCCCTGGGCCAGACCAGAACCTGGGCCCCTGCAGTAAGGACTCAGCCCTAATGGTATGGGTTCTTTGTGATGAACTGCGGGGATGCCCCATGCTGTGTTTTTCCACCACACAGAAGAATTACATGTTGGATTTACCTTAGAAAGCTAACACCTGGCATAAAAGTAGTGTTTGACTGCCCTCGCTGGTTGATGGGCTCATTCAACATTGTTTGTAATTACTTTGTAAGCACAGAAAAACTACAACTCCCACTTACAGCTGTAACTTGGTTTTATCAATATCTATAAAATTCAGTAATTCTCTCATCTTAAGTTACTTTCCAAACTTTCTGCTGTCCAAAAAGGCCACACTGTGTGGTCCTCTCTGTCCTGCTGTTATTATACCCAGGTTAAGGTAAACCTGATAATTTACTTTTGAACAGTTGGAGCTCCATGTACTGTCTAAACTGACTGAATTTAAAATACTTGTGTCTTCTTTCTTCTTTTTTTTCCCTTTTTATTAGTTTCAGTCAGACATGGTCATGGCTTTTCCATCGCTGTTTGGTTAGCTGGAGACATCTTACATCAGCGTGCCGTCATGTTTTCAAAGCATGATCAGGAGGATGGTGATGAAATGAGATTTTTTATTTTTTCTGTTGAACTACTTGTGTTCCTGTCAAAAACCTCAAAGATTTACCACATGACAGAAGAGAGAGACAAGGAGGGCGGGGAGAGAAAGAGGCCAGTTGACTGAGCTTTTCTCTGTATGTGTGTGTGTGTGTGTGTGTGCGAAAGTGTGTCTGTTGGTAATGTGGGGGAACTAAATATTCTTGTGGTTATTCTCCTGTAGGGAAAAGGCAAGTCTATGAAGTGTGTAAGCTGCTCAGAGTCTGTGTGTGTGTCTGTGTGTGGTTGTGTGTGTGTGGGTGGGTGGGTGGTAGTTGTGATTGACAGGCCGTGACGAGGGGCCTCTCATTCCCATCTGCACGCTGAGCTTCCGATCCGACAGCGCTCGGGATCAATCAAAAACTTCCGGGATGGGAATGTTGAGGAAGCAGGAAAACACGACTCGCTTCCCTGGTTTTACACAAACCCAGACAGACAGATAGATCGATCCACGGCCCCAGCTCCACTGCTGCTTTAAAACGACAACTGCTCAGTGCTGAATCTCAAACAGTCTCCAAATGAACAGTAACTTTGCTATAACTAAAGTTTACTGCATTGATAACAGATTTACCAGAACTGTTTTGAAACTGTTTTTGTCTACAGATATCCAATAACTAAACAGAGGGGTTAAGTCACTGGTTGAGGTAATACTTTTTTTAAATTTTCACAACCAGGTAAATAACATTTCTGGTATTTTCTATTTAATCGCACCAATCAAAATGTGAGCGATGAAACAGGCTGCCTATTGTTCTGATGGCCAAAAATTCCAAAAGCCCCACTTGTCTGAAAAATGTCTCACTGGATGGAAAGCACATTTCTTTGACAGATCGTCATCCCAAAAACAGACGCCCATTGCTCTGAAGTCCTGTTTCTTGCAGTTAGATGACTTAATCACCAGAAAATATGTTTGCATTGTAGGTTTCTGTAAGCCATGGATATGTTACAGTTGTCACCAGCACTGTGGTGAATGTGAGGTTAGGTTTAGGCACAAAAACAGTTGGTTATGGTTAGAAAAATAACATATTTTGGCTTAAAACACCAACATATGGTCACACAAAAGTAGCTGGAAAAGCAGGGATGGCTTGATGAAAAACACATGGGTTGGGAAGCTCAAACGCTTCTGTGAAATACCACAAAGGGTGAGTAAAAACAGTCAGGATCAGTGGCTCAAACGCCCCTGAGAAACTGAAATTAAGTGCAGGGAGTATGTATTTTCAGAGAAACAGGACTTAGATGCAACGGGCTTTCTTTTTTTTTTAGACGTTAAGGGCTATCGGAGAAATGAGCTTTCAGCCCAATGGGACGATTTCAAACTAATGGGGCTTTGGAATTTTGGGCCGTCAGAACAAACTCGTGGCACCACTCCAAGCTTCAATAACAGGTCTCTACTCACTTTCAAAATATCCATTCATTCATCCATGATCTTTAACTGCTTATCCAATCCTTGCTGACACGGGACATGGGAGGCGGGGTACATGTACACCTGTACAGGTCGCCAGTTCATCACAGGGCACTTTCAAAACATGTTACAACAAAATATACACAAAAATGTGAGATCATAAAACAATATTTTCTGGAGGTAGTAATTTCTTGCTAAGAGTTAGATTTGAAGGTTGATGCCACTGTACACTGAGCATGAAGGTACCGCCAGCAGGTGACTGACTTAAAGACTTAAGACGAGGGGAAACAGCTAGTCGGCCTCTGTCCAAAGGCAACAAGACTCCCCTCTCCCGGCTGTTTTGTACAGCACAGACTTAGTTCACCACTGCGAACCATCAGCCTCCAGATAAGCTGACATTTATCGACAGCTGCTGAGAAAATATCTTATACCATCAAATTAGTATTTTGTTTCTCAAGTGGCATATTTATCCAACTCTAGTGTCCTACATGGTCCTTCTGAGCGTGTAGACGCCTTCAGACTTTTTATTTTGGACTATTTGTTTATATATATGTTTGTAGTTTGTTATATTTTAGTAATCTGTTTTTTTTGTTTTCACATGCTCTATTATCATGAGGATTTTGGGTTTAGGATTTTTCTTTATTGGATTTATTCAGTTAGCAATGTTCCGAATGCTACTTTGTCATACTCACCACTCTTGATTTCCTTCCCTGTGTGTGTTTTCCCTCCAGTCTTGATTGTCCGTCCAGCCTTGATATATCTAGCCTGTCCCAGTCACCTCACCCTCTGCTTACCTGTTGTCACCTCACAATCAGTCACTCTGTAGCCACCCAATTCTTTTGTTCTTTGTCTCTTCGTCTCTTCCTGCCAGTCTGTTTCGTGGTTTTGGTTTTCCCAGTGTTCAGTAGTCCAAGTGTGCTGGTTTAGTTTTGGATTGCCTTGCTTATTATCACAAGCCTACCCCTGGACTCTTTCAGTTGAGGTAGTTTTCACTCTAGTCATCCTGCTGCCTCCTCCTCCATTCATTGAGAAACTGCTATTGAATTGCAAAATCTTTGAAAAAGCCATCATGCAAAGCATCTCAGACACAGTAGACAAACACTTCAGGCAAGAACAAGCAGGTTTTTGGAGAGAAAGAGGATGTGTTGACCAGATTTTTATACTGCGCAACAACATAGAGCAGTGCACAGAATGGTAAGGACAGCTCTGCATCAACTTTGTGGACTTTGACAGCAATCACAGGTGTTCATGGCACAGTCTACGGCGTAACTGGAATTCAATAACAGATCGTCCTCAACATCAAGAATCTGTGCAGCAATCACATTGTCAGCATTACTTTAAATGGTTATAGACTGGGTTATGCAAAGAAACCTACAGGATCAGAAACATTTGGGGAGGACTGGACTGAGGTTTATCTGCAAGAGACAATAGAATAAGTTAGTCTGTCTTTGTTTTCACTCTGTTCAGTTTATTATGGAGAGAAACGAGTTTTTGTGTTTCTCCCCTCCTGTGTTCCTGTGCCGCAGTTCCCTCATTTGCCCGTCTGCACACCTGCCCTGAATCAGCCTCATTAGTCCTTCCCTGTTCAAGAGTTTTTCCAAAATCACCTTATTCCCCGCACCTGAGCTTCTCCACCTGCACTTCATCACCTCGTCAGATTAGTTTGGGTTTAAATCCCAGTTTTCAGTTTAGTCTTTTTTGGATCCTTGGTTTTTTTGATTTTCAGTTTTCTTTTATCCTCTACAAACCTTGAATATAAATTAATTTATTCAAGTTCCTGTCAACTGAAGTGTTCTGCATCTGGGTCCACCTGCTCCACACCACATGACATAGGCTATACAGAGTATTTGTCTTGGTGATTTGGTGCATAATAATAAACATGGTGGAAAAGAAAAAAAGATCTTTAAAAACAGATCTTTTTTTAAGTGGAAGAGCTGTACAGCTTTGTCCAGGAATGTGCACAATATTCACCAGGGGGTATACAAAAGTTCACAGTGTAAAGCACAGAGAATATGGGCATGTGGGGAGATAGTAAAGATGTGCATTAATGTAACATATAGCTACAAATGTGGATGAGCATCTGGAAATGCAAAGAAGGTGTAATACTACCATAGGAATGTATGTTGGTTTCTAGGGCTCTGGGCAAAGACACACTTGATGAAGGTGGAGTTTGCAGGCCAGAGAACCAAGAAAAAGAAGAGTTTCAAAAAGCAAGACTGTAGATTTGAGAGAACTGCAGTGCTAAGTTCGTCACAACAAGTTACACCTTTGAGATTTCAAATAGTCATATGTCCATTGTTAATAAAAAAAAAAATTCACTTCATTAATTTGCCAGACATAGCGGCAGCTCAGATAAACCCACTGAATACTACCTGTCCAGCACCACTTGGCCAAAGAACAATGTCAGCAACTAGCTGGTGAACACAGTGGACCACGTGGTTGCTGAGAAGCCAGAGTTTTCTCAGAAGTTGTTGGAGAACTTAAAGGTGAGTGAATATTTAATTTGTCACGTATCCGGACCCACTGTTCCAAATGAATGCTAATGCAGCTCCATGTCTGCTGGATGTTTAAATATGCAGTTGTTTGAGACATTTGCCAAAACAACTTTATAAGATCATACTATGTTAGTGTTGTGTTTTCAACTTGCGCTGCTGCCCCCAAAATGACCAAAAGAAATTAATGAATGCAGCTTTAAAGGTGACAGGGTACATGCACAATGCACTAAGAACAGAGAGACCAAAGGTCAGTAAGGGCCTACAGCACATTTATTATAACCATGGCTTTAATTTCTCTGTTCGTTTATTTAGAGGTAATGACTTTCGAATCCCTATACATAATTTCTGTGGTAATGGATGAGGCATTTCTATTTTAAATGTTAGACATTTTATGCTTTACAGTTCGAAGTCCAGCTCTGAAGTTTAAATACTGCACAATAATGTACATTAATATCTCAAACACAACCAAATGATGTCACCTGGTGACATTGTCATTTTAAGTCTTGAAGCTCTTGCTTTGTTTGATGGAGGTGAGCTTGTAGCTGTATTGTCCAAAATCAATATAAAAGCATATAATGCACATTTTATTTTAGGTTGGATTTTGCCTTTAATGCTTTTCCCTTGTGCGTCCACAATGGTAGGATACTCAAAAACTAAGTACAAAATAAGACTTCTTGGTTGCAGAAGTTGGAGTAAATATATTTTCTTGTCCCTACTTGGAGCTGCTGGAAGCAACGTCTGAGGGCTTTTTTACCTTTCAGGAGGTGTTTTTCAGCGCTGGAGAGGTGATTAAAGATCAGTTTACTTTGACCTGACCATCCATTTTCGTAATGCCTCCCATCATCGTAAATCGTCCCTCAGCAAAACACTCAGTAACCTCTTCATGAGTGAAGCATTTGGGACGACCCTGTTGTCAGGGCTGTGGGCTCTCTGCTTGATGTAATATAGAGGAAAAACAGACTTGGAGCAGATGCTGTTAAGACCTTTCTAGGAAAGTATTTGGCAGTTACTTCGGTGCTTCTGTGTGACTGCCAATGTGGCCGACATTATGTGAATTTAGCTGCTTCAATAAGCGCCTCTCATGTGGCACTTACTCCCTGTAGCTTAAAACAAACACCAAAAAATTATTTGCAGCTGCTAATTAACCCAGCAGGTCAGATGAAAAAGTGTTAGCCAGAGAAGTGAATGCAGGGATACCACCTGCTGCTTAACAGCAAATACAGTCCCAGAAGGCTGGGCCCTCCTGCAGTGTATTAACTTTCATCAATCTACCGTAGAAGAGGTTAATGATGAGGGTTAGATGCACCACACAACGATCTTAGTCAGATCAGTCAGTCTCGCCAGGCTGATGTGGGTGGTAAGTTCTTGTGTCAGTGACAGTATGACATAACAACCCGTTTTCATTCCCAGGTCGTCAAATACCGACCCTCTGTCACGACCCCTTGGCATCTCACAGCAACACACAGAGTACCCTTTAGTGAATCTATGTGACACACAGCTGAAACACATTGGAACACATGGTTAATGATGTGAAATGGTCATGGTTAACTTTAGACAATAAAATTACTTGGTTAGGCTTAGAAGGCTTTGTCTTACTCCTTACACCTCATTTGCTCTCAGCATCAAGTATAGTCACTGATGGATTTACACTGGAGTTAGAAGAGCCTAATAAAGATGCTAAAGGGTGCCCTCGACGTCAGTATCACTCCAAGGGCCGTGAGTAAGCACTATTTAACACCGTGGGAATGAGACAGGGCTGAACATAAGAGTTCTTCGTAATCTGGTATTTGGACCAATGGTATTTGATGGGCAAAGCATTCTAGGTCAAGAAATGGATTATCAATCGGGCAAAGCAGGTAACTGACCCTGAGGTCATCCGAGTGGCAATCACTTTGTGGATATTTGTGGATATGGTTGATACTGGTTGGTTTCTGGGACTCTAGACATAAATTTGTAGAGGGGAACAGTTTTGCTGGCTCAACTGGGGCCCACAGTGCCCAGCAAATTATTCCTGCCCTTTCATTAGTCGGTTACCAATATGTATTAATCATCATAGATATTCACATCAGGCATTCAAACCTTTATAAGAGGAATTGAATGAATAATTAACACTGTGCAACATACTTGAATAAAAACACAATCCTTCTTTTCCATTATTGTATTAATGAAATAAAAGATCTTTAGTGGAGAGCTCTATACAAGCACCATCCTGCTCCGTTGTAATGTTGCAATATGACCACAAGATGGCAGCATTTAGCTGTTTTTAAACAAAGGGTGTTATTGTTGCATTCGCTGGCTGCAGTGCAGTTCAAGGCCACTGGAGTGAAGGTATTCACTTTGATTCAAAATCACTGTCTTTTAAAGGATTATTGGATATGGACTAATACCTCCTGGTGTGGCTGTTAAACCTCTGAGAGTATCTGTCAGACCAACAGGTGGCAGTTTTTTGACACATTTGGCAGAGAGAAGAATGACCATCAAGGGTCACTGACCACTGCTTTGTTCTGTACATTACATCCAAGGCACACATAGAAAATAAACAATGTATGACCTTCAACTGCTGAACCGCTGCAGGCAACTGTTAGTGATGTCACAATATGCATCTAAGCGGAACGGTTTACTTAAACTTTTGACCTATTACCTCGTCATTGGGTCAGAGAAGGCTTATATTCTCTGGAGGGACCAGTCAAACTGTGTTGGCCACAGTTTTGTATGAGTAACAGTTGTGACATTGAAGTGTCTGGAAGCACTTTAAGCTTTAAGCAGTTTGCTTTTTCTTGTGTGTTTCCTGGAGCTACAGTCATGTTGCTAAGCATTGTAGGCTACAATACAGCTCACTGGCTGGTACAGTATGAGTGATCTGGAACCACTAAGTAATCGACCAGCCCCTCAGAAAGTGTCAGGGCCTTGGAGCTATTCAGACTAAACAGTCAAGGTGAACAGTGGTCAGTGAACAGTATTTTGCAATAAGACCGCAGTTACTATGACATTGTTTTCATTTTTTTTCTTCCAAACATATTCTCTGGAAGAAAAACACTTTTATATAACCTTGGGTTGGTGAATCACAGCTGTTTTTAAACCTCTAAAGAATCTGTTTACAGCAATGCTGACCCCAGCATGGGTTGAACAGACATTATTGTGTACTGAGTTGGTTTGAATGTTAGACCAAAGACACTTTGAGTGTCATTAGCAAAGTCTTGTTAGGACTGAACAAGGAGGTCTTTTTCTTCTCACAAAATAATGTTTTTGGATTATGAAAACTTGTTGATTCAAATTGAAGCCTGCACTATGACACAAGCTCAACATTCCCAGGATATCTTTATTATCTATGCATTTTCTAACCTTTAGCATTGGCCGTCTGGAAAACCGGCATCACTGAGCTGGTTACTAGCTCAGTCAGCTCTGGGTTTTTCCATCCGGCCACTCATGTGAAAGAGGTGGGTTTATTAATTACAAGCTGTAATTTACAGGTGAACTGTAAACAATGGCCTATACTCTTACAACAGAATATAAACATGTAGAAACAGTGGAAATAACTTCTAAATATCAAAAGTAAGCCAATGTCATAAACCAGAGAGGACCCACAGGCTGAATCACAGGGCAGAGGCAGGAGTAAGACAAAAACTGAGGCTTTACTGAAGTTTTCAGGCAAGGAAAAGCTCAGACTGTTTCAGTAGTCAAAACCAAAAGTCAAAATTATTAGGAAGAGGTATGGAGGCATCAGAAAAAGGTTCAAACCAGGTAAGCAGACATGGGTCAAAACAGCAACAACAACAAAGGCAAACTGACTGGTATATGTACTGAAAGGTGAACGAGTAGACGAGCAACAGGTGTGTGGCAGAGTTTGGAGCCAAAAGTGACCATTATTGGAGAAGAAGGTGGAGCTGTGAGGGAGGGAGGGGTAGATCTTACACCACAAAGAGTGGAAAAGTAGTCAATGAAAATACACACTCTTTTAACCTGTCACTGTGGACCTTTGTCCATGTCATGATAAAGAATTTTTCCAATGATCTGACTGGTTGTTGGTTGAGGTGTTGACAGGTTGTGATCTGACCCCGTGAGGTTGTCTTGCTCTGAAGAAAGTTACCTGTTTGACATAAGTGATTGTGTTGATTTATCCCTGTAAAAAGTTGACCAGCTTTGCAATACTGAAGACAGAAAGTTAACCATGAAGTTACCTCACTAACCCTAAAATCTGTCTTTGTAGTTCAGGCCTTTGACTAAAAGTCCAGATTTTAAGTGTCATCTTGTTCAGGTTTACGCCCAGCAATTACTTTTCATTGTTCTTAAGTCTCTATTACCACAAGTCTACGTTTTGAGCCCAACAACAGTAGAACAAAGAATATTTTACAAATATTGTTCCAAGTTAGTACGACTTTGTTTAGGCTGCATCTCAGTCAATGAACAATAGCCAGGTGCTGGAATAAACCTGATAGAAATGTTTGGCTCCAAAATGCACCATGTGCAAATGTAGGTGTTGGGTCTCATTTCCTTGTCTGGCTCTTTTCAGGTTCAAGTTCACATTTTTGGACCTTGAATTCAGCAATTCATAATGCATAAATAAATCTACTAGGTAGTGCGTCATACATTTCTTCGTTGTCTTCTTCTGCATGTGTGCCTATTCATATTTTCCTTACTCTGCTGAAAGCTATAATGCTCCACCAAGCACACAGCACTTTAATAAAGTGAATCAAGATGTCAAATATTTGATACGACAACCTCCCTGAACCTTAACATTCCCCTGGACTCCAGCAGATCCCACTGAAAACATTCTCCCAATGATGTGAGAGGTGATCCCCCATAAATAAAGGTTCATGTTCATTAAATATTTTATGTCCCATGTGATTGACTGTTTCATTCCCATGTTTAGAATTCAGAATGGAAGACCTTATATAGAATAATGTGTGTTTTTCAGGGATTTAATATTAGCTTGAAGTGTCTGCCAGTGCTGGCGGTCGCTGTGTTTTCATAACCAGGGGAGAGAAGTAGTAACTCTGCCTCTCTGTTTCTGTGTCTCTCAAACACACACACACACACACACACACACACACACACACACACACACACACACACACTGCAGTCAGCCAGTGCTTCAAAGATGTGACATAAAAAACGTATTTTGGCTGATAGGCATCCCGTCTGACAGGCATGTTCAAAGTCAAAAGAAGGTCAGATAGTGAAGAGGTTTCAGATGTACACACTGTAACAGGGTTTGTACATCACACACTGACCTTTCATCCAAACTCCCGTTGACCAAACACACTCATATAACCCTCTTTAACTCGTCCAGTTTCAGTTGTTGCAGCTGCAATCCATGCAAAAGGTCCTGTCAATTTCTTTTTATTACAAGCTTTTGTTGGAGGTTAAGGCATCACAAATGCAAATGAAGTCTTCATATGACTTTTCAGATTATTAGGTTACATACAAAAGTGAACAGTAGGCCTCTTTTCAGGAGCCCTTTTCACACAGAGATTGGGCTATAGAGCCCCTTTTTTACACAGAACCAAATAACAGCAGCATCATCCCCTTATTTACTGCATCATGGCTCTGCTGAATCAAAAGAGGCATGTCAGGCCTGGCATTTACCACATCAGTGTTAGCCTCTAGTTTGAAATGTAACATATGCATCAGCAACGCTTACTAAACAACATCAATGGCATAGATGTGTCAGTAACAACCATCCCTGTTGTATGGTGGCCGATCTGGTTCTCTTAGGTTAGCCACTAATTGCTAACAGCTACTTTTTAACTCTCCTGTGGTGGGGTTATAATATCAAAATGATGCAGTCCTGTTGACTATCCTGTTTATACAGACACCATTTTGGCACTATTACTACCTCCTCTGGCGGATAAAAAAGTGAGACAGCTCTGTCCCCCAATTCTGCAATTGTACCTTATAGACAGCATAGTGACACTGCATAACAGCTTGATACCCGCCTTGAGCAGGCAGTGTATGAGGGGCTCACGTGAATACTTTGACCTGAAAAGGTCCTGATGAAGGGTTTGTTCTTTAAGAGCCAAAACTGATCAATGATCCTGTTTGTTGTGTTTGGCTCCCTGTAAAAGTCACCACTTTGCTGAGTCTCTAACACCCTGTCAACACATTTCAGCCTGCCCTCACCAAAAAAAGTGACCACATGGCTTCACTTTGCATGCAGCTTATTACGACTGTCATAAACTGGCTCAGTGAATGTGACATGTAGGGAGTCCACACAAAAGATTTAGTTGAAGCAAGCAGAATTTATCAAACTAACACTGACTTAACTGAACAATGGAGTGTGTAGATCAGCAAAGTCAGTAATGAAAGCCATGCACAGATGTGTGCCAGGTGTGTTGCTGAGGTGTTGAAGATGCAAAACCAAAAAGCAATGATGCAGGGTGAACGTTTGCTGGAAGAAGGGAGTGAAAACATGAGGCAGTCTGGAAGGCCCAGGTGAACCAAAATCAATGCTAACAGCCTAAGCCACCTGGATCAGAGTCTACATAGGTAAACACTGGCATCTCATTCTGCATTACAATTGTATCTTTGGGTTCAACTGAGACCTTAAGTGTTCCATAATGCTTCAGATGCTTCCCACCCCCATCAGAAAAAAACATCTGATGTTGTCTATCTATATCTAGCTTTTCGTTGTTTTTGTTTAAAGACAAGGCAGATAAGCAGAGGTAACAGGTTCATTTGCAGGGAGAAATGAGAGGAGACAGACAAACAGACACAGAGACAGGCAGCGTTTTTCACTTTTTGTGACTCAACATGTGGCTGTTTATTTCACCATTGCACACTATCAGTCTCTCTACCATCTGTAAAGTCATGCAGTCTGCCTCTGTTAGACAGCTCGTTACACTTTAAGATGATTTTTATGGATGCTAAGATTAGGACTAAGAATTGCACAGCAACCACACACACACGTACGCTCACACACACACACAGAGACAAACACAGCTGTTTTTAATCTCTGCTGCTTTCATTTACAATTATTCACAGCTAGTAGACGGTTTGAATATTATTGACCCACAGGAGACACACACTCACGAGTTAAATAAAAACCTGATGTGTAGGATGTGTGTCTGTGTACACACAGGCTCAATGGACCTTTTTAAATGTGGCCATTTCTATACAAAATAAACTCCACTTTAATTCTTTCCAGTGTAGAATAAATCAACATTTAGCCCATCATGAGACAATAAAACAGTGGGAGCCACAGTAAAAGGATACTTCAGGTGGTTTAGGGCAGCTTGTTAAGGCCGACTGAGGCACAAAGAAACCTGAGCCAAATTATATCTGCTCAGACTTCTATTAGAATGAGATAAATAACCGTATCAATATGCTGCCTTGTTAAAATGAGATCAGAGAGTACAAATAATTAACAGCAGAATATGGCTTGAACTGATGGTTTACATAAATAATTCCAATAGCACATTACAACAATATGCTGTTGTGTATGGTGAAAACTGAGTTCCTTCAATGACAGCTTATAGAAAGGTCAGGTAATGTAGGTTGTGTACAGTGGGTTTATCAGGGCTTGTTCACGACCCAAAAAAGCTGTAATATATTAAAATGCTGACTGCAGAGCCAGGTGATCATTCTCTGTGGGATTTTCACTAAGAACAAGTTTCACATTGCTCATAGTCATGGAGCCTGTTGTTAATATAAAGAGCAGATTTAGAGAACATTGTATCACATGTGGAAAAAGGAAGGCAGAAATGTGACATGGTTTACCTTGAAGCAGGTTGATGTACTGTAGCCTACCTGTTAAGCAAATCACTTCTGTAATAGTCATGAACCGCTGATGGACCCCTAAGGAAACAGGTGGGACTGTAACCCTTCATCCCCCTTTATAACAAAAAACTCATGTTAACAAAACCCAGCTGAGTCTTGGATGCAGGGCTGTTTCTGGTCTTCATGTCCTCCAATGTCTTTTGACAGAAATGTCAATTAGTTTTGTTCAAATCTTCGTCATTTGTTTTTTCTTAGCTTTAGTCTACTTTTTGTCATGCCTGACATCTTTTTATGTCTTTAAGGCATTTTGAGGCAGCCCTCTAGGCTGCTTGAAAGCAACAGGGATAAGGAGTTAACACTGGGCTCTGGTATGATTTTTCCCTGTCCGGGTGATCGGCACATCTGGATGATGCTGATAAATGAGAGTCAACATGTTAGATATGATTCCATTCTCACACCAAAAACTGACAGAGCAACACAAACGCATTGTCCTTGTCATGTAAACAACTCTCTCTTCGGTGCTGCTGAAGCTGACCAAGAACCTGCAGGCAGGTCTTCAAGCTACTAATGGAGGACAGCTATCAAGGGCCAAAAAACACCAGTGGTGACACTTAAAGGACAACTTCGGTATTTTTCAACCTGGGCTCTATTTCCCCATGTGTATGTGTGTGTATGATTCATGGGTACCACTTGTTCTAAAATTGGTTCAGTATTGAGCCGCGAAACAAGCTAAAACGGTAATGGGGGCAAATGCGTCCCGTATAAAAGTGCTTTTTTTCTCCACTGACCGGTTCAGATCGGCAGTGCTATCTCTGTAGATAGCATATTGTAGCGGCCCTGGGGCAGTGGTGACTGTGAATGAGTGGAGTCAGCTGTCAGTCAGTCTTGGAGCAGAGAGGCGGAGGGCGTCCCCGCTCGGTATTGTAAGTGAGTATGTGTGTGTGAAGTGTGTGTTTTTTCGCCACTGACCGGTTCAGATCGCCAGTGCTATCTCTGTAAATAGCATACTAACTTAGCCTTTCCCTTATCTCTGGGCTGTGTGATGTCACGAGCTTTGCTCCACTGTGTCTGTAGCTCTCTCTACTCGTGGGACAGCCGTTTTCTTGAGGAAGAGGTGTTTCGGGATTGGATGTCTTCTCTTCTTCGGCTGGCAGTAGTCATCTTGGGAGAAGTGAGCACTGCAGACCTGATGGTTTGCAAGGCGCAGTGTCTGGACAGGAGTGTTAGCATCCATTTGTAGCACAACTAGCCACAACTTCAGCATCTCGCCGTCCAACAAAGGCAGCCTATGAAAGCTTATGGGGTGTTGCGCGACATCCTGTTCTTGCGTTTGGGAAAAAGGCCCGTTTATTTGAGCACTCCAAAAACTCCGGTAACACTCTAGGGGGTAGCACGTAAAAGACTCCGTCCTCCAACTCATAACTCACACTTCACACACACATACCCATTTACATTACCAAGCGGGGACGCCATCCGCCTCTCTGCTCCAAGACTGACTGACAGCTGACTCCACTCATTCACAGTCACCTCTGCCCCAGGGCCGCTACAATATGCTATCTACAGAGATAGCACTGGCGATCTGAACCGGTCAGTGGCGAAAAAAAGCACTTTTATATGGGACGCATTTGCCCCCATTACCGTTTTAGCTCGTTTTGCGGCTCAATACTTAACCAATTTTAGAACGAGTGGTACCCAAGAATCATACGCACACATACACATGGGGAAATAGAGCCCAGGTTGAAAAATACCGAAGTTGTCTGTTAAGGCAAAATATGCTCCCATCATTTTCAGTGTATAACCCTACACTGGCAGCGACTGGACGTGTACTGGCACTCCTGAAAGCACTGCCCTGCAGCACTTGATGCCACTGTCCTGCTTCCAGCCTCGCCACCCCCGAGTTAAATGCATTTTTTGCCCACTCGCTCTCTTCTAGAGTTAGTCTTGTACATACCAGCTCCAGTAGCAGCTCTTTTTCTTTGCTCCTATGGCAGCTTGACTCCTCTCCTCATCATTGACGCATAAAGAAACCTTTGTTGCCTTAAATATGTTGCTCTTGCTGTTGCAAAGTGTTGGACTGCCGGACCGACCCAGTCTCACTCCATAGTTGTCAAAATCCGGTGCTTGGGCAGTGACTTGTGGCTTCAGACACAGACAAAAAAAAAGCTGTCGTTTAATGCCGCCGGTCGCCGTTACAGTTGTGTCAGGGGGAAACTTGGTGGGACAACAACAAAAGTTAAGGTGGCAAAAGTCTGAGTAGGGCAGGTGGAGGTGCTGGTGAATGGGCCCGACAAACATCAACTTTCACTCAGGAGAACAGTGTTCGCGTCCCACAAGATTATAAAGCCAAACGCTGTTCTTTTTTTCCTTAACCCAACCATGTGCTTTTGTTGTCCTTCTACTGACATGGTGCGTATATTTTGAAAGAAACTGTATATAAATTATCTGTGAAAACGGAAGTGTACTTTGAAAGAAGACAATGCAAGTAAGAGGCAGAACTTGACACGGCATCCCAGAATGTCAACAACCAATGCACCCAGGGCACCTTTCACGTTGTATCTGGACTTGGAAGGTCCATGACCAAATGTCGATATGTGACAGGGTCGGAGTGAGAATGTGCCGGACCAACCAGCTAATGTCGTCATTCAAAAACAAAACAATTCACTCTATGTGGCTGCCTGTTCGGATTTCAGTGCCAATGTCGGACTCATAGATTGTCAGTTGTCAAGGGAATTTTGTATTGTATCTTTAGATTCCTACTATTTAGAAACATTTAGGAAGAAAATAGATACAGCTAATTTTAGTACCATATTTGTTCATTTTAGCTTAGTTTTTTACAGTTCCATTTCAGATTAACTCTAGCTTTTGATGTAGTTAGATCCACTCTGCAGTTTGTTATTTCAAGTCTAGATATGGAGGATTGGTTTCACTATTTCCATGAACCAAGGTTTTTGTTCCATTCCAAACGTCACATCAAATATCAGTTCTGAAACAAAATCAAGCTGCTAAATATGTAGATAGCATTTATTACAGGTTAGAGAAGAGACAGTTTGTTCCCAGTTGTAAATCTACTGTAAATCTGGTGAGAAAACACTTCTGTATGAACAAGTGTTATTTATTTGAAATGGAATGTCTGGCAGAAGTAGAAATTTTTGGGGGGTCTGATTCCTTTGTAACTTTATAATAACATTAGCTGTTGTGAACATTCCAGTCCACATTTCTTATAGAGGCCATTCCTTTTCTAATGCAGCAAGCACATTGTACACACACACACACACACACACACACACACACACACACACACACACACACACAGCGTCTTATTCTATTGTGTTATCTAAGCAGCTGACACACCCAGTACCCCCATTTCCCTCTGATACAGTCTCCCTCTCTCTCCCTCCATCTCTTTCTCCGCTCTGTCTCTCTCTCTCCCTCATAGACACACATTCACACACACTCACACACACATGGGTCATAAGTCAAAAAGGGTTTGAATGGCAGGAAGGGAGTGGGATTGTTAATACTGGACTTAACTGTAATATATGGTGTGAACTGCTTTCTGTGCCACCGAGATTTATCTCCACATCTCTCTCTCTCTCTCTCTCTCTCTCTCTCTCTCTCTCTCCCTCACTGTCTCACTCTCCCTCTCTCTCTCTCATACACACACACACACACACACACACACACACACACACATTTTGTGTGCCAACATCTAATCTTCTCATCGGCAGACCTGGGTAGCTCCGTTACCTTCCTTCCCTATTATAGAGTGGTTTGAAGTGTGTTTACGTGTGTGTGGGTGTGTGTGTGTGTGTGTGTCTGTGTGTGTGTGTTGGAGCCTCAACAACTGTCCCACCTTTACTTCCTGGAGACTATAACAAAAACAAAACAAAACAAAATAAAGGAAATTATTGTGTGAAAAAAGGCAAAATAAAAAAGGCCAACTCTATTAATGAGTTATTTTGATTTTTTGTGTATCATAACACTGGTCTGTTGAATGTTACCACCATGGTAAGCATTTCATCTCCATACATAAAGTTAAATTTGTATGGTTCAATTTTAGGGCCTGGACACATGCAGCTTTTTTTGCACCCTCAGATTCATTGTTTTCAATGTAGACACGTGGCAGGCGTGCTCAAATGCCAGAGCGATGCTGTCACAGCATGCACGCGTTTTTGAGCACCTACTTTTCAGGGTGCGACAGCTGCACTCTGAGATAAACCAAGTTCAACTTTTGGAAGGATCGACCAACCAATCACATCCGACAGATATCTTTCCCTTCTTCCGTAAATATCAGTCTGTGATAAATATGGAAAAGTTGATCAGCGCCTGGAAGAAGATCTGCTCTGCACTCAGGATTTCAGGTAAATAGGCTATGATACGGTGCTTGTTAAGGTTGCTTAGCAACCTGAGATGCAACCTGCAGCAGCACTCTTGAAAGTTGGCACAAAAAAGGCACAAAAGTAGCACCCAGCGTCCAACCTTGCATTTTCCATGCAGTTAAAGACATAGCATGTGTACGGCCCCTAAGACAGTCTTGAAAGCATCCATCCATTTCTGACAGCTATACAGGGTGGGGTTGCTATGGCAGCAGGTAGTCCACACATCTCTCTCCCCCAGCAGTGTTTTGCAGCTCCTGCTGGGGGATTCAGAGCATTTCTGTCCAACTTTACCAGTCTCTCTAAACCCCCCGACTTACACAATCATGGGCTTCTTGTTCCAAAATAAATCTAAGTTATGCCTAACTCAAGCCAACCTGGAAAAGCTGATTGGATGTATCAAAAAAAAAGCAGGACTTTTCACCAGGAAAATGGTGATTGTGTCCCGAATGAAACCAAGTGAACTTAAAGTGATGTTAAGATACGTCATCATCAACCTATGTAACTTTACTTTCCTAAACAAGGTTTTCCACACATTCATTTATTTATGGCATCCTGCCACGATTAAAACATCTGTCACCACAAATAGATTTTCTATTTTTTAAGCTGGATCATTCTTTAGGAGCGCTATAGACATATATAAACTGTTTGGTTATTTATAGTAGCCGACTGTCGGAGCGCAGACTTGCTTAGGGCAGAGACGGAGCAGCAGAATGTCAGAATTGAAAATGAAACTTCAGGGTTATTTCTGCTGGGTCTGAAAGTTTGCCTCTGCAGCAGCTGCTCCTCTCATCCAATGATCTGATCTGATCTGCTCTAGATGGATCAAAAGATCAGTTATACACCTACAAGTCACAAACTGCTGCCGCTGAGGAAAAGAACAACTAATGGAGAGCTCTGCCTGCGCTGCATTTACGGACCCACAGAAACATTCAGATTTAGAGATGGAATATAGAATGATACAGAGGAACAAACAGGCATTTAAAAAAATAAGATCTGAAACCGTGAATGTAGCGGGTGAGAGATGTCACACTGAATTGGACACTGTCAGTAAAATAGTTTGTTAAACAGTAGACAGACATTTCCGTTGAGTACCAGTGATGATGCTGCAGACATTTAGCACGTCTGTTTACAGCAAGAGAAGGATGCCAACAGATGAACGTTAAAGCTATTACATTTCACGTTTTAAGCCCTTAAATGAAGGACTGACCAAGTGTTGCCTTCACTTACTTGAGTATACATGGGAGCAGCCAGGGGTTTATCCCTGTCTGAGTCTGAGCACACACATATACAGACATCATCTCTGACTAAATAGGCGTTAGTTTCACATACTCAACAAATTTTTCCTGCTTGCTCATAGCTGAAGATCCTGATTTACTGTGAACTATGAAGCAATCACCAGCTGAGTAACAAAAAGGAAAAGCACCAGAACAAGAAGTTCCATTTGAACTGAGTCACAACATTATCGATATTGTTGAGTAATGACCTCATCACTTCTAAATTTAAAAAACACTGAGAAACAGTATAACCCTTTAACTCAGTGTCTCTGTCAGAGCTGATTTCTCTTTTTAAAGAGATTAAAGGCCACAGAGGTTTTTTTTTATTTCTCACTGGGCAGTCCTGACCTTCCATCATCAGATTCCAGGCAGCCGTTTGCACATCCTGTGTGGAGTTTTACAGGCTGCCTGTAAAGTATTCATGAGCATATAAAACTTACTCCACTTTACTGACATTAAAGAAAAAATCACCTGCTTTAGTTAAGATTGACACATTGAAAATGAGACAGGGGCTGTTCAAAAACACTGTTTAATCTTTTTGTGTCTCCGTGTCTCTCAATTGAGATTGATCCAGTCTCATGTCACTCTTTTATCTGCTGTTTAAAATTTAAAAAGGGTAAAGCATAAATAAATAAGAGCAGATCATTTGATAGATCAGACTGTTCTCATTCACTGTTTGTACTCATACATACGAAAAGTAATGCACCGTAATTTGTCTACAATGTTGGGAGAAGTTAACTTAAAGGGCTTTCTGCCAGAAAGGGATTCCTTGGTTAAGGTCAGGAAAAAAAATGTGGTATGGCTTACAATGAATACATTTCTGTCAAAAAGCCATCTAGGGCAAAAATTATCCCATGTTTTGAAATCTTCAACCAGTAGGCTGTGTTCATGTGACCTATGTGCGGCTGGTTATTCACCGTCATATGACAAAAACAGAGGAAGAAGTCAGGTGAAGTTGTATAAAGAGCAACAAAGCCGTGTAGCAAGGTGGGCAGGTGGTAGCTGGTCAATCAAACACAGGACTTTGATCCAGGAGATTGCAGTTTGTCCTTTGTGAAACCAAGACAATGTCAAGTTATTTTAAGTTACATGTGTATGAATGTTACATTGTGTCATCATGTAACGCTAAGTACATAACTTGACAATACCCAACCGAGATTCTTTTCCTAAACCTAACCCAAGCAGTAAGGGCACGAATTTGTAAGATATCATGAACTGTTATATATGCATAACTTTTCTTAAGAGACAAACTTATTTGTTGGAGGATATGTTGGATTAAATATGAAGCCTCACAGACGAAAGTGCAAATCTACATATACGACTTAGAGTAGAGATGTTTTTTATGCGTAAAAAATGTTTTCTTGTTTTTAAGCTCAAAGGAACTTTGAGACTTACTCACAGTTAGTTAGGATTGATCTACTAACCTTCCAGTTACAGGTTGAAGTTTTTCACCTCTTGGCTATTTGCTACAGCTGCATATTGAGTTACACACAGTGTCAATGTGATCTCATCCCAACTGGTCACGTGCTGATGCTTGGGCAGAGGCCCCCCACAGCTTTTTGCACCATGTCTTGACACAGGGAATTGCTTTAGGTTTAGGCAACAAAACTACGCAGTCAAGATTAGGAAAAGATGGTGTTTGTGACTGATGTGACAAAATAACTTAACGCTGACTTTTAGTTTCACATGAACACTGGTCTCCTGGGTCAAAGTCTGTGCTTGTTGGACTTAAGTGGACTTTCTTGGTCTTGATACTACCGTTGCTTTGACCACCTAATAATGATGCAAATGGGTTTGCATTGGAGTTGGCTCACACAGATGCTAAAAGGTACAATGTGCATCTGAATCTGATGCCAAGGGTCACTGCCCAGGCGCCATTTTTGGACGAATTGAGACTAGGTTCTCATGTGTCTGTGTGGATTTGTGTGGATCTGACAATGGACCACACGCTTCATATAACACTGCACTATAACAAGCATCTGATAAAGAACAAATGTTGTGATATTCTGTAATCTAATTTGAATCTAATTGATATTTCCTTCAGCAAAAATAACTTTCAGACACTTTGTAAATAAGTTATTTTTTACTTTAAAACTTATATGAGATCATAAACTTGTGTGCATGTGTGTGTGTTCAGTACTCTTAGTTAATTTTGATGTCTGACTCTGCTGATGAGACACAAACAACAAAGGCAAAGATACACACATTAAAGACACACACACATTAGCAAGGTTGACATGAGAGGTGATGGTGGTTCAGCAACTAACATTCTACATCTGGAGTGGATTATGAAGTATATCAGCCTCTGGAGCAGCATGTCCTGTCTACACACACACACACACACACACACACACACACACACACGCACACACACTAACCTCTGTTCTGCTGCACTCAGGGCAAGAATGCTAACACACACGCATACACACACACACACACACACACACACACACACACACACCAGGGTGCCTGAATGATTGGCATGCTGGACTGATCTGTCTCTGAGGGAAGTCCATTGCTCTGTGTGTGTGTGTGTGTGTGTGTGTGCGTGGTGCGTGGAGCAGATCAGCAAATCAGGCTAAAAGGACAAAGACAGATAGTGGGATGAAAGGAGGCAGGGAAAAGAAACTTAATCTTTCTTTCTCTTCCAGGTTTGACTGGCTATCATCAAAATGCGTACTGTGCTCATGTTAGCTCTGGTATGACTACGTGTACATGTGTGTGTGACTGTGTGAGAGAGAGGATCAGAAAGAGAGTGCAGACATTTTGAGGTTTCTGTAAAACTTGCATAAATAACCAAACTGCAAATTCAGTTAGAGTGATAGTGATATATGTACTACTTCTATGCTGTCATGTAGTTGAATAACAGCCTCATTGCATGCATATACTTCAATTTGATGCTGATACCAGTCAGTAGGCCTTTTTTAAATCTGCATTCTTGTTTGTGCTTGTGTCCTTGTGGGTTTGTAAAACATCAGCGGTCCTGGCCAAAATCCTGTCCTTATTCATAATCTGTATTTAGCTCAGTATGCTGTGTTGCTTCTCTGTGTATTTTTTCTCTCATGCTTTGAAACCATCAGCCAGCAGTGATGTGTAGCTGATCTATAACTGTTTTTGAATCACTAAAGGTGGTGAGAAAGTTAAGATTTAGATCCAAAGGACTTGATTTAAATCCCTCTGTTGTCTACACCCTACCCACATATTCAGTTTTACTCGGACATACGTCACATTATGAAAGATAAACATTGACCTAGTATGATCTTTTAAGATTGTTGACATATCCACCAGACACAAAGCAATATAAGCTTTCAGTTGGAGTCATGTTTGTGGCCACCCAGTGAATTGAGGTCTAATAGTTATGCTACTTTTAGCTCTGTTTTTGGTCTCCACACACCCGAGAGAAATATGGCTCTTTTGCTGCTAAATGCTCCACTATCTTCAGCAGCTAGTTGCCAGTCAAAACAGTAAACTGAAAAGCACTAAAACAATCTGTAGAGCAGAGAGTAGAGATTTTTTAAAAAATGAAGTTAAAGTTCTCTGCCTCTGTACTTTTTGCTCCTTGATATGTACAGATCTTGCCAAGATTCAATAAAAAATCAGTTAGTTTTCCAGGTTTGACTCCTGGGTTCTTCATCCTGCTTATTAATGGCAAATCTGTCGACTGAGAGCATCTTAGTTCAATTTAAAAGTTGATGGATGTTTTCATATTTGCATGACGTTAACCTTCATTTGGACTCAGCCGTCTGTGTAGCCGTAGGGAGGACGACTCATTCCTGGAGAATGTCCAGGAAGGAAATGAGGAGGAAACAATAATATGGTTAGTTTTTTGATAACATGTCTTCAGGAGAGACTCACAAGTCTTATCCTTCCAGGGTCCTCAGAATGTGGATCTTCTGCAGTTATTTTTTTTTTTTTGTATTAATTTTTGTAACTTTTGAATATGTTGAGTTTATTTGTATTGTATTTGAATACAATATTTTAACCCTGCAAACACCATTTTCTTTCCATTACAGTAATGCTCAACACATTCCAGTGCAGTGGAGTATTCTTGAATATGTCCTCCCTACAAGTCAGTCACAGGTTTCAATTTAGAAATGTTGTCTTGACCTGTCTCAAGTTGCTACTGAAGCTGTAACATTGAGCAGAAGTGTTGGTCTGGATATCTGCTGGCTACACTCCCAAAATACTGGCCAGTGCCCCCAGAGGCTTTATCATCCTAAGACAATAGCTGAAGGGTTCCAGGATTGTGTTGTTGATGATGTCTCGTCGCAATGACGATCAGTTAAGAATCCTGCCTACATTTGGGGTTTCTATCCGCAGTAAAAAAAATGAAATTGGGAAAAGTACCCGTTGCATAACTTAAAAACATGAGTTAAATGACTTCTTCCTCAGATTTGAGGATCAGGATGAGATTCCTACTAGGAAATGTGACCTTTTAATTTCACCACAGCAGATGCAGGCTGTCTTTAGCAAAGTTTGCAAAAGAAAATCAATGGGCCCCAATGACTTGCCTGCCTAAAGTTGTTCAGTGGAACTATCTGTTGCTTGGTGTCCCATTTATCTTATCTTATCTTACCAAAAGTGAATCGAGTAGAACTGTACCATACAGTGGGAATGAGGCTTTTGATTTTCTGGAGGTACACGGAGCCTAAAATGTAACCATGGTGTTTTTTTTTAAAATAATATTTGCCAGTAAAAATTGGACACAAGATAATTCTGTAGGAGCGGTAAGGAACTTACACAAACCTCAAATCAGCTTAAATGGTACGCTCATGTCACGTCAATTTAAGTGCTCTTTTATATTTTCGGTTTTAAGCTCTCAAATATAAAAACTCTAAAGGTTGTCTGGGTTTGACTGTCAGCTTAATCCATCCATCCATCCATTTTCTAACCGCTTATCCTCTTGAGGGTCGCAGGGGGGCTGAAGCCTATCCCAGCTGACATTGGGCAAGAGGCGGGGTACACCCTGGACAGGTCGCCAGACTATCACAGGGCTGACATGTAGACACAGAAAACCATTCACACTCACAGACAATTTCATGTCTTTGGACTGTGGGAGGAAGCTGGACTACCCACACTGACACGGGGAGAACAACTCTGCACAGAGGGGCTCCCAAACCTGGGATCGAACCAGGAACCCTCTTGCTGTGAGGCAACAGTGCTAACCACCACACCACCGTGCCACCCCTGTCAGTTTAATAATATGAATAAAGTAAAATCAATAGAAGGAGAACCTGGGTAGTTCCAAATAAAGCCTTTACACTATATGCAATGCAGATTTTACCTTTGGCTTTTACTTTACAGCCCTGACTTTCCCACTCAGGTTTTGACAACCTCTAGGTGTGTTTTTCTGATGCTGCATTTGATTAAAAGCAGAATAACGTCAGTAAAATACGCACCAGAGCAGACACACTATGTTTACAATATACAACATCCAGTATACTTTATTTTACACATATACTATACATGATACAAAATATTGATCACAGTGTATTTTCATGGAAAAGATTGAAATTGCAATGAACAGAGGTTGAAAAATAACATTTAATAAATTATATAATCAATATCTGACATAAGAATACAGAGACATAATTAATACAAAACCCCCCAAATATATAAAAAAAATATTTAGACAGTATTTTAAAACAAGTGTCGAGTTTTGACTCTTTTTCCTTCAGTCCGTCCTTCCTCTTCTGGGCTCTGATCAGCCGCTCTCCCATTAAATCAACCTCATAGCCAAGTCAGTGCATTTCCCACCTTCAAATCACCAGAGCTTCCCAAATCTGCACTCCAGTCACTAAGGTTTCCCCACGTTCATCAGGGTCCGCACACTTAGCTGCCATCACAGCTGATGGGGATACTCATGACCAGCAGCAGGATGGGTGATTAATTCTACTTGTTAAGTTTGTTATCTGCTCGTCAGCACCTAGTTAGTGTGTTATTAGCTGGCGGTTAGTCCAGACGTCTCCAGTGGGACGGTACACAGCGACACACTTCCTCGCTGAAGGAGAAACCTGGCTCACACCTTCGCCTCCTCACCTCGCAGGGTGGCCTGAGACAACTGCAATGAAAAAGAAAAAAAAGAATTAGCTTTAAAACAAATAACATAGAAGCAAAATGTCTACAGTGGGTCAGGATAGGTAAGTAAGAAACTGTTAAAATGTATTGGTTTGGCAGGTTTGGGTCTAACTTTGAGTGCAACAGAAGATCAAACAAATGTACTTCTGAATACACAAACTGTGTATCAGCCAGTTTTGTTCCTGCCCAGGTGGGTTTTCTGGTAAATCAAGTAAATTTATACAATTGGTAGGCCTGCAGTTTTTAGCAATATAGTAAACACTGGAACATTTTAAAGGCACTCTTTTACAGAGTTGGACATAGAAAGCAGTTGGAATGCCCAGAACAACTCAAATTATGACATCCTTGAGTGAGTTATTTTTGCCACAAGGGGGAAAAGTGTAATACATGGTGCTGAAGGAATAAAGAAAATGTAAAGGCTGCCTCCCCCTGGGGGCATGAATGTGCTAATGTGAGCCATATCTGACATCAGAGTGAACAGATGTCTGCCCTGAAATGACTCGCATGCAAAACAATAACATCATACACATGTGCGCTGCAAAAACAACCAAATTGTCATATTTGTGAAAAACATGAATGACATAGTGATGCAAGCTTCATCTCCCAAATGGTTGCAATAGTAGGAAGGTCCGATGTCATCATTCTGCAATGTAATCAGCCACATATTTCTGTCTGGGAGAGTGTGTAGTATATTTTCAGAGAAATGGCCCTTCGGAGCAATGGGCGTTTGTTTTCAGGCTGTTGAGCAATTGTGCAATTGTTGTGCAGCAATTGCTGTAGTAAGGAGTGGTGGGGCAGCTATGTGGAGGGTTTCAAGGAGGACAAGTTCTTCCAAGAACTTAGGATGTCCAGGGCTACATTCCAATATTTCTGTCGGCGCCTTGTGACAATGCTGTCACGGCATGTAGGCGAGCTGGTCCTGTCACAAAGTGTCTGGCAGTCAGGCTCTATTGGCTGCCGACTGGGGCAGCCTTCTGTAGTTTCAACAGACCGCTCCGACACTGTATGATGAGTGATCTGCTCCTGCGCAGTGAAACATGACGTGAAAATACCATGGATGACGTTGAAAAGCGTTGGGGAATTCTGATACTACTGTTCTCACAGTGGCTGCATAGCCAGTGATCGGATATGGATCAGAGCAAGACCCACATATAAAGTTGCCTTGATCTGATGAGGACAAAAAGTGGATTTGTGTCCACACTACTCTGAAAAAAATCAGATCTGTGTCCCTTGAGAGCAAGAAAATCAGATGCTGGCCATATTTGCTTGTAGTGTGAACATCGCCTTATTGTCTACGTCCGTGATCCTCTGTTTCCCAGAAGTCTGTAGGTTTTCACTACAGCTAAGCACGGCTGTAAATGACTGAGAACCACATCTGTCTTACAAAGACAAACACTAACTACTTTCCTGTGTGTTCTAAAGGTCAAAGGTTAAAACTAGGATTTAGATTTCATAACAGTAAAAACTAAAGCCTTCAGAGCTCCTGTGATATACAGCCCATGCTTGAACCACCAGAGCAGTATTTCAGACTATTTTACAGTTTCACCTGTGATGCAGTTATTATTCTTCTGGCATCATGAGGTAGTTTGGTCTAAATCCATTTTTAGAGGACTTTTAACCCAATAAAAATAAAATTAATTCAAGTATCTGTGACCACTTGGATTTTCTGGACATGGAATTTGTCAAGTAAATGTCATGGAAGTCAATTTTGGCAACAAAGCAACAGCCTGAAGCATAAAAACATTAGTACTGGCCTTTATATCTGGTTAACCCCAACCCAGAGTCAAGGTCTACCATTAAATGATTACAGAAGGAGCAGATCCGTGGAATCCAAAGAAAACATGAAGCAATGGAGGGATGGATTTCTGTTTTACGTAGTACTTACTCACTTCATCAACACGACAAAGATTCTGGGACTGGCGTGTAATTGCCACTGCTTCTCGGGCAGCACGGGGTGTCACAGAATATTTAGTCATGGTTACTTAAAGAGATCTATGGGCCCATGATGAAATACACAGAGGAGTTCAAATAGACACACACACGCTCTCTTTCACTCACAGCCACATACGCACCAGAGCCACATCCCAGACACTAGATTCCTACCGTTACGTTATACTCATAAATCACTCTCAAACAAGGTCACAAAGGGTCAAGATTGGACGGGATGGATGGATGTGTGTGTATGGTGTGTGTGTTTCCTTCTGTGCGGGGAGAGGAAATGGTTAAGTGACAGCTAGGAGAAGTCATTAGCGTACTGAGGTCTTGTATTACACACTGGGTTTACTGCAATAACCACCTACCACTGCCGGACCAGCGGTTTTCTCTGGCTGAACAAAGCCACTAACACTGCCAATATGTGCGTGTGTTTGTGTGTTAGAGCAGGGGTTGACTTCACTATAGCATGATGCAACCAGTGAACCACTGAAATATTGAAAACAAGAACCTTAGCTGCCAAATGCCGCACCATGATCACAGTGATATAGAAATCATTTATGCTAATTACGTCATTCATTAAACTTTGTGGAGCATAACTGAGCTGATAATTCTAAGGCAACACACGTGGCTTCACATAACACATTGCAATATGATATTACAAATACAGCTATGTAAACTAAAAGAACAAGAAAGAATTGCGTGTAGGGACAATGTTTGGTTCTCTGTAGATGAAATGACCATGAAATGAGTCTTGTGGTCCATATCTAGTAATTGCATTTTTATCCCTATCCAGGGTAATACAGTATATTCTCTAGTTTCCACTGAAAAATAGTAATTGATTTTGGCTGTCAATAGCTATGTTTCCATCCAGAAGTGATTTGAATCATTGGGAAATGTGCATTAAAAGAAATGCGAATCCTGTGTGTTTCCATTAAATGTACGGACTTTGGTGAAAACTACGAAGTCGCACGAGTTTTCCGCAGAACCGGAAACAAAACAAGTGTCGCATTCTTCTTCTTCTTCTACGTTTTCTGGCGGTTGACAACCAGCTTGTAAATACATTACCGCCTTCCCGACCCGGAGTGTGTCATCACCATGGAGAGAGGTGCGCTACATCAGACTTAATTTGAACATAACTGTTTCCATCCCCCATTTTGCGAATCAACATCTTTTCGAATCAACCAAACCTGGCTAAAGTAAGCGTATTTTAGTTTGTGCGAATCAGGGGATTTTAATTCGAATTTTGGTGTTTCCAATCATATTTTTCCGATGCGATACTTCTAGATGCGCATCTAAACAGGCTGATGGAAACATGGCTAATATAGATTTAAAATCAAATGAATAATAGTAATTTTACTAGGACTTGGTATCTTTTAAAAGAAATCCAATACCAGTACCCTTAAAGTGATAACAATACCAATGGAGTACTTCAATTGATCCTTTGTATCTACTATAGGTGTATAGTAGTCATACTCTTGAATGTTTTGGTGGCTTTTCACTGAACCGCCAACTCCATAAAATATACTGCACTCAACTTCACCTCACCACAGTCTATGGGTTGTAGCTCTTGCAGTTATGGGCTAATCATACATCACAATAAATGAGCTTGTGGTGATTGACTGTGAGCAAACCCATAGAAAGAGTTTTTTCTAGATATGGGAAGAAAAAGGATCAAATGCAGGCATCATTCAGCTAGAAAAGTTTCAGTACCACTTGGTACTGGGTTATTTCAGTCCATGCCTTAATGATATTGAGTACTGATACCCTGCCGTAGTTATTACAAGGATAATAACCCTTTCTCTTGCCTGTTTCTGAAGCATTAGAATGGAATAGATGGATGTATGGATGGACTATATATAGATGGATGAGTGGGTAGGTGGATGGATGGACAAATGGATGGATGAATGCATTACCCTTCACTTCTCTCTTCAGTTGGGATGTACCATCCCCAGCAACAATATAAACAGCAGAGAAAAACAAACACTGGCTCAGGATTGTACTTATCTATACTGGCTTACTTTTCTTTTCATTTTTGAGAACATTTCTTTAAGGCGTTATTAAGTATAATCAAATTACTGACTTAAGTTTTACACAATTGTCGGTGGAAACTTGGCGACGAGACTGTTACCATAAGGTATGTTTCTATCCACCTCTTTTTATGTGCATTTCCAATTTTAATGTTAAAAAATGACGAGAGGAGAGGGCAAAAATTCTAAAAAAAAAATTGAAATATTGGGAGAGGTGGAAGAGTTGGTTTATCAACAAAACATGGGTGCAACAAACTGCAATAGAAACTGATTCAGTGTGTGCTACACTTTCACACATCCATCCAAGCTTAAGACAAATGACTTTTCCCCAAAAGTGGCAGCAGATGAAAGTGAACCCCTCATATCCCTCCTCACCTGCATGTGGCTTGGTGAAACCTCCTTCCTTTTAGGAAACACTTGTTGGGTGACTCGTTACATTCGCAGGAACACTTTGTTTTATTGAGGGGCTGGTGCCTCGGACATGTCTTGCTACATGTGCACTGACAGGTCTCCTTATTGAAGATGTAGTTCTGTGGACAGGAGGGAGAAGGCAAGTGGTTGCAAACGCACTGGCAGGTATTGCGGTCGAGGTGCCGGTTAGGGCCGCAGTCTTGAGTTTGATCCCCACGCCGACACACACACTGACAGGTTTCCACGTCCAGTTCCTTATCTGGGCCACACACATCTGCTGAGAATATGTCTGTGGAGATAAAAGAAGAGGGAGACGCTAAGAGTTTGTCTTAAATGACTAAAGACAGAGAGTGTACTGATATACAGTCTTTAAATATATTAGCTGGGTTGAATCAGTGTTTAAAGTTGCAGTATATATTAGGGATAGACCAATATGGATTTTTTAGGGCCGATGCCGATACCGATTTTTTTCCATCACCCTTAGCCGATGACTGATTATGGACTGCCGATTTTCTTGAGCCGATATTTGGGGCCGATACTGCTTTTGCTCCCTCAATTTACATAAAAAAAATGACACAATGATAACAAATATTACAGGTCTCAAGTTTAAAATAAGAAACATTTATTGAACAGTAAAAAATACTAAAACAAGATGGAAAGTTGAGGTAGAACAGGTAGAATATTATTATTATCATTATTATTATAGATTCAAATAAAAAAAAGAGTTCAGTGCTCTTAAATCTTCCAGTAATATCTTTATAAAATAAACAAATATTTAAGCTGAAGCATAAATAAAACAACAACTACTGTACACAGTAGGATTCGCTGCATGTGCGCTGCAGGGTCTTCCGGCAACACAGAGCTGCCCGTGGATGCCTGTCTGTAAATCATGCCAGGGAAAAATAAATCCGCGAACCCACGCGCGTATCAGCCGATGCCGATACAAGTAAAAAACTCAAATATCGGCCCGATATATCGGCCGGCTGATGTATCGGTCTATCCTTAGTATATATATAGTAAATATTATGAAGCTAATATGAATATACAATTGTTAATTGAAACGTAAAGATTACACACGTGGTTTCTGTAAATATAAAGAATTCAAATGACACCTTCTGCAAAACACTGTTGTAAATGCTGGTTATTGAAAACGCAACCACATGTAAAATCTGTGTGTGACAGTTGTTGACAGAATGTAATTGAGACATTCCTGAAATGAACTAGTGATGTTCTCTCTGTCCTCAGGGACAACACAGATGGTTCTCTTTCAATTCTGGTAAATCATCTTTTAGCTGAAAAACACAGTGAGAGACGGAGAGAGAGCAACAGAAAGTCTGGCAAATGGATGTTGAGACTGTTCCATACACACATACTCTGTGTGTGTGTCTACAGATGAACAAACACAGATAACAAAGACACACAGTTTATGGCTGACAAAATGCAAGCTGTGTCTACTCCAGCATAGCAGCATGTGCTGACACAGACTAACAACCTAAATCAATGTAATGAGCTTCAGTGGAACTATATTTTCCCCTGAGGACGACTGTTTTCCAACTGAGAATGAAATCTTTAACCCAATCGCCAGAAAAAATGTTTGCATTGTATGTTTCTGCAAACCGCTGATACGTTACATTTGCAGCACTGTTGGTAAAAAACAACCACTTTTTGTGCTACTATTTTGGCAGACAAAGCAGCTGTGTCTCTGTTAAAAACAACAGCTTTTCGTGCCTAAAAAACTGCTTGGAAAACAGCGAGGGTCTATAAAAACCACCCACGTTTAGTACCTAAAAAATCCCTGTGAACACAGTAATGACTTGCTCGTGTTCTTGTTTGTTGGTCTCCAACAGTAGTTTGTAGTGGTCTGCAGTAGGGATCAACCGATATGGTTTTTTCAGAGCCGATGCCGATACCGATTATTATGAAACAGAGATACCGATAGCCGATATCAACCGATATATGTCTGCTGTAAAAATCATAGCTGACATAGAATTAAAAAACTAAACACTGACAAAGAAACACCAGAGGCAGGATAAAAACTCAGAATAAAGAACAAAATTCTAGATCTTTCAATAAATAGGAAAATAAATAAGTTAAAAATAAATAAAAAACAAAGTTGAAGAATATGCCAGCTACATAAAAAAGATTAAAATAAATAAATACACAATAATCATAAATACAAAATTAAAAAATAAATAAATAAATAAAATTAAGGAGAGCTCAATTAAAAGCCAGGCTAAAAAGGTCTTGAGATTGCTTTTAAGAGCCTAGAGTGGTACGTACAGGCAGTGAGAAGCACGCCAGGGCAAAACAACGCAGCTAAGGAAAACAAAACTGTATATGGGCATATTGGTGGAAAAAATCACCAATACCAATAACAATCGGCCAGGCCAATTATCTGTCGACCCCTAGTCTGCAGCTTGGCAGGTATCTCACCAAGTGACACACCTTCCATGTCTGACCAACCATCTCAGCTGTGGCTCAGAGGTAGAGGGGTTCGATCCACGGCTCCTCCAGTCCACATATCAAACTAAACTTGGGCAGGATACTGAACTCCAAATTGCTCCTGATGGCTGATCCATCAGCGTGTGAATGGTTACTGCGTAGCAAGTCGCACCATGTATGGTAGCCTAGCTCACCAGTGTGTGAATGTGACATGTAAGCACTTGGCATGGTCGGAAGACTAGAAAGGCACTATACAAGTGCAGACCATTTAGCATTTGCAGTACATTACATTCCCCTCCACCTCCCGATGGTTACAAAGGTTGATGTGAATTGTACGAATGTAACTTAGTCGTGTTTTGCAGAAAAATACAATGCCAACATTTTCTTTCAGCGACTATGCTGAAATCATCACTACACAGTATCATGTACCAAGAAGTCTCAGTCTCCTAAACACTTTTAAATAGCTCCCTCAAATAAATCATTTTTGCCCTGAAATGACTTCTTAATAATTCATACCCTTGAATTACTTGCCCAAAATTACATTATTCATGATCAACAAACATCAACGGCACACTGGAATACCTCCGGGTAAAACCATCAAAACACAGAAAAGGATACCATTCAGCCAGAGGGAGAGAGACATTGCCAGTTTCCTCAGTTTGTGGGAATGGTGTGTTTATCATATTTTATTTACCACAGGGGCATCCAAGAGGGCATTTTTGCAGATTTTTTTTCAGTCTCAACCTTTAAAATAAAGTTAGAGGGAGAGATGTAGTCGCCATGTGCTGTATAGGTAAAGCTTGAGCTAAAGCTTATCTTCGCACTAAATGTTCTGTGTCCTGTTATCTTTTCACAGATAATTTGTTTTGGCCTGTGATTCGTGAGTAGCTGAGGAATCTGCTACTCTGGGGTCTCCGCATTATGCTCTTTCGCATTTGTTTACACAGAGTCCAGAGTTTTATCATAGCCAAACACACACAAACACATAGGAACTTGCAAACACGCACACACACACACATACAGACTCTCGACAAACACACTGCAGTCATAAATACTCCTCAGTGAACACATGAACATTCTCCTGTCACAAAGACTAACACAGAGAAGGATGGCTCTGCTAACAGTGTGTGTTTGCTTCAGTGTTTGGTATGTGTGTGCTCACTGCAGGCCTTGGGGACACGGCATCATGCAGCAACGGGCCACACTGATCAGTTGCATCTATTGGCAGCTACTGTATTTACTTGTACTGTGCTGTAATCTAAAGGTTGATCTGCAGGATTGCATTTTTCTGGCTTTAGAACATTACTGTTATCTGACCCAAAACCTCTGACTTCTTTCTCTGAGGTTTGATTTTTGGACTCAATAAACTCTCTTAACCGCACAAACTTGTTGTATTTTGCTTATTTTAATTAATGCCATGTGTTCACAAAGTGGTATGCACCCCCATGTGAGGATAAAATTAATTTACAAAACAAAATATTTGATCATTTGTTACTTTTTTCCATATAGTTTGAGAGTTTGAACAGGGTTCAGTGGGACTTTCAGGGTGACAGCAGTATGCATGTCATCTAGTAAACAAGCCAATTTAGCCCTCTGAGCTAATCTGTGCTAACTATACTAATGATAGATTAGAAATGTGCAACAACATTTTTTGCCAACACTTGATATCAAACAAAAGCCAGAGACTGTGTCATACTTAATTACTACAAGCTGTAAATTAACCACTTCTAAGCAGAGGGCAGAAGATAACATCATCTCTGATCCTGACTGGGCAAAGCCTCTCTTCCTCCGGGCAGCTGCTTTCATCTCACTCAGAGTCACCCTGGGTCTGTAGCTGCCTGTTCTGGAGAGCACAATGAAACTGAGGATTGAAATGTCCCCAGAAGCACACTTGACGCTTGACTTGAAGAATCTCATATGACTGAGGGGTCTCCGACTGATGATTCAAATCTTCAGCTTTCAGGACGCAGCCCTCATTCACCTTAAACTTAGTTTAGCATTTCTGTACTGCAATTTCTTGTTACTTATCAGCGAACATAGATGATACAGATCTGCAATAAACTTATATCAGCTGATAAACCAGCCAGACTGAAGGGTCTATAGTTCTGCTGTCAATGCTGTGCCATCTCAGAGTATTCATTAGGCCTAAAACGTTGTCAGTGGGACAGATGTAAAGCTCTAGGTAGCCCTACAGTTAGTTGATCAACTTCCTCCCAACCCTCACCCTACGGTCATGAGCTCTGGGTAGTGACCGAAAGAAAGCGTTCGGCGAGCTCAGCCTTAGAGAGAGAGCTTAGACATCTGGAGGGAGCTTGGACCAGAGCTGCTGCTCCTTTGCAATGAAAGAGGTCCGTTGAAGTGGCTCGGGAATCTGATCAGGATGCCTCCTGGGTGCCTCCTGTAAGAGGTGTCCACGTCCTACTGGTAGGAGGCCCCGGGGCAGACCCAAAAAATGCTGGAGGGATTTATATCTTGTCTGGCCTTGGATTGCCTCAGGGTCCTGCAGAAGGAGCTGGAAAATTTTGCTGGGGAGAGAGACGTCTGGAGTACTTTGCTCGGCCTGCTGCCCCTGTGACCTAGCTTTGGATAAGTGGTTGAAAGTGGATGAATGGAAGGAAGGAAAGATATCTAGTAGCTGTGCTTGGTTGTTTGTCATTACATGACATACAGTGTCCAATGCTGTATCCAAAAGTTTGTTTATCTCAATGACAATTTACCTTGCAACTACTGAAGTGTGTAAGCTCCCAGGCTGAAACACTCACTTTTTTAGAATGGACAGCAGTGCTACACCCAGTGACCTTTTCCTTTCTCTACTTTCACTCAGGTTGGAGAAATGCTACTTGCTTACTGAAAATATGTTTTACAATATGTATAGACATGGCAAATTAGCACTGCAATGATGATTGGCTCTACAGATGTGGCCACCATCTGTGGCCACCTTTACGTTCAGTTCTTTCATCTATACATTGTTTCAAAAGAATTCCCACCAGAGAGCTCCCATTAGTTGTAGTACATCGAGCTGAGAGAGGTGAATTTAAGGTATGCAGCTTGTGTAAACAGCAGCTGACGTCATCGTAGTGTTTCCACATTAAAAGCTGATTTCCTGTCTACATCATTAAATACATTTATTTAGGTTTTCCAAAATGCATACATTCACATGACCACACACACAGCTACCATTAGCTTTGCCCTCTACTCTGCTTAATACTCCAATCTGAGCTTTGTTGGCAGCGAAGGGTAATTTCCCTGCTATTAGACCTACTGTATTCTTATCAACAGCGGTAATTGTTGGTCTTCCTTAGCTTCTGTCATTTTCTCTAGGCTACTATAGGAAAAATAAGCAAACACAATTTCCTCTACGGTGTTTTTTGAAAAAAATGACAAGAGATTCATTAAAAGTCTGCTTGTGTGCAAACACTCACCAAGGTGCTGTTGGGAGGGCCTCGGAGGGGGCAGTGGTGGAGGAGGCGGGTTGTGGTGCACATTGGCAGTCACGCTGACACACCGACACTGCCTGTTGCTCCAAGACTGACCCAGAGGACACGTCCTGTTGGCTATTGGACACCTTCAACAGAGAGACAGAGATAAAGATTTAAAAAAGACACCTGAGACATTGTTGCTAGAGATGCCTGGTATTGGTAATGCAGTCTTCTACATTAAGTTCTTGGAGATGCCCTCTTCAGACCCAAACTACTACTGTAAACACTGACCTCTCCAGGGATGATCTGTGGTCCCACTGTGATTACAACTGGCATCCATGCAGTTCGAAAGTGAACAAAGACAAAAATGCTCATGTTTTGTCTCACGTTTGAATAAAAACAGCAGTTTTTATTAGTTACAACCAATTTGTAGCTCCATTAAATGTGTTTGAATAAGAACACAATCAAATGCCTCCATGTAAAGTAAAGACTCTCTTACTGCCATTCCCACAGAGAATTAACACCCTTCATTGGCCCAATTAGCCAACATGAGCATAATTAGCCATTAACCAGTTTAATTCCCATTGTACTCAAGCTGCAAATGAGTCTTCATTCTGCTTTGATTGTCTATTTTGGATCATTGCTCAAAACGACCGAATCCCCCCAGCTCTCGTCAATCCTCCGTGTAAAACTGTAGGTCACTGCTGCCAATGAACACCAGTGCCAAATGGCAGACGACCAATCTAAAATGAGTGAAAGTGAGGAGTGTATCAATTCAAAGCAAGTCTGATATTTTTTCAACAGATGGGCAGCACTGCAGAGGGATCCCCATGCTTCTGCAGAATGTTCAAGTGGGGAACTGTTTCTAATGGGTTAGCCGTAAGAGCTTGATAAGCTAATGTACTACAAAGCTTGTTACTGTGAGGAAGTTTTGAAGTCTTTTTCTTTTCTTACTCACATTTCCCTTTGGTACTGATTTCTGTTATAATGCCCAAATTTAACTTTTTTGTCGTCTGTTGTCATGTATTAGTTATGTTTGACTTCACACCCTTCATGTACCCCTTCAGGATTAGTTATCTTTCAATGATTTGTTCTTTTTTTTAAATGACCTCTTAACACTACATGACATGGTGCTCTCCATGCCTTAGGCTGTCCATGAAGGCGCATGGAAGGGCGGAGAGGTGTGCTCTCTCAGCCTCAGACTTTCCTCATTTGCATGTAGAAGGGCATAGAGGTGTGCTCTCTCTGCCTTAAGCCTGATTATGGTCCTGCGGCGTACCTACAACGTACCTACGTCGTTGCCGTGACGCCATCGTGAACCCTTCGAACTTCTCCGTCACTCCATTTCGTCGCAGTGCATTTCACCGCCAGAGCGGTAGGAGGCTGTGTTCCTTTCCTGAATGGTTATTGTCGTCTCTAGTTGATTCTTTGTTTAGCTTCCGGCTTTTCCGGTCACAGAGAAATGAATGCAGAGCACGGACAGACGGCTCCGTCCGTATCCGTATTGAACGTTGAGCATAAATGGGCCTTAATACTGCAACATATGTGCAACATCTACATCGCAACAGAAGATGTTTAAAGATGGCGGGGATGGTGCAATCTGGAAATATGGAACCGGAAATGCGTTGCTACCAAGCAAACCAATCACAGCCCTCTCGGTCTGCGCTAGGTCTGCATCGCCTCGACGTGTAGTTACATTTTTGGGGAGGTGCACGTCACGGCGAGCCTTCTGCATAGCCACGCACCCTACGACGTAGCGACGTCATTGATTTAACGCAGGACCATAAATCAGGCTTTAGGCTTTTCATGTAGGTGCTTGGGAAAGGCTTTCTACATAGGCCTAGAAAAGGCAGAGAGGCCCCAGAACAGATCCATGCCACCAAATATAATACTGCAAATGGAAATAAAATTTTCTTTGACAAAAGTGGTCCTGACTGAACTACGCTTGTTATGTATGCGGCATAAATACATCGGAAAGAGATCTAAGTATGTCACATGACATGATGTAACTGTAAAAAGGATGTAGGTAAAGTCAAAAGAAGCCCATGTTGACTTTTACTTTCACACAGGACAAGAACAGCAGTCTCCTGCGTAAAAGTCCGATGTTTGTTGAACCATCCACCACCCTTACCTTCTCACTTGTGGACTTTCTTGCTCTTTATTCTACCTATGGGGTCGTAACATTAACCACCGCCAACCACCATGACAAAGGATAATATTTGACTTTCCACTGGGTTTCTGTGGTGTTAAGAGGTAGTGGTCATTTACTGTATTTTTGTGAGACTAGATAGGATGTTAAATGTGGACAGAGATGAAACAGGCTTGAAACTTTTAACCAGAGATGGTAGCCAAACCCTGATTTTCAGCTTGGGTGACTTCCATAATAACTGTGACAGCAAACGTCCAATTCCTACAAATTTCTCCAATAAATCCTGTCTAATCTCATCTGAAAGATTAATTTTACATGATCTTCAAAATGTTTAGAGAAAAGTCTAACTGTAACACCAAAACTAGTATCAACCCAGCAGGAAAAAAAATCATCATTTCTTTGTATGTGATCTTCAGGAGCTGCCAGGGTTAGAAATTGGGCAATTAACTGGTTCAAGACATGGGATTCCTTAGATCTTTATGCGTGTGAATGTTAAATCTCTTAACACACTGCCCGCGATAAGCCATTTGAGGGATTGTAGACAAATAAATACCTTGATCAAAGAAAGATTTCTTGGGTCAGCTTCAATCGGACGGTCATGAGAGAGAGGGAAGTATCAGAGGATTATCTTTGGTGAAATATCTCTGGGATTTCTACAGCCTTATGTCATTTTGGAATGAGGAATGCTTACATGCAGTTGCAGGCACTCTACTGCTATATTTATACAGCTTCTGACATTATTATTAAATATTTTGCAGCAGAGCCAAAGGAAAATATTATGGTTGCACTTTTTCTCACCTATTGTTAAAACTAAAATGTCATTTTCTCGACCACTTCCCCTTGAAGGGCAACATGCTTAGTATGATCATGAACATGGTTAACATAGCCTGCATCCCAAAGTACTGCAAGTGCCCATACAAAGTAATTACTATTGCATGAAGTATGAAAACAACTGGGACATACTACCTCGCCATGACATTGCACTTTGACTTTCCTGCTCATACATCCATTATATTCTGTAGCACAAAATCTGAACTAAAAATACAGTATGTGATTTGGAACACATCAGATCTTAACGTTATCGCTTAATGTTACCTTGGAGACCTAACAAAACGTCTTTTGCCATGCTCACCAGAGACACAGATCAACCCGGAGAGCTCTTCTGTTGTTACTTTGCATTGTATGTAGTTTCAGTAATAACTCTATACATTGTAGATTCTAACATGCAGTATGTTCATGACAGTAAAATTACATATGCATTCTCTGTCATTGCTATTTTCATATGTCTGTCCTTTTGTTGTTGTTTATTTTGTTCACTTAAGCAATTTCTGTTCCTGTTATTCATGCTTTTCATCTGTCATTGCGGCTTCTGTTAGGTGTCTATGAGCTGTCATGTGTCTGCAGCTTAGTCGATGAGAAATCTTCCACTGTGCAGAGAATTCTGGGTCAAAATAGACAGGCAAGCATGTTGGCTTGCATTCTGCAAACTGTGACCAGATGCAGTGGTGCATCCTGGTATTTTTTGGCATACTGCATTTGACATGCTATGTATTGAGACAAACTAAATCTTTTTCTGGCATACTAAATAGTATGGTAGTATAGGAATGCACAAATTATACCTACTAAACAGCATGTTGACATCGTGAGCATGTTAGCATGCTGACTGAGAGTATTTAGCTCACAGCACCACTGTGCCTGAGCACAGCTTCACAGTGCCACTATGGCTACTTACTCCAGTTTAAATATAAGAGCTTGTATTTTACTATATTAACCAGACGTCTTTATCACCAATGGCAACTTTCAGTAAGTGTAGTAATATTATAGCACAACAAAAAGGAAAGGTTTGATGTTGGTGGACAGGTACGCACTGAAGGCCAGGGTTTATCCCCCATATCTCACAAGCAGTCAACATCAGGTTTCTTTAATATTCAACCTTGACCACGATCTTTCCTTAACCTTAACCAAGTCACTTTAGTTGCCTTAACACAGGTACAACTTCACCATACTTGCAAGGTGCAGATACAGTATTGTGAAATAAATGATTACAAAATGTTGGCAGTGGCATTTTGATGGTGCATGGATCAAACATGGCTTAGAATAGTTTAGTTGATTAGGAGACTGGAAGGAAGCAGATTGTAGGCAAATAAACATCACCATCAAAGACAGGCCTCTTGGGTCAACTTCAGATAGGTGGAGGACAGTTACTGATATCTCTGTGAGGCTACAGCAGCTCTGCTGTTTGCTATGTTAAGACCACATGACCTTGTTATCTGCTTATCTAGCTCGTTTTTTTCTTTTACCCATTCCTCTTAAATAATTTTTCATTTTTTCATGTCCCTTTATAGTCTTTCACCTCATTTCTTCCTTACTGACTGCTCTATACAACGCCAAGAAAGCATATTTATTGCCTCTAAAGTCCACCGTTTAAGTGTCTAAAAACCATAGAGGCTGTCATGATAGTCTTCTCGCTGTGTGTCAATTCAAGTAATACATGTGTTTTTAAAGGACCAGTGGTTCTTGGTAATAGCCCTGTGTAGCTGAGTATAGCTTTGGATATGATGAATGTAAATGCCTGTTGGTGTAGCATTTACTGTAATATGTTTGGAATGATTTAATATAGTAAACAGGCAAGAGCTAAGGTATGTAGCAGGAATCAAAGTAATGGGAAATGACAAAGTAAAGCTGTAGATGACTGAGACATTCCTCTTGTCATGAGCAACTATTAATGACTAAAAAAAAAATCACAGCAGGGAAATGATGAAGCATGGAAATATCACACACACAACACAGATTATTATCACCCACATATTTGTTAAAGTCTAATCACTTCAGTCACTTTACAGGAAATGAGCAGGCTGACAGTTATCAGCTGATGTCACTGTGAATGAGTGTTTCTCCACTGAATCATGATGGTTTAGATTCCTCAGATATTCACAGTCTCCAGAGACAGAATCTCATTCTCAAACACGTCAGTATTTTAGAACCTCATAGTTTGGGCCATCATTCCTATAACCAATGATGATGTCTTTACTCGCCAGGTTTCTTGTTGAGCTTGAGAACAAATCATTACAGTAAAGCCTCAGAGGGCAGAAACAGGTGCTGCTCTATCACTTTCAGTCACATTGACCCTGAAACATGTTTTGAGTTTTATCCATTGTTGAAAAGAGGACATTACTCGCTAATATCAGTATTGTTTTGTAGTCCAAATATTAAGCAAATGATATCACTTTACATAATGACTGTAACTGAGTCATGATTCAGGGAAAACAGCCCTTAAAGTTTTTTGTACGGTGGCTGCAAATAATACACAATAGAGCCCATTACCATTTTTTACCAAGAGTGCACGCTTCACTCCAGGGGCTGTCACAGAGGGGAAAAAAATTACACAGAAAAGCTAAGGGACACTTTCATTTTGTAGCTAGCAAGTAGGGCTGCTCAATTAATCAAATTTTAATCTAGATTATGTTTTGGGCTTTCAACGATCATGAAAACAAAATAATCGACATAAAACGATTATGCGCTTCTTGTCAGTTAACTCTCGTTGTCTTGTGTTGCAAATCAAATGCACCCAGAAGCCGTGCATGCGCAATACTGCCCCCTCCCCTCCTCTACTCTATTCACTCCACGAGCCAGTCAAGTAGGTGAACTACGAATAACGTGAGGGGCAGGTAATCGCCGAAGATGTCAAAAACAGCATGTGGAAAATGGCAGAGGGAGAGTGAGAGAGGTTGATCTGTGTGTGTGTGTGTGTGTGCACATCAGGGCCAAACTCCGCCATGCGCGATACAGAGAGCAGAGGAGAATTGTAAACGCGCGACCATGTGGAGACAGACATGACATGCTGTCATGTAAATAAGTCATCACGTGCGCCGCATAATTGTTTGTATAATCGTGATTTCAATTTTGACCGAAATAATCGTGATTATGATTTTTTCCATAATCGAGCAGCCCTACCAGCAAGGTACCAAATAACGCATTCCCAACAACACAGTGCAGGAACATGAGAAAATATTGTTTATTTTTTATTTTCCATTTGACAAACAATGTTAGCATACAGTCAATCTGGAAATCCATCGGTAAAAATAAAAAAAAAACAGCAGTTTAGCTATATATCACATTTTTCACGTCACTATATCACTGTGTAGACTAATCTGATGTTTGTTAAGTCTATAAACACAATGATTAAACAAACGTTACTATTTCTGTGTGTTTTGTAATTAACATGGTTATCGTAGATTAGCTGGGCTAACCGTTAGCTGTTAACATTAGCGGTGTCTGTAATAATAGACTGTATAAAAATAAGGTAATAACTCAATTAACGGTCCGTGAATAAAATATTTTTTCCAGCGGATATCTATCTCAAACAACATGATTGAGCTAGCAAAGCAGTTTTGTGTTGCTATGTGTGGTATTTATTCAGTTATGGGAAATCACGATGTCTAGAAAGCATCAGTGGCTGCAGCTGACAGGGACAGTTAGCAAAGCTAACATCAGGACGTCATCTGTTAAAAGCCTCCCGTTGTCGGATACGACATGAAACTACTCCAGTTAGCTCAATCATGTTGTAACTAAGACATCCGCTTGAAAAATATTTTTTTTTTTTTTTTTTTTTTTAGGTACACATTTCCTGGGGACACCTGCACGTCTCGGCCACGCCCCCTCCATTGTGATTGGCTAAAGTGCAGCATCGTTCAAACTCAAAGCTCCCCCCTGTAGTCGTCTTTCACACAGGGCTGCCGACAGATTCTACAATGTAAATTGCAGAATCTGTCTTGAGAGATTAGCGTACAGTTAGCAATGGGCTTCACATGACAATATTCACAACTTGGATAAACTTTTGTGAAAAACCGTTTGGATTCTTTTGATCAGTGCACCCTTAAGGCCTGAACATACTCGGGCGGAACGTACGTGGAACGGACTCTGCGGAGGTCCGCGCGGACTCAAGCCGGACGTCCGCAAGCCCTGTGCGTGCAAAGCTCAGATTTTACGACCGCGCGGACTCCGCTCAGCGCACCAGTGACTGTTCAGCATGTATTTTTCACATCGCGGGGATTTTTCACGGACATTTTTACAGGAAACTACAATGCGGAAGTGCGCTCGACTATGAAAGCCCGAATGACTGCGGACATTCCTCGCGTAGTCCGCTCCGCTTAGAGTACGCCCGAGTATGTTTGGGCCTTTACAGACTTAAGATATATATAAATAATAGACAAAGGGACAAATTTGAACCAATGAGGTTGGAAGTCAGAACTTTTTTTCGTCTTTGTTTACCATGCTGGTACATTTAAATGAATTATACTTTGGTGCTCATGGTTTCCATAAAATAGCCTGAACAATTGAGTTGTCAAGAATATAATCAAGCTCATGATGTGTAGAATATCCATATTGACAAAAGTTTAATGTCAGACACTTATAATTTGGTAAGTGATGCTAAGCCGCTCAGAACTACCCCGTATTCTGAAAGTTTTGTTGAAATGATGTAGAGGTGAGGTGTTTGAGATGTTACCATACATGAATTATGGCTTGAAAAAGAAAAAAAAATAAGTGGGGCAGCACAAAGTTGGATTAAAAAGTTGTTCGGCAAAACTGAATGAACAGATTTGGCAACATGTTAAATGGTGAGAATACAGCTACTTTCTCGTTTTGAGTAAAGAGCAGCTCAATAAAGTGTAATGACAGCCATCCATTCTTGACCCTGGAACAAGCTGCTGACATTTATGAGGAAAATGAAAGAGATTATTATCCTTTGCATATGAGGTGAGCACAAATGTGAACTTGTACATGTAAGTATTTGATTTCTTCATACAATAAATTTCTCAACGGAAGTCTGGAATTAATCACATGAGAGAATGCCGCCAGTCACAAACTAGGATAAGGTACAAAACAACAAATAACCCAAAACACTTTAAAAACCATTACTTCCTGAGTCACTCTGTGTTGTTAATTATATTAATATCAACTTGACAAATATTGGTAAAAATATTGGGATTGTCCATGTGATGGAAAACAAACCCCAGCCTGATGCTGACATTACTCCGGAAACCAGATACCTTGTTTGGATTTCTACAAACTGCCAAGAAAAATATACCTCCTCTGAAAATACTGAACACACACACACACACATACACACACACACACACACACACATAGTCTATTATATAAAACACCACAATGAGAAAATGATTTGGCTAAAACGCAACATTTAGGGAACCAGTGAGTTGGACACAGAGACAGACAGCAGGCGGTGTGTTTGCAGACAGACAAATTGTTTTAAGTTGAGAAAGAGTCTGGCGATGACAAGAGACACAGTGTGGTTTCAATTCGAGCTGCAGTGGCACGGACACATAAACGGAACGGACATATTCACTAATGGGGGGGATAGAGGAGGAGAGTAAAAGAAAGAGATGGAGAGAGTGAAGAGAAAGAGAGACATTTTTGGGAGAAAGGCTACTGGTGTGACTGCGGTGATCCTCTCACTTCACCTAATGTGAAACATACGTGTGCTTCATGCTTACGTCTGTTTATTCACTGGTTGATTTGTAGGTGTGAAAATCTCTACAATGCGTTTCCTTTTCCAGCCATTATCTGACACGCTGTGTTTAAAGCCATTGCTTTGTGCGTGCATGCGTGCGTGTGTGCACGTGTGTGTGTGCGTGTGTGTGTGTGTGTGTGTGTGTGTGTGCATGTATGAAACGTCAAATACCAACACGTATCAACATTCTTCTAACGTCACAAGTGTTCCCGCTCCCTCTCTGTCTAACACGCACACACTCCAAAGCATCAAGGCCTATTAACGTCAATATGAGCCACAACAACATCCAGAGAGAAAAGTGGAGCCACAAAATACTCAGGAAGGAGAATGAAACTGGAGATACTGAAGAAGTGAAGACAAAATATCTGTTTAATGAGTGACTGACTGGGTTAATTTGCACGGTGTATTCCATTTTTAATCAAAAAAAAAAAAAAAGACAATATTTCCTACTAAGCTGTTTATATGGCTAATGAAAATGAATATCTTGCTAATATTCCCCTTTACATGCAGCTGTGTCTACTCTGATTAAAGTTCACCAACATGTCGTTTATCACCTCAAAATATGAAGAAGCAGAACAGCTGGAGACGCTTGTGCCATTTTGATTATAATGCATCAAAACAGGATTTTTCCAAAGTTTTCCAACAGTTGCAGACTTGTTTGACCATGCAAACATAGCTTCCCTCTTTCATTCTTTCCCACCTTCATTAAAGGGTCTTTCTTGCAATATTTGTAGCACATGCCCAAAAACATGTTGATATCTGAGTCTTTCTTAATGTTTAAAAGTAGGTGTGTTCCTGACCAGAAATGCAGGCTTTTCTTTGGGGTATGCATCTCTACCTCAGCTATGCAAACTGTTGGCAAGTTGGTTCGTGCACATGGTTGGTTCGAGACATGTTTTGCAAACTGTGGTAAAAACTACTATGGAGAGGGATAATCTGAATGTGCTTTACACACGTCCAAAGAATGCAATAAAACCTGAATAATATCGGCATATTCCACATCTTAATTGGGAAATCATCAATTTGGTAAAGGCTTAGTTCGGAGCGACTGGAATATGCTGTTTACGTGACCTGTATCCAATTTAGAAAAGTCAATGTAAAAGTCTGAAGTTGTCTAAATGCACATAATTTCCATGTCATTAACAGAACATTTGTCACATTACAGCAGCCAACATCCTCCAGGTTACATTCCTATGATATGTCTTTGTAACACACACACACACACACACACACACACACACACACAGCCTTCATTAACTAACCCTTCATGTCTTTCCTTGGTTTAGATTTATTGTCGTAATTGTTTTGTGAACTTCTATGGCACATATAAGTGCACATTCCATATTGAACAGGTCATTACTCTTCAGTAGTACCCCACCCAGACACAGACACAGACACAGACACACACACACACACACACACACACACACACAGAGGCGTCTTCTAACAACATCGACTTGGATTTCATCTGCACCAGGATCTGACCGTCGTTCATCACGCTGCTTATTCACCTGATGTGAAAAATGAAAGGGACTGGAAAAAGAGCTGAGCAGCACGCAGCAGGGATTCCTCTCATATAAGGTACAATGTGTCTGTCTCACGAGGTTTCCTTCACATTAACTATAAGTAGTCTATATATAACTGTATATGGAGGCTTAATAAAGATATATCATCAACAGGAATGCAAAAGATATGTTTGAGGCAAGTTACAGTGTTTCTTAAAGAGTTTTTGTGTGTGTGTGTGTGTGTGTGTGTGTGTGTGTGTGTGTGTGTGTGTATCTGTGTGTGTTTGCATGCTGTAAAATGGCCTGCTATCTAAAATGTATGATGTTGTTTTAAATAAATACTACTAATAATATAAATACTGATTTTTAAATGAGATTTAACTGGGCGGTTCACTTCAAAATCAAAAATACATATTCTTCCTCTTACCTGTAGGACTATTTATCAATCTAGATTGTTTTGTTGTGGGGTTTCAAGTAACTTTTTTTCTATGCAGTTTTATGTAGGAACTATTATCTTTCTAATGAACTATACCACCAACCGTAACACCACATGGATAGAAGCGTGTATCTACTCATGGAAGAGAAGCATAAGATGTAAACAGTTATTCCGTCTTTCTGAAATAAGCTGTAATGTTAGCTAGCTCAGTGGCGCAGTAGATGCAGGCTTCTTTCCTTCTGTGATACGGCTGGTGGGTGTAGTTCGGTCATGATTTCTGAAAAGAGACATTGCTGTTGAGTTTTTCAATTGTATTTTTGGCACTTTGAGCACCACAAACCAAGTGCCATCTAGTGCCATTATATTTGAGAAAGGGCAGACATCTCTACGGTCGATATTTCCAACACTCTGCAGCTCACACCAAAATAATCTGGATTGATTAATAGCACTACAGGTATGAGAAATAAAAAAAATATATATTTTGGATTTTGGGGTGAACTGTCCCTTTAAAATTTGAGCTTAATCCACTCAGTTTCTTCCTGGAACTACAATCACTCGTAAACCAAACCCCAAGACATCTGAACTCAGAAACAGAAACTTATTCACCAACCTGAGGGGTAGCCCTCCACTGCTTTCTGGCAGAGTACAGTGTTGCCTCACACTCTGCTGAAAACTACCCCAGAGTGTGCTGACATTCAAGGGTCAATGGAGCCAGCAGGACTACATCATTGGCAGAAGCACACAAACAGTTCTGAGGTCACCAAACTTCACACTCTCCACTCCTGTACTACACATTCTGTCCCTAAAGATCCCAAACTCAACAGGAAACAAAGTACAGCCTTGGCAGAGTCCACACTGTTGTATTAAAAATGACATTGGCTGTAATGTCAACTTGACAAAATTGTTCATTAATGGACTAAAACACGCAAACCAAATACAATATCTTTGCATCCTTCTGTTTTCAGGACACACGCCAAAAAATACATCATGAACCATTTCCTCGTGGGATGCTGCCTGTCAGAGAGTGTTTTGGAGAGGTCATAAATCACAGCATGCGTCATCTAGGTATGCACTCAGGAACATACATACATTTCATGTCATGACATTTCATGACTCTGTGAAGTTAATCAAGAGATAATTCAAGAGAGTTTCCTAAAGTAACACCCCTGTATGCACACAGCACAGGAAGCAACGTCTGTAACAATAGATTCAAACACTGTCTGTCTCTTTGTGTGTGTGTGTGTGTAAGAACAACTCTTGGTGGAAAAAGGAAAAGGCTGCTCCTGTCCTAAACACACACACACACACAGGCACACATACACCTCTGAGGAGACATGTGCCAGAGGTAGACTGAGATCTCTTGGGTTGAAAACTGTGCAAAGCTGACAGAAGAGGTTTTGTGTGTGTGTGTGTGTGTGTGTGTGTGTGTGTGTGTGTGTGTGTGAGAGAGATCAACAGAAAGACAGAAAGATGCAGTGAGTGTGAGCGCTTACTCAGGCAGGGATCTCCTGATGATGCTGTGCACTTGTTTGTAGACGTCCAGTTTGGACAGACAGCTGCACTGGGTGTGGTTGGCCACACTGATGGTCACCGGCTTGGTGCCTTGTGTGATTGGCACTGTGATCTCAAACAGCTGCAGAAATTATAAAAGAGAAAAGAGTCACAGAGAGTTAAGGTGAATCATGACAAGGTGCAAAAAGCATAGTGAGGAGCACCTTGAGAAATGGTCGTGCACACTTGTTTTTGTCAAGGCGAGCAGCACAGGAGCAAATGACTGCAGTGGCAGTTCTGAATAACACTGAATAAATACTTTTGGAATAGTAAAGAACATATGATTTTACAGGTTATGTTTTCATCCTTTAAGTTACTCAAGTGTGAATGTGTTCAATTCAAGCAGCGACCTCTGGGCCTGAAAAATTAAGCCAATGCAGAATTTCCCTGAAGCCAAAATCTGCAGTTCTTTGAATGGCTACTTGAGGCTAATTCCAAAAGCACATCAAACCCATTAACCCCCATGTCAAACTGTCCAACTTTTCAGCAGAAATGTCTTCAGCCTGGTACTAAAAACAGTTTTGATCTGTATAAGTAATTTCAATATTCATGACAACTGTACAGGGGTGAATTTTTCTATAATGCACCTGTTCAAATGTTAACACTTAAAGTTATGCATAACTAATTAATTAACTGAGTGACAGGAGTATGCTGTCTGTTGACAGTTGCTACCATGGCAACAACGATGGTTAGGTAACATAACCATGGCGCAACCCAGATTCACAGAGCATAGGCATAGCCATAATGATTGCTATTTCAGTGTGTAGTCAGTTCATGAAAACTAATAATGTTCTGGTCACATATAAACTCTCTCACTTGGTTATGACAAAAGACCCTCTAGGAAGTCTGAAATAGAGTGTGCCAGTAAACCCGGAACTCCGTTAGCGCTTTTAGCACTTCTGGTTCTCTCGTCTAAAAGTCAATACGTTTTTTGAATGGGATTTTGGTAAAATGCCTCAAATATTGTCTGTGGTTAACAAAAGCTTAAGCGAGTTTCAGGTTTTGTTCTACGACATAAAACATGTCAGTAAATAGCCTACTTGTGAATTCTGTAGCTTTTAGGTGTCGTAAAAAAGGCAAACCCTCTCCCTGACAGGGTTTGTAGTCGTATTGAGCAACTTGTTAGCAACCGCATTTTTTACGACACGTAAAAGCTTCAAAATTCACAAGTAGGCTATTTACTGACGTGTTTTATGTCTGTGGTTAACAAAAGCTTAAGCGAGTTTCAGGTTTTGTTCTACGACATAAAACACGTCAGTAAATAGCCTACTTGTGAATTCTGAAGCTTTTACGTGTCGTCAAAAATGCGGTTGCTAACAAGTTGCTCAATACGACTACAAACCCTGTCAGGGACATTAAACGTCATCACCCCTGAACAGGCGAGAGTGCTGGCAGTCCGCCATTACAGCTTCTTATTTAGCTTAAACAGTCCGATTTCCCCATTATACAATGTTTTTAAAATAAAGCGGCCGAAATCAGTTGAAAGCTTAGTGGCGGTGATGTCAAGAGTCATGCAACCGTGGAGTAGTCATGTAGTCCATTAAGGCCTAACATTAGCTTTTTACTTCTGGCGATCGCATTTAAGCTTCAAATGTGGTATGAAAGGTGTTCATATGTGAAGATTATCTCGCTGAACAAACCTGTAAGTATCATAAACTTGTGTTAGCCACAGAGCTTATTTGCTGACATAATCCAAAACGCAATGCAAAAATCACATTCACTTTCTCTTCCAGGAACCAGCGCGATGCTAAAACTTCCGGGTTTTGATGTCAGCCCTGGCACACACTATTCAGTACTTTTGATGGATTTAAGCATGTTTCTCACTATGAGAAATTGGCATTAGCATTAGCATGAATGTTAATCACCATTAATCATAGCTATAAATGCACCATGATAACCAAGCAAGCAGCTAGTGCTAGTGTTCTCCACCCTCAAGTCCAAATATGGTCCAAATATGGTCACTTCTGACTCCAAAAATTCAAGATGGTGAGGGCCAAAATGCCAAACATGAGGCTTGAGGAGACCACAAACCAATGAGTATGTCACAATAGCTACGTTCATACAGCCTCTGGTTAGATTAGGAGTCTACTACCAAACTGGCTGGGCTCTACATGATTACATAAAGTTCCTATAATGATCCAGTTCATCATCCACCAATAAGTGCGAACTTTTTTGATTGGATAGTCTTGTATTCTGTCCCATCATTGTATATCAGACATCTGAACCACACTTTACTGTGAATAAAGATGTATCTTCTGGTTGAAAGTACATTTAAAGTACAACAGATGAAAAGATGAGTTGCTCCCTAGACCCTGTATTTTTCTATGACTTATTTACCAAAAGATTTTCTCAGGATTTTCACCAGCTATAAAAATGAAACCAGTTTAATGGCCATCACTGGACTACACTTGGTAAATGGTGTTTTAGAAGTAAGGCATGTCCAAATATCTGCACCATCAGAACATGAAAACACAAATGTCCACCAGGAAATAATTTCATACAATCAACACCAACAGTTTTTGATGATTGCTGCAGTAAATATTAGGATTGATTTCTAAGTCAAGTTTTACACCTGTTGGTAAAATTGGTAGAAATTTGGTGTACCACTAAGGTCAGGTGTTTGACATTATATCAAACCAGTTTGAATTTTTTTTAAACCACCCAAATCCAACTGCAGTATAGGACTACTGGACATTTTCCAGGGTTTTCTGCAAGGATGGCCGTTGACTTTAAAAGCAACTTCCAACAAAATGAGCTTTGATGACTTTGGTGATCCCTTTAGTTCCTCATTAGACATATTTTAATTCAGCTGTTGCAGACATACCTGTACTCTACTTGACCAGACAGATGATTTAATACACACTTAAATGGAAGGTGATGTGAAACCGCCTCAATGCAACGAGATGAAGCAGCCAAACTCAGGTCATACATTTGGTTAGTCGAGGATCGAAGAACGCAATGATCAGTTTGACATAAGACAAAATAGAACAAATGTAGTGCTCGTTGATTTTGTTTTCTGCTTTGGAATTTGAAACACATGGCCCATAACCACTAAAAAGCTCATGCATAAAATTATTCACTGGTTCAAAGGTTGATCATTTGGACAGTGTTCCAAGTGATTAATATTACAGACTAACATCATTACAGACAATCACATTGGGTAACAGCCAGGTAATCATTTGCACTGGCTGGCTGCTTTTACTTAAAGCTGCATTGATGGATGTGTGGCCACTAGGAGGCGGAAAAACAACAAGCACAAGTTTGTACAGCTACGTTTTTTTTTGTTTGTTTTTTTTAACAAACTGCTTACTTACACATCCAGCAAACCCAAAGTGATGCTGTGACCCCTTTTTCTGTCCACCTCATGAATAACTCCTATATTCTTTCACATTTTACTCTGTCAGCAGCTCCTAAGAAATCATCTGGCAGTTTAGTTTCTAGTTTGTTTTTTTTACTTCACCAGGACTCCTAATGCTCTCCATGTCAGCTGTATTTGCCATAAAAGCTTCATGAGGTGATGTCAGTGCTCACAAATCTATTAATGCAGCTTCTACTCTGTTTTTACATACAGTCACAATTAAAAATATTTTGAATTCATTTTCTGAAAGTCCTGGAGCCCACTTAGTCCCATTCATCTGGCCTAGACTTTGAATTCAGTCACTATAGGCCAGGGCTATTCAACTTCACTAACAAGAGGGCCAAATATGAAAATCACTGGGAGTTTGTGGGCCGCACTGAATATTTGTCAACTAATGGCTAAAATAATAACTCTTAATAATAAAGAAGGCAACACTTTTTTAAACAAAGGTCCATATTTATATAAATGTCATGTTCAAGGTGAATACAACAAAGCCATCAGACCACAAATGGGACCGTTTTCACAATAGGCTAACATCAGATAAACAATTCCAAACCATACCCACAGTCAAATGTATTAGGGCTGGACAGTAAAACAGGGAAAATAAAAAAACATAAATAGGTCCATATTTATATAAATGAAACTGTTCATAACAGCCTAACATGAGATAATGAATTCTAGCTGCACAGTAGAACAGACAAAAATAATTAACATAAACATAACTGTTGTCACAGAGAGTGATAAAAGTTCTCCCTCAGACTGCAAGTGCTGTTTTAAGCAAAGGAGAATTGCACATAAACCGTTTAAATCTGAGGGATGCTGTCATCAATAGTATGTAAAATTCTCAGTCAGTTTTGTCATAACATATTTCAGAGATATATTTGTCAGAGACAGCATCACATGCCTCCTGTGATGTAAAAAATGGCATACATCACACTGCTGTCATTTTAAACACATTCAGGTTAATGGGAAAAATTACACTGTCTTGCCTTTGCTATTTCAACATAGTTTGGCTCATATGTAGTGAGGGCAATCCTCAGACACTCATGCAACTTCTCACTGGTCATGGAGCAACGTGCTCTTGTTTTTATGGCATTCATATGTGAAAAGCTGGACTCACATGTATAAGTGAACCCAAACATTGTCACTATTAGCACGGCCACTTTCTTCACTGTGGGGTACTGGAACTTGTTAACATGGTTACACCAAAAGGTCTCTGCACCCTCAGACTGCAAGTGCTGTTTTAAAGCAAAAGAGGCCTGCACATCAACCATTTCCATCTGAAAAATGCTCTCAACAATAGAAGGCATCACCACTTTTACTTTTGCACAAAAGCCTGCCTCGGGTTTGACAGAAAAGGGGTCACGAGCAAAGTGCAACACCTCAATGGGAATGCTGAACCCTTGGAATCTCTCAGTAAAGTTCTCAGTCAGTTTTGTCATGAAATCTGTCATGATGGGCGTTACTTGTGCCCCGGGTGCTGTGTTCATGAATCCACGCAGTCGTGGAAAGTGCAGCATTTCTCTTGATGTTAGGTCTGTTGAGAAGATGGTTAACTTTGTTTTGAAAGCACAAAGCCTCTCAACCAAATCAGCAATACACTTTTCTCGTCCCTGCAGCTCAAGATTCAGGGTGTTCAAGTGTTTAAAAATGTCACACAGAAAGTTCACCTCCGCCATGAACTGTTCATCCAGCATTCGCTCCAGGAGGCTTGCTGCCCGTTTGTGTTTACACACGCGAAGGAAAGACACAATCTCCTGGTGGAGGTCACAGAAACGGTCCAGGACATTTCCCTTGCTAAGCCACCTGACATCGTTATGAACAAGCAAGTCCGTGTGTTCCGCAAACGTGTCGGCGAGCATCATATGGAAAAGACGGTGTTGTAGGCTGGAGGTTGAGCGGATGAAATTCACAATGTTCATGACAGTGTCCATGGTGTTTTTCAGATCACCGCTTAGCTTTGAACACAACACAGACTGATGAATGATGCAGTGTAAAAACTGCATGTGTGGAGCTACGGTTGACAGCCTCGCTGTCAGCCCTTGTAATCTACCAATCATAGCTGGAGCGCCATCCGTGACCAAAAGGCAAACTTTCTGTAAATCCAGTTCATGCTCATTAAAAAATCCGACAATCTTTTGAAACATCACCTCACCTGCGGTGTGTCCCTCCATTGGAATAAGCCCCAAAAGTTCCTCTCTAAAGCAGACTCCGTCGTGAAATCTGACATAAACGCACAGCTGAGCCATGTCAGTACAGTCAGTTGATTCATCCACAGCGAGGCTCATAAAATCCGTTTTTTTCAGGTCATCCAAAAGCTTCCTTGACACATCCTTTGCGAGTAGTTCCACTCTGCAAAGAGTTGATGTGTCCAAGAGAGGCACTTTTTTAATCAATGAGACGACGCTTTCCTTCACTTTTTCATCAATAACGACTTCATCAATGACAGCGAGCATACAATCTTTAACCGTCTCTGCCTCTGTAAAAGGCTTCTTCTGTCGTGTTAGTGTCCAGCGATGCGATCATAGCCCTCTCTTGCTCCGTGCAAAAGTGTCCAAGGGCAACCTGACATTGTTGAAATGAAGCTAGCAGACGTTGTACTTTACTTCGCCTTTCATCCGAGCTCTCTGGAAATCGCGCTGAAAAGGAGCCGTGTATTGTGTTGTAGTGCCGCTTCAGGTTGTATTCCTTCATAACAGATATGGATTCATTGCACAGTAAGCATACCAGCTTCGTACTCGTCGCGGCTGGCAAAAAAAAGAAATATTTCTCTGTCCATTCGCTCTGGAACTGGTGGTTTTCTGAGTCAATTTTCCGCTTCTTCGGTTTTGAGAGCGCCATGTTAGTGGTGACCTCTGCTGACCGCTCTCACCAGGCAACTGCAGAGCAGCGATGTGATTGGTGCGATTGGCTACGACTGGCTGCGTGATTGGCTACATACCATTCACCCGTATATCACATTACCACAGAATGTAGATATTTACGAGTTAGATCAGAACCGTTGTTGAATAATTTTCCTACATCACACACTATTATTTACTGGCGGCCTGGCGGGCCATAAAAAAAATCAAAAGGGCCGTATTCGGCCCGTGGGCCGCCAGTTGAATAGGCCTGCTATAGGCCATCACAAGAAGCCACTATTTCACACATTCTTTTAACAAGGACCCTTCAACAGGGAACCCTCAACTTGGAGTTCAACCTGAAGCCTGAATCACTGGGGAAATGAGCACATTTTAATCTGAAAACAATGAGCGAGAATGTGAAGGATTACCACTTGAAGAACAAAGTGAGTAATAAGGAGCTGGGTTTGGTTTTTCACATGGCACCGATGAAGATCCTTACACAAGACTGATGTACAGAACAGAGCAGAAACCCTGAGAGCCACTTCATTCTTTCAATCACAGAGTTGAACAGCATGAATGGAAACTAATTAGTCTCAATGACTCCTATTCAAGACCCTTCAACAGCTTAAACTGTCTCTCTCTCTCTCATCCTAATGAGGATATCATTAAGGCTGACCTCAGTCTCTTTGACCTGGTAAAGAGCTCACCATGGTTACAGAGCACACACACACATAAAGAGAGCTCTTTGAGATCACGCTGACCACCACTGGGTTGAAAAGTTCGCCTGGGGCCTTATTAGAGACACTTCATAAGTCTGAAATCCATCTTATCTCAGTGGAGGATGACTTTCGGGAATTTTTTGGTTTTGCAGAAAAAATGTTTTGCAACTGCATTTTGGGAAAAGTCTTAGGATAGCAATTTAGCTAAAAGAGAACTGTCCTGACATGGAGATTTCCCAAGTTAGGAGTCCTAAATTAGGATGGCATATTCCCTGCTGTTAGGAGTGTATGGCAATGACAGTGAAGATGGGGAAAACATGACGACTAAAATATATTTATTCAAAGGGTACTCCAACCCTATGACACTTTTAATATCCTGGACCATGTATTAATGGGTATATAGCGACTGCCAAGACGATTAATTTCGAATTTGGTTGACAAGCTACGTCCGGCTCTGGAGAGGCTTAAAAGGAGACAGGGTTCTGCCAATGGTCATAGCGACAGATCACAAATGCACTTTGTTTTATTTTCTCAAAGACTTTCAGACTGAGGTTGCAGATGGATCTTTAACGTTACAGCCTTACATCTCACCAAGCCTCACACCCAAGATTAAATATATCATAAAAAGTCAGGGGTCAAACACATGAAGGCAGTCAGCAGAGGCAGAAAAGTCCATTCAGGGAAATCACACAAAAAGCAGAGCCTATAAATCTGAGCAGAGTCAAAAACCAAGGAATCAAACAAAAGGAAAAGGCTGGAAAGCATGAAAAATCGGGGCGACAATGACAATCTGGATGAATGAGGGAAACACTGGGCTTTAAATACACAAGCATTGATTACTAGCTACTCACAAGTGAGTGGAACAAGACACAGGTGAAATGTGAGGTAATTAAAAAAGGCTAACACAATCAATCAATCAATCAATTTTATTTATAAAGCCCAATATCACAAATCACAATTTGCCTCACAGTGCTTCACAGCATACGACATCCCTCTGTCCTTAAGACCCTCACAGCGGATAAGGAAAAACTCCCCAAAAAAAACCTTTAATGGGAAAAAAAAATGGTAGAAACCTCAGGAAGAACAACTGAGGAGGGATCCCTCTTCCAGGACGACAGACGTGCAATAGATGTCATACAGAACAGATCAACATAATAAATTAACAGTAATCCATATGTCACAATGAGACAGAAGGGGAGACAGAGAGAGAGAGAGACAGAGACAGAGAAAGATGCAGGACAGACAATAATGTTAATAGCTTACAACAACATTAATGGAAGTACTAATATAATTATGATGAGAACACATTTCAAAATAATACAGGAAGAAGACACAAACACATCAGCATAAACTTGACAGAACATCTCAGAAGGGAAATGTTCTGGATAGAGCCCCCAGGGAGGGTTCTGCTTGAACCATTACACCACCACTCAAGCTATCTGTACTCTGGTGTCGCAAACTGTGCATTTCTGACAAGGCCTGCCAGCTGACGTAGCCTTCTGATACTAGGACGAGTGCCACCAGGATAATTGAATGTACAGTTATAGTTGGATTTTCTTTGGTAAAGATAGTGGGGTCTGAGATAGTATAGGGCACAGCCATGAATTTAGGAATTGCTTCAGTGATGCGAAGATAGGATTTTTCCTAGCTTTGAAACTTAAGTTAAGCCTGGCCCTAACTGCTAAGTCAGTCTTCGTTAAGACTAGTCTTTAGCATGGACTTCAAGTTAGTTGGACCAACCAGACTTAAACCTAGACATAACTATGTCTGGTCTAAGCGCTGGATGTTCATGTGAATGTCCAGTGACTCTGGCTATTGCCTCGTAGCGCATGCATTGCTAGGATACCCTGCTAACATTCTGGTGCTGTCTTGCTTATGTAGCTAATCTTTCATTATTTGTGGCAATGTTGGATCAGAGAAAAAGAAAAGGAAATTTCCCAGGCGTTAAGATACAAAGATTCATGGAGCTGTGCAGGAGAGGCTGTCTGTGTTCGACTGACTGGCAGGTAGAGCTCCACAGGTAATATGAAAGGACAGAAATAGTACTCATGGACAAACAGTGTGTTGTTAGCAATGGAATTAAGGAGTTAGTGTCAGTTCTGGTACAACTGTGGCTGTCCAATATTGCATATCTCAAGTATGTGGTTGGCGCCATTGTTCATAAAACAATGGACCAGGCCTGCTGTGATGTTAAAATAGGAGGGAAAAACTTACAAACTTAAACAGAAGGTCAATGAGAGACTGCAGGGAGAGAAGAAAATAATGCTGTTTGCCCTTTAGTTTGTATTTTGGGATTTGTGGTGCTGAATGGAGAGCTCCCATAGACAGCACTTCACACGCATCTCTTAATTCACCTCAGTGTCATTAGTGTATGTCAGTGATTGATGTTTTCATTTACAGACAGCTGTTTAGGAATAATGATGACAAGAACGGCCAAAGCTTTCTGGTGTTTTCCTCTCCCTTCTTTGTCTGAGTGGCTGATAAAGCAGCCATGTGCATCAGTGCCACAGGGTTTATACCTTGTGTGGAGAAGCAATTATAAAACATCTAACAAAAAGCTTAAAATCCCTGAAAAGGATGTCATCTTCCAACTAAACCCATGTGCTTCTCTTCAGTTATTTGACATTGTTCTTGTGATGTATGTAGTTTGCAAGTAGGCTGCCAGTTAAGCTAGTCTTGTTTTAACCTGTTTATTTTAGTTATTAAGGTAAGTAATTCATTGTCTTTGATGCTATTATTCTTGTTAGTGTTGCTACCTCCAAGTTTTGTTTAGTAAATATGTGTAACCTTAAATTTTGGCTGCAGATGGCTTCTTACAGTACTCAAAATGAAAAGGGTTATTCCTCTGAGGAGCATGAATGTGCTCGCTAAATTTCATGCTGGGCTGCCTAATATTTTTGGTATACAAATGGAAATTTTAACCTGATAATGTTCCAGAATGAATGGTTAGAAAGTCATCGAAAAAATTAGGATTAATTGTTTAGGGACCGAGTATATAGCAAGTTTCTTTGCCACCTGGCAATTAGTTTAAGATACCTTGCTATGTACTGGAACGTTGGCAGGAGTGACGGGCCAGCTGACGTTACCATTGTTGGGCCCCATTGCTGGTGGAGCAAAAAAATAATATCTCTAATATAGCATATGTGAGGTATTAAAGGTAACACAGCCAACTATGACAAAACCAGAACACATTAGGCACGATATAGAAGAGTGAAAGACGGAATAAACCAGGCTGTTACAGAAAAAGTGGCACATCACAGAGTGAAAATTCATGACAGCACAGGTGTTGAGCTAAACCCTTATGCAGAGAACCACCAGACAGACATAAACGCTTAAAGATACTTACAGTCAGTCAAATTGTTAATTATACAGTTTAGCACAACTTCTATTACCTGCTAAGTGTTGAAACCTTTTAACGTTTGCCAGCTGCTTCAAGGCACTGCCAATCAAATCAGCACAATGAAACTTCCAGGATGACGAAACAAACCACAGAACGCTCTAAAAAGAAACAGCCACATTTGACTCCTCACCTTTCCACACATTCATTTTGAGACAAATTATGTAAAATCACATTCAAATAGTCATTAGAATTCAGCTGAACTGTAAATTATCTATCTAGCGTGCCATCATTTGAATGATGTATTATGTAGCCTATGTAAATCTCCCAACTCTGGCCAGTGGTCTGAGACTGCAGCCAAACACAGCAGTTAGGAAAAACCAGCGGAGTGAAAGAATGTCTTGTGAAACCTCAAAGACTGTGTCTCAGCACCCACAGCGTTGTTACTGCTGCCAGGCGAAAGCCTCTCAGCTTCAACCTTGGCCTCCTTTTTTCTTACCTCAACTTAAGGAGGGCATGCTTCATTTCTTGTTTCTATGGTCCAAGAATCATTCAAACACCTTTGTCCAATTTTCAAAATGTGCAACAAGCCTGGCTTTTAAGTCTTTTAATCCTACCTGACTTTTTAAAGATGTGTGTTTTTCCAAAGACAATGGTATGCTCTTTCTGTGGAGGATAAAACAGTAATACAAAAGCATTCAGTGTACCAGTCCAACATCCTAATCTGATTGCATGTACAGCACTAACAGCTCTCAGTTCACCAACAGCCATCTCACACACAAAAAAAGCCAAAACTACAAATGAAATTTTGTCACCCCTTTATACATTTCAGCTACTTATACACTCTTTTGGTTTGGTTCAAACGAACTCATGATCGCTTGCCTCCTAAGTGTGGTTTGTTTGGTCGGTGTACACCAAAACAACCGGACCGGGATTTTCTTGAAGAGATAGTCTCAGTCCAGTTAAAAAGCTAACTCTGGTGCAGTTTGTTTGTAATGAGAATGTGTTCTGACCTCGATCTGAACCAACTGCAGTCACATGACACATTGTTTGGGTTAAACATGAGCATGTTACAGTCCTGGAGCATTATTAATGTGCGCCTCCTCTGTGCTGCCTTAATATGCACATTTGGCGCATTTGATTCATTAAAACATTGTTTTCTAGTTGAAGCTTTGTTTTCAAACTGCTTTGCCTAAAATGAACAATGACAGCAATATAGTCCATGATGACCAGCGCTACAATCAACCTGCGTAGTTGTCCCTCCATTGTGACATTAGAAAGTGTTGCATTTATCTTGCAAGTGTACTCTTCTTCAGTGTTCTGTTTACTTCCTGGATTTTTCCCACATGGAAATTCTGACCAATCAAGAGCAGCTTCCTCACACAAGGCATCTGATCTGGTCCACTTGTAAATGCTGCCGTGAGAACACGAACCAACTCTAGGCAATTATACAACTTTGGAACAAAATTAGTCCCTGATTCAGACCAAAGTAAGTTGACTCTAGGTCTGAAAGCACCCTTAGAAACAAAAGGTGCTGAATAGAACCATATAGGGATAAATGTTGCAGCTAGAATATTTTAAGTGATTCTACCTAGAACCCAACATAAAAGGTTAAACCTGAACCATCTATAAAAGGTCCCACCCAGAACCTCCAGAGAGAGAGCTCTTTTGTAGTGTATTGGTTTAAGCAAGAACCCTCTCTGGCCACTGTATCCAGAACCTTTCCTTTCCTTTTCATGTTTTATCTTAGTTGATTTTATGATTCATGGTTTTACAATTCTTTGATTTTATGATGTCATAATTTTATTACTCTTTATGATTCATTTCATTTTAGGAATTTTTATTGTTTTAAGAGTTATGGTTTGCTTTGATTAGTGGGTGGTGGATTTTAGGGAGAAAGACTGTGGTGAGTTATATTTGAACCACAGTGCCACAACTGGATGGTAGATTCTGGGGCAGCTGTGGGCTGTACCTAGCTCAGGCAATATCTGTAGTGAGGTTAACTCTCTAGAGAACGCTCTGGGGTCATCTGAAAGATGCTTATTTCAGTTAATCAATGTCTGTAGGTGAGTCTGTGCCCATTGAAATATAGACTCTGACTTTTAATGTCATAAATCAGTTCAGGAAGGACCCAAATGCAGAGCAGGAGGCAGGCTGAAGTTTAAACAAAAACCGAGCTTTAATACTGATTTAAAAAATCCTCAAAACAGACAGGCAATAAAACACAAAGCCCAAAAGAAAAGAGAACCAAAACTAAACTGAAACAAACCCTGGAAGCACAATGAACACAGGGAGGAACTTGTGGAAGAAATCAAAAATGGAACACAAGAGACAAGGACGAAACCACACCAAGAACATGGAAATGAACACAGACAAACTGACAAGGAACAAAGGGAAATCCACAGGTGTAAATATATATATGTAAATATATATATACACAGAAAACTAATCAAAAAACGAGACACAGCTGGAGGAGGGAAATGGGGATTGGCTAACAACAAGGGAGTGGTGGGGAACACTCGGGTGGAGCAAACGAGACTAATACAGAACAGGTGTGAGGGGAAGACTCTTGGAACAGGGAAAGACTAATGAGACAGGTGTGACAGAAAAAAGGCGGGAAAACACACAAAGACATTAAGTGAAACCAGACATGACACAGGAGGAGAGAATCCACAAATTTAAACAGAAAACTGATTAAAAATGAATGAATAACGTGAAACAAGAAGCACAAACACCCCTCTGTTTGGGTCCTTGCACACAGATCCGGTACTAAAGGTGGAGCTGTGAACACTGTCAGACGTTGCTTGGTCAATAGCGGAAGGCCATTCTTGTTTAGGGCTGAGTTGTGGCTGGTTTTGAGGCTTATGTAACCACTGGTCATACCATGGAGACTTTTACATGTATTAGTAAACTGTAACTATGGATGTTTTGCTGGCTCTTGCAGCAGCTGGAGTCGGAGAAAAAGTTTAATTAACTGGGCCAACTGCCCACGACTTTTAAGGTGGAACGTTTACTTGTAATGCTACTCAATGCATGAGTTTTCGATGTGAATCCATCAGTGCACATTAAATGCCAATGTGACACAGGGCTTTAGTCTTACAAAGTACCCTTTCTTCAAAAATGGGTTCTTCAGAGGCAAATGGTTCTGTGAAGAACCTCAGCCCTTCATGAACCCTTATTTCTAAGAGTGTACATGTGGTTACTTTCTTAAAAAATAAGATAAAATGTACAAATGCAATCCACATGTTAGCATTCATCTTATACCATTGAGTAAGAGGGCATATTTATACTGTTAATATCATGCTTTTTCATTTACTGTAGCATATCTCAGTGTTAGTATGTCTTACGTGTAATGTGTGTGTTAGCATCAGTGGTTAGTACTGAAGTGCAAATGTCTGAGGAAAAGTAGACCCCTTCATTAACTGATGTCTGGCCTCTAATGGGCAGAAAATCATTAAAACAAGCTGACAGAAACAGTCAAATCATATCACCCGCTTATGTGTTGTCTGCCATTTGGTGCTGTGTAGGTAGCGTGCAGCGGGTTTATCAAGGCTTTGTATGATAGAAATGGCTCCCTACAACAGCTGATAAAAATCATTTGATTCAATGATAATGTCACCTAATGAATAACACAGGTTTAATGTGCCAGTATGCTGCTTATTACTGAGCTCTGTTCACACTAAAGCATTAGCATTACTTACTTTCCTCCACTCTGCTGCACTGTTGATACACACTCACACACACACGTACACGAGTACACACACAAACATGCATTTGCACATAAAGGTCAACATACACTTACGCAGCCCAGCACATACAGACACAGCCTCATTCTGGCCACAGTAGACTTCCTGCTCTGATTGAAATCAGCTCTAACAGATCCTATAACAAAGGAGCTATTAGCCCAGACCGCCACTGCCAGTTCATTAAGTTAACACTTATGGGAAATGAATAAAGCAGCTGAGCTGAAACAATATGCTATCACACACTGCACAAGCCAGTCCATTAACAGCAGCTACCTGGAAATGAACTATCCAACTAAATGAACCTACCCTGTGTTTCGAGGCACAGCAGAGTGGTTATTGAGGTGTATGGAAATATATCAACAATGCATTGTATCACAAGGAGCTGGTGGCTAGACTGACTGTGTTATTTAAAGCTGCAACAGCAAATCATGATGTCATTTTTATCAGGTGCAGGTCCATTTTGCACTTTTGTGGGCTCCAAACAAAACAATCTCATCCACCTAACCAAAGCTGAGGTTGTGTTTATCGTTTTGTGCAACTTGTTAAGTTTCGGCATGAATTATTTTTGCATTTTTACCTTTTGCAACTACAAGGAGCAATTTAAGACCCAGAACACACAAACGTGGAAACATACATACAACATATTAATTTTTGTGGTAGAATTGTGCGGTGACACAAAAACAGACCTCTCCAAAATCACAAAACATTTGCCTCTTTCACTTGATATGCATGTGCTTCTCTTTATAGCCACCTGAAGGTATCTGTTCCATCTAAAGTCTCTAATGCCCTCTATACGCTGTGCGATTTTAGCAATCTTATAATACCATTGCATGACACACTGTGAGACGTGGATCTAATAAACTTTGGTACTACGTCAAGTTTGATGTGTGCAGATTGTACGATGGCCGTTTACTACTGAATCGCAGGTTACGACGTACGTCAATATGCAACATCACCAGCGTGCACCGCATCAGCGTACATCATCCATCTGCCCCACCATAGGTAGCTTGCTCACCTGGAAATTGCAGTTCCTCCGCAATTTCCCTCCATGCAGCGTCTTGTTTCTTGCGGTGATAGCAGCTGGAGGAAACATCAAATAAGCAAGGCTTCTGCTGCCACAGCTCCACCAAACTAGCACAATCATTACTGCTTTGCCTACAGCATCATTAACAGGCGGCTCGCTCAGTGTGTGATGTGCACTTGTAGATAAAATATAGGCCTATATTAATGAAGGGTCATTAGTACGGTTTTGTATTTCTCTGTAATGTAGCACAGTGTTAACAATGTTAGTGATACTATTCTTTCTCACACCTTCAACTCAAACCATTGTGTTGCCCCGCCCAAAATATATCATTTAATAATCAAATTAATATCGTGACTAGTTGGCTAATGGCCCTAAATGACGACTATTGGTCGACTAGGAAAGTTCTTGGTGGGAGGCAGGCCTAACCACGACATTACCAAAACTGTGTCTGGCATGCCTCCAGTGCACAGGCTGTTGACTGTGACCTCCACTGCATGATAGAACACGTCATGGAATCATCAAATTGAAAAAAAGCATTTCCAATGTGAATTATCAGCCCATTACATCTCACACTATGCTGCCTGTAGGTGAAATCTTTGGTGCAAGCATCATCACACACGTTGTGTTACGTCTCTTACCATGTGCACATCCTTGTTTAGAAGGATTCTCTACTGTGTTACTGAGGCATGTCCTCACTGTGTACAAATGTTCCGCACTCCTCATCCAGCTGCAGGAAGACGTCATACCGGCTGATCTTCTTCAGGAGATGTTTATAGAAAACATGTGCTCTGATATCTACAGCTTTCAAGATTTTGTGAAACACTGCTCCGAGTCAACAGCAAGTAGCAGCACTTACTGTACACCAAAGTAAACATTAGCATCTCATCCAAAGTGTCAACACCAAACAACTGCTCGCATGCCTCTGCTATTTTGCACAAGACGGCATCAGCTTCTGTTGGACGTTTGTGCTCTGCTGAGTGACTTATAGTTTTCATAACAGTGCTGCTGTATCATGAAGCAAATCTCTGTTTATGTGCCCTGCGTGGCAGGTCTCTCAGCTGCTCGCTTATTGCTCCCAAAAGAAGACAATTTATATTTTAAATTTATATATCTATTTATATACACAGTACAGACAGTCAGTCAAAGCCGAATCCATGTGTTATGTCTCAAGCATCATGTTTGGGTATTCTCCTGGCAGAAATGTTTAAGTGGAAACAAAATCTTCAGTTGATAATCTTCCCCTTAACAAGCAGATATTCAGCCTTCCTTCAGCATTTTAAATAATATAATTTTTCAAGTCATCATGTGTTTAAATGCCCATAAATGTATGTTATGAAGTTTATGTTAAATGAAAATCCTTCTTTGGGAACAATGTTTACATACAGTAAGATGAACTAGCCCTGAGTTACTGGGAATCAACCCCATGACGCTTTGACTAGACAACCTCTTGTAATGGGGCGCTGCCTGAGCAAAACTTTGCTTCTGCTTTCAATATGCACTTGCTACTTTCTTTTGTTACCAGTATTTTACTCTTGTTGAGCATAAGCTCAACAGCAAAAAAGAAAAAAAAATCTCCACCATACGTCTTCCATTACATTCAGTAGAAATCACTTAGTGGTTTGGATCTGTTCCAAACAGTACCACACATTCACCATGTGGACTGCATAATACTTCCTCTGTTGCTATTTCTGGCCACTCTGAAAGTCTGTCTGAAAAGATGAAGGTAATGAAATACATAGTTGCCTTCATTTTCCATAATTTGGAAATACAGAATAGAAAACATATGTTGGCTTCATTTTCACAATAGATGTTCATCACAGAAATACACTGTGTTACTTTCTGCCTTGCTCTTTTATCTCGATCTACATTTTTATCTAGCCAGCAGGAGGACTCTTGTCAATCCTCCACGTTGGTCCAGACTTAAACAGTTAGTCACAATTTTTTTTTGGTAGATTCATCTTCCCCATAAGATGAATTGTTATCACTTTGGGGATCTACTGGCTTTTCACACAGTGCCATGCCATCATCAGGTCAGGATTTCAGTTTGTCTAATATCTAACAAAATACAAGCAGTAATGACTACGTAAAATTTGTGTTTAGTACTAATTAGCATGTATTAGCATACTAATACTGTAAACTATGATGGTAATGTGGATGTATAAAGACAACTGGATACAGAGTCAGAGGCAGGGCCCCATTCATTCCTCTGAAATTTGCTAAGTGGCACATGAAGCTAAAAAAGTTTGACCTGACAGGTCTAAAATTACCCTGATCTTCCGGATCATTGGGCCCACAGCCCAAGCGAACCAAAGACTTTGCCAGACAAGCAGCTTAACTCTGGTTTAGTGCTCTGCTAACTTTAATGGGGATAAAATGATTGAACATGTTATCAGACTGAATGGATCTAATTCCGGTAGGGAAACGAGTCATTTTGTGGGGTTTCATGCTCAAGAAATTGTATCCACTGATTTACAGATGTCTGTCTTCCAATGTAAGTGGCAAGAAATATATTTTTGGGCCCAATGGCATCATGTAACAGACCTGAAGTTGTAGTTGCAGAATTCGGCCCCTATGTTTAAACTCCAGCGCAATTCCTGGGGGCTTGGGTGTTGACTATGGTTTATATTATCTATATATTATTTATATAATATTTGCATTTCTGAGCATGTTAGCATGCTAATGTTAGCATTTAGCACAAAGTACCGCTGTGCCTCAGCACAGTTTAGTTTGCTCATGGTAAATACCAATAGAGGTGACAGGTAATTTGGGGCCAGTCTGTTATAGTTCTTAGATCTTGCCACATGCTTTTGGGACTGGGACTTCCTGTAGTCCCCCCTTTGGCTTTCTTTACTGCTCTTCTTATCTTGTAGGCTGTTGCTTCGTAATTGTCCATGTTTCCAGACTGGCTGTCAATGGCATCCTGGATGGTCCTGGTCATCCACAGTTTCTGGTTGTAGAATTATTTAACTGTAGGTTTGGGTTCAGTTGCCTCTGTTGTTCAACAAATTAATTCGCCACAGAGTGATGTCATTAGTGACATCGACAGTGGTGTCCTGGAACATACGTGAGACCATGTCATGTAGTGCAGACTGTATGGTGGCCTCTGATTAGCCTGACCATGTCCTGACCTCTCGTGTCACTGGGGGCATGCATTGTAGATTGTTTGCATACTTTAACCTCAGCAAGATGGCCGCATGGATGCTCTTCCAGAAAGCCGGTAGAGCTATCATGGGGTAAGAGGAGAGTTTACAAAGTAGTAAGATGACCCCTTCCCTATCCTGAAGACTCATAGTCATACAGTATGTTATCACTGTCCAATATTATTCACAAAAAGTGTAACTCATACCTGTAAGAATCCATGTAAAGAGCATAAATTTAACATAGCTAAGAGAGGTGCCTGGATAGGTCTGCGCCTTCTAGCAACTGCAGTCACCATGAACAATGTGGATTTTCTTCTTTAGCACTATTTTAAACTGAAGAACAACTCAAGAGAATAAAGGCTAATACTCCTCTTAATTGTGCCACCATTTTTTCACCTAAAAATGCCACTGGATACAAACATTCCATATCTTCCAATATAGTCAAAAACATTTTAGGAAGGTCCCACTTGTGGCACTAAACAACAGCTTGTGAAGTGCTCATAATGGAGCAAATTCATTTACTGGGGAGCATGAACAAGTTGAATATATTTCTCCTGCCAGTTCAATTTTGTCTTTTGTTTGTGCACAAGTTTAACTTTTGGATTTGGCCAGTTGTTCTTACTTTTTCACTAAACTAAGCCAACTCACTTTGTGCTGATGCAATCTAGTAGATCATCATAAAATCAACTCCATAAAGTGTTCCCAGTAATGGTCCAATTGTTATATTGAAACTATATTAAAATCTCAAAATTAACTTATAATTGATTTATTATTTTACAGTGACACATAAAGCAACTTTAGGGCCAGTTCAAACAAGCTCAGTCAAATTATACTTCAGAAGTGATTTACGGCCCCACACTGAACAAGGCAGCCTCAGGAAGAACCCCTAACTGAGAGAGAAAACATGCTGTAAAACTCAATCTGACCACACACACACACACACACACACACACACACACACACACTTTTCCTCTGGTTAGACCACATCACAAGTCAATTAAAAGGCAGACCGCATGCTAGTAACTCCTTTTTAACCACAGTTGTACTCTGGAGACCACTAGACACACACACACACACACGCACACACACACACACACACACACACACACACACACACACACACACTCACGCTCCAGGGTATTCTAGGGCTTTGTTTTGTTTCATTTGTACTGTAAGTAGATGTCCCCATCATATTATTGTCGCACTGAACCTCCAAACTCTTTCAGCCATGCTTGTGGTGTGGCTCTGGTTGATCAGTCTGATGGCCTGTTGGTCATACACTTTGGTCTAGTGCAGGGGTCAGCAACATTTAATATCAAAAGAGCCATTTTGGCCCTTTCTTTTATCTGCCTGGAGCTGCAATACATATTTCTTCCTTATAATAAAGGACACACAGTCTAATAAGTCTAAATTAGCCTATCATCATTACCAATAGTTCTAAATAAGCATTCATTAATAAGTTTTGCCACAACGTTGTTTCTCCCCAGTGGACTATTTAGGATTATTTGGTACTTTTAACATTTCAGTTTTGGTGGTGAAAACAAACAAATCTGCCCGAGCACTATAAAATTCTTGATTTTCCTCTGAAATCTTTCTTTCTTTTTTTTGCTAGGGAGACTCGAAACTAGCCCCATTATTGAGGTTCACCAAAATTTAAGAAGAAGCACCAGGCTATTGATGAACATTTTAGCTGACAGAATATTAAAAAAATGTCTTGAGTGTATGGGCAACACATTTTTACAGCTGGAAAATATAAGAATCACTTTGGCCTACAGCAATGATAAATGAAAATGTTATGTTATTCATTTCCATATTTTTAGTCAAAGCCACATAGAGCCACTGGAGAAGGGCTAAAGAGATGCATGCAGCTCAAGAGCTGCAGGTTGCCTTCCCTTGGTCTAGTGTGAACATTTTTCACAACTATTGGATGGATTCCCATCAGATTTGGTACAGACATTCAGCATCCCCAGAGGATGAATCCAAATTAATTTTACTATTACCTGATATTTCATCCAGCACTCCTGGCATGGTATTTGAAATAGGTCTGTCAAGTTTTATTCAAAACTTAAAAATATTGGATCCATATGTTCAGATTTAACATTTTCAGTGTGCAACATGTTGTGCCTTGTGCTCCAGCAGTACAGCTTTGAGACATGCATTAGACATTCTTCTGAAATTCTGTGACTCCAATTTTTCCTCATCACAAAATAAAACAGAGAGAAGTTAAAAGAAAATTGTGCTTACAGTTTTGCTGACGTAACCAGTGGAGATGTTCCTGCATTGTTTGTCTTCAGAGTGGCAGCATCCTCCACATCTGTAGACGGACACACAGGGTGGTTTATAGAAGATGTTGGTGGGAGCCCCAAACTCCCTGCCCACGTCGACACACACTTCCCTGGGCATGCACTGAGTCTTCCTCCATTCCGACTCAATACCTGCACACACACAGAAAGTCAGACCACCACCATAGCCATGCATATGTATGTAATATAAATGGATTCTTCCTAATATACCATGTTTCCGTGTAATTCCCTGCACGTGGAGCTACAAAAATACCAAAAATATCCTCTCACGTACACTTTGTAACTCCACTGTCCAGTTTGATTTAAATAAACATAAATGTACTTGGTAAAGTTTTCTTTTTCCATTCAATGTGATGATGTTATGACCCAATTTCTATTTTTGCAAGTCTGAAAAATATATTAAAAGAAAGTAAAAACATACTTTTCAGGGCATCCAAGTTGAGGTAGGCAGCAGCGAATGTTGGCTCTTCTGTATCAGCCAGCGGCCTCAGTCGGCGAGGCTGTGGCCGCTGAGAGTGTTTGGAGGCTGAGGACGCAGCAGCAGAAAGTTTGGATCTGCACTTCAGAGCGGCCCAGTATGAAGGATAGATAAGACTCATCAGTTCATCCACACTGGATGCTGAACGCAACTTCTGCTCCATATCTGGCTTTGGTGAAGATTCCTGAAAGAGACAAGAAACACCCTCACTAAGAATACTGCTGTTACTCTTTATCATTACACTGAATACTCAAGTACTGACTGAGGATCTACTCCTGGTAGCCAACAGCCTATGTCCTCATATGCAGCAGCTCCTCCAGCTGGCATCCCTGTCCCTCCATCTGTAGTCAAGGGTTATAAAAGGCTAACTCTTCCCCTCTATGACCTACTCAGTATAGGCTGTGATGACATCCCACTCGCTGAGCTCCATATCCTAATCTTTCCCTTATTCCGCCTCCTGCTCACAGAGTGGACAGAGTGCTGTCAGAGCACGAACCTAAACCACCAGCTTCAGCACACCCTCGGGCTTGCCTTCGTCTTTGTCGGGGCCCCCCAGGTGCACTCCTACTGTAAGTACCTGATAACCCTTTCCACTCAGTTTCAGCTCCAGTGTCTTCTTCTCCTTCACTACAACCACCTCCCAGCTAGTATCAGACTACAGGAGTTTTGGGCAAATTTATCTCTGATTCACCCCTCCTGACAATCAGATAAAATTGTGGTCTGGGACCAATGTTCAGCCCAAATTATCTGGTAATGTCCAATCTTAAGCCTCCCAAACTGTGGCCACCCCAAAATCTAGATAACAACGGTTATGATTACGTCGGTACCGAGCAGCTGATGGTGTTGCCAAGCAACTGTAAACGTTCTAGCCCTTGAGGTTAACATTAAAATGTCACCTGTTGTTCTTGTCTTCTCAACCGTTTTCTCATCCACACTCAGTTAGCCTCCTGCTTTTTGTTCTCACCGCAAAGCATTGACATTACAGCATGTTGTCACACCATGTCACAAATGGGTCACAGAGGGTCTCAATAAACAATGAACTGTCATCAGCACTTGGCTGTGAAATTGGTGTACCACAGGGATCAATTCTGGGGCCCCTGTTGTTTAGCCTTTTCATAAATGATCTTCCCAATGTATGCAATGAATCTGAGATTCAAATGTATGCAGATGACACTGTCATTTATGAACATGCAACGACCAAACAGCAAGCTGCATCTAAACTCATGGCAGTGATGGCCTATGTCACACAGTGGCTTATTAATCCCTGTCTTCTCCTAAAGATAAAGAAAAGAGTTTGTATGTCCATCACTGAGAAGTCAACGGATAATTTTACACCTGATGTATGACTGCAAATATCTTGTTGTAACACTTGATTCTAATCTCACATTAAAAAAATCAATTTGGTAACAAATGTCATAAAGTTTAACTTGTCACACTTCTGCCATATTAGAAAATGTCAAACTACTGAGGCAGCAACATTAATTTCAATGCCATGATCATGTTGCATGTTATATTATCTGACTGGCTGGGCACAAGCCTCCTGTTCAACACTCAAACCTGAGTACTATACCACCAGGCTCTTAAGGAGCTTGACAGGAAGCCAAACTGACATTACCACTGTCACTGCTTCAAAAAGCATACTTTACTGAGCTGGAACAATCCTATTAAATTTACAGATGCTTGTTTTGTTTATAAGATTCTGCATAGTTTGGCTCCTCCCTCCCTTAGTGCTTTAATAAAGTAGTGATCTTATGATAAGTGATATGTATAAGCAGGGTGCATATGTATGCCGATTAGTTTGCAACCATGGTAATATGCACATTTACTGTACACCCAGAGACAGTCTGTGTTAATGAGCGTAAGATAATCATTCATTTGGCAGACAGAGGACATTTACTGGCTGCATTACTGTTCAGTGTTTAGACGTGGCTCACAATTCATGTAATTCTTCTTCTGAGACAAATGTATGAGCAGTGTATGTGAATGTTATCTCACTTCCTGTCCTTCAATGCAATTAGATAAATGCCATTGTACTGTTTATGATAAACAGCAATTTAACATCCACACAATCACTCCGAACAAACAATATGACTGTTCGCTGCAAGCAAGGCCGTCTCTCTCCCACACATAGACAGAGACACAAACACACACAAACACACACACTGACTGGCGTTTGCATTAGAGGCCAGTCAAACAGACAGAGTGAAACAGTCCATTGTATTTTAGTGCCTCTGTTAGGCTGTTTACAATCACTGCAAAGATAACACAGACATGCACACTCACACACACACACACACACACACACACACAATGTCCTACAAGAAACGTATTTATGTGTTTCTATATGCATATGCATGTTTTGTGTATGTGCATCTGTCTGCACCTACTTTTTTTACATGAATGCGTCCTGTCCGGGTTTCCTCTTTGTGTGTGTATGTGTGTGTGCGTGTCTTTCTGTATGTGTCCTGTCTCCATTTCCCCTGATTCTGTGTGTTTCTGCTTGTGTGACACACTGTCCCTTCACGTGGGAAAAAGGCCTTTCTCTGCCGTCACATCGGCTCAAAGAAGCCGAAACAAACAATTGAGAATGCTGCAACTCTAAATAGGACTGTGCTGTCACCTGAAAGAGGAACTACAGCTTCCTGCTTTAAAGACCAGACCAGGCATTACAAGGCTAATTTGGGACTCCATAAACTGACATGAGATCAGGTTTATCAGCACTTTACAAATGGAGTGACCACATTCACCATTTTGGTCCTTCCTGCCTTGATGTTTCCTGGTTATTTAAAGGTTTGAAACTGTTTTGGAACATCAACACTGCTGAGACTGCCAGACTAATCACAACATTTTATACGGTTGGCAGCATATTAAAGCTCCCCTGTTGGTGCTTTAACATGTTGCAGCCCGTTAACTTTAGACTGTGCATGTGCTAAATTGCTGCAATTTCCAAGAGCATAGTGGACATTTTTGGATAAATATCCAAACTTAAAGGGCAGCTATTTGTTTTTCATTCCAGTAAACCATGTAAACAATGTTCTGGATGGCTTGAACCTTGACATCAGTCCGTGGAGCATATTCAAAACGTCTGTATAGTTAGAACCAATATTTATTAGCAGAAAAACATAGTTCACTGAGTGGGATAAAACCCAATCCATCCAAACAATGACAGACAGATGAAGCAAAAAGACTGAAGTGAACTGAAATCCTTGTTGTACAAAACAGAGCAAGACCAAGTGAGACAGACAGAGGGCTCTAGTTATTGATCATGACTGATGCTCTGTAACTTGAATTTGTCAGGGGACACAACATATTGTTTAATAACTGCGTGGAAAATGAAAGCAAAGAGCCAGGGGAACAGAACCAACAAGTAGGGCTACTTAATCATTAAAAAAAATAATGACAAATCAAAATGAAATATAATAAGAACTTAAAAGGAAAATCAGGAGCACAGTTGCATTTCTTAATTTCCAGCCCTGCATAACATATTCCTATTCCAACAGATCCAGTTGTCTCTGGTTACTTTACAGATAGCTTATCCAGCACTTACATCACTATAATACATTTTTGAAACATAATTTTTCTGTTTTGTAAAATGACTTGCCTTTCTAGTTGTCTGAAAAACTGTACATAAAAATCAGAATTTGGTTCATACCCAGGTTTGGAAGTCACAGTTTGGTGCAATTTTGGTTCTTTTCATTCATTTGGAACAGAAAGACAGACAGACACAATCCTCCTGCTGTAATCTAAGCTGGCATTTTGCCTACTGGCAACTTTGGTAGACTATTTTCTTTATAAAATTAAGTAAAATTTCAAATATGTGTATTACGCTGTACAAACAATGAACAAACACTTTCTAAAAAGGCAACAACGGGTCACAACACGCTATAAAATTGAAATGAAATTGGAAATACAAAATCAATAGAACATTAAAAATCAAAACTTGAGCATTAGGAGTGTTATGATTAGTTCCACATTGGTTATATGCCAATGTAAATGCCAGTTGCTTCAGTATTCATTTTTATTCTGTTCTGTTTTTGCACCTTAAGGCTCCTTAAAAGCAGCAGTAATAAGGAGTTGGGCACCGATTTGATTTTTCCTTGTCCTGGTGATCTGCACATCTGGGTGATGCCATCAGGGCATGTTGCAAATGAGCCATGGCTTAAAGTTTCAGGGTAGAACGGTCTGGTATGAACACACACACCCTACTGTTGGCATGGCTGCTAAAAAAGTATAGCAAAGGTGCGCTAATACAAGCTTGTGGCACTTTGTTTTTCTGATCATTTTCTAAAGAGCAAAGGAAAAGAGAATATGAGTAATATGATCAATAAAGGCAATCGCTTTTGCTGCTATAGAGTATTAAGTTATTTGTTTCTGAGTATTACGCTCAGTGCTGCCTGTCTCTTTCCCTCTCTCCCTCTCTGTTTGTGTGTGTGTGTGTGTGTGTGTGTGTGTACATGTCTGGGATTGCACTCAGTGCAGAGACAGACCATCTTGGCTTGGATTTTAATAACATTCAACTAGAATATACATATCCAGATGACGTGTGTTTAACGGGGCAATACCAAGAAAGAGAGAAGCAGGAGGGAGGAAAGGTCTCTATACATGTCATCAGCTGGATCAGACTCCATATAACCTCATATGAAACTGAAATTACATGGCACATCAAGGTAAGAGCTTCAACTTTAACAGATCACTTTCTTTCTTATATACTTTACTTTTAAGAGCAAAAACGCAACAAAAACATACTAGAACAAACAGTTGGTCACATATGCAGTCATACAAACATTATGCTGATGAAATTTTAGAGTTCACAAACACAACTCATTTTTCCCAGTATTGCCAAAATTTATTAGCCTGTTGATTTACCCATAAAATCATTCTCTCAGCGGTTTGATCTGTAATCACTGTCATGTTACAGCTTTCTCACTGTACACATATCACTCTAGTGATTACTTTCAAAAAGTCTTATATAAAGATATGGAAATTGGAGGAAAGATCTTTTGCAACCGCATATAGACATCACACACACTGTAAAATATGAACACTAACATATATTAACCCTAACAATAACACTTAAGTTGTGTGGTTGAGCACAAGGAGAGACAGAAGAGTCCACTTCAGTTGTGATTTATTGTAGTAGTAGACAGGAAGTATAGCAAGGGCGTCTGGCACCAAACAATGCTGCTGCAATTAATCACAACTGATGTGGACTTTTAGGTGTCCCATAGTGCAGGGGTTCCCAACTGGTGGGTTGCGTTCCAAAAGTGGGTCCCGGGTCCATTCTGAATGGATCACCATTGGCTTGCAAATGTGTCAAGTTTGTCAAAATTACACTTCATTTTTAGGCACATTGAATTTCCAGCACAGAGGGTTTTTTTAAGTGTCGTTTCCTGCTGTACAGTAATTAACTAACGGACAGCTCCTTGATAGAGACAGCAAAATAGCTTGATGACATGGCCAACCACAAGTATGACACTGAATGTATTTAACTGTGTGGACATTGAACTAATGACTAAGGAGAAATCTGGACCCCGTGGCTGGACCAGTTAGAAACCACTGTCATACTGCCTGATTGCACACCCATAGTGTTAATCCCAGTTCCTAGTAATCAGTGGAACCCTCATATAGTCCATAATAGAGAATATTCATATGGTCCTTCAAGCAGGAGCTGATGAATGGTTGGACAGAGCACCTAGAAGATCAAGTAGACAGCCTCAACACCCCTTTTATCAGGATGAATATGAAATGCAGTACACTGCCTATGGTTATGGGACATTCTCAACTGCTCTGCCACATGCAGCTCCACAGAGTTATGGTGCATCTATAACAGGACCATCTACCTTCTACACAGATAGCCATCCAACATCCACCCAGCATCCTTTTAGAGAGTTTGATAATATCCCTTGTGATGTTGATAAGATTCATCAAATGATGGTTCAGGTTGGAGCTTTAGTACAAGCTTTGGCCTGCCGATGGGGCAGCATGGTCTTCCTCCTACAAATCTGCTGCCTCAGCTGGGACCTCTTTGCTTCTCCAGTCCACTATAACCATCCTCCTCATGAGCAGGACCGTTCGTGCCAGGTTGGTCGGCCAAGAAACTTTGGACAATACCTGAGGGCCCGAGGTGCACAGAGTTAGAACCCTTCCCCTCACCACCAAGGGTATCCTCATTTCATTCTCATTTGTCTCATTTCATCTCATTTTTCCATCACTGTATTAAAGATTAGAAATTCTGCAAAGTAAAACTGAACAAGACGATCCAAGAGACATAATTGTAGAGTCATATAAACTGACAGGTAACTCATTCAATGGACAGTTTTGGTGATATCGTCCTGCATCATCAGTGCTACATGGTCCCCCAGAGGGAAATCAAATTCAGGTGACAGACAGCAAATCATGCTGCACTGTAATGAACCTTTGTAATCTAAAACAAAGAATAGATAATGACAGCTTTAACACAAGCTTAAACAAACCAAACCAACCAACCAAACAGGCAAACACACCAGAGTTCATTTAAACCACACCAAAATGTTAAGATGTGACAGCATCCTTGGACATTTAAACATTAGACCTAGAGCAGGTTGCAGATGACAAGCTGGAAAAAACAGCAGACAGCAATGGGCTGCAGACACTGAAGTGCCAGATGAAAAGTGAGACAGCTGTCAGACAGCTGCACGCGTCAGACAGCTCAGGTTGTATTTGTGATGATGACACTCCTCAAAGCTTGAAACCAGACAGTGACCTTCTGCATGATGTCAGTGGCTGACACTCATCCACTGTCTGGGGACTGAAGTCTGACTGAGCTTTTATCCACAAAGACTTTATCTTACTGTAAGACTCTGAGAAAAGACCCAGAATTTACATCCCAAGAGTTTTTCCTCTCTTCTGTCTAGTTTTTAGAAGACTGCTGCTCACAAATCTAAACTGAACTGTTTGGCTGTCTGAAAATGAAAAGGTACTGTATATTGGTGCTGACTATTATTTATGCTTACTGTCTTCAGAGTGTCTTAAATGTCCAGATGCATGTTGAGGCCTAGATTCACTCAAAGTCCTACAGAAACCTTGTTTATCTTGTTGCATCTGGTCAATCTACACTGTTGAAACATCTATCTTAAGTTCATAAGTTTCAGAATTTAAAGCTAATTTTGTCGAAATTGTGCAAATGTAAACTTTTTTGCACGGCAAAAGCACTTTTAGCACTTTGAACTGCATCTCACTCTCTTTTTCATAAGTTTGAAAGTTGCTCCATTATGTGCAACCTTGCATTTTCCATCTACTGATAAAGTTCATCAGATATGAAAATCTCTGGGAAGAATGAGTGCTGTAAATGAACCTTGAGTTAACTCGTGTTTTTTGTCAAACTCCTATGTTCAAGGAAAAAAAAAAAAAGACCTCAATGACTCGTATTGCCCGTTGTTTCCTTGCAAGTTCCTCTGTTTTTGACAGTTTTCTACTATAATAAGTGACAGTATCATGAAATTGAGAGGAAAAAGTCAGACTGATGCGCTCATATCAAGAAAATTTTTGTTTATTTCTCTGAGACATTTGCAGGTTTCTTCATTTGTTTGTAAAAATTGTGACTAAAGGACTCACAAAAAAAAGATTTTTGGGCAATAAGGAACAACAGCTGAAACTGTCACACATCTATCAATCTGTTTCCTGATTAGGGACCACGCCTACACTGGTAACATATGCAGAAAAATATTTAAAAGTAAGAAAACATACACATTTTAGCAGCAAAATTGAGAACTAACACAAGAGCCTATGAACAGATTTTTTTTTTTCCAAGAGAGGAAGCAGGGCCAGCAAAACACTGCGAGAGTAGAGCTCTGAACACAGATGGTAAAACATTTAGAGGCAGCAGACGTGGAAAAGACCTGTCAGATACTCAAACACGCAGCACATCAAAGAAAGGAAATCCCACATGGCTCTTAAGACCTTATATTAACCATTTAGGACACTGTAATAGAATACATGTAATGTTTTATATGCAGCTCACAGCCATCTATGGCTCTGTACACTGGTGTTGTTACTGTAAGTAGCACTTTAGTTCCTTTGAGACATAATGATAACATGTTCTTGTTGATACCAAAGACTTTTTATTTGACATATTATATCATATTATATTAGATTAGATTAGATTAGATTAGGGTTATATTATGTACTAGTTTGTCCAAAGCAGACAAAGTAATTAGCAAGGTTGTTGAAAGTATCAATATTTCAACACTTTTTCAATACTACATACAACATTATGATTCAATAGTATTTGAAGTACTAAATCTATACCACTTGTCTAGAGGTGTGTTCGGTGACTCTTTCTGTACCAGTATGATGTGCTGGTTGTTAATTTAAAAAGAAAAAAGAAAATCCTATTCTGTGTGCCCATGACTTATTTTTTTTTCTTTTGCAGTGTTATCGAGTATAGCTTTTTAAAGATAGTACTTTATCAAAGTTTAAAATTTTAATGTCACAACAAAATTTTTAACGTGAAATAGCCTGCTTATCGGAAAGACATAATTGTAAGACCTTTTTTTCCCTCAGCAGCAGTTTGTTGTGTTTGAGTCGCAGGGTGGAGAACTGATTAGTTGATCAGTCTGTAGTCAGATCGATTAGAGCTGATCCGATCGATGGATTAGAGGAGCAGCTGCTGCAGAGGCAAGCAAACTTTCTGTTGCTGCTGTTACACAGGTTACACACCAACACATTCTCACTCCGATCTCGCCACATTTATATCTATGTTTGGTCATGGACCTTCCATGTCCAGATACGATGTGAAAGGTACCCTGGGTGCGTTGGTTGTTGACATTCTGGGACGCCGTGTCAAGTTCTGCCTGTTAAATGCATTGTTTTCTTTAAAATACACTTCCATTTTCACAGGAAATTTACTGTTTACAATATGTCTCTTTCGAAATAAACACACTATGTCAGTACAGCACTGCCAAATTATGTTTTTTTTTTCCTTCAACAACAAAAGCATGGCTGGCTTAAGGAAAAAAAGAGCAGGGTTTGGCTTTATAATCTTGGGGAACACCGCTATCTCAGGTGAAAGTCGGTGTTTGTTGGACCCATCCATCACCCCTCCTGCCCACCCTACTCGGACTTTTGCCTCCTTAACCTTCACCCGTGTCTTGCCACGTTTCCCCCTGATGCAGCTGATGTCACCCAAACTATAACATCAACCGGCAGTGTATGATGTGTTAAAGAACGGCTTTTTTCATCGGTATCTGACGCCGGAAGTCACTGTCCAAGCGTCAGATTTCGACAACTTGGCTGGAGCTGCAGCATGTGCACTTTCCATGGGAACGCAGCTTCATCTAAAGTAAGTTGGACAAACAATAGACAACACTGAATTGAGAGTGCTATTGTGAGAAATAGTGTTCTCTTTCACAGAAATTAGTGAGCAGTTAGGTTTTAATGTCACTGCCTCTGGTGCTCTGCTGTTCCATCTGTGCCCAGAGTACATTCTGCTGTCCAAGTGCTATGACTTAATTGTCCTGCTCCAAAAATAGAAAAGCAATATGTGGCGGTGAATGCTGATATCATGGCAGGCCACCACAAATAAATGAATGTGTGGAAAACAGTGACATGACTCCAAATGAAATGTGTTTGCTTGAAGTGTAAATAGACAACTGTTGTTGTTGACTTTCTGAATTTCTGCATGTCCTCATCTGGAAGGTAAACAGCTTCACTGCTATAGTTCCCCAACCCCCATTTTGTGAACTGGTCTGTGGTTTCATACTGGTGACCTTACATTTATAGACCTATGAGGCCACCAGTTTACATCTCCTTGTTCTCACATCCAGGCAACACACATTTTAAAACATATTTAAAATCTTTATGGTCTGACAGATATGATTACAAGGAGGTGTGTGTGTGTGTGTGTGTGTTGCATGATCATGAGAAGACAGTAACCACGGCTTTTCTTTCATAAACAAACCACTCGCTTGGTGGTCCCCCCAGTAGTCAGTGGTTTGTGTTTCCCTTACTGTGCGTTTGTGTGTGTGTGTGTGTGTGTGTGTGTGTGTGTGTGCGTGTGTTAGGGTTAAAAATTCATCATGGCTGTGTGTTTGTTTACCAATCAAGTGTTTGATTTTGTGTCTGTCCTGACACACAAACACACTCACAAACACACACACAGACAGTTTACACCGAGATCACCAATGTGTAACTGCTGCATGCCATGTCGAACAACAACACTCACTGATGTCATTCACTGCCGCAGGAAATGTTTACAGCACGAAACAGCTTTAGACTTTAAATGTCTTACAACAGTAAACAGTTAGTGACTCACATGGACACAAGCCATCAGTCTTAGGTGATCATGGAGGCTGGAAATAGTTCTTCTTCCGTCTCATCTCTCACATAACGAGAAAGCTAAGGGATGGATTTCTAGGAAGTTTGGGTGAAATCACAGTCCCATGAGGATGTTACATGGTGTTTTCACCCTTTCATCTTTTCTTTAGCACCAGTATCAGGCCAAAATGTCATCGTATACATCAAAGATCAAAATTCAATGAGCACATAGTCATAAAATTAGCTTAAAGTGAAAACGGTCATAAACTCTTATTTAGAGTAAGACTTAACAGGTAACTTAATAACGTAACATTCAGAGTCCTCTTGTACTGAATACTAAGACGGCTGTGATCCGGTCGTACGTAATCACATCCACACAAAGACAAACTCATAAATGTTCACTCGTGCCTGCACACACATACACACATACACATATGCCATGGAAATGCTGTCAGTTTCAATCACATTTAAATTTGAACTGCCTATTGATTTAAACCCTTTTTGTGTTGCAGAATCTAAGTGTTAAACCAGCTGTTCGTATGCACACACACACACACACACACACACACACACTCACAGAAAACATCTGCAACAACTTACAGAAATTGAAAAGAAGTTATACTTTTTTTTTCAATATGTCAGAGAGCAAGGTGCAGTTTGAGAAACACCCAGAGAGACAATGGCTACATGTTCTCGTCCCCAACTCTTCACATATTGCCACTTGGTCAGTGGATTTTCACATCTACATATGACACGCTAGGTATTCTCCGGTGTCTGTTGATGACGTTCAGGGACACTGTGTCGATTTATGGCTGCATTGTGTCTTTTCAAGGTGATAGTCCAGTGTTTGTTGGACCCAACAAATAGAAAAATAGATTCCTAGATGCATCGCATTCACAAATGTAAATAATCTGCAAGGTCAGTGTGTAGCATCCGGACAGTCTGCAGCACGAACATGCTGGCAGATAATTTGTACTAATTCATCTTCAAAAAAGGCAGCAGTTACAAACTTATTTAAATTTCATGTCAAAATATTTACATTTACAATTTTACTTCCAACAAAACCCACAGAAGGTTAACGATCGGTGCAGCCATCACCACATTAACTGGCTGATTAACACACACTGCGGCAATAACCAACTAAAAATACCTCTGTGGTGAAAAAACAGAGAGCTAACAGCTAACAGAGAGAGGGGCTGTTCACAGCTCTGCTGCTGACGTAACACAATTAGCAACACAGCGGCCACCGTGGAGCAGTCCGCCTCTGCTCATGTTATTATTATACACACAGGTGACTGTAAGGTGCTTTCAAATTAATTAATTCATTAATTATTGCAGTTAACTTATTCAAGTAAAAAGGCTGCAGACCATTTATTATTCAACAAAACATGAATTATGATATAATATTACAGGATGCCCAGGAGGGAGCCCTTCTCTGCGGAGTTTGCATGTTCTCCCCGTGTCAGCGTGGGTTTTCTCCCACAGTCCAAAGACATGCAGGTTCATTGGTGACTCTAAATTGTCCATAGGTGTGAATGTGAGTGTGAATGGTTGTCTGTCTCTATGTGTCAGCCCTTACATAGTCTGGCGACCTGTCCAGATTATACCCTGCCTCTCGCCCAATATCAGACCCTCAAGAGGATAAGCGGTTATGAAAATGGATGGATGGATTACAGTATGCAAACACTGAACCCTTCGCAGACATGTATATATCCCATATATACATATATCCAACAATGGATAAGCATGAGTAACCACAGATGGATGCAAAATGACTGGTACACACCAGTTCAAAAGCTAGGGTATGAAGGAAGGGTGAAGGGAAAAGGGACTTGAACAAGAGCAAGATGGTACGCAAGTAAATTCATGTGTATATTTCATTATAGATCACTTCAAATACAGTATGCTATATTTTGAAAGTATCAAGTAGCCACACAGTGAGAAAACTGAATCATGTATTGAAATCAAAATTTTTTATGCATCAATATACATTAATAGTTGTTTTATCATCAAATCACAGCCTTCTGAATTGTGACTGAATTGAATTGTGAGGTGCTAAGAGATTCCCACCCTTCATTGTTGTCAAATGACATTTCAAAGTGACGCCAGCCTGCGACGTTAGAAACTGATGCCATATCATACTACCACAAAAGGATGCCTTTTTCAGTCGTTGTTTGACGTGGACGTGACGTTGAACATGGAGAATTACAGAGATGTGAGAGGAATGGATTAGACTAAATTAGGTTAGACTAGATTAGATTCAGTTATATTACTAGAACTGGATCAGATTGGATCTGAAGTTTGAACAACCCTGTGTGTAGATCGAGTTATTGCAGCACAAAGGAATGACTCCTAGCAGGCTTGGGCAGTATCTCGATATAGTATACCAGGGTGTATATATTCTAATACCCTCAAAAATGTGGTATTGTGTTGCCAGTAGTCTTGCACATTGCTAGCCAGTGGCTGCCACATAATACTATTAATTCATGTACATGCTACAAATGGTAAGTAATGAAAAGAAACATTTTACATCACATGCATTAGTCCCTAAGTATTTTTCATATGGAATCCTCACACACTGACATTTGTATGAGACAAAGGAAACTAGTGAAATGTTCTAAAGCTTCAGTAAATCCCACTAATTGACATGGTCAGTGATGACTGGCAGCATTTGGTGTAAATATGGGCTATGTGAGCATGTGATATACAGACTACTAAGTCATCAATGGTGTGACTGATATGTGTACAAAAGAGATTTGCTGCACATGTCGCTGCTTGTCAAGCAGTTTCAAGGGCTTATAATAGGCAGAGGGAAATATGTCACATTCATTTGTCATATGAGAGGACAAGGCAACCATCTGAAACAGCAAGTTGCTGACAGCTGATCCAGCTGTGCCGCCATCATCACCAACTGACATTGTTTCAGAGGATCCCTGAGAGGAAAGAACCTCTCACCGTGTTTCCTTGATTCTTCTTTTGTGTACTGTATCTCTTTCTTGTGTCTTAAGTGAGAGGGACTAGAGATGGAAGATGACAATACAACTGAGAGAAAAGAGAGAATACACCCTTTTCATGGCTGAAATTTTGACTTCTCACACATAGGTTTAACTAGACTAGTCCCAGCAGCAATTTACCTGCAAAAAGTATCTATATATAAACAAAACTTGTTGTCACTGAAACTTCTTAAGGATTTTTAGATCAGGCATCTTGAATTAATAAAAAAACTAGGTTGTATGCCTCCAGGAACCATTAAAGTTGTATAGTGTGACAACATGGATGCTTCACACACATCTGCCTCCTGGCAGCACAGAAGGTCTATACCATCAGCACAGTTTTAAGGCGAGCACCCAAGATAAGTGTCACCAATTCAGTATTTGACTAACGCCGGACTTCCACTGGATGCGTGTCCGTTGCAGAACGGCAGCGCTGGTCATCCACTGTGTGCTCTGCCGTCCGTCAATACCCACCGGCTGCGTTTGCTGTGTGGTGCAGTGCAACTCCGCCGGAAGACATCTCGGTGCACTGCCATGATTAATATCTCCTCGTCCATGGTGTTCACGGGGTGAAATGACGTCTGAAAACCTCTGACCTGTTGACTTCAGGCCTGCCTCCGCCCATTATGTAGTTTTTTAGGGTGTAGTGCAGGGAAATATGATCCGCCGTGAACACTATGTACTTTATTTTGAAAATTAACCGGATGTTTTATTGTGTTTCTGTGCACGACTTCCTGCCCCGCACAATCTGCTCTGTGCTGAATTGCTGCATTGTGCTCCGGCGTCCGGCAAAAATAGAAGTCCTGCGTATCTGTTGCGGAGGGCTCTGGAGTGCCGGAGCTGAGACGGAGCCGGAACGCAGCACAGCCGCAGCTGGTGGAAACACACACATTGACTAGAATGGAATCCTATCGGCTCCGCTGCTGTGCCGGAGCGCAGACGCAACCAACACGCATCTGGTGGAAATTGGCCTTAAATGTCTCCCTTCTGTTCCTGAGTTATGATGTTGAGTAATGGCCAGAAAAGTGCTCACACAGAATGACGTCACAGTGAAGCTGACCTTTAACCCTTTGAATATAAAATGCCATCATTTTATCCTATTAGACATTTGTGTGGCATTTTGCCAAACTTAGTGCATTGAGTTATGGCTGAAAACATGCTTTGTGAGTGACCAAATTCTAATTATTTCATTCTTGAGTTCAAGTAGACATTTGTGCCAAATTTGAGGAAATTCCCTTTTCGAGATATTGCATTCATGAGAATGAGATGGGTGCGAGGTCATAGAGACCTTGACCTTTCACTACCAAAGTTTATCATTGACTAAAAGTGGATGTTTGTGCCAAATTTGCGATTTCACACATGTATTCACAAGAATGAGACAGATGCAAGGTCATATTATCAAAAATGGTTTCCTCCTCTCTGGTCTAGCATGCCTATACCTAAAATGTCCCTTTTTAGAAATATATCATCATCAGCACACATTTCTAAGTTTCCTTTTTAAAGATGTTTTAAGGGCGGATACAAGGGGAAGAAGCTAAGCATGACCTGCAACAAAGGTCCCAAGTGCAAACGTCGATGTTAGGGTGCACTACTTATGGTAGCTTATTTTTCAGGCATCTTAATTTGAAGCAAATAAGTAAAATGAGTAAGTATGAAATGCCAAAATCCGATTGATCATTGGCATCATTGATTCATTTTTTGTTTCCATTCAGTGGACCAAGGAGTGAGGAGTTGGCACTCACATCACAGAGGAAGCCAAACACTTCATCTACACACACTACACACAGCTGGTTGAAAATTAAAGTTTCCCTTTAATTGTGAGTCACAGATAACAACACTACTGTAAGTTGCTACATACTGGACAGCAGTTATGTAGGCTTGTCACGATACCAGAATTAGGCTTGTGCCGATTTCCGGTTTAACCGGTTCGGTCTGGTTTAAGAGCTCCACCCGGTTTAATTCACATCAACCGGATAAACCGGTGGGGGGGGGGGGCTTTTCACATCAGCGGCGTGTCAAAGGACTCTATTCAACTTATCTTGCATTGAAACATGCATTATGACAACTTAATAAGGTTTATGTATGTTTATAAATGAAGTGGAGGAGTCTACAAGTGTTTTGTTTAGTTTGTCTCAGAAGCTCCGCGGACTGCAGACGCCGCAGCTCCGCTCAGCTGTCTGCTGCTGCTGTGAGAGAAGTGTCCTTCTGCTGCTGCTGCTGCTGCTGCTTCTTCTTCTTGTGTAACCTTGTGTGTATTGGCGGTTAATACAGCATTATCGCCACCTAGTGGATTGGAAGCGCATTACACCTATAATAGGCTTTCATTGGGAAAAATAGCTCAAATGCGACCCCCAGTGGTAAAATTAGGTATATAATTCGATATATCGGTTCGGTTTAAACCAGCACAAGCCTAACCAGAATTTCAGTTGTCGATACCAATACCAGTGAATTCTCACAATTATCCATACTCATTTGATACCACGATAAAAATCAAAAAACAGAAATTGAGGGACGGTGCCACTGGCCGTGCACGGTGACAATGTGTGTGTCGGCTTCATCGAGCTGGTATATGACAGCAAAAAGACGGGGACCTCGACACTTAAGAGGCACATAACAAAGGCTTGCCATGGAAAGAAAGATGAGAGTCAGCCTTCAATGCCCACGTTCATATCCTTAAAAAAAGTCGGGTTTAAACCGGGCTCATAATTACAGTTACAGGACGGGACGGGCATGTTCTGCTGACAGAACAAGCACGAGCTTGGCTGGATTTTTTGGGCCCAATCTAAGCTCTAGCACCTGTAGAAGCCATTGTTTCTAGCAAAGACCATGGAACAGGCGTTCTTCTTCGGCGCTCGTCCTCAGCACAGACTGATGTGCGTATACTGCCCCCATCAGTTCCAACAGGAATCGACATGGCCCGCTGAGGGCAAAGTTGTATCCGGTACTTATGGTACCGAAAAAAAAACAGGTACCGACATATTTTTTGCGTGCATCAACTTGGTACCAAAGTATCGGTTCTCATAACAACCCTAATATACGTATGTTATGTGTTATTGTGTATTTACATTGATTTTACATGTATTTCACTCGTGCAAACATTATATATTTCATTATATATTTCATCAGTGGCAAAGACATCATCACGTCAACATCTGTGCTTGTATTGAAAGTTTTTTTTGTTTGTTTGTTTTTTTTAAACTACATGCAGATAATCATGCGGAACACAGGACAGGAGCGGAGCTGACTTAAAAAATGAAAATTTATGACCCATACATCAGTCGCAAATTTTATGACTACCTGTGATGGTCACCATGAAGGAGTGTAGATTTATGTAAATGTATAACTTTATGAAACAAGGGATCCACAGTGTTGGATAGTGTGTCATGTTTTCAGAGTGAACTGCGTGTTTTTAGTAGAAAGACTGCATCTTGGCCTCTCAACTGCGACAATCTCACTTCATTATGCATTCTATCCTCACTGACCCTCTTTCACCTTCAACTCACTCCCATTCACGCTCCCATTCAACCCCCTCCCATTCAGCCCCACACAGCCTAAAACAGAGTGTGTCAACTGGTGAGGTCTGCAGGTCAGTCTTTGGAGGGTCCAACACCAACAGGTTAACCTTCACATGTCAAAACACTCTGAATGAGCCCCTCACAGTGTTTGAGTTCAAAGAGCATCAAGAGTCAAAGAGCACTGCATTAAAACTGGTCGACCAAAAGGAGTCCCAGAGGACTGGCTCACACACAGAAGGTTTTAAAGGTTGTTTTAAGTAAAATCTGTTTATAATTGTAATATATTTTAGCAAATTATGTGCATAGATGGCAGAGTACAACTTGGAATATAGAGTATATCTCTACTTTATAAAAAGTCCAGGTGGTTTACAATCAATTAAACAGAACATTTTTTATGACAACACATTACTCAGATGCAGACAGATGGAGTGAGGTCAGGTATGGAGGATAGAGTGGGAGAGATGGATTAGGTAAAGAAAGAGAGAAGAGAGAGAAAGGGAGGATGACTATCAGGTTTCATCTGCTTGGATTAGGTTTTATCAGGGTTTCAGTCCCATGACAAATGTTAAGAGTACAAAACTAACATTGTTGCATTTATTTTGGGATTATCCGAAAGAAATGGAATCTAAAACTATCCATCCTGACAGATACTGGGCTCATTATGGATGCTCTGTGGACACTTTTATTCTGCCCTCTACACAAGCAGCAATGAATTCTTAAGGCCTAATCACACCTGCATTTAAAGTCCAACTGAATGCACATTTAGTCATTCATTTTGTTTCCAAATATAATGTCAAATGTACCGCCAATGCTCCTTTTTTTTTAAGGAAAAAGGGTCTTTGGGGAAATATCAGAAATCTCCTTTTCGTCCCAGCAGCTGGAGGGACATGTACTTGTCTGTGTTTGATTGCCAGTGTGCCGGTGTTACACGATAAGGAACAAGAAACAAGGTAAGCAATCTTGTGCTGTAGCTACAAGTCATGGGCAGACAGCGTGTTGTTAGTGGTAGTCTAATGAAGAGTAAAACTGCATTCACATGATCTTCTCACACTGCAATGTCAGGCACAGAACATGCAGAGGCGAAGAGAAGAGCAGGTATACGTCATCTAGGCACCATCTAGGCTGCAGTTGCTGACTGTTTTGTGTGAGATAGACCTCAGAGAATTCAGTTTTCAGTCCACATACAAGAGCTACGGAAATAAGTTATCATGTGCAACTGTTCCAAAGGTAGCAGTGGCTCTCCCTCACCTGGCGTTGAAGCTGGGGGGCACAGGGTGGTCTCTCTCTCTCATCTGATGCTAACACTACTGGGTTGTCTGCCTCATCTGTAATGTATTCTCCCTGTCAGTGACTGTCTTTACAATCAGGTAGGCCTGTTTCTTTCTCACAGAGCTCACTGTTGCCTTCTGAATCTTCCTGACTGGCTCTGACATATACAACAAGGAAAACTTTGAAGCAGCAAAGATTTTCTTTTCAATGTTACTCTTTTTCTTATTCTATTTATTAATTTTTTAATTTTAATCCTAATCATAATGGTTTGTTGACTGGTTGGGGTGGGGCCCATTTGAACTGCATTCGGTTGTTTGAGCTGGACAAAACTATCAGATCTCAATGTGGACACTGGAGGTACATACTGTATTAATACAAAGTGTAAATGAAATCAGGTTAAATCATATCTAGATACAGTCTGGATACAAGAAGCAAGTTAATGCAAGGTGTAAGGGAGAGTCACTCACTGACCATTTAAGGCACACCTGTGCAATCCAGTGTAATATTTTTGTTGGTAGACATGATAACACAGTCTTTGCTCTTCCTCAGCTGAAACTATTGCTATAGCTCTCTGACTATTTCATAACATATCATACAGAGTACATGCTGAGAGTATCTCTAGATATAACCAACACATATATGAATGATCTCATCCACATAATTTCCATCTACAGTGATGAGAGATAAACACACATACACACTTCTGTACAGGTCTGACTTTTTTTAATGAGCTGGAAACCCACCATTGTGTGGCATGACTTTGGCAAAGATGATGTGTGTCATTTGAATGACATTTAGACATTTATGATTGCATAAAATCCTCCATCCAAACAGTGGTGGGAAAGTCTCTGAAACAGCAGTTTAATCATCCAGCAGTAAAACTCTTCATAGAAACCCAACACAACAACATTGATTCAGCTACAAAATACACAGCCACTGGATGTTTGATAAATTTCACACTAAATGCACCAGATCTGACTTGAAATCAGTCTAATACTTGATTTATGCTTGATGCATGATGAGAGTCATGAGGATCAGTATGTCAGCAGTGATGTCACACAATCAGAGAAGCCTCTGTGTGGCGGGTTTTTGCCAGTGGATGCATATCTAACATTTGCCAACCACGAGGACATGGATTGATGGAGTTTTCCACTCCTAACATGCCAAAACTAAAGCACACAAATGAGCAAATACTGTACCAATGTCCAGGACTTCTTGAGGACTAGGACACATAAACCAATAGGTGTTGGTGTTTGTGACCAAACTACTCAAAAACAAGAAATTCAGCTTTTTGTGTGCAAAAACTCAGAGATACACTTTGAAGAAAAGGCACAAGGTGTCTTTTCATACATAATAACAGGCCCAACAAGTGCATCCCAACTGCGGTAGGGGAAGAAACATCGCACACAGACTTATGGGAACTGGACAGATACACAATATCATAATCACCCACCCTGCCCGAGAGAAATAATTTCCATCCAAATGGGCATCTGTGTATTGTTACAGCAAATGTATGTACTGTCAGGAAATTATCCACTGGCTGCCTAATAGAGATGGAGAAGCTTATATTACTCCGTCCAGCCCAAAATAAGTTGACTCAAGCTCCTCTGATCTCTCCTGTGATGGTGGAAGACCAGAGGGTACTTTAGTGTGCTGTGGCACTGCCCACCACCGCTTCATTTAGTTTATTGGTTCGATTAATGCATTAGTGCCATCATCTGGTAGGAAGTGGGGTTGAATGGATACACTGTTTTAAAGGATAAAAGTGCAGGACGCTCCAGGATATTTCTCAGATGAAAACATGGTAGGGGAAAACAAAGCAATTTAGTTTTCTGGGGTGTAATGAGCACTGCAGCCCTAGAGGGTGCTAGAATGGGTATCAACTTTTCGACCAAAAACAGTTAAAAACAATCTAGGAATGCAAGTTTGAGAAATAGATACACAAGTTTGAAGGTTTATCAGATGCCAAAACAATGCAAAGCTGTTGAGAAATACTATGAACAGGATTTCACAACTCTAGAAAGTTACCACAATCACAACACTTTTATCTTTCACCATGACAATCTTTAAGTAAGTCACAGAAATATGGTATTCGCATGATAAACTAATCTACCACCAAAGTATGCTTGCATATTTGTTTGGCTAACACAGCGAAGTGGTTAAAGCGTTGGAGGCGGGGCCCTGTTCATTCCTAAGATAGTTGCTCAGTGGTGTGTGGAACCAAAAATTTTGATTGCCAAGTATAAAATTACTCTAAAAAATCAATTATGATCGGTCCTGCTTCCGTACCATGTGGCCCATAGAGCACACAGACAAGAGGCTTCCGCCAACTGAGCTGGCTACTTCGGTTTAGCGCTCTGATAACTCCAATGGGGACAAAATGATTCCATCATGTGGCTCTTGGAGACTTTCCAAAATTGGACCAAATGTTTCACCGTTTAGACTAATCCGATGTTTGTAAAGTCTATAAACACAATGATTGAACAAACATCACTATTTCTTAGTCGTTAGCGGTGTCTGTAATAGGTAATAACTCATTAAACGGTCCGTGAAAAAAATATCTTTTCCAGCGGATATCTTAGTTACAACATGGTTGAGCTAGCAAAGCAGTTTTGTGTTGCTATGTGTGGTATTTATTCAGTTTTGGGAAATCACAATGTCTAGAAAGCAGCAGTGGCTGCAGCTGACAGGGACAGCTAACACTAGCAGCAAAGCTAACATCAGGACGTCATCTGTTAAAACAGGCTGACCAAACGTCCTCTTTTGCCCGGACATGTCCACTTTTCACGTCCCGTCCGGGGCGTCCGGGGGGATTTTATAAACTGATGATAATGTCCGGTTTTACGTGTGTTTGTGTGTTTGAGTGCGGCACGGGCAGCATATTTCTGTCCGAACCGAAACCGAGCCCGACATTATTTATAACCAAAGCACTGAGTTTGTGTCACACAGTTGTTACGGTTGAGGCTATTTAACAGGCCGGGTGTGCGCCGTGGGTGCTCAGCTGCGGAGAGGGAGACCTCCGTGTTTGAGACGGGAGGTCCGACGCTTCTAGCGAGAGGAGAGGGAGAAATAAAACAAAATAAGATAAAATAGGAAAAACCTGTCTCCCTCTTTTATTTTATTTTCAGCGTTTAATCAAGGCGGAGGCGGGCGGCTGGAGGTCCGAGACTTCCAGCGAGGAGAGAGGTAGAAACAAACAGCCAATGTGTGTCTGTGTGTGTTATGTTCAGGTGTTGTCACGTAAATAACAGTGCCCAAGCAATAAACAGGACAGACAGTAGGATTTTATTTATTTTTACACTATATTTTCACTGAAAGCTGACCGAATCCGACCCGAGCCCGAATACAATTTATAGCTACTTTTCTGACCAAACCCGGCCCGACCTGTCGGGTACTGTCGGGCTCGGATCGCCACACTCTAGTGTGTGTATGTGTCCCCTATTGGGGCCTATCTGAATTTCTGTCTTTGAGAGATATTATTTTGCAATATAACTGAATTTTCTATCCATACATATACATTTAAAAATATATTAAATTTATAAGGCATCTTTGAGTAAAATGCGAGTATCATTTAAGTAGGCTATGTCGTGGCCGGCCGAGTGTCCTCTTTTTTGGAAATCAAAATATGGTCACCCTAGTTAAAAGTCTCCCATTGTCGGATACGACATGAAACTACTCCAGTTAGCTCAATAATGTTGTAACTAAGACATCCACTGGAAAAAATATTTTCTTCACGGATGAGCACATGTTTGATAAAACGGAGTTCAATCTCTCGGCATCCATTTTCAAGCTCTCTGTGTGTTTGTTTCCTTGCGGACGAGAAAAGGGGGAGCGCACATTTCCGAGAAGGTGTGTCCTTTTCAAAAATGCAAGAGGCGTTGCTTTGTTGCCGGCCGTTTTCGCCGGTGTGTTAAACACACTTTAGAAAGGAGTGTCCCCAGACTATCAGAAGGCGGAGCTCTCTGATTGTCTGGTGGCGAGACTAGCAGTATTATATTTGGTGGTATGGCTCTGCTCTGGGACCTCTTCACCTTTCCTAGGCCTATGCAGAAAGCCTAAAGCGGATAGAGCACACCTCTCTGCCCTTCCACTCGCAAAGTCTTAGGCAAAGAGAGCAAATCTCCCTGCCCTTCCATATGCCTACATGGAAAGCCTATAAAGCAGGGAGAAGAGCAGCAAAGACCCCCAGAAATCAAACAGAGCCAGCACCAATAACAAACAGAAATTACATTACAGCATAAAAAGGAGGAGCTGGGGTGGAGGCAGGTTGCAGAGCGGCTTGCAGAGGAAGCAGCAACAGTAGGTAGGCCAGAGCAGTTTAAATAGGGCGCAAACTTACATAACAAGTTCATCTCACGCCCTCTTGACTTTAGTCATCTGTTTGCTTTGCTCACTCCTGTTTCTCTTCTTGTGCACTGAGCTGAACTGCCACTCAGGGTGATTCCTCTCACCGAACCATGCCAGCGTTTTAATATGCTGAATCAGCCAAAAAAAACAGCCAACAAGGGCCAACTGGTGCCAGCAATGTCCATTGACTACCACTGATCTATGGACCGATGGATCGATGTCAAGGCCTTTAAAGTATCTGAAATTTTAATTTAATTTTTTTTTTCTACTTTGGAACCAGCTGTGAAAAGGAGTGCAAACACATGCTGAACAGGTTCCTTCTGACTCAAAGGTCCTCTTTGAGTCAGAGGGAACATTGTACAATTTTAGAGTGATGTTTATAGTTAACACGGTTGGTATTTAGAGCCGATGGACACGTATCTCAACACTCAGGCGGAGCGGGGAGACTGAGCTGGAGGGTCCACAGAGAAATCACAGAGAATTCCTTCGAAATGATTGCTAATTACACACCACATTCTTCTGCAGACTCCAGGGGGTTATGAAATATGGGCGAGAGGCAAAGACAGACAGAGAGGGAAGTAGAGAGAGACACGGGGTGAAACAGTTGGGTAGAGAATAAATAGAAACTGAGATGAGAGATTATGTGGTGACTGGGTCAGGATAAAGGCTGCTCTATTCCTAGTCGTCTTCATCATGATGAAGTAAGAGTGATGGAGCAACATAAACCCACAGAGAGCGAGAGAGAGACATTGATGCTGGCATTGTGGCGGTATTTCACCACATCCATCTGTCGACAGAGTTAAGGGTCATCTACAGATTACATGAAGGTTGTAACTTTCTGGCGAGGTACAAAGCCTGCCAGAAACCATCATCACTTTAAACCATCATTGAGTTTCAAAGATAACAGTAATATTTGACTTGGCGGAAGATTTTTCATCCCAGCTTGGCCACAGTATGTTGTATACTATAAAGGCTTCCTGGAGAGAAAACCAAAAGTAGCCTAAAATTTCATCCCTGGAACGTAACACAGCATTTCTGTTCACTCAGATGGAAAACTTCACACTCAACATGAACAAGTGTCTGTGAGAGTATAAACAAAAGCGCCAAGATGGTTTTCAAAAGAGCTCAGTGGGAAATACATCCTAAATCTGTTGCTGAGTCATACCACTTTGTTTGGCACTCTTTGTTTTGTTTTGTTTGGCATATTAACATAGCCGGCTTCAACCTCTGTTTGGAAAGTTCACATTTCAAACATCCACTGATCACCGTATTAGCCAAGGAAAAACTGATGGAAATAACAGCACATGCAAAAGACCTCCTTCAAAGTTACAAGTCTGTACCCATTTACTGCACATAATTTGTACTTCTCATTGATGCAAACCATTTATGAAACCATGCTATAGTGTTTTCTATTAATAAATGTCGGTAATTGGTGCCTGAGATGCTGGCCAAGAAAATGAAAAACACAGTAGCTAAGATGAGAACAACACTGAAAAACATCTAAAGCTGCTCTGGCAAACAGTTAAAGCTGAGGTAGGCCGCTGTCCTATGCATGCTTTACATACAGTAACCCATGGTTGCACGCAGCTCATTCACTCATCCCCTTTTTGCCCCGCTTTCTCTGTTAATCAGATCACAGATAAGATAAGAATTAGCCACCTAGCCACCCCACAGATCCGCTCCCGGACTACTTCTACCGGTGGAGAGCAGGCTGCAGCTCAGGAGACAAGCCTTTGGTCTGTGGATGATGAGGCTTTAATTCGACACCCGCTGCACCAGGTATCACAGCGGGCTGTAAGCCAGCAGCAGTGCTGGGTCTATCCTGTGTAACGGCAGCAACAGAAAGTTTGCTGATCTTGCGGGCGTCAGGGCTATCTGGTCCCCCACACATGGAGTTTGCACTAAACTACCTACCCCAGGTTCAAATGTCTGATACGTAAGATTTAGTGGCATCTAGCAGTGAGGTTGCAGCTTGCATCCAACTGAAACCTCTCCCATGTGTCAAGCACAGAGGCAAATATAATGGCCGACACAAAAAATCAGATGATTAGTTAATGCAGGGTAAAACACCACAATGTATTAACCCTGTCTCCCTCAAATTACATTCCAGTACAATTAAGTGGCAACATTTGATCCCAGTGCAATGTTGTAATGTGACCTTTAATTCCCAAGGCAATATGTTGTACAGAGGAGTTTGGGGTGAATGGTTAAGTGTACAAAACACAATTTGACACCAAAGGTCAAGGTTTGTGCTTTGTGCTCTCAAGTCACCATAGAGTTTTTCACTGTTTTGCCATGCACAATCTTTCCCAGACCTTTACCATGTGATCTGAGTTGCCTAAACATAAACTTGAACATTTCGGTGGTTATCCAGTGTGGACAATGAAAACAAATAAAAAACTTTGGCAGTGAGGATTTTGCAGATGCCTTCCCAACAAGTCAGTACTGTCATGCACAGTAACAGTATTGCCATGTGTGGTGAAAACCATGTCATCTGGTACCTCAGGTAGGAGTTTCCATAAAGTGCTAAGAGTACCCACTAGCAGCATTTTTTCCTCAATATTGTTTTGTGAGAAATCGGTAGGTTGATAGGGCTTACCCTCAGAAAACCCCAAAGCAATGAAGCAACAGATCCCAAAGGTCAAAAGGAAAACTAGACATGGAAAGCCAATGAAAACATGGAGGAGAGGTAAAAGACAAAGAGGAACCATGAGGAGTGTTAGGAAGACAAATGGCACAGTGCAAGGTTCATTGGAGAAGTTGACTGGGGATTTTTCCTCTGTAACAAGCCAAATGTAGTAAGTCAAATGACTCGAGGAGGATCTATGCTGAATCATGAACAGATTTGTAGTAGTGTTGTGACAATACTGGAATTTCAAACTTTAAGACATTACCTAGGAAAATATTGATATTTAATACAATTTTCAATACCACTGGGGAAAATTGGCACTGAGGCCATATAATTCAATTCTTTTCTTGAAAGATAAATATAACAAACCTGTAACATGACAAAGACGACTTTTCTTTTCTTGGTTAGTAACAGAGAACAGCAGAATGATAGTAGTAATTGTAAGGGTGTATTGATACTGTGGAAAATGAGTACTGAAACCAATTAAAATATTCAGAATCAATGTGTTTCAATAAATAGATATTTTTGACAACATTAATTTGCAGTGGTTTTTACTCCTGAAGGCTTTATTGCACTTACAGTAATGAGCATAGTTGTCAAGTTATCTTCACTTCATCTCCATCGTGGCCTCTATCCTCTGCTGTTCGCTGATTTCACACTGTGTTGTGTGTGTTTGTGTGTGTGTGGATGAGGTAAGCCCCAACACAGCAGAGGAGAGGCTAGAGCGTGACAACAGATTACATCGAAATGTTAAAAAGCACTGATGAAAGAACCAATATTATCGAAGCAACAGTACCTACTTTAATAATTTAGCCCAAGCGCCTGTTTAATACCGTGCTTCAGTACTCATTCCTACATGTGGACCAGTGACATGATTTAATGGTGTGGAATTGCAAAATGGAGAAAGATAGAAAAAACAACAAGACAGGCCAGAGAAAAAAGACAAAAAAATTGTGATCATTTCAACCTGGAAAAAAAACAAAAATGTGCATTGTGCATCCATTGTAAAACCAAAGTAGAACCCCGCAATATCATGATGTTAGTGCTTTAGCTTCTAAGTAGAAAGCATTCAGTGTATGCATACAATCCACAGAGCAGACCCGACACGAGGTAACGTTAACGTTAGCATCTAACGTAAATCAATATGATTGCTAGCTAAGATGAAGCCCGCCCAGTGCTGGGGTCTAAGCTTGCGGACACTGAGTTGCAGCAGCTGCTAACTGAAGGTCCATCCCCGGAACTGGTTTCCACTCTCCTCCCAGTGAAGAAGTCTCCGAGCAACACATTCTCACTCCGACCTCGTCACATATCAACGCTTGGTCGTGGACTTTCAATGTCCATGTATGACATGCAAGGTACCCTGGGTGCGCTGGTTGTTGATGTTCCAACAATCACAAACTAAAAATAAAATAAACCTATAATGTACCAAGTTAGACGTGTGTAACTGCATTTTTACCCACCTGAAGTCTCTTTCTGCCATTGCTGGCTGGCTTCAAACTAGTCCTGCAACATTATCCCTAATGCTCACAGTCGCCATCTCTCTCAGCTGCCTGTTCCACCAGTAGAGAGTGACCTCTGATGGCATGTGTTGTGCACTACAAACTAAGGATAGACCGATACATCGGCCGGCCGATATATCGGGCCGATATTTGAGTTTTTTACTTGTATCGGCATCGGTCGATACGCGCGTGGGTTCGCGGATTTATTTTTCCCTGGCATGATTTACAGACAGGCATCCACGGGCAGCTCTGTGTTGCCGGAAGACCCTGCAGCGCACATGCAGCGAATCCTACTGTGTACAGCAGTTGTTGTTTTTATTTATGCTTCAGCTTAAATATTTGTTTATTTTATAAAGACATTACTGGAAGATTTAAGAGCACTGAACTCTTTTTTTTTATTTGAATGTATAATAATAATAATAATAATAATAATAATATTCTACCTGTTCTACCTCAACTTTCCATCTTGTTTTAGTATTTTTTACTGTTCAATAAATGTTTCTTATTTTAAACTTGAGACCTGTAATATTTGTTATCATTGTGTCATTTTTTTTATGTAAATTGAGGGAGCAAAAGCAGTATCGGCCCCAAATATCGGCTCAAGAAAATCAGCAGTCCATAATCGGTCATCGGCTAAGGGTGATGGAAAAAAATCGGTATCGGCATCGGCCCTAAAAAATCCATATCGGTCTATCCCTACTACAAACAATACATCCTCAATAAGAACCTCCTTGTCAGTTTACCAGAAAAAAGGATTTTTTTGTTGTATTTTTCATGGTATTGGTTCGGATTTCCAAATACCCTGGCATACTGTAATACCATGATACTGTCCAAGCCCTAACCACTATGCAACTTGATCGCTGGCAGCTCAGTTGGAGACGCACGTGTGTTACATGCTGGTAGCCGCTGATATAACCTGATGCCCAACCCAACCAATGCTGATTCCAGCAACACCATGTGAGGCAATTTATCAAATTTCATGCAGCTACCTCTGGAGCCACAAAAGGCTTTAAAAAACATTTTTCACATATGCAGTAGTACTCCCCAAAACCTGTTAACAGACTAATGTTTAAAATTGGTAGAGTTCTCCTTAAACTTCAACACAAACTAATAATATAAACTGTCTTCCACCCATTAAATTACAGCCAACAATAAAACAGGTACATGTAGCTCTAGATAATTAACCTTGAATAGAAAAGTAAAGAGATTTAGCTTGCAGTATAATGGCTATGCAAGCATCATATGCTGTCATATGTCACCTGTCAATTTATGTATTTAGCTGCATAATTAATCAAAAAAGGAGGGCTAAGGAAAATGCTAGAGGTGGCCTTGTCTTGAAACAGATTTTTCTGCAATAAGCTGAAGAAAAGCATGAAACAAGCAACTCAAGTGTGAGCAGATTAAACGGTGGTTTGAAAGCCTCTTTCCTCCTCCTGCATTATCTCTAGTTGGTATCAGCTGTTGCTTAAACTCCTCACTGTGAGGGCTTTAAAGGTGGAAGACAGGAGCTGAGAGAAAACACTCATCATCCCAATTAAGAGTCCACTGTGATCAAATGGCTGCATGTTACTGCTTAGCACTTATCCCCCCCTTACACTCTCTCTCTCTCTCTCTCTCTCTCTCTCTCACACACACACACACACACACACACACACACACTTGACCTCTATGACACCTGCCTTCATTGGCTCTTTTCTCCGGCTAATTTGAAAACACTCCTTCCTAATCCTCCCCCCTGGAAAATGTTCACTGCTCGCTCTCGCTGCTTTCCTTCCTCTCTCATTCAGATTCTATGGCAATTCACTTCAATTCAAATGTGCTGCGCTGGCATGACATTAAAGAAAATGTTTCAATGGTGTATCAATCCAACTCTTATTATAAAACCTGACAATAACCGTTTCATAAAAGCCAGTAGAAATCAGTGTTAACCTTCTGTGTGTGAAACAATAAACAGCTAGTTTAGAACGTGCATCTCTCTGTGTCCTTGACCTCTGGGATCCAAAAGGCTCAGCAGAAAAAGCTCAGGCTAAACCTTTGATATCCTGCACACCAGAACAGATGATTACAATCAGTTAGGAAAATACACTCAAAGAGATCTGGCTTTGGCTTCTCGTCCTGAGCACTGACCGTTACTAACGCGCCTTTTGTTTTCGCTCGTCCAAATCCACACACACACACACACACACACACACCAGGGGACTGAAACTTGGAAAGTGAACTGAGATAAAAATGACTGAGTGAAACTAAGTGTTTTCCGGCCACGTTTGAACAGTTTGGTTGCTGTAAATTTCCTTTTAAAAGGCCTTTTGGGTTGTTATTCTGCATAATTTGGGCATACACACACATTCTGTAGGTAGGCTGTAAATATTTTCCCAGGGTATAGTCTATGGCACAGTGGTATGTGCACATTTCTGTGGGATAGAGCCACGTTTTCTGGGTCAAATTTCAAAACAAAGCACACTGATGTTAAAAAAAAAAACTATATACGTGACATCCTGTGGATGCATACATACAAAGTGTTTATTAATACACCTCTATAAAGATGGGGGACTCACAAGGCATATTTCGAAATCCATATCATAATGTAACTCAGTAGCATCTATCATTAGATCCACCTGTGCTCCAAATACCCACTTCTCTCAGACCCCACACCTCCAGTTTGTAGTGCACACTTTAAAACCATCTCATGGCGAGTGAACTGAACTTAATGCATAAAATAGACCGAGGTTCCTTTAATAAATTGGCACTGAATTTCCTTATCATGGAATTAACAACAGTGAATGCAGCCTGAAGACTAGGTTTGCATGGAGTAGGACTGGGCGGGATGGAGAAAATCAAATATCACAATATTTTTGACCAGTGTTTGTTATCAATATCGCAGCAATACTGTAGAGTTAACTACTGGTGCTTTCACAAAATGTTTACACAATGAGATTCTCTGATAAATAATCAGTAATATGGATGTAATGACTAAGAGGGTAAAGGCAAATGATAGAACAGCTAGAACAGTCTGGTGAGTTCAGAAAGTTACATCACTTTACTGCAATGCAGTCTTTAAGCCCAGGGAAAGACCACACAGTATAACCATATCCAAAATCCAAGACAATATCAAGTCTCATATCATATTATCGATTTAATATCAATATATTGCCCAGCCCTACAGTAGACTGTGTGCTGCTAATGTTTCCTAAATGAAATTCACAGCCTTTATTTGAATTATTGTAGTAATAATGCATGTTATAGATGCCTTCACCCAAGTTTGATGACTTTATTTTCCTCATTAAGTACACTAATACTGCAACATTAACTCAATTAATTGATAAGATGAATGAAAGAAAATTAATCACCAACTAGTCTGATAGTTTTTCAAGTAAAAACGTCAAACATACGCTGATTCCAGTGTGTTAAACTGAAGAATTTGCTGCTTTTCTTTGTCATTTATGATTTGGACTGCTGGTTGGAAGCAATTTGAAGATGTCACTTTGGGTTGTAGGACATTGTGATGGCTGGTCTGTACTTTGTTTTAATGTATTTTATAGATGAAATGATTAATCATGAAAACAATAGTTAGGTGCAGTCTGAAAGTACACTATGAATTTACATCATTAAGATTTATTCCAGCCTCAGCAGCAGGGTCAACTGAGATAAAGTGATTTTACTCAATTACACATTGGCTGTCCTTAGATTCACCTCCCTGTGTTTGGTTTCTATTAAGGTGGCTGTTTAGCCCCAGAATCCCCAAAACAGCAAGGTCAAATGAGGGTAGAATCTGTTCATGGAGGGAACAACAGTCCCTTCTTCACCCACACCTTTACTTTTCATTTCAGTTTGCTGTGATGGACTACTGTACAGTGATATCATGTCAAGACCCCTGGCAGCCCATTGATCCCAAGCTGCACACCCCCACTAACATAACATGAGACTTAGATAAAGGTTCACTATCTCCATCAAGAGTCCATCCTTCACCATGATACTGAAATAGCAGTCAGGTGATCCATATCATACTGTAATACTCCACACAGAAACACCAGAATTAAGATGATTACATTCTGACTATGTGGTTCTGAACCCCTCTGGAGCCCCATGATGGACCCTGGTGGTCCCTGTGATAGGATCAGGTGAAGTATCCCAACACATGTTGGCTGGTGCTGAGAGCATTCAGACACACAGACGCAGCAGCCAGCTTCACTTTCCCTCAAACTTACCGGCTCGTCCATCTGCTCCTGCTCGTAGTAATCATCATAGTCGCTGTGGCTGAAGTCGCTGGCGAGGTTGGTGTAGAGAAGATATGCCAGTAAAAGAGATATTCCCAGTAGGTGCATGTTTATAAAGTCCTCAAGTGTTTATGATCCGAGAACCATAAAAAGGGAAATTTAAAAAATCCTCCCCTGTGTGTGCGCTCCCCTCTCCTTCAGCCGCTGATAACTCTCTCTCATCTGGCCCCTGTGTCTCTGTCTGGCTCTCTCTGCTCTTTGTCTCTCTGTCAGGGTCCAGGACTTGTTCCTCAGAGAGGCTGCAGCATGTATGGACCCCGCTGTGAATGAAAGCCCGGTCAAATGGAAACAGATAAATCCGGTGGGTCAGGGGAGCCCGTCGCGTCAGTGAGGACCGTTAAGGCGCAAAATTACAGGAAAACGGACGATCTGCCTTCAAAATAAAAGCCTGTAGCTGACCGCGTTTTTAAGGAACAGGTGCGTTTAGTAATCGATATTTTCTACTGACCTCTGTCGCCAAGTGATGGGAACTGCAACACAGAGGAGCAGACTGCAGGTATGCAACCAGGCCTGTGCTGTTATCTGGTGGTTTTGAACTAAGGAAGACAATCTGGTGACTTTTTTCTCAAGATATCAAATAGCTCAATTCTGTATCTTTTTCAGACAAACATTCAAATGTACACTCACCAGCCACTTTATTAGGTACACCTGGCAAATACTTAAACAGCCAATCACAACTGGGTGCATTTAGGCATGTAGACATGGTCAAGACAACCTGCTGAAGTTCAAACAGAGCATCAGAATGGGGAAGAAAGGTGATTTAAGGGACTTTGAACATGGCATAGTGGTTTAGTATTTCAGAAACTGCTCATTTACTGGGCTTTTCGTGCACAACCATCACTAGGGTTTACAGAGGATGGTCTGAAAAAGAGGAAATATCCAGTGAGCTGGAGTTCTCTGGAGCAAAAATGTCTTGTCGATGCCAGAGGTCAGAGAAGAATGGCCAGCTTGGTTCAAGATGATAGAAAGGCAACAGTAACTCAAATAACCACTGGTTACATTAAATTCAAATAAACACGAGAAGTTTGTGCTCTAGAAAAGGATCAGCACTCAGTGAATAACCTCCTAAGCCCTATGACAAGCTATTATGGCAAGGCTTAACTATACAGACCAGTGTGCAGTGATAACTAACATGTTTTTGTCTCTCTCTGTCTCTACAACCAAGGTCTGCAGAAGACTATCTCTGAACCAACAACACGTCCAACCTTGAGGCAGATGGGCTACAGCAGCAGAAGACCACACCAGGTGCCACTCCTGTCAGCTAACAACAGGAAACTGAGGCTACAGTTCACACGGGCTCACCAAAACTGGACAATAGAAGACTGGAAAAACGTTGCCTGGTCTGATGAGTCTGGATTTCTGCTGCCACATTCAGATGGTAGGGTCAGAATTTGGCGTACACAACATGAAAGCATGGATCCATCCTGCCTTGTATCAGCGGTTCAGGCTGCTGGTGGTGGTGTAATGGTGTGGGGGAGATTTTCTTGGCACACTTTGGGTCCCTTAGTACCAACTGAGCATGGTTTAAACACCACAGCCTACCTGAGTATTGTTGCTGACCGTGTCCATCCCTTTATGACCACAGTGTACCCATCTTCTGATGGCTGCTTCCAGCAGGATAACACACCATGTCACAAAGCTCAGATCATCTCAAACTGGTTTCTTGAACATGACAATGAGTTCACTGTACTCCAATGGCCTCCACAGTCACCAGATCTCAGTCCAATAGAGCACCTTTGGGATGTGGTGGAACGGGAGATTCTCATCAGCCGACAAATCTGCAGCAACTGTGTGATGTCATCATGTCAATATGGACCAAAATCTCTGAGGAATGTTTCCAGCACCTTGTTGAATCTATGACACCAAGAATTAAGGCAGCTCTGAAGGCAAAGGGGGTCCAACAACCAGATACTAGCAGGGTGTACCTAATAAAGTGGCTAGTGAGTGTATTTTAAGTATATTAGGTATATTATTAAGTATGGAAGCCTTAATGAATTTGTACTTAGCTTTATTCAGTTAACCACTAAAATCCTCATTAAAATTTAAAATCTTCTTTTCAAGAGTGTCCTGGCTAAGACAGGCAGCAGCACATCATACTAAGCTGCAGACACACAACATGTACGAGTAACAGACATTTAAAATACATCACAGCATAACAGAAGATCAGGTCAACATATCCCACATCAGACAGAGGCATTATAAAACTCTATGTTACATTATAGATTCATCAGTGATTGGTGACAGAGCTGCATGTTACTAACTGAGTTACGGCACACCTTTTTATTTTACTCCAGCGTCATTTTAACTGTTTTTATTGCTGTCTCTGTGCCATGCTCTGTGGCATTTTGGTACAGTTGGTGATCTAGAGTAAAGGTGCAGGATATAGAGAGCTGTAATTTTACATGCTAGTGCTTTCAGCAACCTGACCATAGAGACAATGATGTGTATCACGTTCAGTGACATGTAGCCTGCAGACTAACAGAGCCTGGACTTCTGTCTTGACAAGTGACTGCTGGAAACAAGTGTCGCAAGTGTGCTTGCAAGAAACCTCAAAAATCCTTCAATTAAGTGTGTGTAAATAATAAAACACAGACAAAACCCCCATATTAAGTTAATATAAACATCACAGGTAAAAGATCTGCTGGCTGTTAGCTTGTGCGTTGTAAGTTGAGGTACTGAGGCATTATTTATTATATTAATTATGTTATATTCATTCATATATTTTTATAATCTCCTGTTATAGTATAGTACAGCTTGTAAAAATGTGTTAAAAGTAGTTATGCATTATTAAATTCATTAAAGATGAACATTTGTGTTTTCAAATGATTATGAAAAAATAAGAACAACAAACAACATGTTACAGTTACAGACCACAAAAAATAACTCTGCAAAATATCCTGGATTAGACAGAGGCAGATATTCAGTCAAAGCATCTACAACCTGATGTAGCATACCTTCCTCCAACTCCTTATCTATATATGATACAAACGTATTTACTTTGACTAATCTGGTCATGTAAAGAGGGAAAATACATTTGCCCAACATTTTGTCTATTAATCTCAGTATTTTTAAAGCTTAATGTGGTCAGCTTCAAACTCATGCTTTAATACTGCCATGCCACATACAGAACAACTGTTGGTGCTTTATATTAGATAATGCTATAAAACTCTACAGCTTGTGTTTGCCCTAATCAAACTGTAGTGTAGTTTTATTGAGAAAGGTCAGGGCGGAAGTTATGCTTTTGAGTTCAGCTTCATGATGATCTGCTGCTTTACATGTGAGTCAGAAAATGAAGTTGAGAAAACAGCTCAGCATCCTGCAGACAGGTAGAGAGACACAGAGAGAGAGAGAGACTCTTCTTCTCTTCTTCCCTCTCAATCTTTTTCTCATCTTGGCAAGCTCCTATTGTGCCTTAAACCTCCAAGTGATTGCCTACAAATAATTTAATCTGAAAAATACATACTTAAATAAAACATTAAAAAGTACAAGAGCTGACTTATCCTCGAAATCAAGAAGTAGCTGCAACCAAGTGATTTTTTGTTGCCCTTGTCATTGATTAATTACCTGTCATTTTGTTCATAATTTTGAGTTTAAATATGAAAACTAGACCCTTTCTGCTTGATTTGTTTTTTGTGATGATTTATAGTTGACATTTATTAGGCTACAGTTGTAATATTATATTGACCTGCTTATGATCCTCAGAGTACTCAGCAAACCAAACACAATTATGTTAAGTACACCGCAATGGTCTGTCAGTGCTTATAAGGATGCAATTATGTGTAATGTGTGTTACCTTTGGCGAAGCCTCAGTGCTGTTGAAGCAAAACCTCAATAACCACACGCCTGCAAACTTTTAAATCAGAGCGTCTGCAGGTGGACACTCAGACTACTGGCGCAGCTGTTAGGATCAAAAAAGTTGTAAAAACACCAAATCTTCTCTGCTCACGGTTGTTCTGGTATGTTGAATGGTTTGAGAAGCAAGTCTGTGTCTATAACCTTACAACCTCTCTATCCCCAATAATAACCACTGGTCCAAAACTCATATGGCAACAACCTAGTTCTATTGAAGAAGAAGAAGAAGAAGAAGACGACCCTGAAATCACTTTAACTGCATTTATACTGGGTAACACGGTGGTGTAGTGGTTAGCACTGTCGCCTCACAGCAAGAGGGTTCCTAGGTTTTCTCTGGGTACTCCGGCTTCCTCCCACAATCCAAAGACATGCAGGTTAATTGGTGACTCTAAAAAATTGACCTTAGGTGTGAATGTGAGTGTGAATGGTTGTCTGTCTCTGTGTGTCAGCCCTGTGATAGTCTGGCGACCTGTCTAGGGTGTACCCCGCCTCTCGCCCAGTGTCAGCTGGGACAGGCTTCAGCCCCCCTCCCCTGATGTTCTTACTGCTCAGGGAAAGAAGTTAGAGGTTGTCATTTGTATAATATATCTTGGAATTTGGCTTAATGACTCCCTGTCTTTTAAACCTCAGGTTGATAATCTTGTGTAAAGCCCTCACTCATCACTGCACGCTTTATTCCAGGGCTGGTCGGACATCTTTGACCTTTTGTGGGCTCAGTCACTGGTATTTGTTCATTCATAAAGCCATACTGGGTAAACTCCCTTTGTACAATTGTGATTTGACTGAACAGAGATCTGATTGTAGCGACAGTCTGAAATCTCAAGATTTAGTTTTGCTGTCTGTTCTTAGTGCACAGACTGAACTGGTCTCTCTGCCTGATTTTAAAGCTCTCATAAGTACAAAGGATGAATGAGTTGGTTGGGTCTTGTCATTGTGCGTAAGTGTCCATACTGTATATCTTTTATGTTTTTATTGCGTGGTTGTTTGGCTGTAAGTCTTTGTGTGCTGCTGTCTTGGCCATGTCTTGTAAAGGAGATCTCAACGTGACTTACCTGGTTAAATATAAGTTAAATGAAATAAACAATGGGTTTCCGGAGATCCTATGGCATAAGATCACGTCCGCAACACTCGTCTGTCTCACAGGATGAAGACTGTGGGTATGAGGCTGTCATTGGCCGCCTGTTTCTGTTGTATGAAATGGAGAGAACCGGACCCAAAAGCGAGACCCAGACAGCTGTTCAGTTTTAAGTGGCTTTATTTTCAAAAAACATAAGAATAGATGTCTTGGGTTGAAGCTGGGCTCTCAAGAGAAACAGGGCAGGCAAATGGGTAACCAGTGAATGTGGATCTGAGGCAGGCAGGCAGAGCGAGGCTGGAAGCAGGTGGCAGGCTGAAGTGGCAGGCACAGGGGTAACCAGTGAGTGTCAATCTGAGGCAGAAAAAGACAAGTTTCAAGCAAAAATCCATGAGGAAAACAAGCAATCAGCAACAAGTAGACCATGGTTAGTACTGCAAGGCAGACTGAATGATCTGCCAGAGGCTGGACTGCAGAGCCAGGGTATTTGTACTGCTGGAGTTGATTAGTGGATGGCTTTCAGGTGAGCAGGCAGATTGGCAGCAGGACTGATGAGCCACCGCCAGACAGAGACGAAAGAGGAACCACTAGAAACAAAGGGGAGGGGGAAACAGCTGACACAAGAGGAATGAAGGAAAGGCACACACAGTTTCAGACATTAACACGCGTCCTGCATGTCACCATTTTCAAAATCCCACTCACAATGTAAAACTAGTTTCTAGTCACACTGTTTTAGAGCTGCGAGTGAAACAACAACCTCTGACCTGGAAACCTACATGCTAAAGCATTTTTTAATGTTTTATGTGCGGTTTCCATTTGCGGGAATTTAGCCATTTTAATGCCAGCGCTCGCCTCCATCTATGCAAATATTAAACCAAAATATGTTCCTTTCAGACACTATTTTGCAAGAGCACCATTGCTGCATCCCGGGCTTAGTGCCGGCCAGAACTATTGTATTTAGTGCACTTTTATTTCCCTTAGTGCAGAGCTATGATAGTTCAGCTAGACCTTTCTCCAGAGTTGGCACAGTGTGAGATCTGGTCTGGCAATGTGCGACTATGCGTGACTAGATGGATGTATCGTACCTGATCAGGTCGTATCATGCTTCTTTGTGGTATAGAGCACAGTGGAAAGCTCTGCCTTGTCTCATTAGCCTATTGAATATGAGATTGTTGGGTTTAATTGCTGTGTTTACATTGTTTCATTTAAGAATGACAGTCGGGGTGAGGACAAAGTTTGTTACAGAAGCATATCAATGCCCTTGGTTTTGCAATGGCATGTTCAACCATCAGATATAAGTGGACTGTATGCTTCACTTTTTCTTCACCTGCAAATATCTCTCGCTGGTTTTGATGAAAATGTCTGGGATTATTACATGGAAATTTCACTACAGCTGATAACATTTCTCCTGACAGTGGACAGAGTCAGCTGCGCCGCTCATATTCCTGATGGATAGAAGTGTTGAGGTGAACCCAGTCCACAGTGTGAGCAGGTTCAGCTGAAATAACTTGGCACGGAGCAGGGAGAGATGGAGCGACAGAGTTATTGAAGAGGCCTTGAGTCGAAGACCAAACACTGACACACACACACACCAGTGAAGTGGAAAGGTTGCGCTATGCAGGGGGTCTCTCTCTCCTTCTCCAAGTTAAGACTCTGTTATACTGAGGAATGAGTGTGTGCGTGTGTATGTGTGTGTGAGGCGCCACTCTGCAGATATTTAGGGGATATGAAATCCTTCAGCATGGCCGGCATTCCAAAGTATTACACATGCACACATACCACACACACACACACCACACACACACACACACACACACACACACACACACACACACAGATTAAGAGCAACAAGCTGGATGGACTTGTTTCCTTGGGGTATATTCAGTTTGGATTAAACTGAGCCAGTTAGCAGAAACAATAGTGAGCTGGGGTCATTCAGAGACACTGAAGTATTTGGTGAATATTTATGACTAAGATAAATATGGAAATGTGCAGATTTGTATGCAATCTTTGTTTTTACTACCATATGGCTGCTAGGCATCAAAAAAGTGTGTGTGTGTGTGTGTGTACATGCGTGGGTGCGTGTCCCATGTTCCTCATTAGACCAAACAGGGATTACTATTTAGCTTTTCATTGTTTTGATTGGCCTGTGCCTCAGAGGTCAAGGGTCAATCCGAGGATTGTAGAACACAACAGTGTTTGGGGATCACTTATCTCCATGACAACAACCACTAGTGCAGCCAGCAGTATCTAGAACAAGCAGCAACCTCCAGGGCTGAAATTTAAGGCCAACATGGAAGTGCCAAAAACCGCAGGTCTTTGAATGGCCATTTGACTCCAGAAGCCAGTAAGTCTCTGTAGACCCTCATGTTAATGTGCTGAACTTAGCAGCTCAGATAAACATGTTAACGGCCTGGTGCAAAAAACAGTTTTGTTTCTATGGGTAATTTCCCCGTTCATTACAAGTGTACGGGGTGAATTTATATATAACTCACCTGTTTACATTTTGCTAAGACTTAAAGTTACGCTTATTAAGGGTGGGCCGTGTTGAGTGACAGGCCGTGTTCCGATCCATCAGATCCATCCCTCACTCCTCTGCAGCAAAAGCCTCTTGCGCAAATATGGTCACTTGTGGCTCCAAAAAAGATGGTGACGGCCAAAATGCCAGACTTGAGGCTTCAAAACAGGAGTCCACAAACCAGTGGGTGACCATTATCCATTATTTTTACAGTTTATGATCCAGAATCAAGGATATAGATACAAGGTATTAACATGCAGCCATGTTATGGATTTAAACTGATGAGCACTGATGATCATCAAAGACTGAAACAGTTGCTGCTGTTTCTACTTAGTTTCTTGCACTTTGAGCACCTTTTTGTGCACTGATGTCTCAAATAAATTGACTATTTTAGCAGTGATCTCAGCCTGTGGACCTTTTTCTGGCTGTCTAGCCCAGCTACATTGGTGTGCAGGTATCTTCTTTGCCGTCCTTTCTTGTATGTCTACCATACCGACGCACCTTAGACAAACTTTTTTGAGCAGATTCACAGCAGCCCTGAGACTTTGCAAGGGATTTAAACTGAAACATTAAGCTCAGCGTAAGATTACTGACAAACTGTCTCCTGCTACAAAGTGATCAGTCGTGCAAACAACCATCCAAAATGCCTCCAAACACTCCAAAGGGTGTAATGGTTACTTTGTACGTTGGCCTCTTGATCTGTTGCAGCAGGACATTTCAAACCAAAAGCAGCATTTCAAAAGTGTTAGTTTGTAATGAGTGACAACTCTGTGCTGTCAGTTATCTTGATGACTTAAGTACTTTTGTTTCACTCCCATAATGTGAAATGCTGCTGACACTGTGGGATTTACTATGTTCTAAGGTCATTATGTAAGTCCTTCGCACAATAATGTGACAAAGTGTAATGCTGTGGTTGTATTGGCCCAGTTGAAAATACACTGCAAGAATTTCCTCCCACAATATTGTTTTATGAAATGGAAATATAATCAATACTTCTATTATTTCCCATTAACCTTTATAATAATTCATGAATGAAAACAAAACAAAAGTGGGGTCAGACTACCTGGGAAAGCCCATCCATTTCAAGTTTGTAGTCAGTCTCTTGCCTGACTAACAGAGCACATATGGCTTCATTTTATCAAATATTTCAATCCAGTGACTCTGAGACACGAGCATTAGTCACCGGCAGCGTCCCTGCATTTCCTTTACATTTGTTCCTTGAAAGCTGTGCTGCTGACATACAGCTGGTTCTGAGGACGGAGACAGCTGAACGGAAGTCAAGAGTTGATTGAGCGGACAGAACACTTCAATAGCACTTATGCGTCACTCATGTCTCATGTGAATTCCCAGTGACTCCATAACTGGCTGACTGATAACTGGTAAACTGCAGTTTTGATCTCTCAAGGCTTTACAGTTCTGGGGAAAAGGCTGTGCATTTGTCATATTTGTGAGCGAGTGTGTGTGTGTGTGTGTGTGTGTGTGTCTGTGTGTGTGTGTGTGAGTGTGAGTGTGTGCTAAGCCACCCATTCCAACTGTGGGAATTCTTATTCTACCGGAACTGAACAACAATGGGCAGGGTGGTTATAGGGTGTTTTGTTAGTGTGTGTGTGTGTGTGTGTGTGTGTGTGTGTGTGTGTTTCAGCTATATGAAAAATTCATGAAGTGGAAAAGACTCTTAGTCTTAGAAGATCTGAATGGAGGTGGCTTTGCATTTTTCTCATTCTTTTAGTTCAAGAAAATGATGCTTCATATTGAAATGTGACAAATATTTATTTTAATATGAAACGTCATTTTGCCAGGCAGTTTGGGGCAGGTTAGTCGGGGTAAGGCTGTTGTGTGAACTTAAATAATAGCAGAACCTATATGATATGTCATGTCAACACAAAATGTTTTTACTTATAGATATGTGTTTAAGTGGCTCTTACAAGGAGGTAGGGCCATGGAGATGACCAGCCTAAAGAGAGCAACTTCAAGTTTTTAAAAAGTATCTGAAATATTTTATCATGTAGTAGGCTAATCCCAATTTGCATATTTCATATTTGTTTTTATCCGAATGGGTAGGAGAAAGAAAATATGCTGTATTACAGAAAAAAAGAAGAAAGAGAGAAAACACACACACACACACACACACACACACACACACACACGTACACACACAGGGGCTGGGGGGGAAAGCATGTTAGTGGAGAGATAAGCCTTCTTTGTTAGCTGGTTGACACTTAGACACCATTCGTTAGACTGGGCCCAAGGAAATAGGTCAATGACCCGACTAATAACTGTGTGTGTGCTGCAGTGCACCACAATGTGTTTCACACTTTGAAACAATCTCACTGATTGACTCTTTCAGTATCAGGATTGTAGTTTTGACATGATATTTCTCACCTGACTGGCTCATTTGTATATCTTGCTGATCTTCCTCTTGCTGAGTGAAATGCTGAATCTGTAATAAATGTGTTTTAACTTCAATTTTTTACACAGTTTTCACTCCTCTAATTTACAGGCCTGTGGCATAGTTTCTAGCCTCAGTTAGTTATTCTGTTTATCTACTAAAAGTACTAAATATTAGGTCGTTCCCCTTCCCAGTTCCCAAGCCAGAAGTCTCAGATTCAGATTTAGACAACTATATTAATCCCACCAGGGGCAATTTGTTTGAACAGCTTGCCTTGCACACATACTATAACATAACATACAGTAATATTTAGACACATAAATAGATGAGTAATAAAATAAAAAAAACAGAAAAAAAATATGCCAAGGAGTTAAGTGAAATAAATGAATCTAGAAATAATAAAAAGTTAATAGATTATCAAGAAAAGACCTTAAAAAACAGTAAAAACAAAAATTTACAGAAAATTTAAAAGACAATTTGCGAAGGGAGTAAAAGATTTTGAATACCGGTTAGTTTTACAAGCAGGTAAAGCGTAAAGACACCCTGACCAATGCATTCTCACTCCGACCTCAACACATATCGATGTTTGGTCATGGATTCCATGGTTTTTCAACTAACACACATAGTAGGGTTTAGGCAACAACACACATAGTTAGGTTTAGGAAAAAGAAACGGGTCCATGTCATTGGTCCGACATCCCATTAGTCCGACGGTCCGCGGTGCTGAACGGCTCCCAGCGGGCATATTTCTACCTTGATGGTGCACCGCGACCGGCTCTGGGTCAGCTGGGAAAGCCTTGAGGTGAAGCAGGCTCACAGCTTATGTGTTTGTCACTTTCTTTTTCATTTTAACCCACACCATGATCTTTTCCTGACCCTAACCAAGTGGTTTTTGTGCCTAAACCTAACCAGACCTTAACCACAGGGCATCATGATGATTTCGGAACGGACTTCGGAACAATGGGTTTAATATGATCGGAACAATGGGATGTCGGACCAATGGGCAGTTCCCAAAGAAACAGAGTTTGGCTTTGTAATCTTACAGGATGTGAACACCGCTCTCCTGGGTGACAGTCGGTGTTTGTTGGACCCATCTAACACGCCTCCAACTCTCCCTATTCGAACTTTCACCGCCTTAACGTTCATTCTTGTTCTGCTGCATTTCCCCGTAATGCTGCCGAGCGCCGTTAAACTATAACGGCAACCAGCCGTGTATCATGCCAATGTTAAAGGACGGCTTTTTTTTCATCAGTGTCTTATTCTGCGAGTCGCTGCCCAAGTGCCAGATTTTGACAACTTCGGAGTGAGACCAGGTTCCCCTGACGGCAACAGAGAAAATTCACCTGCAAGATCATGTCCTGAAGATGCTAAAATAGTTGTGACTTTCTGGAGGACCTGTGGATTGGAAAAAACAGTCAAGTCCCTTTATGTCACTCCTGTGATCTAAGAACAGAGTTAAACAATGCTACTTAGACTGTTTCTGTCTTTCAGTGTGAGGCTGTGAAACCAGCAGATAAATGAAAAACACAGGAGGCTCTCAAGAAAAGACTGATAAATACGGCAGAGGGTGACGGGACTGACGAAAAGGGAATTTAGTTTACAGAGAAAGTGAATTCTCTGCTGCCCTCCCTTCACAATATCTGCAGTGTTTACATCAAATTTAAGATGTTCATCAAAAAAGGTACTGAAATATTTGTAAGAGGTAACCCTTTCCACAGTTTCACTGTGAATAATGCTTTCTTTGGCTGTGTCTCAAACCTGGATTGCAGTTTGAAGACTTTTATTTATTACTGCAACACAATTAAGTCAAATTAACAATAAACTGAAGCACTATAACTCAGGGTGAACCAAGGCAGAAACAACAAACAAGAACTATCTTGTCTAAAAGCACTGGCTTAACGAAATAAAGACAGAAACAAAAAGACATTTTATGAATCTGGCTCCCTATAGGAGCAGAAACAGGAGAAAATATACAAAATAAAATGACAACATTAAAGTTAATTACAAACACAAAAAGTGGTTTTACCCAAAGGTCACACTTAAGCACTACTAGCCTATTAAAACCTCACAGGTTAAACATAGAAACAGTCATCTTTTGGAGGCTGAGGACAGAATACTGCTGCTGTTGAACTGCTGTCAACAGGTCCAATGGAAACCAGAGGATTTTAGACGGCAGACTGTGATGATGAGCCAGTCAGCAGCCGATACTCCCCAAGCTGAACCCCTGACGCCAGCCAATCTAAGAGAGATGCCTTTATTTAAGGACAAAGGTCCTCACATGACAGAACACACACTCTGTCTAACTTGCAAAAATAATGATTTTAATGCTTAATCAGGTAAAAGGTCTAGTTACCAAAACGTTGCAGCATTAAAATCATCATTTTTGCAAGTTAGACAGTGTGCAGGAGTTTTTCTACAAACTGCTCATCCCTCTCCTTCACACCTGTTTGGACATAGATGTGCAAACTATTCCTTGGTTCTGAGAACACACACTCCCACACAAACCACAGCCATAGAAGACACAGAAACTAACTAGACACATATTCAAAAGTACAGCCAGAGCCGCTTCCCTTTAGCATCAGTTTTGGACGTGTCATTTTCCTCCTGTTACATGCATAGTGTCTTTTTAAAACAAACATATGTGTTCACAGGAAACGTAGGTCTCATCACGAAAACTGCTTTAAGGTTAGGGCAACAAAACTACTTAGTGAGGTTTACAAATAACATCCTGGTTTGGGTTGTGTAACTTTACTCAGGAAGTAAGTTAACAAGTATGTCACGTTACATACGTGACATAATGTGCTGTATGTCACGTGACGTTAATTACGTAACGCTGGGAAAAACTTTATGTTGACTTTTGGCTCCACATGGGAACAGCAGTCTCCTGGGTCAAAGAACTGTGTTCTGTTGACCCATCCATTACTTCCTCCTGCCCGACTTTGTTGCTCCCTATACTATGTCACTGTCACAAATGGGTTTACACTGGAGTTAGCTGAAAGCCCAGTTAATCTCACACAAACACTAAAGGGTGCCTTGTGTCGGAATCAGACACTGACAACTGCTGACCAAGCTGCTGTATTTGAGGCCCTGGAGATGAGAACAGGCTGCAATCTATGTGTCCATCTTATATGTGTACAGGAAGAACACAAATTTGGTGATTTGGGGGCATTATCTGAAGTTAAAAGGTGGGTTTTTAAATGGGTTTATGGTGGGTATTTGTTCTTGATCGACATCAGAGACACCATTATCACTGGAAAGAGTAACTCCAGCTAATTTAGGTGCATGTATGACGTTTTTGGGGTCTGATTTCACCGAGTTGTGACTCTGAGAAAAAAGGAGTGTGTTTTTTTTTAGTGCTTTGAGTCCATTTGTCACTGAAGGTCAAGCACTCTAAGCAATGTTAAGTCTGAGAAAATAACCATGGTCATGTCATCAGAGAGAATCTCACTAAACACTATGCTACTGGTTGCATTATGGGAATTGTAGGATCCAGTGTTTTTAGAGCTTGACCCTAATTAGGGGTAAATGTCTGGACATCTTTCCCTCCGCGGCATCGATTTTGACCTTTCTATTTATAGGAATGTGTCTGCTGTGAGTCCCCCGACTTTATGGGAGTGTAAGTTTTATTCAGTGGATGTTATTTGAATGTTTTGGATAGATTATCTGCTGTTTTTTTTAAAGAGTCAGAACAGAGAAATCATATCATTCATACAGATATTCTGACTTTCTGATGCCTTAAATGATTTGACAGACAGTATTATATGTGACATGCATGGTTTGTATGTTGCTATGGGAGGTTTAGCTTGTTCTCTTTCTCTGAGTCTCTCCAGCTCTCAGTTACATAAACAACAAATCCTTGGCTCAACAGTGACCTCTTAGTTAGGCAATTAATTGTGCACACATGCACACACACACACACACACACACACACACACAGAACATCTAGAGACTAATAGCTCAGACCCCCCACAAACAGCAGGTCAAGGTTGTATGAACTGAGAACCAATCTCCTTCTCTCTACGTGTTTATGTGTGTGTGTGTGTGTTCATCCCTCTGCCCGTCAGTGATTGTGTGTGTTCCCTAATTAGAATGCTATGCTTTTGGTCGTGCAATCACAGACGTCTGTGGAATTTGAGCTGATATGAAAATAATTGCTTCACTTTGGCTTGGTAGGACGTTGTAACGAGCGGCATGTTTTCACAGTCAAAAATGTAACAAAATATGCTCCAGTGTTTACACTCAAACTTGTTATAACCTGTTCACAGGAAGTTCTTTACTTGGTCTGCCACAGCACGCTTCGACGTACAGCAAAAGTTCTCAGTTTGTGTCAGTCAGTGTGTTCCGAATGATTTATCATGGCAGAAAATTAGCACAAGTGTGAGAGTATGTCGGGAGCTAAACTGTGTTTGTTCTGTGTGAGTGTGTGCATTAGTCGATGTGTTTGTGGCTGGCGTGTGTGTGTGTGTTGGCTAACATGGAGACATGTAAATCCCTGATTAGCTCTTTAACATAAACTTCCTTCACTGACTGATCAACACAGGAACACCAGACACAGTCGTGGAGGGAATTTGAAGTGTGTGTGTGTGTGTGTGTGTGAGAGAGAGAGAGTTAACAGTAAAGTTGAAATGGTCCTGCAATATCTTGCTCTCAGCTGAAATGATGGTTTCAACAAGGATTGCACCATTACTGGGTGAATGTCACACACTGATGTAAATGTTGAGGGCTGACGCAAGAAAAAGATCTTGAAATTTTTTGAACGGGAATGTCAGTGATGAAGTGTGTTTGGCTCATTATTTCAATACATCCTTAAATGTACATGTTTCAATAAGACTGTAAGGTAAGCAATAATGCATGATGAGGTGTCTCAGCATGCATTATTGCAGTCGTGGATTACCATGAAATATAGTACATATGTTCATGCTCCTGAGGAGTCCATATTAGGAGAAAAAATCAGGATATCTTGGCTTCTACTGCATCTGCTTTGACTATTTTTTATAACAATCTGTCTCTTTTGATTCCCCCAGCTTTACGGCAGTGTGATACTAAATAATTTGGAATACTCCTCTGACATACCAAGAACATGTTATTTGAATGTGCTCAGATGATCTAATTGAGAAATCTGATAAATTAGTTTGGGAACCCTCAGAATCCTTGAGTGTTCTTTGAATCCTTGCAATACCGCCTGACTTTTACTCTTGCACCAAGCAGGTAAAATACTGCCAATGTGACCAGACTGAAGGCCTTTGCACATTCACTCCGTTTTTTTCTTCCAAAATTGTCTCATGTTTAAGGGTGCTTTCTCACCTGCCCTGTTTGGTTCGGTTCAATCAAACTCAAGTGCGTTTGCCCTCTAAGTGCAGTTTGTTTGGGCAGGTGTGAACACAGCAATCGCACTCTGGTGCACACCAAAACAACTGGACCGAGATCTTCTTGAAGACATGGTCTCAGTCCGATTACAAACGACCTCTGGAGCAACCTATATTTGTTTGTGGTGAGAACATGTTCTGACCTGGATCTGAACCAACTGCAGTCACATGACACATTGTTTGGGTTAAACATGAGCATGTTACAGTCCTGGAGGATTATTAATGTGCACCTCCTCCTGTACTGCCTTAATATGCACATTCAGCACATCCAATGCATCAAAACATTGTTTTCTAGTTGGAGCCGCGCCTCGTTTTCAAACTGTATGGTTTGACTAAAATGAACAATGACAGCAATATAGTCCACGATGAGCAGCGCTAAAATCAACCTGCGTAGTTGTCCCTCCGTTGTGACATTAGAAAGTGTCACATTTATCTTGTAAGTGTACTCTTCTTCAGCGTTTTGTTTACTTCCTGGATTTTTCCTGCATGGAAATTCTGACCAATCAAGAGCAGCTTTCTCGGCATTTGATCTGGTCTGCTTGTAAATGCTGCCGTGAGAACACGAACCAACTGCTTCACATCATTATGTTAGCATTGCCTGTCTGAGCATGTTAATATGCTTACATTAGCATTTCCTTCAAAACACACCTGTGCCAAAGTGCAGCCTCACAGAACTGCTAACATGATTCTCAGGGCCTTATTTTTTAGTTGATGCAATGCTCCAACAGTTTGGCATGTTCCTGACCTTGAAATTGGCTTTGCTTGTCTTTGTGGTATCTTGGTGCACAGGTGGAGAAGAAGAAACAGGTGGGAGGTTCATTTGAATGAAGCAGTTCAAAGTGAGGTTTTTGGTATTTTAGTGGAAATTGTTTCTGGCACATGGTCACTCTGCTGTCAGTCTAGTGATTTAATCAACAAGAGCAAACTAAATATTTATAGCACATGCACAGCAGGAACAGAAACTTGCAAATGCATAATTTGAGAGCCAAGAAACACATTATGTCCTGTTAAGATATTATGCACATTAAGGACATATGATAAACTATGAACACACACTGCATGTGTATGTGTGTTATTCAGGCTTCTCCCCAGGCCTGCATTTGCTAGGTCCCATCAGACTAATCCTGTGGGAGAAGCTAGCCTAACGATTCTCACACACACACACACACACACACACACACACACACCCTAAATGGGGATGAACCCTGGGTCTTTAGTCTTTCTGGGTCAAACACCATCAGGAGGGGGAGACCACCAACAGTCTCAGTAGCAGCAGGTTCAATCAGTATCTGCTAACAAGTGTTGTAAGTGTATCAGAGCCTAATATATCTTTTTCCCCTGTGCCATAGAGCTCCATTGTTGTTTTCATGACCTGTTAAAATGTACCCCGGCTTGTGGAAAACTGCATTCACCTACTCTGCACCGTGGACATTCAAAACACTCTTCAAAAGGCTCTAAAACTAAAAAACTTGTATGCCTTTAATGGACAGGGCAGTGTGAAAGGGGGAAAGAGGGGATGACATGCAGCACAGGACCGCAGGCTGGAATCGAGCCTGTAGCAAGGAGCAAGCTGGAGCAAGGACAGTGCCTTTGTACATGGAGCGCCTGCTCTATCCACTAAGCCATTGACGCCCCTATTTCCTCTTGTTTGAGGAAATTACTGAACCTTTCTAAAAAATTAAAGTATATATTTAGGAGGCGTTTCGAAGATGTATGTCTTCAGTAGGAACCAATGTGCTTGCGGCTGAAAGTCACAGACTGGATAAGGAAGTCAGAAAGTACTGACATGGACTAACACATTCCTGATTTTGGTCCGTATTCGGGATTTGCTGACAGTATTTAGAATATAGAATATCACCAGCATTATCCTTTAAGTTACATCAAATCCATTCCCGTTCTTAAGTCGTGAGATACCAATGCTTTGTTGTGCCCATTGGTGTCTCATACAGTAGCAACGCATAGGGCACCCTTGTGACGCACAACTGAAACACATTGTAACATGTGGTTAATGTTGTGAAATGGTCTCGGTTAGGTTAAGGCAACAAAAATACATGGGTAGGTTTATAAAAAATATCATGGTATGGGTTAAAATAAGTTTGTTACATGACATAACATGTCGTAAATATGTTGCATGACTCAGATCAGTGTGCAATGACCGTACGTAATTATCTAGTGTTACGTTTAAACAGTATTTTGGATTCACACAGGATAAGAAATGCGGTCTACTTGGTGAAAGTCCGGTTTTGTTTGACCCATCCACTTCCCCTCTCCCCAACCCTATGTGGAATTTTTTGCTATTTATACTACATCAGATGCGCTCAGTGTCAAGTATTGCCGCAGATAGGTTTGTGTTAGAGTTTAAGCTGATGCTACCCATTAAGACATTAAAGAGTGCTTTTGGTATTGATATCACACGATAAAGGAGAAGACAAAGCAGCGGTATTTGATGCCCTGGAAATGAACAGGCTGTGACATCACATGCTGGTTTGAAATTTGCACCCTGACCTGGGTGTACTAGTACACAGTGTTCAAAATGAGAGAGATACGTGAGATATCAAACGATTTATTAAAAAATGAAACTGACTTGCAGACAGGTCATGCAGAAAGGTTATAGGATCGCAAAACGTGTGAGGATTCAGCATCTGGAGGTCATAGATATCCACTGCAGATTTCTTGAAATCTGGCAATTAAGCAGTCTGAGCGGTCACAATGTTAGCTATTACCGTGCAAATTAAAACAGACATCAGACAGGCAGAAACTGCATGTAATGTCAGAATGTAGAAGATAGTGTATTTAAACTGTAAAACTGAAATAACACTGGTCATGCCCTTTTATGGCCTTTTAAGAGAGTCTCTTTCCTTTACAGCTCATAAACAGCTGAAGCTCGTCACCCACGGGAGGAAATGTGGAAGTGACACACTGACAACAGGAAAAAGAAATCCAGGAATTTGAGGAATTTTCTCTGACATATGGATATGTCATCGCGGAACTGCAGTAAATTTAGCCCCGTTTGTGTGAGTGTGTGTTTGTACATGTGTGGAATGCTGTTGACAGTGTTTCGTCATGTGTGACACAATGAGTGACATTGGGACCATTAAAAAGAAGAATACTCACTGACAAACAGCACCTGCTCTCTGCGTGTGTCAGACAATGCCAGAAAAACACCTACTGCCTTTATGGCCAGTAAACACATCCTGTGGCCCCTCAGAGACACAAGCTCATGTTCCCTGTCTACTGTAAAAACACAAACAGGCTCAGGTTGAGTGCACATCAACAGAAAAAGAAAGAGATTTTTAAGTGGAGAACAAAAGATGTAAGCACAAGAACAAATGCAGTACACACTGCTGTGTTATAGAAAGAGTTCTTGTTGACTGTTTGTTGTGTGTCATCCTCATCAGATACTTCATTACCTCGACTTGGTCCTCCAATTTCAATCCAACATTTCATTCTTTCAATCACGACCCAGAGTTCATGACAACAGGCAAGAGTTGGAACATCAATAGGTGAATCGCAGTGTTAATTTCATTAACAAAAACTATGAGGAAAAACACGACACCAAAAAAAAACCAAACCAAAAAACCACGACAAAGACAAGACGTTGGCGAACTAAAGATCAATCTTTGACGATTAAAAACTGTGACGAAATGTGGATTTTGTTTTCATTGATGAGAAGGAGCTAACATGTCTCTTGATGGCCTTCTTCTTAGGTTGCCGCCATGACACACCGATCACCTTCTGATCACAAGTCCTTGCAGCCGCCTACATAGCAGAGGCTTTGGACATGGCCCGCTTGGATTCCACATCCCTTACCTCCCCATGGATGCATGAAAAATTCCTTGGAAGGTGGGAGTTGAGGGTCATCATGTACAGGACAGGACTGCAATGGTTAAATGGCTGGTGAAGTAAAAAACCAACTTTTCATCTCTATGATATGGACTACTAATATTTACATAGCATTAGTGGATGGAAACAATTACATCATGTTTCCTTTTGCAGACTTTCTGAAAATTCTGTTAAAATTGTTGTAACCTTTTGATGGAAACTTGACTAATGACACTGTAAACATGCTTATCATAATGAGTGTGTACAGTTTTGCATCGTCACCATCTTAGTTAAAATTTGACATCGTTTTGCAGGCATTTAGTCATGAAACCCAAGCACTGGACGAGCTCAAGTGTTGACCTGTTTGCTCTAAATAAGAAGCTCAAGAAATCTAAAGTTATTAGTTGTTCTTGAAGTAAACATGAATGTCTGTACAAAATTTCATGAAAATCCTTCTAATATTTGTTGAGACAAATCTCTCCGTGTATTGAAACCAAGCAAAACACCCACATGTCTTTTACGATATGTCAGCTAGAAGAAAATGCAGGAAAAGATCCAATCAGACTGGAAAGCTTTAGGCATGAACACAGATTTAATAAAAAGATGTGATGCTTTGCAGGCCCACTTGTGATTCAGGCTGAGAGGCAATGTATCCTCATACAACAGTTTGTATGATATCTTACAAAAAAGCACATACAAAGTTTTGTATGATATCTAACAAGTTAGGGCATCCTCATGTTATGTACTTAAAGTGAAGTTGTGTACCTAATGTAAAGTTACATACGTTGGGTTAAGGCAAGTAAAGTTCTGCATTTTAGATTTAGCTGAGCAAAGTAGGCTACGTTTAGGAAAGTAGAATTATGTTGGCTAAGTTTAGGCAAATAAAGTTACATAGGTTAGGTTTAGGAAAAGAAACATGGTTGGGCGTCATCACGTTACGTATGTAGCATAAAGTTATGTAAGTTAGGTTTTGGCAAGTTAAGTTACGTAGGTTAGATTTAGAAGAGTAAAGTTACGTAGGCTAGGTTTAAGAAAAGAAACATGGTTGGGCGTCACCACGCTTTATACTTAAGGTAAAGTTATGTACTTAACACAAAGTTACAGAGGTTAGGTGTAGGCAAGTAAAGTTATGTAGATTAGGTTAAGGAAAAAGGGCAGGGTTGGGTGTCATTACGTTACGTTTGTAACATGAAGTTATGTATTTAATGCAAAGTTATGTAGGCTTGGTTTTGGCAAGTTAAATAACGTAGGTTAGATTTAAGAAAGTAAAGTTTTGTAGGCTAAGTTTAGGAAAAGATACATGGTTGGGCGTCACCACATTACATACTATACGTAAAGTTATGTACTTAACGCAAAGCCACATAGGTTAGGTTTAGGCAAGTAAAGTTATGTTTTAGCAAAGTAAAGTCACGAAGATTAGGTTCAGAAAAAGACACATGGTTGAGCGGCATCACGTTACGTACGTAAATTTAAGCACTTAACGTTATATGTAGATTTGGTTTAGGTAAGTAAAGTTGTGTTTTAGGAAAGAAAAGTAGCATAGGTTAGGTTTAGAAAATGACACATGGTTGGGTGTCATCACGTAACGTATCCACTTAATGTAAAGTTGCGTAGGTTAGGTTTAAACATGGTGATGATGTATCTCAAAATAAGTCAAAGTTCACTTGGTTTCACACGAGACACAAACACCAGTCTCCTGGGGGAAAGTCCTGTGTTTATTTGATCCATCCACCACCCCAACCTGCCTCCTTATGTGGACTTTCGCTCTTTATGCTACTGTCTTCATTCCTCCCGTCAGTGCATTGGTCATGTGATCACATCAGATTCCCGATTATGTGGATTATACACAAATTCTGGTGCATTACTTTTGTAGGTACAGTATATGTACAAACAGTGCATGTAATAGTCTGTTAGAAGACACATTTAACCTCACTAATGTATAAAGCTTCAGTGTGTTATTGCTGCCGTGAGGTTGATCTTCAAAACTTCAAATGTTGGACTTTTTTTAAACAATGATTAAATGTTAAAAACATCAGCATTTATTGTTGGAACAGAGAAACCTCTGTGGATATTCCTACTAATAAACCACGACCTCAAACAATTACATTCCTATTTCTGTAAGACAATATCACAGTGACCTTGATAGGCTGCCGTCATTTTATTTTTATACATTTTTGTGTTGTTTTTCAGTTTGGACAGCTGGAGAAACCCAGAGGAAAACAGGTGGGATGAGCTGAACAATTGTCAGACAGAGGACTATGAGTGACACCACAGTGAAAAATGAATCAGTAATGTTCCGTAGTGTCTTGAGTCACCAGGATAAATGAGCTGAATTGTTTTCAATGCAGCAAAACAAAAGTTTTCAAGGTTTTCTTTGAATGTGCACATCAGGGATTTCTCAGCTATGGCTCCTTTCTATTTTGCCCTGTGGAACAATGGGAATCAGTATAAGAGGCTTGGCTCATACAATGTTATCATAGGAAATATCATAGGACATAGAGGCAGTGTCTCAATAAGACGTATTGGTGTTCCACTTCCCATGCACTTGAATGCACACACCAGTATAATTCTAGTAAAGCATTCTGTGGAGGTGAGTCATACACACCAACAACAATAGCACATTTCTCAGCTCCTTTGGTGCATGCAAATAAGAATCCAAGCTGTGACTGGGGACATTTATGTTGATTTCTTTTCAAAAGCAACGCTGATTGGCACAAAGCGGCCTGGCTCTGAGTCGCTTGATGTTTCATGTGTGAACTGGTTTTGAACTGAAACAGTGGCACTGAGCCGCTGCCAGTTGATTAGCGCAGCAACAATATGGCCATTCAGGGGCCAACATCAGCTGATTTTCTGATGCATTTATTTCACCCTGCCGCTAGGTGAAAAATCTAAAAACTTGACAGAACTTAACAAAAGATGGCCAGTAAGGAATCTTGGTTGCACGGGAAACACTTCGGCATTTTTGACACCACACAGGAAATTGATTTGGGATTTCTGACATAGTATAAGCTGTTGAGAAACAGAAATGAGTGCATTTAGAAATGTCATCGCCTCACCAATTTTCAACATTTTACAACAGAGACTGTACAGACATTCAGCCGAGGAAAGGTGATGAAAGGGCTTGTTGAAAACTGAGGCATTTTAAAAACAGTCAACCACAGTTTGGCTGTTCTAAAGTAAAAAGCATTCAAAAACAAAAGTTCATGACATAGTTCTTGGGTAATGATTGTTGCTCAACCACACAGAAATACATGCTCCACATCCCTAAAGCTATCACCACTATAGGTATGTTGAATTCAGTGAGGAAAACTCATCGTACACTTTCAGCAAATCATCTAAGATTGAATGCTGCCAATCATTTTAACACGATTACCTAAACACTAAAGTTGGGCTTTTAGAGCTTTGTGGTTTCGGAGCCAAAGGGTCTGCAGTATAAACTATTTGTATCCAAATATCACATGATATTGATTCAGACCAATTTAAGAACAAAGTTGTATTTTATGAATAGATTCAAACCTTTTTCCACTTTACATTGAGCCAGATTCTGTGTGACCGGTACCCTTGACATCAATTCAAAATGATTCTGCTGCCACCTACTGGTCATATATGATAAAGTGAAATTCTACCTGTATCCTGTACATCCTCATTTGAAGAACAGTATATGCATCACACTGATATTTCACATTTTAAAAGTTTAGCTAATGTGTCAACAGCATAAGCTGGAAATCCAGACACATTGAAATGATGTATATGCAATTATCAACCTGCAGCTACGGTAGTTGCCATCCATGCAGGATGAATACATTCAGGACTGCAAGAAGAAGGTCAACAGGATCATCAAAGACCTCAATCATCCCAACCACAAACTGCACTGCCTGCTGCTTCCCAGTGGACAGTGGGCCTACCACAGCATCAGGTCCCACCCCACAGGCTCAGGGTCAGCTTCACCGCACAGGCCACAAGACGTGAACCTTTGAGCTATCAAGTTCATCACTATATGACACTTTATTTACACCCCATTGGTGCCCATTATCTTCACAATACTTCTGCCAGCCTACCTGTTAATACACAAGGCAGTTGAAATACAGTACACATTCTCCTTTACAACATTTTTAGTTTACTTTTCATAATGTTTTTTTACTCATTTAACTTCTGTACTAGTTTGTGATTTATGTTTGTGTCTGTTAGCATATTTTTCTTTTTTTTTTATCTAGATTTTTTTGGTAGCATTGTTGGAGGGAGCCGGATGACAAGAATTTCATAGCAGTTATTGTTCCGCTGCAATCGTTGTGCATTCAACAAATAAAGACTTGACTGATTAAGCTGTATAACAGCAAGTTAGAGAGAACAGGTAACCCAGTGGTTTGGTGTGCACCTGTCCCAAGCGTTATTCACAGCCACGCGCAGACCCGGAAAAACATAGCCCCACGTTTTGGGATGAAGGTTTAACTGCGTCAAGCTCACAGAGGAAAAACGATTACCACCGGAATTCAAGACTTTTGCCTTCAGAATAAAATGTAGGTATGCGATGTACGCTACAAATTATACATCTGTGCTGCAAAAATACAGCAAAAAGTCATTAATGTGACAATTCCATCCGCTATAAGTTTTAGAGTTTTTGTTTAGAGTTTTCCGAACTCAGGAATGAATAGTAATTCACAATGTGATATGATTTTTAGATTTTAATAACACCGGAAGCATATTTTCTATCGTCAAATGACTGCGTACACCGACTCATTGTGTTTATTAATGTAAGATACTGTGTGCTGTGAAAAGGATACAGTTAATCAAATTTTTGTTTAGCATAATGTCTAATTGTACGGTCTGTTTTCTTTATAATTGGTGCTACTTCAGCAGTGATTTTACGCACTCAACTATGAAGCTTTTATTTTGAATGTTGATAACGGAAGGAGTTCGGTTCACTGAGATTAACGGTACGCTAGTGAGGAGTTTCATGAGGTTCTTCGCAACGCGGATTCAGTAGCCTCTACGACAGACAGGTATTACTCTCATCAAACTCATAGTTACTTCATTGACATGTTGTTTATGAAATTCCCTGAAAAGCAATATCCGGTGTCACGCTGGCTCGCGGCTCTTTAGCCCGGTTAATAACTTAAATTAATCGCTGTTAGCCGTGGTTAGCCTGTTAGCTAGTTAGCCGACTGGCCCAAGCGTGGATGTAAATTAGCAAACGGTACACTTAAACAGAGCCTATCTTTTATCTTGGGTTGTCCGTACTATAATGTCACGCTGCCTGCCCACTTTCTTCTGCCGACACGTTAGTTTTGCTATAAATTGAGAAAGCTGTTACAGTTTACTCCTCGTGTTAGTAAACATATAACTAAACACACCGACTTTAGACTTAGACTTTTTTTATAGTCAGCAAACTAAGGATGACATGTTTTTCTGGTTGGACAGTGTATTATAACATTGTATGGGTCCTTATATATAATCTGAGAACTCTTCTATATCCCTTGGTTTATAATTATAAGTTTGATTACACAAAGACAGGGTGTCTGCAGGTCATTCACCTTATCCATCTTTTAATTTCATTTTGTCAAAACAGTCAAGCATGGAAGTCCACATCTGATGTTACTAGTCTTTAAACTTACCATTGAACCTAATACTGTCAATTTACACTGTACTTGCACTTACCCCTTGGCAAAATGTAAATTAGATTAACCCAATTTACTATAATAACCATAATCCTAAATAAAAGCAAGCTCTGTAGATTACTACATTATACTACTTATTTATCCTGTGATGCTTGAATAGGAAAAAGATGATTTGTGCAAAAAAAAAATCAGTCCTAAGCTTGGCTACAATTTATCTTTAAAATGCCTTATAAGCATTAAATGTACGTATCTAAATGTAAGTATCTAATACTTGTAGACACTCCTCAAGACCATCATGGCAATTTAAGATGGAGTTTGTTCATTCACCCATGTTTATCCGCTTATCTGGGGCTGGGCAACAAGCTGAGGGATGCTTTCCAGCTCTTCCTTGGGGACCCTCCAAGCATGTTCTGGGTCTACCCCAGGAACTCCCACCAGTGGGGCGTGCCTTGAACACCTCTAATGGGAGGCGCCCAGGAGGCATCACAATGAGATGCCCGAACCACCCCAACTGACCCCCTTTTTTGGGGGGCGTTTTTGCCTTTAATTGACAGGACAGCTAAGCCTGAAGGGGGAGAGAGAAGGAATGACATGCAGCAAAGGGCCACAAGCTGGAGTCGAACCCGGGCCACTGCGGCAACAGCCTTGTATATGGGGCACCTGCTCTATCCACGAAGCCACCGACGCCCCAACTGACCCCTTTTGATGTGAAGGAGCAGCAGCTCAACTCCAAGTTCCCTCAGGATGTCCAGGCTCCTTACTCTATCTCTAAGGCTGAGCCCAGCCACTCCACAGAGGAAACTCATTTCGGCCGCTTGTATCCGCGATCTCATTCTTACGGTCACTGCCCAAAGTTCATGATCAGTGAGGGCTGGGACGTACAGTACAGGCCAAAAGTTTGGACACACCTTCTCATTCAATGCGTTTTCTTTATTTTCATGATTATTTAAATTGTAGATTCTCACTGAAGGCATCAAAACTATGAATGAACACATGTGGAATTATGTACTTAACAAAAAAAGATGAAATAACTGAAAACATGTTTTATATTCTAGTTTCTTCAAAATAGCCACCCTTTGCTCTGATTACTGCTTTGCACACTCTTGGCATTCTCTCCATGAGCTTCAAGAGGTAGTCACCTGAAATGGTTTCCACTTCACAGGTGTGCCTTATCAGGGTTAATTAGTGGAATTTCTTGCTTTATCAATGGGGTTGGGACCATCAGTTGTGTTGTGCAGAAGTCAGGTTAATACACAGCTGACAGCCCTATTGGACAACTGTTAAAATTCATATTATGGCAAGAACCAATCAGCTAACTAAAGAAAAACGAGTGGCCATCATTACTTTAAGAAATGAAGGTCAGTCAGTCCGGAAAATTGCAAAAACTTGAAATGTGTCCCCAAGTGGAGTCGCAAAAACCATCAAGCGCTACAACGAAACTGGCACACATGAGGACCGACCCAGGAAAGGAAGACCAAGAGTCACCTCTGCTTCTGAGGATAAGTTCATCCGAGTCACCAGCCTCAGAAATGGCAAGTTAACAGCAGCTCAGATCAGAGACCAGATGAATGCCACACAGAGTTCTAGCAGCAGACCCATCTCTAGAACAACTGTTAAGAGGAGACTGCGCCAATCAGGCCTTCATGGTCAAATAGCTGCTAGGAAACCACTGCTAAGGAGAGGCAACAAGCAGAAGAGATTTGTTTGGGCCAAGAAACACAAGGAATGGACATTAGACCAGTGGAAATCTGTGCTTTGGTCTGATGAGTCCAAATTTGAGATCTTTGGTTCCAACCGCCGTGTCTTTGTGAGACGCAGAAAAGGTGAACGGATGGATTCCACATGCCTGGTTCCTACTGTGAAGCATGGAGGAGGAGGTGTGATGGTGTGGGGGTGTTTTGCTGGTGACACTGTTGGGGATTTATTCAAAATTGAAGGCACACTGAACCAGCATGGCTACCACAGCATCCTGCAGCGACATGCCATCCCATCCGGTTTGCGTTTAGTTGGACCATCATTTATTTTTCAACAGGACAATGACCCCAAACACACCTCCAGGCTGTGTAAGGGCTATTTGACCAAGAAGGAGAGTGATGGAGTGCTGCGGCAGATGACCTGGCCTCCACAGTCACCGGACCTGAACCCAATCGAGATGGTCTGGGGTGAGCTGGACCGCAGAGTGAAGGCAAAGGGGCCAACAAGTGCTAAACACCTCTGGGAACTCCTTCAAGACTGTTGGAAAACCATTTCAGGTGACTACCTCTTGAAGCTCATTGAGAGAATGCCAAGAGTGTGCAAAGCAGTAATCAGAGCAAAGGGTGGCTATTTTGAAGAAACTAGAATATAAAACATGTTTTCAGTTATTTCACCTTTTTTTGTTAAGTACATAACTTCACATGTGTTCATTCATAGTTTTGATGCCTTCAGTGAGAATCTACAATGTAAATAGTCATGAAAATAAAGAAAACGCATTGAATGAGAAGGTGTGTCCAAACTTTTGGCCTGTACTGTAGATGGACCAGTAAATCAAAAGCTTCGCCTTCTAGCTTAGCTCTCTCTTTCTGCATCACTGCAGACGCTGCATCAAACCGCCTATCCATCTCATGCTCCATTTGACCCTAACTTGTGAACAAGACCCTGAGATACTTGACCTCCTTCGCTTGAGGCAGTAACTCTCTCCCAACCCAGAGGAGGCAGTCCAACATTTTTTGGCAGAGAACCATGGCCTCAGATTTGGAGGTGCTGACTCTCATCTGAGGCATTGGCTCTCTGCCAGAAAACAGTGGATTGACGCCTCTGGGTTGGGACAGAGTTTGCAAGTTTGAATATAATTTAATAGCACTAACGCCTCAGGCAGAGTGAGAGGGTGAGCCTGATAAGACATTGATAAAAGAAATAGACAATGTTTTAAGACTCAATTAGAAGTGTGTTTTGTTGATCCTTTACTTCTATGTTTACCTACAGACATGCCTTCAAAGATTTAAAATGTTTGTACATTTCAGATGGCTGAAAAATCATCAGAGGACGATGGACAGACGTTACCAGTGTACAAGGAGGAGGAAGAGGAGATGGAGGTCACCATGACAACACAACTAGAAAACCTTGTCGTAAACCCTGCCAATGCAGACACATCATTAAATACACACACACATCCAGAGGAAACAGGAGATGTGCAAACAGACTCAACAGCAGCCACGCTTTCTTTAGACATTGTGTGCAAGACAGAAGACTGTGATGACGATGAGTCAGAGGATTCAGACAGGTATTCACACACTAACACACAACAATTTGACAAAGGGCTTGTTAGTGATGTTTTTAGACTGAACATGCTGGTTATCAGTCTAGTGGCACCAATAGTCTTCTTTGTATTCAGCGTCAGAGATTTATAAGCAGGAAGCAGTACAAGACTGGAAACAAATGACTGACTCTGGTTCTCCTCTCCTCTCCTCAGTGACAGCTCTTCTTCCTCCTCCTCCTCTTCCTCTTCTTCCTCATCCTCCTCTTCTCCCTCTGCCCCAATTCTTGAAGATGATGACGATGACGAGGGTTTCAGCCAACCAGCCCCCATCAGAACCAGAGATGAAGTCCTACTCGAGGTCAGTCTGTGACTGTATGTTTGAAGAGCTAAATGGAGGGCTTTCACTATGTTCCTGTTTTCCCTTCGTGTTGAAAAGGACAGAAGACTCAGGGATGAACTGATAAAAATTTGGCAGTTAAAGGTCACTGTGACTTCATAAAACACATTTCACACAAGCGTCTAACAGAATAAAATGGTATAAAGTGATTAACTTCTGTGTTAAAAAGGTCAAAGGTTAATTTTGTTTTGACAACATAATGTTCTGCAACATTTTTCTGGCTATTATTCAATGAAGGGGAGACATTTGGTCAGATTCTGATTTGGTGATACTATTTTTGACTGTCAACCTTGAAACTATGGTGATTGTATAGATCACCTCTTTGCAGAAAAAATCCATAATTGAGGCATTGTCTACTGTCATGGCTACATATGAGTCTGGACAGACGTGGATGTAAACTGTAACTTGACTGGATGGCGGAGGCATACAGCCGAGAAGTGGTCATTCTAGTCTCTGAATGAAACAGCATTACATACTGTAGTTGTTGATGAAACTCTGTGTGATCTAACAGATAATATTTGTACAAGATTGAATGGAAGTGAATCCTGGGTTGCAATATGCATTATTTTGAAGCTGTGAGCTGTCAGTGGAAATGGATGCAATCACCAATGAGAAGTTAGAGCAGTTTTCACTTTCTGTAGAACTGACACTGAAAATCATCGGTCTTAGCTTTTCAGTTAAAAGTAGAACCCAAAACAGATCTTGCAGGTTTTTGTAAGGATTGGCACTCAGAGACAACTGTTCTTGCTTGGGTCATTGCATCAGTTTGCAAGGAGTCCCATTGACTTGCTGTCTGGAAACCCCACACTCTCAGCTATGAGCAAATTAACAGAAAAGAAGTCCTACTGCAGTGTAGTAGATACTTTCCTTTTTCACACACTGTCATGTTCAGTTCTCATTTGTAAGTTCTGAACAGTCACCACAAGCTGCCGTAGAGTGCAGAAGGATCTTACTGGACATTTTACCAGATAGTTATTTGCTTGTTTTCCTATTATGTTCTAAACTCTACGATCAAAATTGATGTACTTTTATACAATCAAACCAGAAGCTGACATTGTGTTTGTGTGCAGGAGCTGCCAGCAGTGGAGGAGGTGTGTGTGTCGTTACCAGAGGATACAGAACTGCAGCCTGTTGGAACAGTCTCCAGTATTATACAGCAGCTTGGTAAATATGCACACACACACTCTTGCTGAGGTCACGCTGTAGCGTTTCTGTCTGATTGCTAAAGAACTGGAAACACTCAGCTCGTCTTAGGTAATGAATTATATAAGTGCGACTTTTAATGTGTATTTCTCTGCTCTGTCTTTAACCACACCTTCTTTGTCTGCAGTTATCATCCAGTCTCTGAAAGACACGCCCCCTCTGACTGATGACAGTGTCATCTTTACCTCTGACAGGGTGGCTATTGGCAAGGTGGGTGGACCAGCAGGGGCTGTCTGTATGAATATCTTTACCTCTGTCTACTTAGCTTTCCTGCAAGTGTTAACATTTATTTGTTTGTTTGCATTCTATTAGTTTTGTAATGTTCTGTTGTTCATGTGTTCCAGGTGTTTGAGGTGTTTGGTCCAGTGTCCAGTCCGCTGTATATTTTGCGTTTTAACTCTGCAGAGCAGATAAGCAGCAGAGGGCTGACGGAGGGTGTGACTGTTTATTACGCACCGACCATCAAAGAGTACACACGCTTCATCCTGACACAGCAGCTCAGACTGTAAGTACACACAGACGTATATATATTTCATTCAGTATATTAAAGTTACACACATAGAATGATAACTTATTTAGGTCATTGGGAAATAATCACTTTTGATCAGGGCTTTACAGTGCAAGTATTTCGCATACATTTATAACAAAAAAATTTTTTTTTGTACAAAAATTAAAAATTTGTAAGCACAGTGTGTGAGTAAATGATAATACCTACTGTAATCATTCTTCCCCTGCTGCCATTCGTTCTAATATTACAAGTCCCGCAATTCCAAAAGCTGCAATGCACCAATCACAAAAGAGATTTCTGGGATGATGCAGCCGGTGTCAAGTGAGAGAAAGGTTTTGGTTGAAAGGGTACAAGTTAATGTTAAACATGCAGACATCACTATCTAGCAATTTAGACATTATGAGGTTTGGACCTTTGCTGCGAGGAAACTTCAGTAACTGGACATTTCTAAAATTTTATTGAATACCCCTGGTCTAGATACTAGAATGTGAACATTTACTGTGCTTCTAAATTTCTTTGTGTAGGCCTACATTTTTTCATTAAGAAGCACATGTACTCCTCAGGGGAATAAGTCAGCGTAGAGCCCTGTTGATACAATGATGTGAAGTTTGCCTCTGACCAAACCAAACTAGTGTGTTAAAGTGAAAATGCTTTTCCTGTAGGTTCAAGGGATCGGATGCATCCTGGAAGAACGACCAAGAACCACCGGAGGAGGTAAGCACATAGACACGAATGTGTTCGAGCAGGACGGAGGATGTTTGAACAAAACTGTGCAGTCAAATGAAGCTGCAACTGTCAGTGGCCTCTGCTGTGTCTATAGCTCATAGAAACAAGTGCAAAGATCCATTTTCTTTTTTGCAGCAAAGGCTTTTACTTATATCAGCATCACAACATTGAATTATTTACACAAGCATCATTTGGCCAACAGAAGCACTGCTGTTCCTCCAGTAGGCTTTGGTGGTATCTGATTGTTCACACCTTCCTGAAATTTCCCCAGGGTACACAGTATATGACCATATTAGTTTGCAGTTTAGAGAAGCAGGCAGTAGTCCGACACGGAAGCACAGAGTCACCAACTAAAGCCACCTATTTTAGCCTCCTGAAAAACATCAATATCAGTCTAAGTGTGTGGTATATTTAGAATATTTTCACTGCTTTATTTTTCCATCAGACAGTGATTTCAGATGAAGAGCTGAACTACATAGCTCTCTCCAAAGCCAGACTCAATTGAGAAAAGCAGTGATTTAACATTACTGAATGCAGGAGCTGCTGGTCTCAGTCAGTCATTTTGTTTGTGTTACTGTGGGACTTTGATGTTAAAAACGGTTTGGTTTGGATTAACCAGAGTCACACAGTAACACAAACTAACTAAATGATCAAGGCAGCCGCAGACAAGCAGCTCCTGTGTTCAGTGAGCCAAACTTACTGTTTCTGTCAATGGAGTTTGGTGGTATTGACGAATGCATAGATGGCGAACTGAAGCTGTTAATGGCTTTCCTGTCAGAGTGGCTTGTCTGACAGAAAGCTAAAGCGGTAAAAATACCCTGAGTGTAGTATCCACTTTAACTGTTGTAGATTTATTTAGGGTGGCTGAAAAACACTTTGCTGCTGCCTCCCTCCACAGCAGTACATTGCTCAGCTTCCGTGTCGCCAATCCTGCTGCCTCTTCATCAAATGGGGGGGTGCCAACCGACATTTACTGTATGTAATACACTGACTGTTGATAATATCTCATGCAACCTGATTTCAAAATCCAAACTATCCCTCTAAAATGAGTAAATCGAAAGAAAACAATGGTGGTAGCCAAAATATTTAAGACCCATCTGACTTTGGGAACTTAATATATATTTTCCACTACGCTCAAAAAGATTGCTGTGTTTGCTTTATTATGAAATAGTCGCGCTCACTCTCTCTCTTCTCTCCCCAGGCTTTGGATTATAGTGATGATGAGAAAGAACAGGAAGCGAAGAAGAAAGTGAAAAACTCCAGAAAGAAGAAGGACAATAACAGTGCAGGTATTTGCAGACACATACAGGAAGTGTATTTTGTATAGGGGTGGGGGAAATTTCCGATTCTTAGATGCATCGCGATTCGGACGTGGACGAATCTGAATTGATTCACAAACATCCAAATTTCGATTATTTAAATCTGTTTATTAGAGTAATACAGAAGGTTCTAAATAATGCGGAACTAAGAAGCGCAGTACGTGTCATCTCCGGGACACTTTGGGATGCGCACCTGGAGCAGACACGCCGACACGCGCACAGAGGAAAACAAACATGGCTGACCGCTACCCACCTCGCCGTGAGAGCTGAACAGCTTCTTCTAATTTAAAAGCAGATGTGTGGAAATACTTTGGCTTCTACAACGTTGACGGCGGAAGCGAACTGGACAAGAGCCACGTTATATGTAAGCTGTGTCGTGCTAAAATAAAATACTTTGGCAACACAACAAACATGAGAAGCCATGTAACTCGATTCCACCTGACGGAGGAGTCAGGGAGACGGCAGGCTGTTGTTGCTGCGGCAACTAGTGGCGCTACTGACCAGAGAACAATCGAGGAAGCAATTAGAAAGCTGCCACCCTCATCGGAAAAGGCGAAGCGAAATACGAAGGCCATCGCGGCATTTATTGCCAAGGATTTGCGTCCTTATTCCGTCGTGGAAAATCAGGGATTTCGAGCACTGCTGCGTACACTGGAGCCCAGATACACCATCCCATCCCGACGCTATTTCACCGACACTCTACAACCAAACCAAAACAGAAGTCATGGCCTCACTGTTGAAGGCAGGCAGGTAGGAACGCAGTTACATGTGATGCGTGGACGTCTGTCGCCACCGAATCATTTGTTACTCTAACTGCGCATTTTATCTTGTGATTTAAAATACTTGTTGTTACCTTTGGTTCCATACAACGAAGTTGTAACTTTCCAGTTTGCAAGCATTTCCATTTATATGTTTAATAAAATATAATGGAAATGAATTCAACTCTTTCTTATTACAAATGCACTGTTTTTAAAAATTGCAAGTGTTGAATGCTTATTCAGTGAGACAAAAAGAAATGTGTGTTGTGAAAAAGTGCATCAATATATATAAATTAAAGATGCATCAATAATTGTTTTATAATCGAATCGTAGCCCCTGAATCGTAATCGAATCGTGAGGTGCCCAAAGATTCCCACCCCTGATTTTGTATGTCAGACTGAAGACTGTAATTGACGTGATAAGATAATAGTTGAAAGTAATAAACCTTCCTACTTCCTTTTCTTACTTTATTCATGTGTTTGTTTCCCTCCAGATAATCCTGCCCACGTTACCCAGAACCCCTTGCACCAGCAGCGTAATGTCAGGGGTTTCCCACCAAGACACGCAGGACATCCGCCCAGGCACCAGAACCCCAGGAATAAACACCCACCTTTCAGCCATGCAGCCACTCCACACAGACACGCACACCCACCGCCTGGACACACACATGTTCCTCCCATGTACCTCCCCCCTCCCTGCCCTTACCCTCCACCTCCTCACCTTTTCCCTCCACCCAACTTCCCTCTGTACCCCCCTCCTCCTCCCTCGTACTTCAATCCGTCTTTCTCCTCTCATCTCTGGCCGCCAAACTCGGTCCCCTTCTCTGACCTCCCTCCTCCGCCTCCCCCACCACCGCCCCCACCTCCTCCTCAGTGATGGCCTCTGTATATGAACACACGAACCCGAGTTCCTGCTGGTGAGTTGATGTTTTGGTTTATTCTCGTTAGAGGAATGTGTCATGTGTTTGTAGGCTGTCAGACGGGACAGCTGGGCAAATCGTCCGTGTGTATCAATCACTGGCTCTGCTTGTTAGCACTGCTCATTAGGCTGTACAGTCACTGATTATAAAGTAAAACATTTACCTAATATAGCTGGTGGAGCCCAGTGATGTGCTGTGACCAACCACATATTCTGCCACTGCAGGGTTTTTGAGTTTTAAATTTTATTTTATTTTTCCTACAGCTGCAGACATTTGTTTACCATCTGAGGGAAAGTATCCCCTGATCAAGATGGTATTTTTATTTTTTATATTCCAATTAAATGTGACCATATTCTTCATCAAATGTCACTTACGCACTGAAACACCAGAGAAGTGTCAGGCTGCCATTTATTGTGAAGTGAAACACAATGAACGGAGAATCAAAAAATGGCGAATATTCTTCATAAATTAAAGTTCTTGGGGACCACATTTAACAACAGCAAAAATCCAAGTCTCATTTACCCAGTCGTATGCTCAGCTCTGCACAAACCTGCATTTTCTCTGAAACACTTTGGTTTATGAGTAGCTTACCTGACCACACACATGCGTATGAGCTCTGCTTTAGCAGATGCGCATGCTCAGGCGCACTACTCGGCCGTGTGAAGGACAGAAAGTGTTTTAAGTCGTATACACACAATATTATCACACATTAAAAGCAGTTCTGAAAAAGTGAGTTTTGATTAGTGATTTTTGAAAAGTGTTCTACTGATCCTAGTCTCATTTGTAAGTTTTGGTTGCCTTCATAAAGTCTACAAAAAAATGGAAATGTATATGATGGTTTTATGATCTGAAAAATTCAACTATGGAAAAGAACTGTTGTTCAGTTGCAGCTCCATGTGTTGTCGACCTACAAGAACGTCATGTGCTTTGGCATTTGTTAAAAATAATCAGCTGATGCGTCCTGTTAGGATGTGAAAGTCACCGTCACTTGTACGTGATACTGTATATGTACTGTATTTTTTACCAGAACGCTTTGTAAATGTCAATATTTTCCCCATTTGATGAGCTGTGTCAGTGGGAAATAAACGTCTTTGTGTAAGACTGACGTCAGTAGTCTGAGCCACGTTTCTCTTGTCCAACATGTTTCTGTCACGCTGTTGTGTAAAGCTGCTGTTGTGTTCACTTGCTTCCACAACCTTTGCTCAACAGGACATTTCTACACACACACACACACACACACACACACACACACACACACACACACACAGCGAAAAGACAAAACAAACGAGTGAATATTAAGTTGCTTTGCTGAAACTTGAAACTTGCATGAGGCGAGAAGTGATTGGCAGTCAGGAAACCTAGAGTGACATCATGATTTGATTTGATTTAATTGGCTCATCATGAAATCATTCAAACGGAAAAATGCTGAGTTTGAAGTTTAGGTTAATTTCAGGGTGAGGCTTAGAATTGCATTGAAATTGTGTCATTTGAGTTTTAAATTTGCAAACATAAAATGCAGATAATACAGTTGTGTATAAACCTATATTAAGATTCTTCAATTACCAAACCCTCACCCTGACATAAAGTACAATATTTCTATAATTCTGTGCATCACTGTAGTAACTGTGCAATAATTAAAATGGCACAATACTCTGAAGTGATTATTCAATTGTGCAATGTTCTTTTTAGTATCCTAATGTATTCTCACTTAAACTATAATGTATATTTAACACATAGTAGTGTTGAACATTGGGGCATAAAGCACATACATTTTTACATCTTATTTTTGTACTTCTTATTTCTACTGTGCTATAATTCTCTATAATATTGTGAAAAATCTTCCCGCTGTTTAAGTTAGCAGTGATACAGGTGGAGTTTTTACTGTGGTAAAATGAAGGGATCAGGGAACACAGACTGATGATTCAATCAAGTGCTTTTTCTTTGAACAGGCCTGGAGAGAACATTCTTTGACTAACAAAGGAGCGTTCACTATTTTTTTAGTATAGCAGAGTGCTTTCAACAAACAAGTCTTCCATCATGTCAACTCTTGCATTTCCTCATGTATCTTTTGGTCAAGAATTGGTTTTACACGCCAACAAGTGATAGTTGAACCCAGAAATAAGGTTATGAAATCAAAACACAGAATGACACGTCAGTTATCGTGTCTCACAAATATCTTTGCTAACTGCTGGAAGACAGTCAATGTGAGGACACTACATACACACTAATACAAATGATTATTTAAAATGTGACGGCTGTTAAATCTCACAGTAGTATACATCTAGTTTTAATCTTTCCGTTCTTGTTTCCTGACGTACACTTCTCATTTTCTTACAAAGCAAACATCTCATATTTTCAGCAACAGGTGCAGTTAAGTGCTTAGTCATTCTGACTATGATCTCCTTCATCATTTACTACTCTTCATCAACATTTTCTACAATATATGTCAGAGCGACTGTAACAGATAACAGTTTGCTACCTGGGGATTAATAAAGTAAAATTGATTCTGATTCTGAACAAACATTTTGTCAAGAAGAATGAAATCAGAATATTTGTACACTGATTTTCTCTGAAAAATGCCACTTTTTAACAATAAATATATAAAATAAATAATTTAAATGTTCTTATGAATGTGTTTAAATAGCCAAAGAATCAACAAGTCCATATTGCCTATGTAGGAAACATTTGATGGGACAATACTTCCTCTACACAAGACAGGAAGACCTGTGACTGACAGGAAAAGGTGTAAGTGTTAAAAGTGCTGCACAGCAGCAGACAGAAAACACTTTGTCACTGCAGCTGCTTCAAAATGGCTGCATTCTTTAAATCTAATGAGGCAAGTGTCAGCTTTGAAGTTGGTGAGTATCAGCAATTCCCCAAACCTGAACCTGAGGATGCTGCTAAAGAGAAGACCCCAAAACCAAGTAAGTAATCCAGAATGTGAGGTTATTTAAGTTTAAAATGTGTCTCTTAACACAGAAGTAGTATCAACATTATGGTTATTAAGCAGGTTAAAATAGTTTATGTTGTAGTCTGTGGTTAACGGGGTCTGTGTGTTTGTGCTGTACAGAGCTAAAACATTTCAGCGTGGTTCTCCTGAGCTTTGCCCTGCTGTGTGTTCTGCAAGGGGTTCTCAACATCGCTCTGAGACTTGCTCTGACTGAACCCACTGCTGAAGGTAAACAGACACCTGACTCTGTGGCTGTGTGCAGCTTTTAGCTCATTTTGCTTTTAATGCCTCTTAACTGTTCTCTTTTGGTTCCCTATCTGCAGGTCCTTTAAAAGTATTAAAATGTCTCGTTTAATTTTACAAATATTTGACCTAAAAAGTAATTTAATAGTCTTAATTTAAATTTGCAAGGTCTTCATCGCATTTAACATTTTATCTTATTTCCTCTTTTGATTTATTTTTCTCAAATGAGTCAAAGTGAAAGTCCACATTTCTGATATTACAAATCAGCTAGCTGGATTTTTCCATACACTTGAAGTGCATGGAACCCACATTTTAAAAATGTAATAAAACTCTGCATTTCAAAAACGTCAGAGCGGCTCGTCTGTCGGAATCCAAGTGCCCTGAAGCCACAGCATGCAAAATTGACTTGAAAAGATGTAATTTACTCCACTTTTACAGCATCATTTCTCACCGTGGTCAGTTAGTCTGCAGGCGTGCTGTGTTTACACGGCAACTCGCGCGAGACTCCTTGACTCCTTGTTCTCGAGTCTCGCAAGTTACCTTTAATAACCGCACTGATCCAGAAAGACAAAACATTATTTTTTCCACAGATACCTTTTTCTCAGAATTCTTTGATACTGTAAAAATCTTGTTAATTCAGATAATTTTGTCCATGAAGACTTTCCTCATAATTCTTAGATAATTATCTTGAAAAACAGATTTTTCTTCTTACATAAATGCATTATGTTTCTGTACTTCTGCAGTATATCACACAATTGTCTATTGACAAGACAACGTTCCATGTGAAGCACTCAACACTCAAAGGGCCAGTTACTAAAATCACAAAAAATCCATATTTACCTGTAGAGGTACAGTACAGGCCAAAAGTTTGGACACACCTTCTCATTCAATGCGTTTTCTTTATTTTCATGACTATTTACATTGTAGATTCTCACTGAAGGCATCAAAACTATGAATGAACACATGTGGAGTTATGTACTTAACAAAAAAAAGGTGAAATAACTGAAAACATATTTTATATTCTAGTTTCTTCAAAATAGCCACCCTTTGCTCTGATTACTGCTTTGCACACTCTTGGCATTCTCTCCATGAGCTTCAAGAGGTAGTCACCTGAAATGCTTTCCACTTCACAGGTGTGCCTTATCAGGGTTAATTAGTGGAATTTCTTGCTTTATCAATGGGGTTGGGACCATCAGTTGTGTTGTGCAGAAGTCAGGTTAATACACAGCCGACAGCCCTATTGGACAACTGTTAAAATTCATATTATGGCAAGAACCAATCAGCTAACTAAAGAAAAACAAGTGGCCATCATTACTTTAAGAAATGAAGGTCAGTCAGTCCGGAAAATTGCAAAAACTTTAAATGTGTCCCCAAGTGGAGTCGCAAAAACCATCAAGCGCTACAACGAAACTGGCACACATGAGGACCGACCCAGGAAAGGAAGACCAAGAGTCACCTCTGCTTCTGAGGATAAGTTCATCCAAGTCACCAGCCTCAGAAATCGCAAGTTAACAGCAGCTCAGATCAGAGACCAGATGAATGCCATACAGAGTTCTAGCAGCAGACCCATCTCTAGAACAACTGTTAAGAGGAGACTGCGCCAATCAGGCCTTCATGGTCAAATAGCTGCTAGGAAACCACTGCTAAGGAGAGGCAACAAGCAGAAGAGATTTGTTTGGGCCAAGAAACACAAGGAATGGACATTAGACCAGTGGAAATCTGTGCTTTGGTCTGATGAGTCCAAATTTGAGATCATTGGTTCCAACCGCTGTGTCTTTGTGAGACGCAGAAAAGGTGAACGGATGGATTCCACATGCCTGGTTCCCACTGTGAAGCATGGAGGAGGAGGTGTGATGGTGTGGGGGTGTTTTGCTGGTGACACTGTTGGGGATTTATTCAAAAGTGAAGGCACACTGAACCAGCATGGCTACCACAGCATCCTGCAGCGACATGCCATCCCATCCGGTTTGCGTTTAGTTGGACCATCATTTATTTTTCAACAGGACAATGACCCCAAACACACCTCCAGGCTGTGTAAGGGCTATTTGACCAAGAAGGAGAGTGATGGAGTGCTGCGGCAGATGACCTGGCCTCCACAGTCACCGGACCTGAACCCAATCGAGACGGTTTGGGGTGAGCTGGACCGCAGAGTGAAGGCAAAGGGGCCAACAAGTGCTAAACACCTCTGGGAACTCCTTCAAGACTGTTGGAAAACCATTTCAGGTGACTACCTCTTGAAGCTCATTGAGAGAATGCCAAGAGTGTGCAAAGCAGTAATCAGAGCAAAGGGTGGCTATTTTGAAGAAACTAGAATATAAAACATGTTTTCAGTTATTTCACCTTTTTTTATTAAGTACATAACTCCACGTGTTCATTCATAGTTTTGATGCCTTCAGTGAGAATCTACAATGTAAATAGTCATGAAAATAAAGAAAACGCATTGAATGAGAAGGTGTGTCCAAACTTTTGGCCTGTACTGTATGTTGCCATGAATATAGCTTTGTTTTGTCCACTCAGCCTTTGAAATGTCTGCCAATATAAATCATGGTCAAGGGAATTTAATTTGTGTTGCAGAATTGAGATATCACATTTTTAAATATATACATGTCTTTCTTGAAATAGTGTAAAAAGTAAAATGTTTTCCTCGTAGGTTAACAGACCTTTTAAAGGTTTAAGTCCGACATAGATTTCTCTTACACTCATCTCACTACCCTCTGCAGCTCTGTGGCTTGTTGTGTTTTGCAGCATCCTGTTCTCTGTTGCATCATGAGATTGTTCTGTTCAGTATGTTCCCTGTTGTGACATGTGATGTTGGGACACGCTGTCTGTGTTGTTGCTGTGTTGAGGTGAGACAGAGGAAGAGTTCTGTCCAGAGGGCTGGCTGATGTTCGGCTCCAGTTGTTACTACATTTCCTCACAGAGGGGGAGGAGCTGGGACGACAGCCGGCAGGACTGCATGCAGAGAGGCGCTGACCTGGTCATCATCAACAGCAGGCAGGAACAGGTACCTTCATATTCCCGTACCCCACTGCGTGTTTACAGCGTCTTTATTTGCTTCCTCTTGATTTGAGAAACCATCTAAAGTGTTTATTTTAAATAAATAGCCTGAGAGAATATCTCATTATTAAACTGTACAAATGCTCTGTGGAAAACAGAATCTCAGATATCTCGGTCAACAGTGTGTGATGCTGTAGTTCCCTGTGTGTTTTGAGCCTGCTGATTAAGTGAATGTTGGTTTATGACAGGCCTTTCTCACTGGATTCACCGCAGCAGCGTGGGTTGGTATGACTGACAGGGAGAAGGAAGGGACTTGGATCTGGGTGGATGGAACACCAGTGGACAAAGACGGGTGAGATATTGATAAAGATATGGGTTACTAGTAGGGCTGGGAATCACCAGAGGATCCACGAAACGATATTATCACGATACTTTAGTCACAATAAAATATTAGGCATTGTCGAATGGTGGCATTATTACGATAAATGATGATCATTAACTCTACAGTTTTCAGTGGTGGATAGGATACTGTAGCTGTGCAAAATACTGTCTGTTGCCGTGGCAAGTAACTGATTTAATGGAGAAACAGAGAAAGGAAGGAAAACACAGCCCAGTGGCAAGAAGAAAATGTTTGCATTGTACGTTTCTGCAAACCAGGAATATGTTATAGGGGATGGTGGATGGTGTGTCACTTAGACGAGATGCCCACCAAGCTGCAGACCACTGTTCGATATCAGCAGAACCAGTTATTTTTTAGCGAGTCATTGCTGCGTTTCCAGCAGATTTTTAGGCACCAAACAGGTGTTTGTAGCATTCCTTCACTGTTTTTCCTGCTGGGATAGCACCACGAAAAGCAGTTGCTTTTTACCAAGACATCACTGCTATACATATTCTTTTTGTGAGAGTGTTTTTTTTTTCATGTCCAAATCTAATAATGTATTGTATCTGTGGTTTGCAGAAAAGTAAAATGCCCAAAAAATTTTTTGGGGGGGATTGGGTTTGTTTTTGGAGCTTGATCCAAACAAGGTTTTAAACTTTTTCAGTGCGTTTGACCTTTGCTTTTACTAATCTGTCTCTCAAGGCCCTCGACTTTGTAGAAGGACAATATTAAATCAAATCAGATTGGTTGGTTGATTGCTTGAGCTTTAGCGGCCAGTCTCTGCAAACATTGGTGTTTTGTTGCCAGGATAGTGCCAAAAAAGTGGTTGTGTTTTTGCGAGACATTGCTGCTTATCAAGCGGTGATTTCAAGTGTAGCAGCAGTTTAAAAGTGTGATTTTGCTGACCTCCAGTTGTTTATCTTCTCATCATTGCTGCAGTAGATGAAGTGTACTACAGGGTGCGTCAGTGCACTGTGACATCACTTTCCACACCCTTCAATAATGCTGGGTTTGGTCCAAGATGCAGCACACTTTCAACCAAAATGATCAAAAACACTATGTACAGAAAAAGAACAGTAACTATAATTAGTGTCTCTGGGACGCCAGAGATCACTGTCTAGCCTCCTGGAGGTGTCGTGGGACTAACTAGACGAAACACCGGTGAAAGGAGGTTCCCACCCGATGACCCCAAAGACGTTAGTTATCACTGCTCACGGGTCTGTATAGTTAAGCCTTGCCATAATAGCTTATCGTAGGGCTTAGGAGGATTATTCACTGAGTGCTGATCCCTTTTTTTCTTTTTATTAGAGCACAAACTTCTTGTGTTTATTTGAATGAATTAACATTACGCGCAAAGCTGTCCCTGGTGGGGAAAAAGCTAGTGTTAAGGTTCTGTCATGTGTTCTTTCCATCTGTAGGTTAAATTGGGCCCCTGGGCAGCCCGATGATGCGTTTGGAGGAGAAGACTGTGGTGACATTCGCACAATGACGGATTTCATTGGCTTAAACGACTTCAACTGTAGTGCCAGAAGCCAGTGGATCTGTGAGACAATGTAATGGTAGCTTAAACTGTATGGATGTGTATGCTGCTCGCCTTCTTTCGCTGTAACTAGTTCTGTTTGTGTTTGTAGTTGATGTAAAAATAAAACATAACCACAGAGTGACCAGCAGGAGTGCTTTGTTGAGCGACAAGTTGATGTCACTAACTAAGGGAATTAAAGTTGTGTCCGTGGCGAGAGGATTTAACTGACACACTCAATTTGGGAAGGATAAGATGTGCCATGGAAAATCCAAACAGTCCAAACCATGGGCACACACTGTACAACAGCTGAAGAGTGATGGTTCTCTGTGGGTGGAGGGAGGTGGGAGGAGTGGAGTTAGGGTATGGGAGGGTAGACCTGTGATTATGGTGATAGTGGTCTTTTTTATTATTTTATGTTGATGTAATTGCACTTTATTTTTACTATCTGATTCAGTCCTACGTTTGTGCCTATTACAACATTTGATCTCCTATTAATGCCAGGGTATCATGCATAACTGTAATGTTCAGAAGAGCCTTAAATGGGGCAGACCTTTTCATTGCTAACTACTTGCTAACACCCTAAAAATGTCTTCAGCAGGGCTGCATGCACACTGCATACACACTTACCAGATAACAATCAACAGTTAAGTTTCATAGTTTGGTTACTGTGTCTGCAGGCTGCACACAGTAACCTTCTCACTGAGCATTCTCATACTCAATGTGAAAAGAGAAATGTCAGGAGCAACAGTAGTTAAATGCTCAAGGAAATTTATTTCATTGTATGATGTTCAAGTCTTGCCAGAGTGGGTCTTGGCAAAGGACACAGTTCAGATGTGTCAGTCAGAGTCTCCTGACTCAAACTCAGCACACTCATCCTCCGAATCTACAAATGGCAGGGCGTCACGAGGTGAAACGTAGGCAACGATGTTGTCGAGTTCGGACACCACACAGCAGCTAACAGCGCTGCGGTTAATGTCCATGTCGCAGGCCACATGCCAGTCATTAGTTGTTGCGTCGTAGTACTCGACATTATAGGTGGTTGAGTGGCCGTTGAAGCCCCCGACAACAAAGAGCAGATCTTCAAGCACTGCGATGCCGAAGTTGCTGCGGGGGGTCACCATCACGGACACCTCATGCCAGGTGTTGGTGCGGGGGTTGTACGCCTCAGCGCTGCGCAGACGGGCGGAGCCATCAAAGCCACCAACCTTTGGGAGGAAAAGTACAATAAAGTCTCAAATGTTTGAAATGGAGATGGAAGCAGTTTGTCAAAGAAAGAACGCCTGCCCTTAAAGCGTCTATGAGTTAAATCTAACTGCTGACCAAATCTTTGAACACCTCACACAGTTTGTATGTTATGGGAGCATCAGCTGAGTTTCGTGTACTTACTGCAAAGACATGGTCTGCATATGCAGTGACGCCAACTCCACTGCGCTGGGAGGTCATGAGGCCGATCATTGTCCACTGGTTGGTCTCTGGGTGGTAACATTCAGCTGTTTGCAGGCAGTCATGCCCATTGAAACCACCACAGATGTAAATCTGGGGAGAATAGAAAGGGTTTTTAGTGATTGAGCATTTTTCTTGACTTCAACTGGTAAAAAAAATAACAGAATTATTTCTACACTTCTGCAAGATAATGAGTGAATTACAGCTGAGACGAGGCATCTAGTGAGGAATCTTATCGTCTAACTGAGAAATAAACTGGAAGGATAAATTAAACGTGCAATGTTGCCTTATCACCAAAGAGAAAATGTTATATATATGTCTACTTATACTGTGATCAGATATTAGCTGTGCTTAGTTTGACAGTTTGTCTGCAGTTCACAGAGATCGGTTTCAAAACACCTACCTTGTTGTGGAGTGTTGTGCAGCTAGCATCGCTCCTGCTCTCGTGCATGGATGCAATAAGACTCCACTGGTTGGTCTCGGGAGTGTAGCGTTCGGCAGTGCTCTGTCGTGTGTACCCATCATAACCTCCCATGGCATAGATGCACCCATTCAGCACAGTGACGCTCACGTAGCAGCGGCGGTAGTACATGGGTGCCACCTCATGCCAGGTGCGTGAGCTCAGACTGAACCTGCGCACGCTGTTGAAATGCTCCGCCCTGTCAAAGCCACCAACACAGTAGACATCCCCATTGAGGAAGACGGTACCGTGATAGGCACGGGAACGTTCATCATAGTTTGTCACGTTGATCCAGTTGTCAGTGCGGATATCATATGCCTCAATGGCATTTGTTGGATTGCTGCCGCTCCAGCCTCCAATGGCCAACAGGATGGCTTTAGGCAAGCGAGGACGGACAAGGGGGTTGCAGAGATGAAACAGAATGGCCCTGTTTCCCCCGAAGTGATCAACGATGTCATGAGCTTCTCTGACCATGGACTGGCACATGGCGTTGTTTGTCACCAGCTCATTGGCCATCACGTTCAGCTGCAGGTAGTCTAGACTCAGCAAGGCCAGTCGGACCTACAAGGACAAAACAGGACAGAATCTTGAAGTTAATGAACTGTAGCACTTGTGTCCAGACCTCTGTTGCCATTTTATAATTATGTTAAATTCTCATGACATTTAACTCATTTATCCTGCCTCCCAAAGTTTTAAACATCCGAAACTCAAAAGCTGCAGTTGGTAATTTAAATGAAAATTACTTTTTGTCACACACACAGAAATACAGTCTCACAGTCAGACAGTCTGTTAAAAAAAGTATGTCCCAGGCGCACCCAAAACAGCCAATCAGGGCCAAGGAGTTTCTAACACAGCTGTCAATCATGTCAATCATTGCTCGTGAACTGCAGTAAAAGTGTCAAATTAGGCAGCGTTGATCAAATATGAATTAAGATTCTGTTACTGCATTGCCTAGTTCTCACCTCAAATGTTTACTTAGAAACATATTTTAGTGTACTGTTTAGCTGTAAAATGAGAAAGATTGTGACCATGCAGCCATGTTGGATACCATAGACCGGAGTACCAAGCACTGCCCACAAGCCAGACCAACCATCTCATTTTACAGCTAAACAGTGCACTGAAGTATGTTTCTGAAAACATCTGAGGTGAGAAATAGGCAATGTAGTAACAGAAGCTTGATTCATATTTGATCTGTCTAGTTTGACCGCTGCTTATGAACAGTAATTGATATGATTGACAGCTGCGTTACAGACTCCTCTGCCCTGATTGGTTGTTTTTGGCACACTGTGGTAGATTGTAGCAAATGCCATTGGAAGCAGAAGGAAGAGGAGTGACATGTTTGTTTTTTTCCGAATATAGTGACAGTTTTGGCAAATGTGACACAAACTTTTTTTTCATAAAAGTAACCAGGTGAAGCTTTGAGTAATCTCTAGATTTCTGTAAGTGATGTATAGTGTATGTCCATGCCAAATCATCATGTGTGCACCAGCACATGGGCAAAACTAGAGAAACATTAAGATCAGACAGTTTGCTTTTTCTACAGAATATGTTCTGGACTATTAATGATAAAGACAGATAAACCCAAAGGTGCAGTAAAGTGCAGCATGACTTGCTGTCAGTCTGCACAATCTGATTTCCCCACGTGGGATCATTTAGTGCTGATGATGCAGGATGTCAGTCGCCAAATAAAATGACCTTTCAGCCCATATGACTTCAATCTTACAGATCTTAGTTTGATTGATAAGTTAGTCTGAACACAAACTGAATTATAGGAAAAACAGGTGTGAAAGTAACCTTAAACTTAGCTGGACTTGATCTTGTGATTGAATTAAATTTGACTAAAATGACCTTACAGTTTTCATTATTGTTGCAGTCAGGAAAACACCATCAGCCAAATGCTAAAGATGTAAATTAAAATATATGTAGTGACAGACAGGTGTCATACCTTAGACAGGAGCACAGCGATGTGACTGTTTCGCTCTTCAGGCATGTGGGCGATCCAGCGAAGGACGGCCTCAAACACAGTGCTTTCTTTTCTCACATTGATGTCCTGTCTTTCAAGGAGGTCAGTGAGTTCCTGCACAGAGAGCTGCAGGAACTCTTGAGTGAAAACAACCTCCTCAAAGTGATCAATGATGAAGTGGTAGGCCTTGGCCCGCAGTCTGGGGTGGAAGCAGATGAAGGTGAACTGAAAGATGCCAATGCAGTTCTGTGTGCAAAGCCGCTCTCCCAAGAAGTCGCAGCAAGTTTGCACAACGGCCATTATGTTGAGCTGATCGGCTGCCAGCATCAGCTCCTGTACGTTGTCCTCCATCACAGAAACAGAGCCAGTGTACGCAAACTCGATGACGAGCTGCATCATGTCAGGAGACACGCCCGATATGTCAAAGACCTTTTGGTCTGGAGTTGCCCAGCGTCTGAAGAGAGCTCTGTGGGACAGGATGAAGACAGAAGAGGATTGAAAATAAGCTATATTTAGCTTTTTCTTCTCATCTTTACACTGATACCAATAAAAAAAAATGTGAGTGAAATATCAGATCAGATGAACTCAGTGCACTAAATTACACACCTAAGGCACAAACATTATAATAGTCTGGAATCATTTAGGGTCTTGTTGCAACTTTGCTCACCCAAGTTGTATCTTAAGTCATAAAATCAGTTGAATAACTAACACATCATGTGAAAATGTTCTTTTTTTTTTAGTATAAAGTAGAAGAACGCTGACGATTTTTAGTTGTAAACATCTGATTGGCAATGAGAACCTTCAGTTGAACTGTAAACTGAAACTACACTGACTTTGTGAAGACTAGAAATGCGCACCATTAGTTAACTTTTGAGTTTTTAACTATCCTTTAAAATAATTTCTGTATGTTCTCTTCTTTATGTCAAACTTGTTTTATCACAAATGCTCCATAAATCAAATTAATTCATTACTGTGACTGCTGTATATATATTTTTTTATCAGATACTCACAGGAAATACGGGCTGCAATTACACAGGACGACCTTGTGGACTTGAAATTCAGCATCCTTGACTTTTATGACTGCATCACAAAAGTCTCCCTCCTGACGGAGCTTATCAAACACGGAGCTTGACTCGTGTGAAGATTCGCTGTGGTCGCTCATCTTGTTTTTTTGGAGAGAGCTTTCTCTGTGTTTGTTGGTCGGTTTGACTTGTGAGTCTGAAATGTTCTGATGAGTTGAGGGGCTATTTCAAGACTTTCAGGTGTCAAAGAGGTTCTAGAGTTCTAGACCCGCCATTCTGTTCTGGAATGGGTTCTTATGACATCATGGCTGATAAACTGCCAACCTGTAGACTGTCTGATTTACATGAACACATTAACCTATGCATTATTTCATTATATAATTTAGTCTTTGTTTTACAGTATATTGGTCCAGTAGTAGGTCGACGATGTTTCATTAAAGCGTCAAAAAGATCATAACTGTGGCTGTGTTTTGCATATATGCTAACCCACACTGTACAGTTGTATCATTTTGCTTATAGATGCACACAGAAAGGTTTATGGGTTTGTCAGAGGCAGAGGTGAGCACAGATACAACAAAATATTTTTTTTTTTTTGCCTGTATTTGACAAAACAGAAAGCATGAAAAGAAGACAGAGAGAGGGGATGACATGCAGCAAAAGGCCATTGGTTGGAACCAAACCTGTGGCTGTAGCCAGCATAGTCTTTGTACATGGGACACCTGCTCTACTTGGTGAGCTACTGGGCGCCCCAAAACATATCTTGCAACAAATAGGACTTATTGCTCATCAAATGTATCAAAATCCCTAGAGGAATACCTGGAGCATCATAGTGTGACATGGAGGACACTGACCAAGCGTTGGTATTTGATGAGTTGGGAGTGTGTTGTGGAAGTGGGGGCAGCAGGTTCTTTGATTGAGACTGATTGACTGAGTGAACTGAGCAATTAGGCCAGGGTGATGCACTAGTTCTTTCAGATGACAATAAGACTTTTTCAAGAGTAATAAATTTAAGGGCAGAGGAGTAAGTACATTTCTAAGATCTCCAACTTTACAGGTACCACTTGACCAAATGTAAAAGAAACAATTACGCTTGTCGGTTACATCGTGTAAAGTTACATGACATATTTATTGCTCATTCCTCCTTTTAAAAGGCTGAACTCTGACAGCAGCATCCACTGTCTGTATGCACAGCTGCAGCTGCTCCGCCCGGCTGTGCTGGGAAAGGCTGCGGCTGTAGAGATGGTTAGTGCTCAGACTACAGCTGCATTAGTGGTTGAATCTGTGATGCTATACATATGGCTACCACAGTTACGTTTGCCGTTTAGTTCTTCATTACAACTGCTCTGCTCTCGATTGAGCATACGTTGGGACAGCATGCGAGCCCTCTTTTGACCACGATGCAATTATGACAAAGCAAAACCCAGAACAAGAAAATTCCTGGCCACACATTTCATACCAAAATCAATAAAAGACAGCAGCCTTGACAAAATATTTTGTATTAGCTGCACCGATCAAATCTACCACAAAGTGGAGCTGTAGTTACATATTAAAATGGTTGGTACAAAATAAGGACTTATGATTGTCTAAAGGTGCTTGTCTACATTTACATTTCGTACACTGTGATGCCTGTGCCCCAGAATTTTCTTTGCCATTTTCTGAAATAAAAAAGTTACTCTTTGATTGATGGTGCTTTTAATGTGCCCCCTCAGAATATAGTGGTCTTTGTTAGTCATTGTCATTCCTGTGCTGGTTTACAACTGTAACCATGAGTGAGGTGGCTATTATGTTTCATAAAACCAGATTAATTTCATTTTCTGATTTCAATGCATGAGCAAGGTCTAAGTGATGTCGTGACGTTGTGGAGTTCACAGCACCTATGTTGGTTTCTGACAGTTACCATTCTTGACAGTGAGTTTGGCTTGCTCATATGTTCATTGTGATAGATGTGCTGGGAAAATAATCAGTGCCACTTTTGAATGTCAGTTGCACTGTTTAGGGTGAAACCCATTTAAAAATAAATGAACACACCAGGTGTCACAGTGAGAGAAGAGAGGAAACAAGCAGAGACATTACATCTTTTTCCAGACTGGTTTCCTTTACTCCTGTGGGTAACACTTCCTAAGCATTGTATTAATAATTAACAAATGCATATAACACACTGTAATCCATCTGTCAGCAGATATGATGTGTTTTTATGTGTGTAATTTATAAATAACTCATTTTATATAACGTGTACTGTTAGTGAAGACTCCAGTCTGCAGTGTAGTTCATACACATCACTGATAAACCAGAGGATGTTCAGTAAGATTGGGCTTCGTGATCAAAGAAAATTTTTGTATCACGTCTACACTTCTGTCCGAACTCACTCACTACTTTTGCCATAGTGACAGTTTCGAACTGTGATAATAAATTAATGTTGTGTTTACAGCTTGTTATGTTGCCGTCAAGTGGCTAAACCATCAGTTAATACTCATTTAAGGGATTTGGGTTTTGCCTCTTTGGAGGGGTTTTGCTTAATATTTCAATATGATGTGTAAATAAAAGAGAAAGTCTTTGTCCAGACTGAGTGTTTTTTTTAATTAATTTCAAATGAAGGATTAATTAAATCGATTTAAATTAAGTTTTAATTCATGCTGTTGCAGGAGGCTGATAATCTGAGATGCTGTAAATGACCAGAGGAGAGTGAATGAGTTGATAAATGGGGGGAGTTGTTAAAATGTTTGTGCATGTTACACTAAGCTCAGCTACACTTTTCACCTCACAGACACACACACATGCACAAACGCTAACACACACTCATGGTCACAGATGGAATTTCATGCTGCTCAGGGTTTTGCATTTTTCGCCTGGGCAGAAATGGAAGCATGATCACTCATGTTAATCAACACCTGTCACTCTGTGGTTTGCTTAGGACACACACACACACACACACACACACACGCTTTGGGACACACACAGGCCAGCTTACAGCACACAATCATTTACATACATTAAAACAATACCGGCAATCTTTATTCATAGGACTAGAAAGTAAAGATAAAAAGTATAAGCAGAATAGCATACTCAAATAAAAGTACTTGTGCAAAAATGCACTTAGATAAAAGTAAAGTATTCCCTAGTAAGAGAATATGTTATTTCATTTTTTTGAAGGTTAGGGAATACAAAGAATTCAGGTTACATGATGATATATGAAACTGCTGCTGAATTATAGAATATGTTTTCACTCTGTAACAGATGTGACCTAAAATGTAGCAAGGTTCAACACTTGTGATAAAAAGTAATTAAGTAAAAATAAAAGTACCAATTTTTAAAAATTCTAAAAAAGTTCATTCAGGGCACTCACGAGCTCACCTGGTAGTGTGGGCACCCCATGTACAGGGGCTGTGTCCTTGCTGCAGCAGCCACAGATTTGGTTCCAACCCACGGCCTTTTTCTGCATGTCATCCCCACTCTCGCTCCCCTTTCCACGCTATATCTGTCCTGTCAAATAAAGGCAAGAAAAGCCCTAAAAAATATTTTTTAAAAAATTACAAGTACACACACACATACTATGACTTTTTTTACAGTAACATGTTTGAATGTTACCATTTATTTCCTCCTTTTATTCTGCATTCTTCTCCTATGTTTCCGTGGGTTTTCTCCAGGTCTCCCACCAAAAAGACATGTTGCATATTGGAATGGCTCCTGTCAGGAAAGTCACTGCCTTTGACCGACACATTGACCTGTGGCTGCCCTTTGCTCCTAAAGAGTCAAAGGGGGTCACAGAGCAAACATATTTTGTGTCAAACTGTTCCTATAACATCAGTGCTGTCAGGCCACGCTGACTGTTTTGGTTTTACATGCCTAGGTTAGAGATACTATCTCTGAATGTTGGACTGTAAGACTAAGACAGAGAACGTGAATGGAATTTAATTTGTGTTGCTCAGTGCACTGAAAAACTTGCCTGGCAAGATGTCTTTGCAGAAACAATGTTGTGTTTGCTCTGGCAGAGCTCACTGTAAGTTTTTACTGCAACTACATTTTTCTGAAGAAATACAAAAACTGTTTATGATTTATTCACTGTATTTGGGAAATTGTTTCCAAATGTAATTTTTCAGTTCACTGACCGTTCAGCAATTCTGCAATCAACCCCAAAATATTTGTGGGAAGTGAAAAAGCAGTTTCTAGTGATTTTGGTGAACAGACCTTTTAAAGGTGAGACATGTCATGAGGAGTGTAATATAGCCTATTCTATAGCATATTTTATTGTCTAGTGAGAGACACTATTGAGTGTATTATGGGAAATGTAGTATCTGGTCTTTTTGCCGCCCAGTTGCTGGAAGAAAATGTTGTCAATTGCACTTACAATCCTTTACATTTGCATGTTTTGTACATATCATATCAGTGTTTCGAAAGTGACACAGTTTATGAGCTCTGAATACTGCTGGCTCACAGAAACAGTTGTGATTTGGTGAGTGATTGCTGTGTTTCCAGTGGCTTTTTTGGCACCAAACATGGGAGTTTTGTAGCAACCCATTGCTGCGTTTCCTGCCAGTATAGTCGCACCACCAGTATCTCGGCCTGTGGTGCTTTGATTTTGATCGTTCCTTTAATTAATCTGTGTCTCTCAAGTCCCCCAACTTTAAAAGTGAAACATTAAATCAAATCAGAAGTGTCTTCCTGTATTGGTAAGCGTAATAACAATAAATAATACACTTTATTTATAAAGCACTTTTCAAAACAAAGTCACCATGTGCTTTACACAGTTGATCCTGGATTTTAAACAATGCAGAATTGAGGAGCAGATAAAATGAGGCAATTTTAAGAAAATACAAAGAACGAAAAATGACATAAAGACAATATACTCTCACTGAAGCAGATCAGCAAAGTTGGCAACTAATTAAAAGCCAAGCAGTTTTTGCACTAGCTGAAGCCATGAGATGGCTTTTTGGCTCAGCCCTGACTACACTGTGTTGCTGTAATCTTACTGTGAAGAAATGAAAGCATGGATGACCTTCTCAAGATCATGTTGAGAGAGAGAGGACCTGGTTTTGGAGATTTTGGAGCATTTACTCATAGGCATAGATTTCAGGAGAAAACAAATAAAACCTGAGAGTAGTAGGGGGCTTTTGTTTGACAAAATTAAAGACATTTCAACCATGAATTGAATGCAGAAAAGGCACAAACTGGCGCATAATAATTGACCAAAATGCAAGAAATTAGCTCCCTATTTCATGTGCGTCTACTTATGACAACTGTTCCTCTTTGCTCTTTTGTGATGTTTGAGACAGAAAGAATGATTTCTGATGGATACAAAAGCAAAAATAAACAAGAGCAAGAGTCCCTGTGGTAGCAACCAAAGCCAGCAAAACAAAATGCCAGCCTGTGCTGTGCCAGAGCATGTTCTACCCCAACATTAATGCACCTAATTTGTTTTCATTATGTAATTGCTCGTTGTGATCATCTTGGGGTGTTCCCTCCTTCCCCTCTCACTCCCTTCCAAAGAACACACTACTCCTCTTTCCACTTACATGTCAATCTATCTTCTTACATCATCCCGACTCATCTTCCCTGTCACTGTCCCCCAACGCTTCACCAGTCCCTCTCTGAATCAGCGGTCTGATGTAACTGGAGACTCTGAAGCTGTGGCTTGTGACCCAGTAATTCCTGCCATCCATACCATAAAAGAGGGCTAACCCTGGATGCTGCTCCACATGACTGACATGTGAAATTAAAAATATTACCAAGAGGTGAGTACAGTTTAAAGAATGTAGAAATTCAAATGTATGGTTATTGTGATACTGTAATCTATGAGCTAATCCATATGATAGTTTAAACCTGTTTGCTCTACTTACTATGATACCAGATTTGAAGTGCTGTTTAATGCTTTTCATTTGTAGGTAAACTATTTCTTTAGGTATGCATTTCCGACAGTAAAAATTCCTCACACTGGTTCAGCACGTCTGTCTGATACAGGGAGAAGGGGGTAACGTTGTATGTGTGTGTGAATGTCAGAGAGGGAGGAGGGAAAAAGACAGGGAGCCAGTCAGAACATTTCAAACTACTGTGCTGGCTGCACATGGAGTAGTGTTCAGCACCAGAAAAAATCTTTTCGTGTCTTTGTTGGGACTTTGCAGATGGTGGAGTCAGGCCTCCGAAGGTCTCACACTTTTGAATTATTCCTGTCTTTTGCTCTTCAGTCTCGGGCCTTTTCGTTTGTCATTTCCATCCATCATTTCAATCTGTACTCACTGGATTTCTGAAGGAGGTGATCTGGGTTTCCAGAGTGCTCTGGAGATGCAGAAGACCAGCAAGAAGAAGCGAGCTCAGAGGACCAGCGTTAACCTCACGAAAGCAGCTCATCAGTGAGTAGTGGGGTTAGGTGAGAGGGGCAAGTCACGGACAGTTTAGGAAAATAAAGTCAGTAGCCTCTCATGTGTCTAAAGTTTGGAGATAAGTATTAATCTGTCTGTCCTTTTGTGCCTGTTCACCCTTTTTACTAGCATGAAATAAAATAGAAAGCCACTCAGAGATGTTATTGATAAAGAGGATGTGTTTGCATTTGGAGTGCTGGTTATTTCACCACTTTTCCCATAGATTAGTCTATACTCATCCCTCTCACCCCTTATTCTAACCCACTACCACTTTTGCATGTTGCTCTTCATGCATGCTACTTATCTAACCCTTGTCCATCTTTTTTAATGATTAGTGAAGTTTTGAAAATACCAATTTAAAAACTTCAAGCTGTATTAATGGATATTTTGGAAATGGATTTGTCAATAGATATAAAATTCAGACAGTCCACTCGAGCAGACTAAATTGGGTGTGAAATGGAGGCATCAAAATGTTGATGATTTAACATGAAAGTAAAATAAGTACAATTTAAGATACAGTTACTATAGGCAAGAATAAAATCAGGAGTCAAAAAGTATGAAAGCTGCTTTTTTGAAATTCCACCAATGAAAAGATCCACAACACACCTTTAAGGTCACTGTATGTCAATCAGTGCAGTTGTGGACAGAACATTTATCATGACAGCAGTGAGAGAAAACACAAATCAACAGTCTTGACTAGTGTTTTTGCTATGAAGCGTTTACACCTGTCAGTTTGTGTTTTGTTTGCAGTTAGGTGTTAATGGATGTGTATAGCATGACTCCAGCTGTGCTCCGTATCATTTCCATGTTTTTGTCGGAGAGGAGTCATTTTTCACGCGGTGCAGACAGCTACAATCTCGAAGGTTTATCCCATAAGCCTCTGCTTGTCAGCATGCTTTAACATTCTCTCTCTGATCCTCTGTCACACATATGCACACACACGCATAAATTCAACACTCTAATGCAGAGGTTTTTTTTTTTACATGGGTCAGGTTTGGCTTGCTTTAGCCACCACATCCCATGAGAAGCCATGACACGTTTCTGTGACAGCCTCACAGCACGCGATAGATGGTTTCATTTGAGCATTAGGAGGGACACATATGAAGCAGGGGAGGGTGGGGTCCTCCTTCATTTCCTGCTTTTGGTAACATTTTAAGCACCAGTTTCGAGTGGAAATTAGGGTTGAGCAGGATACTTGGAGGAAATGAGTATCCGGTACATATCTTACTATATAATAATAAAAACTCTGCCTGTGTGGGTGTGTCTGTTCCACGTTTTTCTCCTCACTGACTTGGTCAATCCATGTGAAATTTGGCACAGTGGTAGAGGGTCATGGGAGGATGCGAATGAAGCAATATTACATCAATTGGCCAAAGGGGGGCGCTATAGCAACCAATTGAAATTGCAAACTTTGAATGGGCATATCTCATGCCATGTATGTCTTAGAGACATGAAACTTTGCACAGAGATGCCTCTCCTCATGAGGAACACATTTGCCAGAACCCATAACTTCCGGTTATATAGATTTTCTGCCATTTTGAATTTTTTGAAAACACTTAAAATCAATCTCTTCCTAGGAAGTTTGACCGATCTGCATGAAACTGGGTGAACATAATCTAGGGACCAATATCTAAAGTTCCCTCTTGGCAAAAGTTGGAAAACTTACTAAAACTGAGCTTCTATAAGGCAATGAATATTGCAGAGGGCGTGGCTCATCACATAAAGGTGTATAACATCTCAAGGGTTTCACCGATCACCACACAACTTTGTAGGCATATGACCACACATAATCTGAGGGGACCCCTCCATTATTGACCCCATCAAACAAAATGGGGGCGCTAGAGAGCTAATTTTTTATCTAGGCCTAACCGCCATATCAGTTTTAACTAAACTTGGTAGATATGTAGAACAGGATGCCTCAAGGTGACTGGAGAAATTTAACTCTAATTGGCAACTGGGTGGCGCTATAACAACAGAAAAATGCTTAAAATGCGACCGATCGCTGTGGCTCCCCCTGTGGCCGAGTGTTGTTGTTTTTTTCTAATTTTTGGTATGACTAAGTCATGGTATGGTATGCTGTACTCAATGGGTATGGACTAGTAATGTACATTTTAGATTTTTTTGGGGGGGAGGGCTTTTTGTCTTTATTGGACATAACAGTCTAAGTGTGAAAGGGGGAGAGAGAGAGAGAGAGAGAGAGAAAGAGAGAGAGAGAGGACGACATGCAGCAAAGGACCGCAGGCCAGAACCAAACCCATGGCCGCCGCAGCAAGGACACTGCCCTCATACACTGGACGCTCGTTCTTCCCACCAAGCCACCAAGTGCCCCGTATAGTGTATTCATTATGAGTATGCGTATCATCCAAGTAAAAAGCACCAATGGTCATACTTGTGATAAAGTAAAATCCTCATTTGCGTAGTTGTGTTCGATCTCTTACTCCTGGGATCGGAAATGATTTGAAGCTCAATCCTAAAATTGTTCTGTAAATAGTTTTCTAATAAATAATAAATACAGCAACACTTTATACTTTGTTTTTATATTATAGTGTAGTACTGCTACTATTAATGTCCCTTTGCCCCATGTTATGTAGTATGCCAGTCATCTAAGATAATAACGGTATAGATAATAGTTAAGGTGGCAGTTTTCTAGTTCCGCTTTGTAGGCTACATGCTGTTGTTGTGAGCGCTTTGGTGTGGACTTGAGAAGTTAATCTGCACTGTCGTTAGAGCATTCAGCAGACTGTACTTAACTGCTGCCATCCTCTACAGTAAAGGAAGATAATGTTATACTTCTTTTCCCAGTTAATCATGCCTCCTCCAAGTGGACATATAGATATCCCTTATCAGCTGAAGTCAGCAATATATTTTGTGGGTCAGCCAGCCTCTCGCTGACTATGTGATCAATTTCAGCATGTAAATCATTTGATCATCTTTTGTTGATGACTGGAGTTGAAAACACAGCTGCACACAAATAATCCCTGCGAGTTTCATTCAGACATGGAATTATATTATGCTGTTTGCATGGAGCATAAGTAATCTTGTTACTTAACACAGTGGTCTGAGCAAATGAACCACACAAGAGCATAATAAGCAGCATTCAGCAGGTTCATCATATGTTTAATGCCTTAGATGTGCATTAGCCTGGCCATCTGAAATAAACGGCTAAATATTTCCTCCTTCTCTTTGACACCCCACCAGCTGGTAGCACCCGAGGCTCACTGTCTAGTCCATATGTCTAAAAATGGCCCTGTGTGACTATGACAGTGATGTTTCTGTGAACATGATCTGATCAGTTGGCACCTGTGTGTGAGTCATGTGTCAGGTCAGGTCTAGGACATGCTTGTAAGCCCTATTAAATAGGCTAACTAACAAACAGCAAACTCTTAGATACAGCTTTCCCCAGGGCATCTGGCATTATTGGACCCTGCTGCTGGTCGCTGTCTCGAGAAAAAATATTCATAGATTGCAGAAGAGCGAGTGTAGTATTTCTAGTCCACGAGAGAGGAGAGGGTTCCCCATGACCCTGCTGCTACAAATCATAGACACCTCAGGCCCGTCCTGCTCAGACGCTCTGGGATGTTAGTCATATAGCAGGCATGTTGCCTGACACAGAGAGAGGGAGGGATTGTGCCCCAGCACAGGGACATAATCACCTCCAAATCACCTCCTTACCTCTGGCTTCTAATTAAAATTATGCTAATGGTTTATGGTTTATTGCGGTAACACTGCACTGATGGTTATAAGCTGCCACATTTTGCACACTGCTGTTGAAGTGCCATGGTGAGGACTAAGCATTCCCTGTTTTGATATAATTCCCACCTATGTCTAACCAGATATCCCAGCAGAACACATCATGTGACTGCAACATCTATCGTTTACTCAGGCCATAAAAAAGAACTTACAACACCTACATGGAAATACATCTGTGCCTCTATCCTAAACACACTATGGACCATTTTTGAGCAAAGAAAAGATTTTGAGCATAAAATAAATGCTCAGATAAATGTAAACACATGTTTGCTGTTGTCCACATTCAGCCCAGTCACCAGAAGGAAATGCTGGCATTATATGTTTCTGCAAACCACAGATACATTGTATGTTTCACATCATAGTAGTGTTTCTAAGGTGACATAGTGTATGAGCTGACATTGTCATTGTGAGGTTGAGGGGATGGTGGATGGTATGTCACCTAGGTGAACCACCTGCCAAGCTGCAGACCACTGTTTGAGACCAGTAAAAAACAAAAATAGTTGTGATTTAGTGAGTCATTGCTGCATTTTCCAGCAGACGTTTAGCCATCAAATGTGGGTATCTTGTAGTGACTCGTTGCTGTTTTTCCACTGGTTTTTTGATATGTACAAGCAGTTGTTTTTAACAGAGACATAATTGCATTTCCTGCTGAAACTGTGCCCCCGAAACTTGGTATTTTAAGCCAAAACATGATGTTTTCCTAACCATAACCAAGTTGTTTTGTGCCTAAACCTAACAACAAGTCAACCACAATGTTGTACTGAAAAGTTTCAACATGTCCTCTACATAATATCATGCAAATGTAGCATATCTGTGGTTTGCAGAAATGTACAATGCCAACATTTTGCCTGGCGATTGGGTTTGAACAACTGTTCACATGATCTAGCTCACTGTGAAATTAGCCCAGTCTTAACTTCTCTGAAATATTGACAAACATCAGCGTATGCGTATTCCCATTTTTTGTCTTTTGACCTTCCATTGATCACCTAAGCCTTTACCTAAATCTAATCCTGAATCTCCATCCAATTTACAAATCTGAAAATAGAAATTGTTTTCTTTAAACCGGACCCTAAGCCCATGTTACCCCTAAACTAATCCCTGGAAGATGTGAGGAGTGGCAAAAGACAAGGCCATAAAACTTGAACTGGCTCTCACTGCGATGACGAATAAGAGCACTAACATGACCCGAGATCACTCCATGGCCTTGGCCCCTCAGAGATGTACGAGCAGTAAAATGGTCCATAAATCTTGAAGACACAATTAGACAACTTATGCCGGGTTGTCTTGCACAGTTTGACCCTCTGAGGTATTTTGATGGTCAGTGTTGCGACATCTGCTGCTCATGTGCTTCATACGTTTGTTCTAGTTGTGATAGACTCTTAAAATAGTTGTTCTAGGCCAACACAACACACCACCTGTCCCTATAAAGTAAAACCTATGTAGCTGCTACCTAGTGAGTGACGTCATCAATTTATAAACAAAAAAACGTGTTTGTAAAGTACAGGGTTTGGTGGGTGCCTCAGCAGGAGGGTTTATTCAAATCGTTTGTCTGCCCACAAAATCAAGTTTGAACCAATGAGAACAAACACACAATTTGTTTAGTTTTGTGTTGTTCAATTCAAATGCAACACATAGCTTCATCCTAAACCACTAGAGAGTATTCAGGAATATTGAATCCAAAATGCTTAAGCACATTACTTCTTAAATGATACAGTATGCATTCAGCATGGTTTGCTAGTTTCCTTTATTTTGCATTTCCAGAGAAAACAAATATATTGTCTCTCTTATAGGGCAACAGGATCAGAGTGCATTTTAGAAACACCCTCCACTGGAGTACAAGGCATGGTCTGTTCTGCTCATGAACTTTAAATTTGAACAGATCAAATACTTTCTTTGTCCCTTGTTCAAACAGTAGTTCAAACATTGAATACAAAGTGATGGCCTGAATATGGATGACTGAGCACTGAGCAAACCTATGCTGGGTTAGCAGACTCCTGACTCATGGCATTCATGGGACTGCAGTATGATTGTGGATTATGGCCTGCTACAACCCAATTTCTGGGGAAAATGTTGGCATTGTACATTTCTGCAAACCACAGATACCTTACATTTGCATGTTACTATGTAAGGCATACGTTGAAACTTTACATTTCAGCAACACAAAGGGTTGAGGCACAAAAACGACTTGGTTATGGGGAAAAAATGTTTTGGCTTGAAACACCAGCTGTTCATGGCACCATCCCTGCTGGAAAAATGGCTAAAATCATTAGTTTTGGTCTTTGTTGGTCTTGAACAGTGGTCATCTTAGGAGGCATCTCATAGGTGTCACACCAGCCACCATGTTCTCCACCTCTGGATGCAACACTTTCTCATCCCGGCTCGTCACATAAGGCTGGTTTGTCAGTGACCTTTCACGTCTACATATATTATGCACTAGGTATCCTCCTGCATTTACTGTTGACTTTCTGGGATGCTGGGATTTCAACAAAAGCACATGGTTAGGTTTAGAAAGAAACATCATGATTTGGGTTCACATCCATACGGAAAGCAAACACCGGGCTCCCGGGTGAAAGTCCAGGTTTTGTTGGACCTGTCTATAACCCCTCCCTCCCACCTTATACTTTCCAGCTCCTTATATTACGCTCTTACTAGCAGCGTTTCAATCTGACATCATGGTGTATCATACTGCTGCCACAGGTGCCATCCAGCTGCGTTATGAACTGACACCACCTGTCCGTGTATCATACTGCCACAACAGGTGCTGTCTGGCTGTCATAACACCACAAAAGGTTACTTCTGGCCGCGTTACTGCAAAAGATCGCTTTTGGCTTTTGGTGTCAGATGCCAAAATCATTGACAAAGGGGCAGTATTTACCAACTTCAGGATGAGAACAGGCTGCTGGACGACAACATTAGCTTATATACGACATTGGTTTAGAAGCAGTGATACGATACGTATGAAACGTGCAACATATTGTGTAACGTGTGGAAGTGGAAGGTTTGCATTGTATGTTTCTGTAAACCTTCCACTTTCAACCATGGACTCTCCACTTTGCCACTCTTTCCATTTGTCTTCTAGGCCTTCCCCATAGTTAGGGTTGAGCCATTAGTTGCATGGAACAGGTATCTGTGACAGATAATATACTTAGTATGAGTGCGAGTATCATCCAGTGTTTCAATATCTGTACTTGTGATAAAGGAAAATCCTCATTTGGGTAGCTATGTTCAGTCTCTTGTGATCAAAAGTGATCTGAAGCTCAATCCTGAGGCTGTTCTGTAAATAGTTTTTGTATAAATAATAAATATAGTAACTTCTGATTGACTCATAGTCATTTCTGGCTTAAAATAACAACTTCTGGTAAGGTCCTATCCATTTCCAGTTTAAATTCACCCACTTCAGATTTAAACTCGTTCTGATACAGATGTAGATTATTTAGATACAGATGTAGATTATTTAGTTGGTTGAACAGACACAGATACTGATAATGATGAACACACTCATCCCTACTCATAGTCCTCCATATACATGTACATCCACATCCACCATTCCTTCATGCTTTTCTCCTGCCTTGCCCTCAGAGAGATACCTGACCGAGATTTTAGCAGGTCTTTCCTGGCAGTATGTTGATCCACTATCCACTATCAGAGGCAACACTTGATCTACACGATCTACTTAAGTCATTCATATGACTCAATTCAGGAATGTTGTCTGAGTGTAGAAACAAGTATCAAGTGGGAACACAAGGGCTAAACCACAGCATGTGGTCAGTCCTGAACAAGACTGTATATGTCCAAGATATGTCCGCTGAAAACTGGACAGAATTACTCCTAACTACTACTGAATGAAGGACTCTTTGGTGATTGAACTGGAGATAGTTCAAATACCCAGACGAGGAGTGACAACTTCTACTAGGTGTGATTCAGATAGAAATGAAACCAAACACATGTGCCAGCAGTCAGTATAGCTAAGATTACAGTACCACATTGCAGTGGTCAAGCTGGTGTGTGTGTGTGTGTGTGTGTGTGTGTGTGTGTGTGTGTGTGTGCACGCGCAGTGGCTAGTTGCTAATAAAGTTCAACCCCTGACATTCAGGTTAAGAGGGTCCAGCAGTGCAAACTCATTGCAGAAACAGATGACCACAGGAACAGCCATTTGATTACATTCTGTTCTTTCCATCTCCTCTTTCTTTCTTGTATAACATGCACATTACGTAATTACACTTTGCAGAGTTATTTTGGTATATCTAGAGTCATTATCAACACAGTTTCTCTTATGTTTCAAATGTCTTAGTACCTGGTCATGAAGAAAATGTAACAACTGTACATTTATTTGGAGCCTTGTCAGGTCAAAATGTTTGAGAGGTGGAAACCACATCTGTATCTAATGCACAGCGATAGGCTTACAAGCTCTATGATCGTGGAGTTGTTCTATGAAATGAAAATATTAATTTATTGGATTCTTCTATGTCATTGTCTTTGTAAGAAAAAGACTTAGAAATGCTCTGCTGTCAAAATACAATGAAAATGAAATAAAATAATTAAATAAACAAATGAAATGAAATAAAATATAAAATAAAATAAATGAAATAAAACAAATAAATAAAATAATAGATAGAGATAAATGATAGATAGATAGATCAGTTAGATGTCTATGTGGTTAGCACAAGCCAACACAGCAGCAGCGGCTAACATCCACCATCGAGCTGTTAATTGGGCCCTGTCCAAATATCCGCACTTGTGCCCTTGTGCCTCTTAACTGCGCGCACCCGCTAAGGGGTGCAAGTGCGTAGGGTGTCCCAGTTGTCTTCTGTTGTTATCAAAAGGTGCAAACCTGCGCCCTTAATGTACCCCTTCCGAAAGTGTGCATTAGGGCTGACCCAAAAAATTCGAAGCTTTGAAGCTTCGTTCGATGGCACGGGATTCGATCGTGAAAAAAAAAATCGAAGCTTCGGCGCTTCTTTTCCCGTTTTTTGGGGGGAGGCCTTAAACACAACACTAACCCCCACCAGTCCAATACTGACAACGAGCGCGCTCGGAGCTGCAGACATGTCCGAGAGGCCATCAGATGTGTGGTTGCGCTTTAAAATATGCCCCGACAACCCCCAGGAACCAGATTTGCCAAAAGCAATTGGCATATCACAACTCAACAACAAATCTGGGAAATCACTTGAAAAACGTAAGTAGTAATTAAAAAAGAAAAAATCTCCGACAAGGAAATAGAAAGCCTGACGCACAATGGAGACCTGCTATTATCCTGCTTGAACACAGACGACTAAATTCTTTCAACAATGTGACTCAAAATAATGATAAAATAGGTTTTATTGATGTAAAATATGCATTTTCCAGTTCCACCGGTCTGCTCTGAGTCTGGTGTCAGAGACACTTCTGATGCTCTGAGTTGCGCATCTGTTTGATTGTGCTGCAGTATGCGCTGAGGGTTTTAATTTAGTGTTCAATCAAAAGTTAAACACTACTTATCACCGACCATTAGTGTTTTTTCGTTTGTGAATATTTTCATGTTAATTCTAGTGCTAGAAGAAACTATGTTTTCGCCATAATTATTATTATTATTTTTTTATTTTTTTAACCCCACCCCCCTGTCGGCGAATGCTTCGAATTAAATTCGTTCTGAGCTCCGAAGCTTCGAATGTCCATAAGTGGATTCGAAGGTCAGCCCTAGTGCGCATCAGACCTCACTTTGCTGAAGGATTTTACCCAGAATCCTCTGTAGTGCCGTGACACCCTAACACTGCACAGCTGGCCGGTACAACTCACCATCTTCAAACGGTAACTGACGTGTCTGCGAGCCATTAACTCCAACTGACAACAACCGTTAGAGGAACATAACATCAAACAACACGCTATGTGGACTTAATAATACATGACAGGGCGTTAATAATGAAATAATATACAGTTTACAGCTGACTGGAGGTTTGTATGACAGTCCACATCACTTTACAGTTTTGATTGTGTCTTTAATTATTATTATTTTATTACCGTATGTCTTTATAGTTTATTTTATATCACAATTTACCACAATTTATCCAAGCAAAAAACGTTTTAATAGGAATAACGGTAATCTAGGCTACGTTAACAGTAGAGTAAAAAAAGACGTTACAGCTAATATACACATTATTAACAGGTAAATTCAAGAATAAAATTTAATTTAATTTACCTGTTGGTTTGGCATCAGCATCAATACTTGGATCTGAGGGTTAGTGACGTGTACACAACTGTCCCAACTCTCCTTTTTAAACAGTGTCGGTCCCTTGTGCACTTACGCCCCTAACTACACTTTCGGCAAGTGCACTTCAGGGAAGACTTCAGGGCCCAAGTGTGGGTATTTGGACAGGGCCTCGGTCCCAACAATCTCACACCAAATTGTCTCAACCCCGTTGTTAAATCCATTTATCACCGTTAGGTAATATTAGCTATGTGTTTTTACAGTTAGCCCTGTCACCTTGTGTGTGCTGGCGGACTCTCACAAATTGTCCTTTGCATGGAGCTCACACTCCTGCAGCAGTCTCATGTTGAACAGAGTGAGAGCAGGGCAAGGATAGGCTGAGCAAATCAATATGCTGCATGTGGTTTTACAATGAAATAAGATTTTTCATACTTTTGAAAAAGTAAAAAATTAGAGAAGTTATGTTCAGAAACACCTCCATGGCAGAAGTGTTAAACACTTGCTGTTGATTATTAACATTACTGAAGCTCCAAGGCCCAAAAATAGAAGAAAGAGGGACTGATGCGGTAGAGGATGTAGGACAAGCAGGTTAATCCTGATTATGTTTATCAACCAGAGGCAGCTAAAGTTAAAATGATGGCTAATATCAAAGTATGGAGGAATTTTTATAACCTTATCTGTCAAAATTATAAACAACAAGAAACACAACCTCTGTAATAATGTATTACTAAACCTTGAATGTTTTATATGTTCCAGCCTGGAAAAGTTATTTTTATGTGCCTCACATCTTTCTAAGGGAAAGTCTGCACGCAGTGGGTTGCACAATGTGGCGGCAAACCAGGAAGCAGTAAAACTTTTTTTGGCCATGCTGGAAGAGCAATTTATATTTAAGTGAATCTTGGAGTCGGGTACCCAGTTCTTATAACGCATCCACGGTCAGCACAGTCCAAATGGTTTACTATTAATCAGTTCACCTAAGTTGAACTTCCCATAAACATATCCACTTATTGAGCTGATTATATGAATTTATTTTGATTAAACATTTTGTCATAAATGCTTATTGGAGTGCACCCTGAGACTTGAGTATTCAAATTGAATTCCTGCTGATAAAAAAAATGTATGGTCCATTTCCAAGCTTTCCTTCCTCAAACTTTCTCTGCTCTTTCCATCTGTATGTCTCATCTGGCTCTAATATAAACAGACATAAGCAACATTTCTGCACCCCTCCACCTCATTTTGTCACCTTGTTTTCTCCTCAGTCTCACTGACAGTAAATCAGTCTCCCCTTGCTGGCTTATCATAGCAATGACAAATTACTAGCATCCGCACAGGCTATTTGTGCGTGTGTGTGTATGTGTGTGTGTGTGTGTGTGTGTGTACAAGTGCAGACCAAAGTGAAATGTTACGAGCGTTTTGCCAAGCATAGACAGTGTTGTGTAATCATCACTGGGATTTCCATTAAGCAGCTAATGATTACATTGGTCTGTACGGAGTGTTACTTATGCTAACATCTACCAACAAGTTCTTGGCGGCACATTCAGGTATGACTGTGCTTGATTAACACCTCAAAACCAGCCCCTGCCCAACAAGTTGACTCCATTCATTCATACATACATTTTTGTCGTGGTGTGGTGAAGTTTGACAAGTACTGTATATTACAACAAGGAACAAATAAGTCACCTCCCCTTTAAAAAAATTACATATATATGGAAAAAGAATAACAATCTTTTTCTTAAAAACAAGTGTCCCTGTCAGAGGCGCAAAGTAATTTCTAAATCTGATAGACCAACTAGGACTCATTCCAAAGTCAGATGCCAATGAAAGAAAGCCATACTTTCACATTGGCATGGGAGGAAATGCAGACGGACAACAATGTAAGTTAAGGGGCCAAAGTCCAAGTAGGGCAGGCAGCAGGGGTGTTGGTTAGGTCCAACAATCACTGACTTTCACTGAGGAGGCCACTGTTTGCTTCTCAAAGTAAAGCCAAACCCAGGCTACCTTGCACGTCATATGTCGACATGGAAAATCCACGACCAAGCAGCGATATGTGACGAGGTCAGAGTGAGAATGTGCTGTATAGACATCTGTCCATCCATCCATTTTTGTAATCGCTTATCCTCTTGAGGGTCGCGGGGGGGCTGGAGCTTATCCCAACTGACATTGGGGGAGAGGCAGGGTACACCCTGGACAAGTCGCCAGACTATCACAGGGCTGACACATAGAGACAGACAACCATTCACGCTCACATTCACATTTACAGCCAATTTAGAGTCACCAATTAACCTGCATGTCTTTGGACTGTGGGAGGAAGCTGGAGTACCTGGAGAGAACCCACGCTAACACGGGGAGAACATGCAAACTCCGCACAGAAGGGCTCCCCAGGAACCCTCTTGCTGTGACCACTACACCACCGTGCCGCCTGTAAAGACACGAAACCTCTAATTTTTGCTCTTTCTTTCAATGAAATTATTGATTTAGGTATCACCTTGATGTGGGTGCTGCAGCCTGTTTGCAGCTGATATTAACATGCATCTTGGGCAGTGTTGGGGAGTAACTAGTTACATGTAACTAGTAATTAAACAACAAAATAAATGTAATTGTATTCAGTTACAGTTACTGGGAAAAAATGTGCAATTTAATATAATCTGTAACCAATATGTAATGCAATCTGTAACCAATTACATTTCGAAAAATATGCAATTTAATTACAGTTACTAATCAAGAGGAATACCCTCTTTTGGCATTGCCTATTTACAGACATATTTCAGCTTTATTGCCTGATTTAAAACATTTGTTGGAAAAGTAAGGAATCAAATGTAATAAGTTACATTACTTTGATGAGACAATCAAAATTACTTATCATCGCATTACTTATCACAATTTATATTTTAAAAGCAACCTACCCAACGCTGATCTTGGATAATCCAAACCCAAGTGTACAGCACTAAATACATTAAACAGCCATTTAGATGCATTATGATGAATTCACTCAAACTACTTGCTGAGGTGGTCTGTAACTCATTTGACCACATATCTTTTGAAATGCAAATGTGCCCTGATGCATTTCTGGCAAAGACATGACAGCAAAACACATCATCTGAATTTGATATTAAAGACAAATGTTTTGACAGATTGCAAAAATGAAAGGCCAAGAAACTCTGTGCATCCAGAGTGAGAACAAATGCTCAGGCCGCTGTTTTCTGTATGTGGTGAATTATATTAAACATACATCTGACATTATCTGATAATGCTTTGCTGTTTAATATTTTTTTGGTCAACATGTTGTAAGGCTATAGGCCTGTATGCCCCACAATCAGATGGGCCCTTGCCCCCTTTATGTATAACTGTAATCAGGGAATCCCATGTCCCATTCCCTAGTGCCCAATGTAAAGCTCTATGTAAAGTGGAGACCCATTCTTACCTTAAGTTCCTTATAAAGCTCAGCTGTTTAACCATCACTGTCTGGACTCTTTCCTGGTTTTAGTTTGTGAATTGCTTTTTAATATCCCTTCAACTGTAACTAATACTGTAAGATTTTAGTTTTGTATCTCAATCACTTGTGGTAAACGTCGTTTAAGCACTGAACTCTTAACCTACTAGCACGTTATGACGAGTGGGACGCAGTGTTGTGTTACCATCCATCATTTTGCCATATGGAAGGAGACATCTTGAATTCTAGTGACAGCAATACTTCCAGTTGTACTGAGAGAACTAACTAGCATGCTAGCTGGTAGCTGGCAAGAGTGTGGATGTAATAACTGCTTGTGGGGCCCTTTGACCTTCTAGCGTTAATAGGCAGCAACAAAATTTTTAAGATGGCCTTTTGTATTTATAGCCCTGGGAATAAGCAATAACTTTCAAATCACCAAATAGTCATATCTGTCTTGAATTTAATTAAAGGAAGTTTCACCACATCACATCACCACGTCTTCAGGAAAGTCAGGGTACCATGAAGTGAGAGCGATAAGTAAATTCAGCAGCCATCTGAGTAGCCATGATCCTGCAGTTTTACCACAAGTGACCCCACATGAATAAATCCAAAGATTTAAACTCTGGATTCAGCATGACATGGTCACCCAGTCAGGTTCATGAACTCCACTGGCAACAGCCTAGAAGCTGTTTTCTCAATCTGATCCAACTGTGGGCCACGCACACGATATCACTCACCATAGTGCATGTATCATCTTTGTCACATGCTCCGACTGTTGCTTGCTCATCACATGCTCTCTCATATTTTGCCTCCATTCTCCATTCCAGTCACTCAGCAAGTTTGCTCCGTCTACACCAGGCCAGCCCTGCCCAGAATAGTTGTTGGCCCACCATTTCTTTATTAACCTAAAAATGTGAATGGTAATAACATAAATTCTGGGAGAGGCTGTTGATGTGGTTATTAAGCAGGAGAGAAGTTGAAGGAGTTTTATTTATGACTGACAAATGTTTCTCTCACCTCCTCCATCACACTAGTTGAAAGAGGAGAGTGTCTTAACAGGCACGTGTGTGTGTCTGTGTGTGTGTGTCTGTGTGGGTGTGTGATATACTTAGCATCACAGTCCCATAATACTCTAAACAATTTTAACTTTGTTAATTTTGTTTCAATTTTATCTTGTTTGTGTGAAGTGAACTTTGAGAAAGCTCTTGTGAAGTGTGTCCACACACAATAATCTACAGGCTTCTCCAAATGTTATTTTGCAAATGTTTTTCAGCAAGACAAAGCATCATATTTGGAGGGGAAATATAGGCCCCTAAACATACCATATTTACAGTGAAGTTTGGACGCATCCAGTGGTGTAGTGGTAGTTGATGAGGTGGGTGTACTGCTAGGTAGATAGGTAGGTTACCCATGAGGAAGTGGGCATACTCTCCTATATTTTACAATGGCTTTTTAGCTGATAGGTGGGTATACTGTCACTGGATAGAAAAAGAACTGGGTATACCCCGTATACCTGAGTATACCTTCCACTACACCACTGGACGCATGATAGTATGGGGCTGTTCCTCCTCAGCACAACCCAAATTATGAGAAAGTGAAGAGAGCCAAAATGTACCGGAAAATTCTTGAGAAGAACCTGTTGCCATTTACCAGAACGTGAGGATGAGACACAGCTGGAGTCTTATAGCAGGACAATGATCCAAAACATACCAGCAGTGGCCTACTCTTGGCTCTGCCGTAAACAGAGGAGCGAAAAACAGAAAACACTTTAATCTGTTTCCAGCCTCAACAGTGCCAGATCTTTCAGTTCCAACCGTCAAGATATTTTATTCAAAGTATTGCTATACAGGAAAATGTTTTAAAAGAAACACCTTTTAATATACCCCTACTACAATAATTACTGTTCCCCCATTTCCTAAGGCTAAAAATGGATTTTAGTTTCATTGAGCTAAAGACAGAGTGGGTGGAAAGTGAAATAGGAACCTGCACACCAGTAAGGAATCATTTTTATAAAATCTTACTGATTTCTTAAAAGATCAAAAAGATTCCATAGGAACAGGAGTTTACATCCCATGATTTCAAATTCATTTTAGGGAATAGAATTACAGATAAATTATAGGCTGCAGCTGAGATGATGACAGCGATTGTTGGTGTTTAGTGGGTGGACGAAGTGAGAACAGATAGGGTGATGCTGTGTATTGACTCTGCAGCAGTTCTTTTAAATTTACAGACTATGAAGTCAGTCAGAGGAGATGTAATTTTTTTCAAAATTTCAATATGTATTTAGAATTCAGAGATTGGGACTTGTACATTTTTGTTGACTTTTTGTTGAATAGAATATAGATTTTTCTCACTATTTCATTATTTGTTGTTTAATGTTATTATTATTATTGTCACTTATTTTATTTTTCTTGTTTTATTTTATTTCATTTCATCATTTTATTTTATTTTATTTTATTTTATTTTGTTTTGTTTTATTTTATTTTTTACAGACTAATGTAAACTGTATCCTGTTGTACATGCTCCGATACGCTAGGTGGCGGTATACACCTAAAAGTTGGTACTGCAATCCTCCGAGGAATCCGTAGAAGAAGAGGAATCCCGTTTTGTCTAATGGCGCTCCGCAGCCTGATATTTATGACTTCGCGTTAAAAAGAAATCAAGACTTTCCAGCACAACAAAGGCACACATCGAGCCACGGTTAAAGGTATTTATTGAATGTGTTATGCACTCGGAAAAAATACGAGTGGACATTAAATGTGACGGAGCTGTTAATGATAGCTCTCTTGGTAGCTAACGTTAGCTAGCTAGCAACTGAAACACCCAAAATGGCTGGTATGGAGGGTGGCCCTGTATCTCCCGATTTAAGTCATGATTTGTCCGAGTAAATGGATTATTTCATACTCAGTACACAATATGTGCGTATATATCCATGCGATTTATGGCTTCTATAGACTGTAGGCTACGTGTGCATTTAGCTGGTTTTAATTTAAATGGCATACGGGTGCTGTAGCTTCAGTCTGGTTCAGACACAGGTGTCCCAGCTACGCAGGGATTTCAACGCGACATGCAGGGACATTCGTGCAGCCGGAAACGCAGTAACGTTACTTAATGGAGTTGAATGAGCACTTGCGCGGTAGTATAACAGCTCAATTTACAATCATATCGTTGAGTTAATTGTGTGCTTTAAAAAGGGAAATGGGTACGTGTTTTCTTGTTTTCATCTAAATGTGGGTAATCTGACAAAGAGACAAGCAACCAAAAACAAGTCTTAATGCTGTCTTTCTTTTATTTCGATTTGTTGTGTTTCTCTAATGTGCTCAGTTACAAACTCTTTCTGCTCCAGCGAGGTAAGTGCAGGCTGCAGATCAGACTACAATACACACAGCGGAGAAACAATACAAAACAAATCAACAGAGGAAAAAAGAAGTAAGACTTGTCCTTTGCTTTTGGTTTCTCGTTTATTATAGATTATCCATTTCAAGATGGAAACATAATAAACAGGTATTTCTCATCCTAAAGCCTACAAAGCCTGCACCTTGTGCCATATCAATCACAGTATTAAACTTTAAATAATAATAGTAATATGTGCTGACCTAAAGTGTTCAGCCAGTGACAGAACGCTAACATGCAATTTTCTCTATGTACCTGTCAGCTTAACCAGACCATTAATGCACATGTCTGCCTATAGGGAGTGCAGCTAGATGCTGTGGTTGCTTTTATTCAACAGATTAAAAAGCATTGTGAGAAGTGAGCACTTTTTAATATAATTATATAAGATATGACGAGGCTTGTTGTTGCTTCAACTGCCTCGTTTTCTGTTGAAATATACAAATGTGTGCGATCTTTGTATTAGAGTGATTTTCTAGATGGTTAATGTGACTTTGCATTAGTGAAATTTAGGTGAAGTAGCTGTTAGAGGCATTGAAACCAAACCGACTCTTTGGAGGACTGGTTTGACATAACAATATGCCAGTTTTATAAACATGTAGCTTTACTATAACAGCATAGTAGACGCCCTTGCACCATGTTATCAGTTCTAACACTTCTGCCTTGATTTTTTTTTTTTCATTTATTTACGTTAGAAATGATATGTCAACCTGCATGTGATATAGTCTTCAGTTAAATGTTGCTTTGCTTAACTTTAACTTAGCCTATTAACCTCCTTAACCAATAATTGGTGAGATAATTAGGCAAACCAGTTTGCCCAGCATGCAAGCTCCCTTTTTTCTTAGCTAATATTTGGCAAACGGTTGCTCGGCTTGGTCTGTTTAAAGGAAACGTGTGTGTCCTCAAAGACTGGAGCTACTGTGAACAAAAATAGGTTAAATGTTTAGATCACATGGACCATCATATCTGATGATAGTCTGTGACCAAAACTGTGCAAATACATAAAACTCACCATTTTATTATTTGAGTTTTACTGGTGTTATGTAAAGAAAAGAACAGTATAGTTCACTGTTTGTGTGTTTATTTTGAATGTGTTCCAGGACATGGTAAGTGTGACCTAAAATTTATAGACATGACAATCTAGTGTTACCTGCAGGGAATATTCAGGGAAAAACTGCACTGTGTGCTTGTAGAATTGTTTCATCCTGCTGTAAACATTTTGGCAAAGAGGCATATGCCATATTTGGACACAGTCCACTGTGTTGCAATGTTGAACATGCATTGTAGGCTAGCAAGTGTTTCATTGGAAGAAGGATATTTCTTTTTCTTTTTCTGCAAGGCCCAGAACTTTAGGCTTCCTTTTAGTGTCTCTGTAGGTTAAATCCACATTTGCTGTTTTGCTTTTTCATGGTTTTCACTGATTCAATGTTGCATAATGTTGCTTTGCTTTCCTGCCCTGAAAGAAAAGCACAGTGGCCACACTTGACTACAGCAAAGAGATCTTGAGGCGGACCACATTTCTTAATGCTTTGACAAATTTAAATGGAAAGAAACCACGAGCAAAATGAAGATTGAGTCAACTTGTTTTAAAGAAAAAAAAGTGCGTGGGGGAAAAGGACTTCATCTGAAAGCTACTTGTGAAATGAAAAATTGAAACTTGTTCATCTATAATATATTTTTGCTTTCCACCTCACAGCCTCGCTGTGCACACCGACAGTAATTTGCACCTTGCTCCTACCCTTCGTTTGGAGCCCAGCGCATTCTCCGTCGCCAACACCACCAGAGGGACCCATTTCATATTTGGACCTGTGGCTGGTGCTGCTGCAGTAACAGCTCTCCGATTGGCTCAGATTGAGACTCAGGCACAGATTGCTCTTCAGCAGCTTGCAACTCTAGCGACAATAACTGTTGGCAGCCAGTGTCACAACAACGGATTTGCAGCCACATTACCTCCTCACCTGGCTCTCCTGAATCTTCTCAATAGACAACAGGTGTCAGCTGTTGGATTTAACTTGGACACAAACAGCAAAACTTACACAAACACACAACAGAGTCTTTGTGCTGCTATGTACCACCACCACTCCCAGCAACAAGGGCCACAGCCTTTCTCTAATGGGCCCAGGCCTCCACATCATCAGCCACCTCCAAATCAACATCAGAATCGCTCTCCCTCAAATATGCTGTCGCAGGCGATGGGTTTCCAGTTTCCTCGTCCCACCCAGCTCCCTGATGAGCTAGAGTCCGCCCTGGCTATCCGGGGTGGTAGGGACATTGATCACCGCCTCATTGACCACATGAACCGACCGAACCAACACCAGAACCAAGGCTCAGGTTCTGGGATCAGTCAACATGGAAACTATGGCCCACACTCCTCCGACAATCAGCCTGGCCACCAGCAAGGAGTAGATTGGTCCAACTACCAACCTCCAACTAAACTGTTTGCTAGTCCTCCACCCAGTGCTAGCCACCAGTCTCAACGACACCAAGGGCCTCAAAAGCAGCCACAGAGCAGTCATGCTGGAACAAGCTGGACTGCCCCTGTAAGTGACTCACCATCACCCCAAGCCCGGCACCCCCACGGTGGCGGAGGTGGCAGCAGTGGGGATGGTCAGGCTTTGTACACACCAGAGAGTGCAGGAAGCATCTTGGCTAGTTTTGGACTTTCAAATGAGGACTTAGAAGTGCTGAGTCACTACCCCGATGATCAGCTAACCCCAGATACTTTGCCATTCATACTCCGTGACATCCAGATCAACAAGTCTGGCAACCCAAAAACTGTGGGTTCCACTTCCTCATCCTCATTTCCACGCTCTTCGCCATTGGCCCGTTCACACTCGCCAGAAGTGCCCAGCCTTCTTACTGTTACACAGACAGCGGGTAAAGTCATTGACTATGGCCACGCCAGTCGGGCAAAGGATGAGAGCAATAGTACCAGAGAGACTTTCAAAAGAGAGCCGCTCCCCAGTGAAAGGACAGTTAAAATGTATCCATCCTCGTCGTCCTCATCAGCTCCAAAAGTCGAGAAAACTGAAAGGCGGCAGGTTCGTTTGGAACACAGTGAATCAGGCAAGCATGGAGACCGGGACTATCGCAGGTCAAATAGTGATCATCGCAGGAGCAGTCGGTCACCTGGGAGAGAATTTCCACCAGCATCGAAATCTCGTAATCTGGACCGAGACTACAGGCGTGAGGGACCCAAACCCAGGCCCCCATCTGAAACCGGGAGCGAATCTTCTTCGAGGCGGTCTCTCTCTTCTTCGTCTGGCTCAAAACCATACGGCAGCAACAAGAAGTTACCTACGCCCACCATGATAAGTGATTTCTCAGCTGTGTCTCCCAAGGTGTATCCCCATACCTGCTCCCTGTGCCACACACAGTGTGATGAGGAAAAGGTGAGTGCCAACATGCCCTCGTACCAATGTCTGAAAGGAATCCCTTCAAATTATTAATTTTAGTCTGCAGCCTAAGAGATGAGAGTGATGCCGATGTTATTCAAGTGGTGTTTTGCGGGCTTTGTAATCATCATTGAAAAAAGTAGGTACAGTTGCTCTAAATGATCAAGTTAGCATGCAGCTGGCAAAAACCCATGGTTTTGAATAATTAATGCACTATGCAAGCATACTCTTGTTTCCTTGGAAAGCATTAAAACAGATATTTGTAGCACTGTATGTGACCACCATCATGTTGAAAGCTATAGCCAGTGCTGAAGTGACTTTAGATGCAGCACTGCTAATTGCTGCTAAGGTGGCAGCTTTAAAAACACTTGATTTCACTTCTTCTCATATTTGTTTTGTTCTTAGTGGAATAGTGATTATATTGACATTTTTTACATGCACAAAATATTCCAGTTTTTGCCCTTATTCCAAAAAAAGACAGTATTCCTACACCTAGTTTTTTGGTTATGTGGCTGATAAAAATATTAAATTATTAATTATATGAAATATTTCACTCATATTTCTGTTTACATGCAGCTGTGAATATTCCAATTATCGTGCCCTAACGTCATTTATCACATCAAAATATGGAAAAGTTTTGCATCTTTGCATCAAAATAGGATTTCTTTCCAAGGTTTTCCACCGTATTTTTTGACTGTATTTGAAATCATACCATCAGGATTTCTAAAAACCAACCCAAGCCTAGTCATAATTGTAAAAATCCTAATTATATCCAAACTGAATATGCTGTTTACAAGGCTCCTATCAAATCAGAATATTGTCATATTTAGGAATAGCAGTGGAATATTACTGTGCATGTAAACGTGTAACATTAAGAACGAGTACGATATGGGGTGTGATTGACAGTGACTGACAACAGATGTGGGGGTTGCCATGTGCTCATCCCACCGCAGCTCCACCCAGGCTTTCTTTCCCCAAGTTAGGATGTTCTGACTTGCCCTCAGAAACCCGAGGATGATGTCACAGACACTACAGCCATGTTTGTCAAAAAAACAGCTGTCTGGTGAAGTAGAAAGACTTGAGTTTTAACTGCAAAGGTGTCCCGGGATAAAAAAGGCCAGAGGAGGCCCCATTTATTTGAGCCACCACGTTTGTCCAGGTATTAAATAATACAACTTTGGAACTATGTTTTTCAAATACTACAGTTTCCCAATTAGAAGTTACATGTGCAAGCAATTAAACTTTTTCCATATAACCTCGAGAGGTTTGTGCAGAGGAGAAAAACATACTAGGGCTGTTTTGCTTAATAAATGAATGTCAGTCAGCAAACCTAAATGTATCAAGAAATAATAGGAGAACATATTTGTTACGTACTTGACCAGTCTACAATTTCCAGGAAATGTTCAGTGAAGAACTTAGGCCATTGTATAAATTGCAGTTAAATTAAAAAGTTATTGTACTTAAGCTACATACTTATATATTTATTATTGGACAATGTCTATGAGATACAATAATCATTATTAACTATTTGGACAAATGGTTAATTATTAAATTGGTGTAAAGTGATAAAGGGAATTTTCAGGCATAATAGAAATATTTCCTTAGTTCAACAATAATTACTGTTGAATAAACTCCTTTTGCGCTCTGAGAAAATCCAGTACTCTGGTCTCTGGTTTTGGGATGGAGTTTCTTGTGTTCTCAAATGGTGTTGTTATCGACTGTAAGGAGGTACAATTCTTCACTGTTGTAACAGTAATTACTTGTAGTCGAGTGTGACTGTCTTCATTTCTTAGGTATGCTAAATGTGGGATTTTTAGAGATCTGGTACATTTCGAGACAAGCAATGTGATTGTCTTTCATCTTACATTTTCTGAATAAAAGATGAATTTTTTATAGATCATAGATTGAGATTATAGATTTCATAGTTTCCCCAAATTTACAAAAAATGTCATCAGCAAAACAAAGGTTATCGTCTGATGAATTAACAGTCCCTGAATTATCCATCAGTTGCATGTAATGATCTGCAGAATGTGATGTGGTCTTTGTCAAAATGACTGTAAGGTTTTTAGGTTTCCAACTTAGCCTGTTGGTTTAATCTTATTATTGTAGACTTGTTAAACTTGTTGAACAAAGGGTTTTTTTTTGTTTGTTTGTTTTTATTTTGAACTAAATTGCCATATCCCACACACTGTAGGAATTAGCACATAGGCAACATATTGGTGGATGAGCAAATTTTGGTGTAACTTAGTAAGTTAATCGAAAAGTGTTTACAATAAGAAGACTTAAAACAATTTGTTTTTGTTTCTGCTAGTGATACATAGTGTGTTAATGGTGAAGTTTGATAGTCACACTGAAGACAATTGAAAGTAGAATTGACACAGAACATGTCTACGCAGGGCACGAATGATCTGGTACTCAAGACCAAGCATTGTGTTGTATTTCTGGTAGCAGCTGTAACAAAATTTGAACATAAAAATTGATAATATGCAATAAAAGAACTGGGCCTCAACTTTCAGTATGGTAAAAAATGACCTCATGGAACAAAGGTCCACTTAATCTTTTGCCACAATACTTAAGTCTCTCACTTGAGATAAATGAGTTATCCGATTGCTTAGATTTCTTCTCTTCATTCGTGTGAAATGTGAAGCTAGCGTTGTTAAAGATTGTTTTTATTTGTGTTTGATTTGGATGTCTTCCTCTCCCATTTGTCATTTTTCTTCAGGACTGGGTTGACCATATAAACACCGTCAACCACACAGCTGCCTGCAGAGACCTGCGCAACAAGTGAGAACATTTTTTAATGCGCTGCTGAAGCTGCATCTCCAGTTTATCTTCAGTATTATGTTATAGCACCATAGACAAGTATAAAACAGTATAAACAGTCAAAAAGTATTCAATATGAGAAGAAAATCAAAGGTGTACAAAGTAATTTTGATAACAGTAAAACAAGCACTTGGAAACACAGCCCAGGGATGTTTTTGGCTTACTGAGTGCTTACTTCTAATGTGTTGGCAAACAGCTGCGTACTTACACATTCATGTGACACAGATAACCATGAGTGTTCACTGAATTTGTACAGGGTGTACCTAAGTTCAATATTAACTTGCCTTATTGCCCTGGATTAGCCATCTAGATTCAGAAAGAAAACATCCTGGCTCTTTAGCTTGATAGATGCTTGATCCTCTTCATGAACCATGTATTTACTTTGGGCGTTTAATGCAGCTTCCGATAAGCTTGTTTTTGGGGAAACAGCTGCCTGTTTGTTTTGGGGAATTGGCGTGATAGTATGAGTCAGTCATACAGCTGATGTGCAGACTGCAGAACCAAAACAAGCTTGACGACAGCTAAATCTGGATAGAGCTACAGAGTAAGGCCCAGATCAGACAGAGTGTGTTTTAGGTGCATGGATTGGCTTTTTGTAATCATTTTCAGTGAGAGTGAAGTATTTTGCTCACTTGCCTTGCATTTTTTCAGGCACTTCGCATTTTTGCAAAAGCGCCCTGCATGTCTCGGGTTGAAAAGAACTTAAACTCAAGGCACCCAGAGTCATGGAGGGTTTTTTTCCCCCCATTGTTTAATCGGATGAATTGAGAGGCAGGCCCTCAGTGGTGGCCATGACAATAAGTGGTAGCGTACATGGTTTGCATTAAGCTAACGTTAGCTCACTTTTAATGTTGCCCCACTTGGCAAGCTGCGAGACATATCTGAGCACATTTTAGCCTTAACTACTTTATAACAATTTGCCAACCATAATCAGGCCCGTTGATTGACAGCAGATAGACAAACTGTCCCTGACTCATCCTTAAATAAGCCTTAATCCGACCATCGTCTAGACAGGCCGGGACCTGCTGACAGTACTGCCTGTGATTTCTCTTTCAGAGGATCTCTTTAACCCACAAAGATCTGGGTTTCTCCCTGTCCAGCATACTATTTGGGAACCCCTCTTACCATCACCATCAGTTACAGCCACACCAAGTGACCTCTGCCTGTCCCTTTTTTTAATGTGGATTTCAATCTACAGACCTGTGCAACCTGCAACATGCGCTCTGTCTGATGGGGCCCCAGGTTTTAATTCTGAGTGGGCCTGGTATTACAAAGGACCATTTGACATTACACTGAATATCATTAAACTTATTGCTCAATGCAGATTGCACTTGGTGTTTCTTTTCAAGTACAAGTTTAGGAGTAAGAAGATGTTGAAGGTCACTCTAACGAGTGTTTGTGTGTGTCTCTGAAGGTACCCTCACTGGAAACCAAATCTACCAAGGTTAGTTGGACTCTTGTTCTTATGTTTCTCTGTTGTTAGCTGTGACCAGCAGCCATTGGGAGTCAGTCCTGTCACTAAGCAAGGCCCACACATTCAGATGGCTTGCTTATGCATATACAACCAATCTGACACAGCTCTTACAAAACAGTTTTGTTGGGTATCCATTTGAAAATAGCTCTACTTAATGTTTTAGATGTCATTTATAATTTAGGCTATAGTATGGAAGTATAGTTAATGTTGATGTTGTAAAGCAGAAAATATTGACATAAAGTGGGCACTTAGTACATAGCAAGTTGTTTTCACAACAGTTTTAAGCAGTTGTTTGGCAAATGTTTTAGAATCCTGGAACCATAACCTGCCATGTTGCAAGACATAACACTGTAATGTGTAAATATAGGCCTTTGGGCTACCATATGTCACAGTCTACTTTAACTTCACTGGTTATGTCTGCTAATGAATGTTTTCTTTTATCCAGTCGCAGTGGAAGATACGGCAGCCGGGCTCTGTGGGATCCCAGGGATCAGTCTCCATCTCACACTGTGTCTCGATCCCTCTCTTCTTCTCCTCCCCCGAGTCCTTCTCACAGCAGACACAGGGTGGGCCCCCATTCCCGTAGGCCCCCCATTCCCGTAGGCCGCGCTCTTCACCATCAACCTCGCCACCAATACTACACAGGTAGGTCACATGCTAGAGAGTAGAGAATAGGCCCGCTCTTGAGGCATGATTTCTGGCATGGCTTCCCATGCACAGTGCATTCTCCCTGCACATGTGCACACAGTCAACACTACTATCGACACTACTGTACTGTCTGAGCCAAATGACTCCGTAAGTTTTGATTGGCTGAAGTCTGAATATGTTGTAATTTTATGACTAGTTTACAGATACAGCAAACATTGTGAGAAAGAAGTGCATAACATGCAGCAAAAGTCTCTGTTTGAAATCAAACCACACATGTTGCAGCAATGTTGAATGCATCTCTGTGTTTCCAAAAGTAAACTGCATATCCTGGTTTTATATATATTGTATTTGTGAATTTTTCTTCCACCATTTCTTTTTGCTCTTCTGTACTCCTGATTCATGGCGTGTCTACAGGGGGTGCCTCTCGTAGCGGTTTGAAGCGTCCACATGATGATTCAACCAAGTTCTCCCATGACACCAGCCGACATCCATCCTTGTCTAAGGCAGGTCATGGCACCAGACATGGTCCTTTACAGTCCTCCACCAAAACTTTCAAGAGCGGGACGAAGCCTGGGACCAAGACGACTAAGATGGCAAGTGCCAAGGCTGCTGACACAGTGCGTGTCCTTCACTAAAGTTGTTTTTCACAACCACAGAAACACCTGCTAGTGTGTCTTTAATTAAATATGTTCATATAGCAGCTTTACAGCAGTTAGATGACTCAAAACTAGTGTTTACACCATTCTGTTCTCAAGTGTTTATGTTATTGAAGCTTATGGATGCTAAAGGCTGATTTCAGGCACAATGCTAGAAATAATTCAGTTCTAGTGGCTTGACAAGTTGACACTGAATTATGCTAATTTTACGAAATGAGCAGGTTTTTCTTCAGCTGCTTCAGTATTTTCTCAAACTCATCCACACTGTCATTGTAAATTAAACAAGTAACAGTTTAGTATGTGATTAAAGTAGTAAAAACTTGAATTGATTTGCTTCTGGTTCTCTTAAACTTGATTCCTCCTAAAACTAACCTGCAGTTATTGCTGTTGGTTTCTAGTCTGCCAAGCCTCCACCAGCCAAGAAGAAGAAGAAGGTGGTGACCCCAGCCTCCCAGGTCTGGTCCGTTGCAGAGCGTCTGGTATATCTGACAGGCATCCCAAAAGATGCGTCAGAGCAGGAAGTTACCGACTTGGTGGGGTCCTTTGGCAAGATCAATAATGTGATCCTCATGCCATGCTCCGAGGAAGAGAGCGAGAAGTGCGAAGGGCAAAAGGTAATATTTACATGTAACATGTGTTTACCCTAGTTGTGTTTACTTTTGCAAGAAAGGATTTTTTTTTTTTGGATTCTTAGAGAACAGTTTAAACTTAAAAAATATTGAATAGTAGACAATCAGTATTTTTAACTGTTTTAAAGGCAAGATTGTTTTTGTTCATTCAGTCATTACTTTCAGCTGATATGCTGACATGTAGCAGTAGTACAAATAACTCTGATAGTTGAAGTGTAGTCACAGTCTGTTGATGACAAAGCTGCTTTTATGTCTCTGTTGCAGTTTGCTCATTTAGTGAAATTACAGCAAAAAGAAGCAGTATATTCAATTTGATCATTTCTTTGAAAAGGATTAGGTTTAATATGTTTTCATTGTTAGCCCGGCTTGTGGTGCTAAAATTTATTAGTTAACAATGCTAGAGGAGTTTGGGGGCTCAAAATGAAGCTGCTTGCTCACCGGGGCAACATGAGGGGAGACTGAAGGGTGCCACCAGGTCTCTGCAGCAGTGTCGTCCCAAAACATCAATCACAGAATGAGTGGCAGCACTAGCTAGCTCTCATCCAAACTCACTTGCGCAAAGTGCAGAGCAGCCAAGGCTACCTAACCAGTTGAGACCAGAGGGTGGGCATTGGACACTATGTTTGTGCATTTTAACATAGGTAGCTGGCTGTAGCAGCAAAGCCAACAGAAAAACTGAAAATAAAATAAAAAGCAACACAATTACATTAGAAAACATTGCACCATATTAAAAGACAAAAGCTCCCCCTGTTTCATTTCATTTTGTGTTTTTTATTCTAACAAATTAAGTAGTTTGTTACACGTGTCGGGCTGCCAAAAGCAAAATTAACAGAAACTGACATCCTCAGTGTGACAGTTTACTGTGTTTGTGTTGCAGAGCATCATAATGGTCTCTGTCTGTCCCACATTATAACTTTGTCACCCCCTCTTGTTGCAGGCATCTGTATGCATGTTGAGGGCTGAAGACGCCCAGGCTCTGGCTAACTCCACCAATCTCTCCATCAAAGACCAACAAATCACTGCTTCAGTAGCCAAGGTACCACGTGGAAAACACATGCATGTGGATTGATCGTGTATCCAAAACCCTTTGATACATAAATATCATGACGCTTGCACCAATAACAGCAGACTGACATTTTATTTTTGCCTCTGTAAAGAGGAATTTTTTGATACAGAAACTGTTTGGACCACATGCATGTAATCTCATGAACACTTTCAGTAAACACATTCTATTTATTTGTTTTAGAAACCTGAAGCAGGGCAGTCTTTGGATGCTAACAGCAGGTTTGTCACCGGTATCATCTCAAACATTTTCCTTTTTAATCCCCAAGTGCTGCACACTCACCCGCCAATTTCCAAACTGCTCCAGTTAGACTCAGCTAACAGTATTTCTGTCTTCACAGCAAACCTGCTCCAGGAGCAGACAAAGATGCTGCTGGGGAAGACTTGGGTAAGAAAACAAGAAAACAGCTGCAATACAGATATTCAATACTGTACAAGAAATCCTTTTGATATCAACTGTTACCATATCTAAAACTAAGGCTCACGTAGTCCGGTTTATGATGGCATGTGATGTTAAAAACATATTAATTGTAGCTCTGTTTGCACCTTGGCTTCTCGTCCCCTCCTCTAACTCCCCACTGCAGGAGGTGAGGCTGACCAGAAGACTTCTGATGAGGTACATGATGCATGTAGTGCTCACACACTATAAAATATACATAACAACATTGTGAAAAGAGCTGGTATTTTCACTTAATCCTGGGGCTCAACTGTCTGTTTAAATTCCAGCTTTATCACAAATAATAAAATGTCACTATTAATGTGTTTTACATCCTAATACAATGTCTCCTACAGAAGGGCACGGTGTTGATCGCAGGACTTCCTGAGAGCGACTGGTCAGAAAGTGATATCATCAAGCTGGTGCAGCCCTTTGGGACTCCCTCTGACATCATCCTGGCAACACAAAACGGAAAGGTTGGTATAAACACAGTTGCATCTGAAGCTTTTACACTTTAGTCTATAAAAATTGAGGATATAAAAAACAGTCTAAATGAACTTAAAAGTCAAGTAAAATCAGGAAGGGCTCTTCAATATAAGTATGTTTTAAGAAGGGACCGTTCCAGAGCCTTGGGGCCCTGAAAGTAAACACTCTTTCCCCTTAAGTTTTTAACTGGGCTTCTGAAACAGACAGAAGACCTTTGCTCGTGGACCTCAAAGTATGTCCTGGTGTTCACAGCACTAAGAGGTCAGAGATATAGCTGGGAGAGCTATAATCTATTCTAAAACATACTGGGAGCCAGTGTAAAGAGGCTAAAACTGGAGTGATTGTACAAGAAGATAATGTAAGTCCTGAGTACGTTCTTGCAAGATACTTGGCCTTCTCTTTTCATTGAGGGCTACAAACCAGGTGTTCAATGGAATAGTCAAAATGAATAATCATGAATACCCACAACACAGTACAAAACAAAATATTGTGTGTCCTATGTCTACAGAATCTGTGCATAATATTTTTGCATGTTTTTCAGGTTGTTGTTATTATGTGGCCTGCTGACCATTTTAAAATTGGAATTTATACATATATATTTTTTGTACTCTGAATGTAAATAAGGTGCCAGAGTTCACAAAAGAGCATCAACATAGAGCTTGCTTATCAAAATCTGTTTTAGGGGAGGATCCCCAGGACTCCCGACAGAGGTCTGAGCTAAATATTTATATATTAATTACTAATGTTTGATTATTATGTGGCCCCTGGACTCCTGACATGTTGCCAAAGGGGAAAACAAGTTGGGTATCTCTCTCTCAGTGACCGTTTCCTGTGACAGTATATGTTTGTTGAAAAACACTGAGTTGATAAGATGTTCCAACAGCACAATATTAAAACATTCTTTGCATGTTAGGCACTTGTGTCAGTGCCAGACACGGAGATTGCTCAAGAGATGGTGAAAGTCCACTCCTTCATGCCCATGAAGATGAACGACTCTGAGCTGAAGCTGGTCCACGTCAAACAGCGCGTCGGTCTCAGCACACCGGTAGGTCTCTCATCAATAATGCAGTTCACCACGACAGTATATTGATCATTTCGTCTGCTCTGTTTCTGTCTGGTGTTCTTTGTCCATTATCTTACTTTTGATATTGTATTGTGTTGAACAATGAACAATAACTGTCATTATTACTTCACGCAGGTGGCTCTCTACAATCTTCTGATGGGATCAGCCGAACCACTGGTGAGTATTTCTGTGAATAATTATTCAGCTGTGTTTTGTTCACGTGATGGAGTGTGCTCAGGTTATTTATGTACTGCTTTGCTAAAGCAGCGTGAAGCTTTGGGCGGCACTCTTTAGATTTAGATAAGCAAAGACTCTCTTGGAGTGTGTGTTGTGTAGTGATCTGCGCAGTACTTCAGAAAAACAGTAAATTTAGCAAACATCAATATTTGACATGCCTATCATAGAATTTTTTCAGGGATTTAAGTTGCTGTGAAACTCATTTATTCACGTAAATGAATTCATCTGACTAACTTAAATAGTTTGTATACTTTGAACTGATTTACTGTGACACTGTTGGACTGTTGACGAATGAGTGACAGAATGTTTCTTTCCATCCTGCAGGAGAATGCTGTTCCAGTAGGCTGGAGCTGCCTGTTGGTGATCAATAATGTTCCCAACACACCGTCTGCCTCCTCTGAGGTCCAAAAATTGGTGCGGCGCTTTGGTACCGTCATCAAGACCCTCGTGCTCAACAACATGGTGAGAGCTAGTTGTCTGTGCAGCTGCAAACATGCTAATCCATTATATCCTGAAACTTCCCTGCTCTCATTCAGAGCTATGGCCTGGGTTGGAAATCCATTTTCTCCAACTCTGTCATGTCTCACTTCTCTATTTATAAATTGTGTGTCTCTCCCTGCTCAGGTGGTCTGTGAGATGGCGACTGCAGCTATGGCCTTGTCTGTCTACAAACGCTTCCAGACATTTCCGTGCATCATCCAGAACAACCCTCTGTTCTTCTCCCGCAAGCCTGACCCCAAAGCCAACACACAGACCAAAGTCATCGCTGCATATCTTGATTCATCTGAGGTTGGTGCCGACTGATTTGCAACAGTTGTCAGGAGTTATGGGACATCCGTTTAGGCACAGTTTTATCTACTACTGGGATACATTCCTGTAGCTTTAACTCATATGTAAAAAAAAAATTCTGAATGCATTGATCTGACACATCAATACCTCCTTGTCTCTGATCGCAGGATGCACCTGCAAATGGCAAAGGCAGCCAAGCAGCAGCTGCAGACGAAGAGGAGACAGCACATAAAGAGAATTCCGATCCTCCATTGGAGGGGATTGAAAAAGACGGTGATGAGAAGGAGGAGAAGAGCCCAGAGAGGACAGTTGGTGAAAACAACGCTTTGGGAGAAGACCAGAGTAAAGAGGAAGAAATTCAAAAAGAGGAGCTCACTGATGCTCCTTCTGACACTTTGGCCGCACCGGATGCCAAACTAGAAGCAGATCCGGAGACAGACATGAAAGAAAAATCAGATGTTGAAACTGAAATGGAGACTGCAGAGGAGAACAAAGTGCCCACAGGAGGAAATGATGAGACTCCTGCCGGTGAAGAAACAAAGCCATCTTGCTCTGATGGTGAAACAGCCTCCCAGGAGATGGTCATGCCGGCGCTCCCTAAGGTAAAATATCCTAAAACTGTCACTCTGCTCCTGTTGTTGGAGCCAGACTGTGTAGCTAAGGTCAGAAACCTCAAACATAATTGATATTTGTGACTTCTGACATCTTTTTATCCCTTTTTTTCTACAGGTTACTCAAGAGATGGTCAACGCACTGCTTGTGGAGTGCCGAACAAGAACCGCCAGCAATTCCAACAACGCAGCAGCGTCCACCAATGGAGACCAGGGGAAAACGCAAGTGGATACAGAGCAGGGTGAAAAGACAGCAGAGGAAAAAAAGGAGCCAGTCAAGAACCACAAAGAGGTGGAGGTGAAGAAGCAGGAGAGGGAGCGAAAAGAGAGGGAGGCAAGAAAAGAGAAGGAGACAAGGGAGAAAGAGCGGAAGGAGAGGGAGAGGGAGCGGAGGGCCTGGGAGAAGGAGGAGAGGACCAGGCGTGACAGGGAGCGAGATGAAAGAAACAGGAGGGACAGGGAGAAGAGAGAGGAGGAGAGGAGGGAAAGAGAGAGGAGGGACAGGAAGAGAGCACACCGCGAGGGTTCGTCAGGGTCACGGTCGTCCTTCAGGTCGGATGGACACAGACACAGCTCCTGGAGGGATGAGCATTCTAACAACTCAGAAGCGGAGAACAAAATGGTGAGAAGACAGTCAGGTTGAGAAGTGACAAATTAGAAGTTAAATCTCTCCTTATTCTTATCCCATTTTTTTTTGTCCTGTCATGCATTCAGGCGGAGGGGGAGGAGGAGTGTGATGACTTCCCGTTCAACATGAGTGACTTTGTGACGGTAGATGAAGTTGGAGATGTGAACGACCTTCCTTCCCCTGCTGCTTCCTCTGTTCCCATGGAAACCACAGAGGAAGTGAAGGACGCTCCCTCATCTGTCCAACAGGACACTCCAGAGGTATCACATATAACTTATTCTCTACATGGCCATTACAGTGTAGGGGCCCTAAATTTCCACAATGTAATGACATCATGGTCCTCATCCTGTTTTCTTTTCTAGGAGACGCCCATGGAGGTTACCGCGGAAACAGCATCAGACACCACAGCAACCCTGGTGCAGGCTGATGAGCACGTTTCAGAGTCTGAAGCTGAGAATGTGCTAACAGCTGAGACTGCAGATGATGCTATGTCATCAGATTTATCATCCGGTCCCATCATCATCGCTGTAGCATCCCTCTCACAGGATTTACAGGCCGACGCCAGCCAAACATACATGCCAACATATCAAGCACCTGAGACTGAGATCACACCTGAGACAGATACAGTGTTACCTGAGACAGGTAGAAACTCACACTGATTTAATCTAATTGCCAAGTGAAGGAAACACCATATTAGATTTTTTTTTCTTTAGGTTTGTGTAATAAATTTTGGCCTAAAATTTGCCATTACCTTTTAGAAGCCACGCTGACAGCCATTGTGGACTCCACCACTGAGGATGAACCCCTTCCTGCACCTGCTCCTGAAGCTGCAGCTGTCCCAGCTGACTCCTCCTCAAACAGCACAGCACCAGGAGCAGTGACTTCAGAGAATGAGAAGGATGAGACAGAGGACAGTGCTCTCAATCACGATCAGGCTAAGAAGGAGGAGATGGTGCCAGACAAAACAGAGGAGCAGGAGAAGATGCAGGATGAAGAGGACAAAGAGACGGCAGCTCCTGCTGTGCAGACAGGTATTATCATGGTGTTGTTTAAGTGTGCTGAATACGTTCAAAAAGTACTGATACACAAACGCTAATACACTGAAACCACAAATAAAATTAGCAGCACAAACACAAATTCACTCTCAGTGAAGACAGAGCAGGTTATCTGGATAAGCTCACTGAGTAAAACTAGCACCAGGTCTTTCCCCATCAGTCCCTGTTCCACGTTTTAAAGAGGTCTCTGTCGCTCACAGGAAACCCTGAGAGGCCTGAGGATCAAACAAACACCAAAGAGGAGTGTGTGAGCAAAGAATCCTCTCTTCCTCCTTTTGACCCCAGCCACCCAGTTGGTAAGAATAATCACTATCTGCCATTGTGTTTTCACAGTTGTGTTCATCTGTGTTTTACATGTTTTTTTCACAATATCTGACTTTGCTGATAGAGTTCATGTCGTGTGTGTGTGTATGTGTGTGTCCACAGGTATGGAGTACTTGGTCCCAAAGACAGGTTTCTTCTGCAAGGTGTGTAACAGGTTCTTTACCGGAGCCAAAGAGGCAGAGATCAACCACTGCAAAACCCTTAAACACTACGAGAACCTGCAGGTAAGCAACACACACACAGTTTTATCTGTGGGTGCACTGTGAAGATGAAATTTTCTGTAGCTTTCTCCTCTTCTCCACAACAACAGGCCCATTACAGATTCTGATTGTGTCTGCAATTAATTAATTATATGTTTTGGGAAGACCGAAGTCAGAAGGTTTTATGGTTTTAACCCAAAGTAGAATTAGCATGTGCAATCAAAATCATAGCCATAGAGCTCCCCCAGTCACCAGCCAGCTTGCCTGCATTTTGAGTCCTGCTGTGACAGCCTTGTCGTGAGGCATCGACAGAGATATTGGAATGTAGCCCTGGAAGTACTAAACTTTTAGAGGAACTATTCCTCCTTGAAATCCTCCACATTGTGGCCCCAGAAATCTCTACTCCCCTCGCACCCATGCCTCTCCCTCCAGAGAACTACCAGCAACACCGGCTTATAGAGCTTTAACTTACCTTTTGCAAATTAGAATTGAGCATTAAGCCCTGTAATGTGAATGTAGCCTTACAGAAGTCAGTATCTCCAGACATTTGTTTGGTCACGAAGAGGCAACAATATTCACATCTAATCCAGTCTCCTTGTTCATTCTTTTGCAGAAATACTTGCAGACAACAAAGACAGCGAACGTCACTGCTAAGCCCGACTCCACCTGAATGCAGTTATGAAAATCCAGACTGAATTCACCATTCCCCTCCTTTTGTTTTGTCTCTTCATTTCTCACACAGGGTCCAGATTCTCACACTGATGTAGATTAGTCCCACGTTCCGTCTCAGTTTGAATATGTGCTGTAGATTTTTCATGTGCAATTAATTAAGAGAAATGAGTTTGTGTACAGTGGAAGGTGGCTGTCGGTAAGAAGTGTGCACAATCAATAAAATGTTTGTACTAAATTGTTTGTCTTCACTCACTTACAGTGTTATGTGCTGCGTGCTCAGATAGCGTGGAGTTAAAGGCACAGTTGTGGCATCAGCAGCTGTTTTGACAGGCTTCATTCACCTTCTGTTTTACTGCAAACTACCTCCAGTTAAGTTAAATGATGGAAACTTCTAATGTAACCAGTGGCTTTAGGTTTCCCTTTTGTTCACAGTGACATTTGTTGAGTTTATGTTTACACATTGAGGCTTAGTTTCTCTTGTTTCTTTGGTGTTCTGCTGCTGTGCATCACTGAAAGCAGTTTTTCTAATGTAACTGTTTCTATTTAAAGAGTAATTTAATACTGCATCCACTTTTTTTAAACATAAATAAAATATGTATGCAGCAGCTATCAGTAGATTCTGGTCTAATTCTGTAGTACGTATGCATAAACTAATACAAGTTCGTCGAGCTACCAGAGATCAGAAGAAGGGAGTTACTGACTGAGTTTAGTGTAAGTGGGTGACGTGTAAGAGGGTAATTATCTTAAGTAGTTCAAAAGTAATGGTTTGAGGGATGAAGCTGTTGCAAAACCTGGCTGTTCTGCTCCTGATGCTGTGGTACCACTTGCCAGAGGCCAGCAGGGAGAACAGTCCATGGTGGGGGTGGGTGCATGTGTCAGGCAGCGTTTGTGTTCAAAGTCCTGGATGAAGGGAAGAGAGGTTCCTTAATCTTCACATGTAACACCTGTGCTGTTCTCTGAAGTTAAGTGTTATCAAACCACCTCCACACAACTGAAGCTCTTCCATTTTTTTCAAAGCTAATTCCTCCAGTGAAGCCAGCAACTAGGTTACAATGACAGTGTCTCCCCTAAGGCCTTAAACCCTGAACCCTCAGGGTCTGAACTGACACCACCTAACAAATGTTTGCGTGCGAGAGACTGCAAAGGTTTGAAATGGTGAATGGGACAGCACCCCATCACGTCACCTTGACGAACCCAATATATTTTTTGATTAGAGACTTTATTTTGTGTTCATGCCTTCTTCACAGCTGAGGCACTTCAGGGGTCAGTCCAGGATTTGAATGTCTTAAAGAGTGGACGAGAAGTTGTCAAATCAATTTAGCATCATTAAGCAAAATCAAAAGAAACAGTAAACCAAGTATGTAATATATCCTATATTTGCAATCCCCTGATTTCATTTGTTTATTAAGGATCATCTTAAATCCTTGAATCCTTAAAATAGCGTTGTAAATACCTATGTAAATATATTTAAATTTATTTCTATGTAAATTTAATGTGCCAGGTTAAAACACCCATATTAGTCATGTTCATTATTTTTAAAAACTCCCCCAGGCTTCCCCTGGCTTTCTTCCCCTATGTTTTAACGTCACTGTGCTATGAATTGTGGGTAATTCCTTCAGACAAAGTCTGCAGAAATGCAAACTTATGGAAACTCTGAATAAAGGGCTTAAAATATCTGGAAGAGAACCCTCATGCACTTTAAAAAATTGACAGTAGGGCAGTGCTAAGCTCTTATGCACTTTGCAGGAATGCCCCTCAAGGTACCTGAATATGGAGACTGGAATTGGGCTGTTCACTTTCTGCCATGTTCATTGCTGTTGTATGTAGCCATATTATAAATATGTCAAAGAGTGCTGTTTCAGTATTGTGCGTACAGGCTCAGGCTGAACTGGATTAGCAGACTTGTAGACTTGCGTGTGTCTGCAAGAGCTGAGGACTGTCCAAATCCATAATTCAGCCAGTCTACGAGGGGCCTCAGGCAGACTTTCTGCAGACTCCCAGAGAGTCAGATGGTTTAATTACACACAGTTCATTGCAATTTGGATATGACATATGACAAATTACAGACTAAAAAACAAAAGTTGTTACTGTGTAAAACAATTACTGTATTAAAACTTTACTTGAATCGTGTTGGCCAAAAATAATAAACGGCATTATGACACAGAAATATGTATTAATAATGCCAAATACGTAAGCTGATGACATAAAATCAGCAGTCACGGGTGTATGTTGTATCATTAGAGCAGCAGTAATATGAAATAAAACACCAGAAAAAGAATCCACAGAGTGATCAATACTGAGCAAACTGTCTGACAATAGTAACAGGAGTGAATGTAGCGAGCCCTGAAGCTGCCATATTCTTCAGTAGCACTTCATCACTATGTACAGAAACTATAGGATCACCAGTTAAGCAAGCATACAGGTTTGTACAGCAGCAAGTGAACCTTGGCTTTGACAGTGAGGGAAACATGTCAGCAGCCACCTACAGTGCTTAAGGTAAACTACGCTGATTTTGTAACACTGTTGAAGGTTATAATGTTTGTATCTTGATTGCTGTCAGTCCCTAGAACAGGCTTAACTGGAAAAAGTATCAATAAAAATGGTCTGTTTCTGTTTGCCAGCACTATTCTCACCATCCACTCCTTTTAACCGTGACCCAAAGTGTCACTTGTACCTTAAAAATAGAAATTTGGATGCTGTCATTTTGCACTGAAGGTGCTGTACAAACAAATGTTTGTATGTCATTTGCACGTGTTTACAAGCTCACGAATCAATTTAAATTTTGCATGCAACATATTTGCATGAGATGTGGGAGGTAATGAATGCTCTGCGGCAGCCTGGACGTTTGGGCAGCCCAACACTTTTGAGCGCTCTCTGGACATTATTAGCTTGTTAGAGCTCTGGCTTGTTCACAATCATTGTTAGGAAAGGACAGGTGATTCAAATTTCAAAGCTTTATAAATACTCTGACTCCTCAAACCTTGTCCCAACAATCAGCAGCTATGTGCCCCTCTAAACAGCTGTCTAGCACCATGAAAACTAAAATGACCGATGCCCACAAATCAGGACAAGGATATAAGAAGATAGGAAAGAGTTTTGAGGTGGCTGTTTCCTTAGTTCGTAATGTAATTAAGAAATAGCAATGTCAAGTTGAGGTTTGGAAGGCCAAGAAAAGTTTCAGAGAGAGCTCCTCGTAGGATTGTTAGAACAGCAAATCAAAACCTTTGTTTGACTGCAAAAGACCTGCGGGAAGATTTATGACCTTCATGGAAGAGTCATCAGAATAACACCTTGTACGTTTCCTCACCACAAGATTCAGCAGCAGACGTTTTCAAAGGAACATCCAAACAAGCCTGATGCTTTTTGGAAACAGGTCCCGTGGACGGATGAAGTTAAAATAGAACTTCTTGGATGCAATAAACAAAGGTATGTTTCACCTGTCCAACTGTTAAATGCGGAGGTGGATCGATCATGCTTTGGGCTTGTGTTGCAGCCAGTGGCACGGGGAACATTTCACAGGTAGAGGGAAGAATGGATTCAGTCAATTCCAGCAAATTCTGGAGGCAAACATCACAGCATCTGTAAAAAAAGGTGAAGATGAAGAGAGGATGGTTTCTACAACAGGACAATGATCCTCAACACACCTCAAGATCCACAATGGACTGCCTCAAGAGGCGCAAGCTGAAGGTTTGGACCTCAGAAGAGCAGTGCATGCAAGACAGGTCATGAATCTCCCTGAACTAGAAGCCTTTTACAATGAAGAATGGGTGAAAATACCGCAACAAGAACTGAAAGACTCTTAGCAGGATGCAAAGAGCGTTTAGAAGCTGTGATACTTCCCAAAAGGGTCGCTACTAACTACTGACCATGACGAGTGCCCAAACTTTTGCCTCAGGCCCTTTTCCTTTTTTTGTTATTTTGAAACTGTAAAAGGTTGAAATTAGAGAGTAGTCTTGCTTCAAATATTAGATGTGGCTTTTGGAAATCAGTTTGTCTTCTACTTACTTAACTTTTCACAGTAAAGGAAATTTTGATCAGGGGTGGCCAAACTTTTGCATGCCACTGTAAATGTACCAATGTGCTGTGATTTCTCTTTTGCAAATTGAGTTCTTTAGAGTTCTGCCATGTTTCATGTGGCGAAGAGGTGTCCACAAGGTAGAGAGAGGACATTAGTCAAATAACCAGGCATGCAAAGTGTCATGGATAAAATTACTCGCATGTTTTTGATCCGAACCAGGTGCGAGCTGCTGTGCACAGGAGAGACACCCATATCCAGCAGGTAAGTGTTTTCAGTTTTATTTTTTTGACATATCTGTTACGTAAACATGAGTTTATTTATCATTTAAAAACCAAAAAAAAATACATTTTATGTCAGAGTCAGTTTTGTTTATAAAGCCCTCGGTGAGGCATAGGATACCCTGTGTTTATAGCTCTAGCTCTAACTTTTTAATGAGGAAAAAATGGATGAAACCCCACTTTCACAGACTCATATACACATTTCAAAATCTAAAAATATAACCCCAAAAAAAGACAATTATATATACAGAAATGCAAGCTGTGTCCCATGTCTTCTTTGTAAGACTCCTCTGCTTTTTATTTTCAGGTAACTGATCGTCAGAAAACAAAGGGATAAATGGCCAACGATTCCTTGAGCTTCGAAGGGTTCATTTTTATTTTTACTGGCTCAGTGGACCACATGATCAGCATTCCCGTGAACTGCTGGGCTCTATGGCTGATTGTCTCTGGGAAGCAGAGTCTCATCGAAACTGAACTTTTAACTCTCAACCTGCTAAGCACGGAAATTGTGTGTTCTGTGTGTTTTTTTCTTTCAGTGCTCCGAATATTTTCTGACCCTCTTAAAGACTTTTATCAGGCTGTGGCTGTGGTGGAAAGAGCTCTGTTCCAGTGCCACATCTGTGTCGATCGCTACTTGGCAGTTGTTCATCCTGTGGTGTTCATCAGGTAACTAAAATTATAAAGACTTACATCTAGGAAGCGCATTAACCTTGTTAAAATGAGAAAGTTCAGTCACCAGAAGAAAATGTTGGGATTGTACATTTCTGAAAACCCTGAATATGTTACATTTGCATGTTTGATATGTATCATATCAACCTTTCTAAAGTGAAGTAGTATATGAGCTGACTTTGTCATCTGGAGGTGGATGGTGGATGGTTTGTCACCTAGGCGAGCCGTATGCCAAGTTGCAGACTACTGTGCCACACCAACAAGCCAACAACAAAACCAGTTGTGATTTCCTGAGTCATTGCTGTGTTTGCTGCGGCTTCATGGGCATGAAAAGCGGTTGTTTTTTTAACTGCTTTTCCAGCCTGGATTGTGACCCACAAACTGAGTATTTTAAGACAAAAAAGTCATTTTTCAACAACAACTAGTCCATACCCATTGAGTGCACAGTTGCCCACGTACAGTTTCACATGGTGTGTGTTTGGGATACAGGTCATAGGAAATTGCAGATTAAATAGTCAACTGAACCCATTAAGAAGAGCAATGTATTCAGACAGTTTTTGTGAATTTGATAGTACGATTGCTTTATCTTACTATATAATGACGAAAACTCTGTCTACCAAGTTTAGTGAAAATAGATATGGCGGTTAGGCCTAGATAAGAAATTAGCTCTCTAGCGCCCCCATTTTGTTTGATGGGGTCAATAATGGAGGGGTCCCCTCAGATTATGTGTGGTCATATGCCTACAAAGTTGCGTGGTGATCAGTGAAACCCTTGAGATGTTATTTATGTGATGAGCCACGCCCTCCGCAATATTCATTGCCTTATAGAAGCTCAGTTTTAGTAAGTTTTCCAACTTTTGCCAAGAGGGAACTTTAGATATTGGTCCCTAGATTATGTTCACCGAGTTTCATGCAGATCGGTCAAACTTCCTAGGAAGAGATTGATTTTAAGTGTTTTTCAAAAAATTCAAAATGGCTGAAAATCTATATAACCAGAAGTTATGGGTTCTAAATTTGTTCCTCATGAGGAGAGGCATCTCTGTGCAAAGTTTCATGTGTCTACGACATACGGGGCATGAGATATGCCCATTCAAAGTTTGCAATTTCAATCGGTTGCTATAGCGCCCCCCTTTGGCCAATTGATGTAATATTGCTCCATTCGCATCCTCCCATGACCCTCTACCACTCTACCAAATTTCACATGGATTGACCAAGTCAGTGAGGAGAAAAACGTGGAACAGAGACACAGAGTTTTCGTCATTATATAGTAAGGTGTTTTTTGTGCCTAAATTTAACCACAAGCTGCTACGTATCTGCTACAAAATAACGTGCAAATGTAATATATCTGTGGTTTGTACATGTACTGTGACTTATGAAATGTATTTAGTGTTAACCTAATCTTTAAGTAGGTCAGTATGCAGATTCACTGATAAAAAATGATTAAGATACACAGTACATACCATCTAACCATCTGTTCTCACCTTACCGTAAACTTCAATTAATAGCCCGGGCTATTATTTGCTTAAATCACTGAAATCAACAGGCTTATATTTGGGACAGGTCTTTAATTCCTTTTACATAGAACTGTTGCTCAGCAAGGATCTGGAAATGCAAAGTATTTATTCAAACCAATATAAATATTACTTGTATAAAAATCAGGCTTCAGATGATATATCAATTATCAATCTTTCATTTGATCTAGCTCTGACAAGCAGCACATCAGAGAGAGAGAGAAAGTTATGGCACTTGAGGATTACGGCACCCAGCATACCGAAACAACACCGCTTTATCCTTTTCAAACAATACTCACTACTCGGATTAATTTTGAATAATAATAAATAACGTACAGGGTAACTGAGGAATAGACACATCATTTGAGATAACAAACAACCCGCTTTTATATATCCGATTGCCAGACCAGGTGTCTATTTGAGACAGGCATTTATTTGTCAAAATGTGTAGCCACACCGGGCTAGTAAATGGCACTGGGCGTTTAATTGATATTTTAGGGTAGTTAACAATAAATCTTACAATAATCCTTTAGGAAGTACCGTTAGCTTAGATATTTTCCTTGTTCCCAGTAAGTGCATCCTCAATTTGTGTTGCACTTGTATTTGCATGTACTGTATAAACGCTACTCTACAGCCTGAGTTCTCTGGGTGTGGCCTCAGGGTCAGTCGCTGCAAGGTGACCTGTACAACCACATTCCTCTACTGGTGACTACAGAACAGTTTGATAAGGTCGTGATAAGCTTGATGGTAGTTGCTGTATTCCTCATGTTGGGTAACTAACTGGTTTTCTTCTTATGATTCAGATACAAAAAAATAAGGGATAGGGGCGCCTGCGTTGCTGCTGTTTGGCTGATTGTCATATGTAAGCAAAGAGAAATTAAGAGTTATTCACAAACATACCATGTGCTATGATCAGGATCCTGTAGACAGTTTTCATGGCTTTCCTTTTGCTTATCTCCAGTGTGTGGACTCTCCTATGTCTTCTTACCAGGGAATGTTACTACATTTTTAGTTTGCTCATTGGCTCTACTGGCCCCTGCACTCTCCATTGAACTCTTCTGCAGTCTGTCCATTCTCAGGATCCTGAGAAGACCTGGTCCAGGAAATAAAGAGGCTCAAGAGAAGAAGGACAGAAACCAGCAGAAGAAGAGAGCTATCAGGATCATCTGTGTGGTGCTGGTTATGCTAGTTTTTAATCTGGTCCCGTTCATTGTATTGCCGTCGGTCAATGGACTAACTCAAATTGATTTGTTGGCCATAGCGTTCACACTTTCCACTGCTGGAAGTTCAGCACAGGGTTTTTTATATCTCAGCAGGTCTGGGAAGCTGCCATGTAAGGGCAAACGCTAAATCCATATTCTGTTTTCTGTTTGTGTTCCTTGCTTCATGTTACTCACTCATGTTTAATCTGCTTCCTGTTTTATTCTGTAGATTCTCTCCTCATGTGTCGTGTCTGGTTTTACTTCCTGTCTTTGTGTGTTTTCCCGCCTGTTTTCTGTCACACCTGTCTCATTAGTCCTTTCCTGTTTCTAGAGTCTTCCCTTCACACCTGTTCTGTATTAGTCTTGTCTGCTCCACCCTTGTTGTTCTCCATTAGTTTTCAGTATGGTTTTTGTTCTGCTTTCGTTTGGACTTTGAGTTGCCTGCCTGTACTGGATGTTTTCAATCAGCTACATTAAAGCTTGTTTTTTGTTAGAAACTCAGACTGTCTGTTGGTCCGCATTTGGGTTCTCCTCTGAACTGACACGTGACAATAGCAGCTAACAATGGATGTGTGATTTACAAGATTTGTAGTTCTCTTTGTATAAGGATGGAATGGAAATGCTGTATATTTCAATGGAAATGTTGTAGTTCAAGACAATATGTCACCTCTCCTTTAGTTCTTGGAAGTCTAATAATAATAAAAGTCTCACAGATTAAAGAGTTATAACTTCACTCATGTAATTGCATTACATTTGTCAGGTTGGCCAGGAACGAGACAATAAAAGAGTGAGAATGGTTTTCTAATACGTTCGGCATACCAACTTCAACAGGAGGTATTATGTCAATGTTGTTTTTACAAAAAAAAATGAACACAGCTTTAAGTCCAAATTTGAGGTACTCGACATATTTCCATTTCAGGCGTCTGTATTCTTCTGGTTTTCATTTTTGAGGGAAATGTACTTTCTACATCATTACTACAACTTAAAGTGACAGTAGCCAGAAGAAAATGTTGGCATTGTAAGTTTCTGTAAATCATGGATATGTTTTATTTACTGGATACATTGAAACTTTTTTTTTTTTTTTAACAAACAATACAACAACACAACAACACAACAGCAACAGTCATCAAGACAAAAAGGAAAAACACACGAGATAGGCAGTAAAATAAAATACCACAACACCCAATACATTGGGGCCGAGGCAAATCGTTAAGGAGCATAGCAGTCACAGTCACAGGTATATTCACAGAAAATATTTCCGATAACTGACAGGCAACATTCTTCCAGAAGTCAGTAACGGGGGGGGGGGGGGGGGGGGGGGGGGGGCACTCCCAGAACATATGTATGAACGTACCAGCGGCACCTCAAGAACAAAGTGTACAATGAAAGACGGTCACAAGACCCATCGCGTGGAGCCTTCTCGGGGTGAGATAGGTCCGGTGGACATAGTTCAAGTTAATCTGTTGGTGATTTGGGTTGTGAGGTCAACAGGATGTTGGACCATACTGAGTCCCAGTCCACATCTTGGTTCAGTTTTGGCACATCTTTCCTCCATATCCTGTTCAGGGGGAGGTCCTTGTAAGAGGACTTTAATAGAAGGGCATAAAAGGTAAAGACAAAGCCCCTGGAAGTGCCTCTGCTTGTGATGAGTTTATGGAAGGGATGCTGATCCAGTGGCCGATTCTATGGGACCCCATGGGCCCTAAGGGCTGCTCTCAATTGTAAATAAAAAAAGAAAGAGGAACCTGGTAAATTGTAATGATGTCTCAGATGCTGAAAAGAGCGAAGACCTGTGTTATTAAAAATATCTCTCAGAGTGTGAACACCCTTTCTTTCCCACTGGGGGAAAGTTATTGGTCTTCGTCCTATCAGGAGCCGAGTATCATTAAATATTGGAGAATCTAAATGCCACGGACACTGGATAGCACCAAGTTTCTAGGGGTTCCGCCAAATTTGGATAACGTGTGATGAGTGGGCTGAATTTGAGTTGACATTGCCTTATGAAATTGTTCGTAAAAATGACATCCTGAAGTCTGAAGGGGGAGACCAGCTCCTCCTCCAGGTCATGCCAAGATACAGTGGCCCGGGGGTCTGGATACATTGAAACTTGACATTTACACAACACTGTGTGTGTGTTAATGTGGTTAGATTTAGGCAGGCACAAACGCCACTTGGTTACGCTTAGGAAAAGATCATACCTGGGTTAAAATACCCAGTTTGCCAAATCCCAACAGGAAAAGCAGCAATGTCACAGAAGAAACAACCTGTCTTTGTTCCTAAAAGCAGCTGGAAACTTAGTGTCAGGTTGTTACCAAACACCCATATTTGGTGCCTTAGAAGCTGCTGGAAACACAGCAATGACTCGCTAAATCACAGCTGGTGTTGGTGTTTGTTGGTCTTGAACAGTGGTCTGCAGCTTGGCACGGGTCTTACCTAGCAGATGTTGAAATTTGAAGCCTTGTCACGACCCTACTTATAGACTTATTTGTCATATTTTTTCACAAATACATTCTTCAACTGCATCTCTTCATATCTAATTTGTGTACATGCATCAGTTAAGTCATGTTGGCCTGGCTTAGAAGAGCAGAGAGGCGTGTCGGTGTGTTGCACCTGTCGAGCAGGTTGGATTGGATGAACTTTGTGGAGGGTGGGAGGTTGGGAGGGAGGGATCAGCGGGACAATGACAGAGTGGAGGAGGGAAAAAGGAAAAGAATGTGACAAGTGAAAAGCAGTCACAGATATTAACATGAGGAGGAAAGACTGCAGAGAGGGAGAGAGACTGAAGTGTTGGAAATACGCTGCATCTGTTTACTGACACAGAAATAATCTCTGGGATCACTTCAGGCCTCAGAACAGGTAAGGCATATTTATCACACTGGAATTTTTGTTCAGGAATCTGTGTCTCACATGTTGTCTCTTCATGTTATGAAGTTCTGTTTCTACAGTGTCTGCATAGTGTCTACTCCATCCTGATGTCTGTGGTATATTTGCAATAAATAAAAAGGTTTTCTACACTGTTATCTCAAAGTTAGTCTGTGAGATAGCAGACAATAGCATGTATAAGCACTGGTACTTGATGCTCCATCATTATCAGCAGGAAAGTCCATGAACACTATGTTCTTGTGAGGATACACAGGTTCAAGTACCACAGTGTTTGTTATAGTTTTGTTAGAGTGTGTGAAAGAATGTGAAAAGCCATTTAATGGGTGCTGTTGGATAAGCAGACATTGTAGAAAGTGTAGATTACACCCATTACTGACCCACCTCTTGTTCCTGCAGAGGTTGAATACACTTACTTTGAACAAAAGCATCTGCTAAATGGATGTAATGCTAATGTGTTGGGAAAGAATGGCCTATAATACAGGTGTAGGTGTATCAATAGTGTTTGGGGCCTGTTTACATTGCAGCTTTACAGTTTCACCCAGCAGAACTCAACCCATGACTGATTTCTCAACATGTAACAATGTACTGAATGGTACTGTTGACAGGTGATGTAGAGCCGTGTTGTATAACACCTGAGACATGAGAACCGAGGAACAAGTTTAAATATGTGTCTAAGATGTGACCATAAACAGCAGAGCAGGGAGAATACCGACCAGCGGACGGACGGGAAAGGCTCAGTTTGGTCTTTTCCTGGAACGTTTGCTGAAAGACACTTGACTCAGCCACCCCTCTCACATTTTATGTTTGAGCAGTTGAAAGGAGACATTTTTTCCACTACATGAATGCACTTCACATTTCTAAACGGAAAAATTGTAAGATAAAGTTAAACACCTTGAGGGCTGACAGGAAGCCATGCTCTCTTATCACTGCCTATTTTGTGGTGATTCAATTGAATATTTTGAGGTTTAGAAGGGACGAAGAAGTTCAGTCACCAGAAGAAAATGTAGGAATTGTACATTTCTGTAAATCACAAATACGCTACATTTGCAAGTTTCATACACATCATATCAATGTTTCTAAAATGACACAGTATATGAGCTGACTTTGCCATCAGGAGGTGAAGAGGAAGGTGGATGTGACACACTGGCCAAGCTGCAGATTACTGTTTAAGGCCAACAAACAACAAAAAACATTGTGTTTTAGTGAGTCATTGCTGTGTTTCCTGTGGCTTTTTAGCCCCTAAATGTGGATGTTTTTTAAGCGGCATGTCGCTGTTTTTCCGTCGGGGATTGTGCATGAAAAAGCAGTTGTTTTTTACAGAGACATCATTGTGATGCCAGTGGGGATTTTAACACCAACACCGGGTACTCTGAACCAAAACATTATCATTTTCCAGCCCTAACCAAGTGTTTTTTTCCACTGAAAAAAGAAACTATTTGTTTTAACTTAAAAACACAAGTGTCCAGGCTGCCTTAGATTATCAAGTTGACTGAATCTGAGAAGGCACGTTGAATGATTACAAAATTACCTCAACTTGTCTTCTCAAATTCAGTCAACTTAAAATTTTAAGGCAGCCTGAACACTACCTTTTTTAGGTTAAAACAAATAGGTTATTTTTTACAGTGTGTGCCTAAACCTAACCACACAGTAACCACATCGAAACATAAAGAAATGTAAAGTCATCTCATCTGATGCATGATAACGTACAAATGTAGCATAGCCATGGTTCACGGAAACGTACAATGCCAACACTTATCTGGCAATGGTGAAAATCACTCAACATAAAGATGGAAGTGTCTACATTTTAAGTTTAATTTTAAAATATGACATTAGCAATAGACTGTATATATTGACTGTGTCAAATATAGGGGATTGGAAAAGTTGGTATGTTGGTAAAAGTACACGTGACTTAGTGCAATGGAAACAGATCAAGCAAATACACAATGACATGGATGAAATCTTGATCCAAAGCTTTGATGCACGTGGCTCCATAACTATAAATACCTAATGTCATGAGAGAAACACACAATCAACAGTGTCTCATTTCCTTTCTGTTTCAACTAAGATCATTATGCTCAGGTTGTTTACTGCATACCTCACTCCTTTGGCTGCAGCTCGCCAATAAGAAACTGGCACTACCTGTATTGCAGCTGCTTGTGTGTGTGCTTGTTTCCGTTCCTCAGGTATAGAGAGCTGCTAATGAGCTACTTCCACTCTTTAAATCTATCCAGGATTAGTTCTCAGTTAATTATAATTTGTGCGTGTGTCTGTGTGTGTCTGCTATTTCCTAGAAACATAGTGCGGACAATGAGAGAGACAGACAAGCATAATTAAACTAATCGGGCAATTATACTGCTTACTAAGTGTATGACTCAGCATTTTAGCTGCTAAATAAACAACTGATTGTGCATAACTGTGGCTGACGCCTACGCTACCCTGAAATAATGTGTTCCTATGATCTTCCAAGTCCGTACAAAGTTGAGTAGTTAAAAATAATGGTGAAAATTAATAAAGACTTAACAATTCAAGGAAGTAAAGCTGCAGAGGCCCAGATATCCTGACTTTTAGTTCCCAAAGTGGGTCAAACTCCCAAAAATATTTAATCTTACATTTCTCATAACACAGCTTGCCTCTGTGCGCAGTTTACATGTTCTCCCCGTGTCAGCGTGGGTTTTCTCCAGGTACTCCAGCTTCCTCCCACAGTCCAAAAACATGCAGGTTAATTGGTGACTCTAAATTGTCCCTCAGTGTGAATGTGAGTGTGATGGTTGTCTGTCTCTATGTGTCAGCCCTGTGATAGTCTGGTGACCTGTCCAGGGTGTATTACATAAAATGAATGAATGAATATACATATATTTCAAAAAGAAAAATAAACATTATAATAAAAGAAAAAGCCCCAGATGCCGACTCAGAACTTTTACGTATACGTACAAGTAGTAATAGTACAGTGTAAAAATACTTTGTCAAAAGGAAAAGTCCTGCATTCACAGTGTTACTCCAGTGTAAGTATTAGCATCAAAATATACTTCATGTACCAAAAGTAAAAGTACTTGTTAGATGATCCATTTCAGATCCATGCTGGGTTGTAATTACTGGTGCATTAATGCATCACTTTGATGTTACAGGTGGTGAAGGTGGAGCTCATCTCACTATATAATGACGAAAACTCTGTCTGTGTGTCTGTCTGTGTGTCTGTTCCACGTTTTTCTCCTCACTGACTCGGTCAATCCATGTGAATTTTGGCACAGTGGTAGAGGGCGCTAGAGAGCTAATTTCTTATCTAGGCCGAACCACCATATCGATTTTTACTAAACTATGTAGAACAGGATGCCTCAAGGTGACTGGAGAAATTTAACTCTAATTGGGAACTGGGTGGTGCTATAACAACAGAAAAATGCTTAAAAATGGCTAAAATGCAACCGATCGCTGTGGCTCCCCCTGTGGCCGAATGTTGTTGTTTTTTTTTCTTCTAATTTTTGGTATGATTAAGTCATGGTATGGTATGCTGTACTCAATGGGTATGGACTAGTTATAATGACTGAAAAACTGCTCTGTAGTTTCATCTATAATAATTCATGATCATTTTATTAGTTGATTAGGCTATATTTTGAGTTATTAATTTGAGACTTTAAAATAAAAGCAGAAAAATAAATGTAGTGGAGTAAAAAGTAAAATATTTTCCTCAAACTTTTGCTTAATTACAGTATTAATGTACTTTGTTATGTTTCACTACTGTTAACATGAATACATTCAACTATTTTTCCAACTTTAGTACATATATTTTTCATGATAGCAGTTACAAAGTATTCTGTTTTTACTCAATACTAATAACTAACAACTACAAATATTTCTAACATCACAATTCATTATTAATCTGGACCCCCCTACAGAGGTCTGGCCAAAGCCCCAAATGTATTCAAATCCTCGAAATGCCCCTGATCCACACCCCTAGTTTGTAATGTCTGTTTAAAAAATGCAGCCTGGTGACATCACTTTGACATCAGCAGGGTGATTTTTTTTACTTGACAAAGCTCCTCCAAAGACACAGAGGAAACTATACACGACTAATCTTCATGTGTGATATCAGGTTGTAGGATGTTAAGTACTGTGAAGTATATGTTGCTAATTACTTTTCACCTTCAACAAGCGGATAAACTTGCAGCTTGTTAACACCTGAAACCAGCTGCCTTCCAGCTATGAGATTCAGTTTACAACACTGATGACGACACTATGACAGATGTCAGAATTAAGTATAAGCTGTGACTCTCCCCTCCAAACAAGTTACAGTTTAGTAGAGTAACTGAAGCTGTGCTTGAGAAGAGTATTACTGTAATGCGCCAGTGGCAAATAAAAAGACAAAGTGATACTCTATCTGTTGTGTTGTATTTAGGCAGTGTTAAACAGTAAAGCTGGCATCTTTCTGATTCCATGAAAAGACTTCTAGTACTCCCCTATCCAGTATGTGGCACTCTCTTAAAAAAATTCTTACAAGTATGTCATTTATTAAATTGTTTTTGAAAAGGTTCAGTAGTTTCCTAAAACATGTGGTCACTGTAGTTTTTGGTGTTCAAGTTAGTATCTGGTGCAGCAGGAAGGTGTATGTGGAGTTGAATCGAGATAAACTACAGTGTGTGTGTTCATGATCAAGAACATGTCAGCCACTACAACAGTGTGGCTCACTGATGTGTGTTTAATAGTTAAGGTCTATGCCACAGAGGTGTAAGATATGATCAGTATATCAATACTCAGTAGACACACTCATTGTTGGTTTGCGTCTGTTGTTAGTAAGAAAAATATAGAATTTTACTAGACTTGTCTTTTAAGGTTGCCGTTTGATATTTACGGCCACAGAAAAAACAGGAAATGTGGATGACTTTCAGGTTTTGAGTTTGTTTTCATATTTAACATTTTATTGATAAAGTTACGTTCAACAAAATGAGCTGGAATGTTCTCGCCAAGCCGGAATATCCGGATCTTGTATAACTACTCACGTGTAGGGTTTTAGTGTTAGTGTGGGTGTGTTTGAGTGCAACATGCACACATTCATTCAGACGGACTCACATTCTACCTGCATACAGACAGGGGTCAAACTGAAGCAGTTCATGGGTAAGGATAGAGGTAAGATTAGTTTTGATTGTTTGGCTGTTGATTCATAACGGACCTAATGACACCCTAATGATACTCTGGATAAAGAGTATCATTGCCAATGACGATATGACTGATTATTTAACTCTGTATTAGAGTGTCAGTATGTGAGCCAGATAAAGAAGAAGAAGAGGCTATACTCTATTAACCCCCGAGGGGAAATTCAATTTTTTCACTCTGTTGTCATGTACACACAGGCCTGAAATACACACACGCACAAACAGGATCTATACATGCATTAAATGGCGAGATGTCAGGGTGAAGGGGCAGCCTTGGACAGGCACCCTGAGCAGTTGGGGGTTTGCTTGGCAGGGCCTGGGAGGTGAGCTGGCACCTCTCCAGCTACCAGTCCATGCTTTGTGTTTGGTCTGTACCCGGACTGAGCTATTGCCGCGCCTGGAGCTATGGACTAGGACACTGAGATGATTTCGTATCCGTCCTATGATTATTGGGTCAGAAGGAGAAAATACAAAAAGCTTGGGCACACAGGGAGTAAAGAGAGTGGAAATTAGACATTAGGAAATTAGCTCCAATAACAGGGGTGCTCAAAGTTTAAATGACTAAGTGCCAATGTAGGGAGCCAGTAAGGCTGCAAAGAAAGTAGTACACATCTTACTTTCACATTAAACTGCCAAAATCACTAACTATAGCTAACAGCATTAGTATAGATGACAGGACGCAATCCTTCCAACACCCATGAGGTCACCCTAGTTGCCATGCAACCAGTAGATTTCTACAAGGTGTCATTCCTTACCTGACAGACGCCTGTTTGACACAGTAGCTGAGTAGTGTTCGGAGGCCGCACACATTTTTTCTGAGGGGGGCTGCACTTTGAGCAACTATGCACAATAATAACCATTATGTAACCCAAAGTCAGGACATGTCTGCTCATGAAAAATATATTTTTTCATTGCTTTTAGCACCACAAGGGTGCAGGAAAAAAATCTCAGAGGTAAATATCACAAACCTGAACAAATCACACAAAACTTATCAGCATGTTAAGGATGGTAAATGGACTTGGACTTGTGTAGCACCTTTCTCGCTCCAACCACTTAAAACAGTTGTCACATTCACCCGTTCCCACACACATTTATACACTGGTGCCTGAGGCTATCATACGAGGTGTCACCTGCTAGGATCAGTATAAACACAAACACACTCTCACACATCGATTGCACGGCTACCAGGAGCAACTTGGGATTCAGTATCTTGTCCAAGTTGACATACAGCCTGGAGGAGCCTGGTATTGAACCACTGATCTTCTGATAAGTGGACGACCTGAGAAACCTCCTGAGCCACAGCCGCATCACTAGAAAAGTGATGAGGCTGAAAGAATTGATTTAGGTGAACTGACTTAATTTGAATTTTGCTTTTTAAGGTTTAGATGATGAACCCGACTTTGATTTTTACCTGAATCCTCTGCATCAATACTGTCAGTGATTGATTGGGTAATCAGCTGAGGCCTTGGTAAATCTACACTCATGCAGATTGTGAGTGTAGACTGAAAGCGAGGCCTTTTCCCGTATGTGTAAATCTGGCTTCACAGTATTTCACATTACCATAGGAACCTGTTTGAGTTGTTTCTGACGATGCCTGCAAGTAAGGAACAGTAGATTCATATCTTTCACAGCAAAGACACAACAACTAGCAGATCACAAAAAAGGGCAAAGGGGATCAAGAATATAATTTATCATTATAGTTTTACTGTATATATCCTGAATGACGTATTTCTGTCTAATAGCAGCACTGTCTCTCATACAGCTTAACACTGGATGGCAATGGCGCTGCCTGCAGCCTTTCTATCTGAAGACCAGTTCACCTGCTCCATCTGTCTGGATGTGTTCAGGAACCCAGTCTCAACACCATGTGGCCACAGCTTCTGCCAGGCCTGCATCTCTTCCTACTGGGATGGACCAGGAGGAGGAGTTGGAGCAGGGGGGAGGGGCGCCAAGTCCTACCAGTGTCCCCTCTGCAAGGAGTCCTTCCGCAAGCGACCAGAGCTCCATATCAACCGAACCCTGAAGGAAATCACGGAACGGTTCAAGGAGATGGCCAACGCCGGGGTGCCATGGGATGGAAGAGATGGAGGAGGAGTAGAGAATCCAAACTCACATCTGCACCATCATCATCACCTGGCCCTGACATCGTCATCATCACTCCAGAGGCCGGGGGAGATGCCAGAGACAGTCTTGGCTGAGATGATGACTCGTTTTCAGATGCTGTCAACTCCTGTCCCTCACCCCCAAAGCCCCGGTTCAGTCAATGCTCACCAGTCCTTCCAGGCGCAGAACCATAAGCCCCATGACCCACCTCCGCCCTACTCACCTCCACCCTACTCACCTCCCCGCAGGTGCGAAACTACATACGCTCTTAGACTACATTAAAATGGGTTTCATTCAACTTCATCTTTAATGCTCCACTAAGAAAGGACATTACTAAAAACCCAAGTATGGGGAGTGTGTAAACGTTGCATAATAACAGCTTTAATGAAACACAAAGCAAAAAAGCATGCAACATGCAGTGACAGAGACAAGTGGAATGTGGTATCATTAAATCATTAAATAAAAAGGGTTCATCCACACAGTAGGTTTTGGCCTGATAGTGGCATGAGTAGAAGGTCAAGGACTAAACAAAAACATTGAGACTTGTCCTGTGGGGACCATTAAAATTCATCGCAAATTAGATTTTTGTCACTTGTTAATCTGTATCGTTAATTAGTATCGTTATTGATACTCATGTTGTAGTACTCGAGATTGATCTTGGCTCCGAGACAAATTTTTGAAGGTCTCAGTCTCATCTCCAACTCGACTGCATTTTTAGTCGCTCCTGTCTCAGTCTCAGACAAAAAGGACTCTGGATTTGCGAGTTGCTTTTTAAAAAGATGGCAGCAAGCAGCAACATAGCTTTTAGGTTAGAAGCATGGCAGCAAGCATGTTGCAAAAGACAAAGCAGAGCAGTGACAGCTTGAATACACCACCATGAGTAAAAGGGGGTGTAAGATATTAGTTGCAGTGAGAGGAGTTGGTCACATGAGACTCTACTTGCCTGAAAAATGACTGAAATGATTAATCAGTTATCAAAATTGTTGCTGATTAATTTTCCTTTTCTTTGTTGTAATGTTACGACAGGTACACACTGAGCGGCTCCATTGATTCTCCCCCCAATCTGCCTCTTTGCCCCACCCACATGAGAGGTCTCGAGTTCTTCTGCCGTACCGACAACACCTGTGTCTGCTGCACCTGTGTGGAGACAGCGGAGCACCGAGGACACAATATCATCCCTGCCAAGAGAGAGTGGCACATCAAGAAGGTTTGTGTGTGTGTGTGTGTGTGTGTCAGTCAGTTAGGGAGAGTTGTCTAAAGGCCCTGACACACCAAGCCAACAACAACACCCTTGCTTTTGCGGTGTGTCACTCACTGTTGGCACTAGTCCGCCCTTGGTGTTAAATCTGCAGTGGAGTTGTCAGTGCGAGATATCACTATTGATTGGCAGTTTAGCTCGGTGCACGTGAGGATTACCAGAGTGGGAAAGGAAACAAACGACTAATGTCAAGAGGGCATGAGACTGAAACAAATGAGTTACTTCCTCTCACACATGCGCAGAATGTACGTGCTGGTTGGCCATTGGCTAGAGTCTTTGTGGTGTGTTCAAGTGCAACCTTTTGACCAAAACACAGGCAACATGAGGCGATGCAGTTGGCCTTCATCGCCACTAGTGTGTTTTTTATGTTGGTTTGGTGTGTCAGGGCTTTAACTGGGGACAACATTATGTTTACACTGTAACTGTATTATTGAAAGACATATTGTTTCATTGAGGTCATATTAAAGACAAAAACACTGGTGACTTTGGCATCGTAATAAACGGTGAAAACATGAATTTGACTCAGTGACAATGAAAATAAACAGGCTGAAAGCAACACGTCGGTTGCACCAATTTACACAAGGCTTGTCTAATTTTGCTACAACAAGACAGAAATAATTTGTAAGATACCATAACTACATGAATAAAGGATAGGTTCAGGCACATTATATATGGAGCATGTGCAATAATGCAAAGAGCATCAAAAGGGGTGTTTCCACTCAACGACCTATTTGAAGGATGTTATTGACCATCTTAAACTCTCCTTTTCTTGCAGCCATGGAAATTCTTATTCAAAAAAAGCTTGTGTTTCCCACACATTTGTGTTTGCATATACTGTGTAGGTGTATCTGGTGTAGAATATGTGACAAACACCAGGCTTCAGGGTCAGGATAAGGCTAGTTGTGGCTACTGGTTATACACACAGTGAGGTTAATACTGACTAAATGTGTGTTTTCTGTCTTCTCCAGTCCCAGTTAGGTATCGCAGAGGTGGAGCTGAAGGATCAAATCTGTGAGAGAGAGAGGAAAGTGGAGGAAATACAGAACTCTTTACGAGAGATACAGGTGAGTTTTCAGTCTGTGTCAAGGTGGGTTCTTCTCCACGTTTAGCTCTGGTCTAAAACTGTGGATATATTTAAGAATTAGCACCAATTAGAACTAATTCCCACCAGACTGACAACTGCGGGGGAGTTCACTCACTTAGGACAGACATATTTAAAAAACAGATAATGTTAAAATCCAGATTTATCTGGAAGTATGAGTTTGTGCACAGGTGCAGGAGCAGTCTTCAGTAATGTGGGACTGCTTTTTGGTTCTGTATAAGCTTTTAAAAGTGTTTTATAGAATGTGTTTATATCTCACTAACCTCCCAAAAATTATGGGTTGAAGCATTTTTGGAAAATGTACAAAAGGTCAAACAAATTGTCACTTCTCCTTTCTTGCATCTAGTTGTGTGCACTTAATTTGGCATTTTTCAACTTTTGGGGGGGGGGGGGGGGGGGGGGGTGAGGGACAAAGAGAAACAGCCTGCACCACAATCACATCATTAATATGGTAATGTAGTGGAGTGGAATCCCATCCCAGGGATTTAGCATATTTGTCTTTGAATGTGTCTCATTTTCTCATACAGAAGTGTGAAATTATATAAAAAAAAATATATATATATATATAGTTTCACGTTGGGGTCAATTGCACCACCTTTGCCAGTTTGCACTATAACACTGTGCATACTGGCAAATGTGTAGCTACAAAATTCCAGACCTCCTGATAATAGTTTGCATCTTCCCTTACATAAATAGACATTTCCAAATTTTTGAAAATGCAAACATTTTTTAAAAAAAAAAAGAAAAAAAAAAGCCCAAATTGGTGCTTAAAATTTCATCAGAATGCAGGAAAGGAAGTGTTCCCCTCCAATGTTGAATTGAAACCTATGCCCTTGCCCCCAAGCACTCTGTATCAGTGATTTGTCCCACACTCAACTACATATACATACTATAAACAAAACTACACCACAGTCACATGACTCCAACTTCGTCACCACATTGAGGCTGTAAAGCTGTGCTTGGCGTGATGACATTCTGTAGTCTCATTTAGCCACTTGTTACCCTAATAAAAAAAAACATGTAAAAGCTTCAAAACTCACCAGTCGGGTATTTACTGACATATTATACGTTGTACAACAAAACATGAAAGTCTCTAAAGCATGTGTTAACCACAGACTTTATTTCAGGCGTCTAACCCATTAAAACCTATTATATAAAAAACACTGACTTCAAGGTGAGGGAACTGTAAGTGCAAAACTGCAAACTCATTTCCAGGTTTTAGGATTCCTGCACCACTCTGTTGTGAAAATGAATCTGGGGATGTTATGGGACTGGTGGATTTCAAACCAGTAGCGGGGAAGGGCAAACAAAAGCAAGGTTGTAACAAGTTATTTTTGGGGTGTACTTGTGATATTAATGCTGAAATTTCATCAATTATTCATTACACTACTCATTAGTGGGAAAAGTAGTATTATTGCTGTTACTGGTAACACATTACTGCCCAACACTGTCCCCTGCACACTCTTTATCAGTGGTTTGTGCCATAGTAAAGGGTCTTCCAGTCTACTCCATCGTTTGCTCATGAGCTTATAGAAGTTGCCAAACACAAACTTCCAGTGGGTGCCTTTAAACACCTCACCCCTCCTGCTGTTCATCTTCTATCCAGGCCGCTGCTGAGAGAGAGACAGAGGGAGCTGTTTGTGTGTTTACAAAGCTGATCTCCAGTTTGGAGCGCTGCCAAGCTGAAGTCTTGGAGGTAAATAACACTGACACAGGAAGTGTGGAGAGAATCTTCTATCAATATCTCAAAGCCTTTTCTGTTTTCATAGAAATAAAAGTAGTTCTCTTACCATTATTAACACAAATAAGCATTTGGAGGAGTATTAACTGAGCTCCATGGCATCTGTTATTCCCAGGTGTTAGAAATGACTCGGCGGGCGGCTGAGCACAAAGCCAAAGGCCTGCTGAGAGAGCTGGAGGAGGAGCTAACTGAGCTGAGAAAGAGGAGAACAACACTGAGCGAGCTGGCTCTGTCTGAAGACTGCGTGTTCTTTCTCAAGGTATGCTAACCCTTTAGGAAAATAGTTCTTTTTTTTTTTTCTTCTTAAGGAAATGTGTGGGAAAAGTGATGTTTTAAATGTAACAAGTTCAAATTTAGAATGCATTTATTTTTTTAATTCATATGATGTTTTTTTTAGCCCAATAAAATGTGTCCCTACTTTTCCAGGGAGGCTGAATTTTGGGAAAATGCACTCCTTGTACATTTTACAAAATTGTGTTTTTCATTTGGCTTGGACTCGAATACTAGAATATAATTGGTAGGAGACACCTTTATCTGTTCAGGAAATTATTTTCATTATGGACCAAGTAGTGGGTAATGGAGGGTTACTTTGTGTCAGTACAAAAATGTCCCAACTGACCCCTCTCTCCCCTACCCATACTCCAATTTGAGAAACTATGTGTTACATGGTTAACATGGAGAACTCATCAAGTGATCTACCAGCAGATAGACACAGACACATTTGGAGATCATTTTCCTCATCATGATGTTCACCAACAAGACAGTCTCAAAAAGCTGATGCATTTCTTTACATCTGTTGAAGCCACGTCTGTTTTTGACATTTCTTCCCTCTGCAGACGTTCTCTGCCCTGTCCACCCCTCCACAAGCTAAGGACTGGTCCAATGTCTCTGTGGTGTCTGAGCTGACCTCAGGGGTGATCCTCCGGACTGTCAATCAAATGATGGAGCGCTTTCAGGAAGAGATGCAGAAACTGCCAGAAATCTGTAAGTGTTCGTCTAGGCCAAGAGTACAACTGGATTGTCAAGTACACGTTGAATTTAAGATAAACTGAAACTGCAACTCTGCTGTTGCAAGACAGTGTCTTATTTTTGTTACTGTGGCACATGACTGAAAATATCCCATGTTTTTTTGTTCTGGAAGCTCTACTGTGTTTCTTGGCTCTTTGATTCAGAGCTTAGCGTATATGAGTAAATTAAAGGAAATGTTCTTTTCCCTCATTAACAGGCCAGCGATCTTTGGCTGTACCCAGGCCCAACCCAAGTAAGATTCTGATTAGCTAACAGCACAAAATGTGATTTCGTTCATTTTTTTATCCTGTTAAATTCAATGAATCAATATAAAATGTGGCAAAATAAAAAAGAAAGTAAATATATTTATACTCTTTTGTTTGCAGAGGTAAGGAGGGTTCAAGAATATGCAGGTAAGGGTTTTTTTTCTGTATAGTTTGTTGTCACTTTCACTCAGTTGTCATATGTGGTGTTATTTTTAATCACCAACCATCACTCTCTTTCTCAATCTGTCAGCTGACATCACTTTAGACCCCAACACAGCCCACCCACGTCTCATCATCTCGGCGGATGGGAAGCAGGTGCACTGTGGCGAACGCCATCAGGTGGTACCTGACAACCCTGAGCGCTTTGACCGGGTGGTGTGTGTGTTAGCCAGCCAGGGCTTCAACTCAGGACGGCATTACTGGGAGGTAAGTGAGCCTCAGTGTGAAGCTGTGTACAAGTCAGTGGCAGAGGGCGCGTGTGTGAGAGCCAACCAGCCTCAAAGCTTAATTCCGAGTCAGCAAGCTTTAAGGAGTGATTCACCCAAAAACAATGTTCAATGTACAAATTCTTCACCTCCCAAGGCTCTCTGTGGTCCCAGAAAAAGTTTTCCATCGAGTGGAATTAAGGAGAGCGGAGCACCCCAAAAAATTAAAGCGTATCAGTGCAAACAGACTTTGACTGAGGCTGAATTATTGACAGCAAAAACAGCTAGAAAATGTCTGAAAAATCTTGTGAAAATTATTCTGCAGTATTATCCAAGTGTCTGAATTTGTTGTGTGCATGTCCACAAATGTCCACAATTATCCAGTCTTATGCTCAGTGCTTCCCAAACACAGTCTGGCTTTGAAGAGATCATAGATAAGTTTCACTTCTAGTTCAGTTTTAAATGGTAAGGTTTGCACTCTTTGCAGTAACTGTACAATGCTGCCCTCTTCTAGGTGGAGGTCGGAGGTAAGACTGACTGGGACCTGGGAGTAGCGAGCCGGTCCGTCAATCGGAAGGGCAAAATCACTGTAAGCCCTGCCAATGGCTACTGGTTCCTCAGCCTGCGGGATCGGACCGACTACGCCTTTCGGACAGAGCCCTCAACCAACCTGACAGTCAACCTCAGACCCTCCCGGATCGGAATCTTTGTGGACTGCGATAAGGGACTGGTGTCCTTCTACAACGTGGAGGCCAGATTGCTCATCTATACATTCACAGATATTTTTTCTGACACCATCCATCCATTCTTCAGCCCCTGTACTAATAAATCAGGACGGAATGAGGCTCCGCTAATCATTTGCCCTATTGCAACATGGGAATGAAATGAGCTTGAGGACGTCTTCACTAATGAGGAATGCTTCCACATGCTTTCATGTACATTTAAAGAAGACTGAGTTGCACAAACACACCACTGGAACAGACCACATCTGCACTTCATTCCTTCGCTGCGATAGAGTAGATAATAAGCAGGCTGTCTGTTGACTTGTGTCACTGATGTGGTTGTGTTATGCGCCAATAGCAACACTATTAGACTGATGTTAGCAGTAGCCGCTTGAAACAAGGTTCCCTGTACATCTTCCAGCAGCGTATGGCTAAATCAGGTGCAAGGACTGATTATTTTACAGGCTTTAAATGTGCAGACTAATGTTTCAACACCTCTGTGTCTTCACCACAGTCAAAGGTGGTCGTAAGCACCTGTTTAACTTTGGTGGCACCATTGTCAGTCGACACCTTCTGCGCTGACTCCTGCAGAAGTCTGAGGATACATTTTGACAAACTTAGCAGCTAAACTGACCATTTTAAGGCATTTTGAATCAAAAACCGAGATCAGGGGTTCTGAAAATGTTGATGACTGAGTGCCATGTAGGGAGCCAGCATATAATGAAGGGCCACACAGGAGAAGTGCACACACTATCACTTTTCTATTACTTTTTTTAATGATGTTTTATGAATTTGTTTTTATGACACACTTTACTGTGACTTTATTAATGATTTTAAATGAGTTTCTTATGGCATACTGTACTATGACCTATTTCTATAATGTTTTTATGAAATGTTCTCACTTACCAAAAACTCTAGCAGTTGACAATGACACAAGCTACACAAATATCATGTTACATCCTAGTTTTCCACTTTTTAATACATTTGAAAGTCATGAAATAAAGACAGTAGGGTGTTTGATATTGATTGTACCTTCCACAGCAGTCAAGCAATGGCTCCTGCTGGGGTACGGCAACACCACTAGTACACACAACACACATAACTGCAGTACTCTGTGATATTAGAACTGGAAGTAGTTGCAATTTGTTATGTTTATTTATGATTATGATAACATTCACTAATGATTATGCCATATGGGTGATTGCCTTTCAGAGCATAGTAAATTCTATTCTTTAATTATCAATAAATTCGGGGTGACATTTTGAACACGTTTGTGTATTCATACACATCCATGATGAGAATCTCCCGTTCCACCGCATCCCAAAGGTGCTCTATTGGATTGAGATCTGGTGACTGTGGAGGCCATTGGAGTACAGTGAACTCATTGTCATGTTCAAGAAACCAGTTTGAGATGATTTGAGCTTTGTGACATGGTGCGTTATCCTGGTGGAAGTAGCCATCAGAAGATGGGTACAGTGTGGTCATAAAGGGATGGACACGGTCAGCAACAATACTCAGGTAGGCTGTGGTGTTTAAACCATGCTCAGTTGGTACTAAGGGACCCAAAGTGTGCCAAGAAAATATCCCCCACACCATTACACCACCACCACCAGCCTGAACCATTGATACAAGGCAGGATGGATCCATGCTTTCATTCTGACCCTACCATCTGAATGTGGCAGCAGAAATCCAGACTCATCAGACCAGGCAACGTTTTTCCAATCTTCTATTGTCCAGTTTTGGTGAGCCCGTGTGAACTGTAGCCTCATTTTCCTGTTGTTAGCTGACAGGATTGGCACCTGGTGTGGTCTTCTGCTGCTGTAGCCCATCTGCTTCGAGGTTGGACGTATTGTTGGTTCAGAGATGGTCTTCTGCAGACCTTGGTTGGAACCAGTGGTTATTTGAGTTACTGTTGCCTTTCTATCATCTTGAACCAGTCTGGCCAGCAGAATGAAGCATGCACCTACTGCTGGCTCACCGAGCACCACTGAGCTAGCTAAGGAGGACTCCATTAATGTTTACATCTCACGCTGGCATGATCACAAGCCTCTTGTCCATGAGTAGATACAAGCCTCCTTCTAGTGATACAGTTAGCAGGTGTAGTTCAGTAGAGAGAAAATAGTTCCTATGTGAAACTGCTCACAATAAGGTCTGTGGATTATCTTGAGTTACCGGGTCATGATTTCTGGAAGCGATATGACAGCTGTAAGGAATTTAACACATCATATTTATCTTCATAAGCTGTTGAGTAATATTACGTGAAACCATTTTACCAACAGTACTGACTAAATATACATTTAGTTTAAAAAATATGACGTCACCTGGGTTCGTGAGAAGGATAAGGAGACATAAGAGGCACCTATGTAATCTAAATTCAGTTAAACAGAAAAGTTTATGTACAGTTTACATGTGAGAGGATACTTTATTAACATCAGGTAAACAGACAAATGGTGCAAGAGGACATGTTCTGTATGCTGGCAGGTCACAGTCAGACAACAGAGCAACACATATAAACACACTTCAGGTTGCATTTTCACAATCAACAATGTTTAAACAAACTGTAAATGAATGAAGAATTGTCATGTTTGGTCCTTAATGTATCTTTGAGAGATCAGAGGCAGTAGAGCTCCATTCCAACACATCCAGTAAACATTCATGTTGAGTAATAGGCCACTGGTATGACAAAGTGTTATTACGAAGCCTAGCCTCATCTAAGCTTTGCTATATTGCCACTAGGGTTGAACAAGTTGAGGAAAATATGTATTTGTGATTTTTTCTGATCAGTACTTTGTTTAAAATTCAATTACTGTCAATAAAAAACTGCGACACAGAAGTGTGCATCTGCTGCTAGCTCACCTAGCACCACTAAGCAAGCCAACATTACTCCTCAGCTGAGGAGGACGCCATTAATGTTTACATGTAGTGCTGTTACAAACACAAGCCTCTCCTCCATTATTGAATGCACACTTCCTTGTACATAGTGATATGGTTAGCAGGGCTGAGTTTGGTAGAAAGAAAGTAGTTCCTACATGAAACTGCTCACAACAAAGTCTGTGGATTATCTTGAGCCACTGGGTCATGGTTTCTGGAAAATGACATTCTGTGTACTCCAATATCGATGCCACAAAAGTATATAGTATGCCAAGAAAAGATTTAGTATGTCCCAATACATACTAAGTCAAATGCAGTATGCCAAAAATACCAGCATGTCCTAAAACTTTGTAGTATCCAAGCCAGCATGTTTCTTTGGCTATTCTGACCCACAATCCTCTGTGCAGCGGACGATACATCACATTGGCTGAGCCGCAAACAGATGACAGCTTGACAGCTCATTGACAGCTGACTGACAGCTGACCGACACCTGTCAGAAGTTGCAATGACAGATAACAGTGCATTCAACTAACTGATGACCGGTCAAATAGTAATAATAGAAATATTTTTTAAGTGAACAAAATAATCATAAATATTACAAACAATAGGACATAAATGCAAAAAATAACAACAAGAGAGAACGCAGATGTAATTTCGCTGCTGCAAATGATATGTTACAATCGACAATGTATGCAGTTTCGGGTTGATATCCATCTCTGACAAACTCAGTAAGTGGTGTTTTATCTCCAAGACAATGGCTATAAAAGCAAGAGGGTCAAAGTTCAGGGCGTAATGTTATGACAGAGTAATATGTCCCAATTGTGTGCATACTGCGCACAACAGTACGTACTCTTTAAGGGCAGCTGCAGGACCTACTAAAAGTGAAAAGTAGACGATTCAGATTGCACCAATTGTAGCAGTTCCTCATTCTGTGGTACTTACTGTCATTTCCTGATTAATTTTAGCAGAATGTCACATTTCCCCTGAGTTAATTAAAGGGTCATTCAGATCACCTGTTGCGCAGGCTGTGGGGAATGACTCCTCAATATGAATTGAGAGCAGCTTGGTGCATTTCCCCGCTGGGCCAATCAGGGTGTGATGACGGCCTGCCTTAAAGCTTAAGAGAGATGGGGAAATGCACACCCAGGCATTCTGATCCTTCCTCAGTCTAATGCAGACCTTCTGTTAGAAGATATTGTCAGCCAGAAACTCTGGTCTCTCCTTTGCTGTCTTTTACTGTTCTGGTTGAGGGTGATTTTGTGCATTCTGAATATCGCGTGGAGGGAATATTAAAGAACACCTTTCCACAAGGTGATCTGCATCGGGAAAGTTCTCAGTGCTTTTTATGCAAGAGTTTTCTCTTGCCTAACATTAACCTTACACCTGTAAGCTTTATTTTGAGGTTTTGTTTATTGGTTTATTTTTAACCTAATATAACCCTTAATCTCATATATAAACATGTTTGTTTATAATCAAAGAGGTATCTGTTTACTATTATTGATGTTATTATTTACAAGGCGCATTTTCACTGTGTAGTTCCATTATATTGGAGAGAAGGCAGACATCTCTACAGCCAATATCTCCAACACTCTGCAACTCACACCAAAACAATCTAGACTGATAAATAGCACCATGGATGAGACAAAAACTATGTATTTGGATTTTGGAGTGAACTTGGAAGACAATCACTTAATTTACTGTATGCTAAAGGGCTGTATGCTATTTCTCAACATGTATGCTAAATGTTAGTATGGAGCAGATGATCCACCAAGAATACACATGTTACCTTAGTGTTACACACATCAGACAATACACCAATAACTCAGTGTACTCCTATAATAAATAACTTTAACACTCTTGGCTGCAGCTTCCTTTTTCTAACAATGCAATAAATATGGTATAGTTTAAAAAATAAATAAACATTTGACACATTTCTATTGGTTTATAATTCACATGGCCTGTCTTAGTTATTTGGTCAGGATTTGGTTACACTTAGTGACAAACAGTAGCATGCAAATAAAGGGTAAAAACTCTGCAGTCTTTTGTCATGTTTTGGGTGAAAATAAGTATGTTTTTTTACTTAATGTAACATCGCATAAATGCGTCACCTGACTGACCTCAGTGCGTGACATGACTGAATTTGGTTTTACATGGGACACGCAGCCGGGTTGTACAGTCGGGATGTACTGTTGGGACTTAAGTGACGTAACATTAAGTTAAAACAACGCTGACTTCTGCTTTCACAAGGGAATGAAGTCCTTTTTAGTTTGACCCATCCATTTCCCTTCCTTTCTGCCTTACACTGACTTTCTCGTGCTTTATACCCCATAAGCTGGTCTTAGCATCAAGTATTGCCACAGATGGGTTTACACTGGAGTTACTGGAGAGCCCACATTGTCTTATAACGACACATAAGGGTGCTTTGGTGCCTATGTCAGAAGCTAAGGGGTGTGGCAAAGCAGTCTTATTTAGCGCCCTGTGAATGAGAACATGCTAAAGATTTGCAGAAACATGATGATGATGATAGCTAATATTAGCATTTCTTGCCCAATCAGAGAAAAAGAGATTTTTTTTCCTCTGTTCAGATTTTACACCACAAATTTTATATTTCATGGTCTAAGTATAGTAGTAAACACTCATATTAAACACTTTCTGCTTTTCAAGATGACACATTAAAATATGTATTCGGTATTGTGCTTTAACTAATTAATTTTTAAGCTATAGTTAAAATACAAACATCGGGTTATGTAGTTATATGGGAAATCCTCATGATCTCTCTTTTCATTTATGGCTATTTAGAAATACAACAATAACACACCATCATGTCACCTGATAGTGCAGTGTGATGGCAGACAGGTGGATTGATTAAGAAAGCTGCTGAGTGGTCACACGTGGCTCTTATTGCAAACAGTGCCAATGAAAAAAGGTGGAATCAATTTTCTTGCGTGATTTATCAAAATAGTACAATGAGAATTGTATTGGTGTAATAATAAGGTGTACTCTGTTAAAATATTTGGTGGCAGCCGTGGGAAACAGTAGCAAACGCATTGTCGTGCACAAACCCTGTAAACTACGTCTCATAGATTTGAATTACTTGTATATTGGGTAGGGCTGGGCTGTGTAGAAATTTTCAAACTGGTTCAATATTGACTCAAATCCTGGATAGCGCATTGAAAGTTACCATGAGGTGTTGACTCAGCCACCGCTCCCAAGTGGAATGTAATGACACTGTGTCCTAACAGCAAACAAGCGCCCAACTATCACGTCACATCATGCAACATTGGAGCTCCCTGTCCACAGTGAATCCCTTATTATGCACCTCTGTTATGTCATGTAAACACACCACATAGCTACGTAGCACATAGCTGTATGCTTTGAGATCAGACTGGAGACATAACCACCCTTAAAGATGGGTGAGTACTTGCTATCCTCCTATGTTTATACTTTTTAGAAAACATGATTTTGATATTGTGATATTTACTGGAAATGACATACAAGTAGCCAACAGCAAGTAGCCTAGCTTGTTATCAGCGATGGTCATTTACCAGAAACTTTCAGCTCCATGGCGATCCCCCATCTGTCAGCTGGTCCCTTAGTTATGTTTTTGATGTTTTTTGTATAGACAACTCCTCATTTCAGCTTCTTAAAGATCAGCCATTCCTTGTCTATTCCAGTGCTTTCAAAGTGAGCGACAGGAATAAAAAGAAACAGGGTGTCTGACAAAAGTTCAGCTCAAAATGGCACACTGCATCACTCAAAGCTAGTTAGGACAGTGCTTTAATCAGCTTCAAATCCAAAATGTTGCCACTGGTGCAGTTTTAGATTTCTTGAGAGACTAACACCGCCATGTCTCCTCTCATCATATTAATTTTCTAGTAAACAAACACAACATGCGCCGCTATTCCAGTGGTTAGTTTATTTAAAACAAACATAATGCTGTATCAATCATGTTGTCATAATGCTTATTACTAATGCAACAAGTGGATCTAGCACTGTGAAGCCGCCAGCACAGGTTGCTGATGAAGGCTTCTTTGTAATTTGCCAGAACGTCCATCCATCCATATTCTAACTGCTTCATCCTCTTGAGGGTCGCGGAGGTGCTGGAGCCTATCCCAGCTGACATTGGGCGAGAGGCAGGGTACACCCTGCAAAAAATCTAACTGGTTTGAGCTCATACAACAGACCAGACCTGCAAACCGGAAATCGACTCGATTCTAATGTTGTGATTTGATTGATTTTGAATTTCAAGATGAACTGCCTGAAGGTAATCAACTTAAGAGAAGACCTCAGAAATGTGAGTGTCTCCAGTCCACCTGGCTCTGCTTTTGAAGCCACTGAAGAAAACAGAGAAATGCCTGGCTTTGATCAGCAACACTCATGAAACCACCATTAAAGTTTTGTGAAAAGACTGAATATCACTGATCATTATACCATTATCTTGTGCAAGTCTACGATTTTTCTTGATAAGGACCACAAACAGTTAAATGTACTTTGTGCTGATGAGAGTTCTTATATGTGGTGCACACAGTTAAGGGACGTGGGACATTACGAGTCAATATCTGAGTTTTTCTCGGTTGCACTGCTGTAAAATGATAATGTATTTATTTGCAGTTACTTTACAGCCTATTACTAAATGTGTGGTGCTGATTTTGACTTTTGTTTTAACAGGACGTGGCTTGGTGAGTATGTGTGTGTGCGTGATGTGTAAGCTGGCTTGTGTTGAGTGTTGCTTTACTGTATCTTCAAAAAACAGAGGCACATGACTATCTATACATTTGATTGTCACCCAGAGCTCTGACTGAATATCACTGTTGTAGAAACATGCACATCACGCGTGTATGTTTGCGTCATATCCTCTCACGGCTGCTGCTGTGCCTCGTGCGGGCGTCTCTCTGAGAACCCAGGCACCTCACCCCGTCCAGCAGCATGGGAGTCCCGTGATGTGGATCTGTGCAGAGGAAGAGAAAGGGATGAGGACAAGATGAGACACATTAAGAAGAAAAAAATGGTATTACACTAGTTCAGGTGTCAGGCTCAGTCAGAGCTGCGTTAACACAGTCTTTGTCCGTTATTTTCTATGTGAGGACACTGGTTAATCAGTTATGGTGCTTAGACCATGGTCACTTACATCAGTAACATATTCTTGGAAATACATTTCACTGTGTGTGTGTGTGTGTGTGTGTGTGTGTGTGTGTGCTAGCACATACCAATGACTTTGGCCTGGAATCTGACCTTCAGAGTGCTGCCTTTTTTCCCTCTGGTTACCAGAGTGAGCTCCTCCTGCAGCACCCCCTCCTGGTGAGTCCTGTACTCACATGTTACCTTTACACCTCCTGTAAGAGGGGGAGAGGGTTCATCAACACATACATTTACTAACACTAGTTTGTTTTTTACTTATATTTTTGTGTAGCCCCTTTAATTCAGTGGTTTGGAAAGAGCCTTATCAAGGCAATCAGGAGAGCACAACTGGATTGACATAAAAGGAAGGAAGTGAGGGAAGTGATACTACGAGACAGATAAAGAAGAAAAGATAGGACGAGAGAGGAACTGTGCGTCGTCAGACAGACAAAGTGCTGACAGAGCAGAGCTGCATTTTCTACTTTTGCTTCAGATGCACGTTTTTGTGCAGGATATTGCTGACTCAGCTCTGCATCAAAGCAGTGTCTCCTGAGCTGTATGGAACATATTTGTCCCGTAAGATTATCAAACCCAATGCGCCTGGACCACACAGGGTATCTGAAAACTGGAACATAGACAGAGAGATTAAGATTCTACGGACATGCTAGCAGCTCTGTGAGGCTGTAGACAAAGCAGTGCTTTGAGCTGAATGCTAATGTTAGCATGCTAACATACTCACAGTGACAAAATGCTGATGCTAATCAAGTCTTAAAGCTCTGACTCTCTGTCCGAGCCCAACTGGGCCTGACCCGACCTGCCAGATTTGGGCCGGACTAAGCTGTAATGAGAAATTACAGCCGCCAGGCTTTAATCAAGTGTGATATTGGACTTTATAAATAAAACTGAATCGAACTGAATCATCAACTGCATGCTACATTGCCATGGCTCGCCGTGTGCACTGGATGCACCAAGGGGCACAGTCTACTCTGGCAAACCTGTCATGCACAAGACGATAAATGGTGCAAGGCAACACATCAGCCCTTAGCTTGTAATAAATGGTTTAATATTAAAAAAAATTACAAGTCTTTTAATGTAGAAATTTTAGTTTTTATCAGGCTCAGGCCCAAAACTGCTGCCGCGGGTCAGGCTCGGGTCAGGCTTGGTCAGAAACTGTGCAGCTTCATGTAGGGTTGGGCCTGATTTTGGGCCCCATCAGAGCTCTAGCAAGTATATGTTTGCAGAACTGAGACTTCTCAGGTATACTAAGCCTTTTGCAGAAATATAGTGGCTGCAACAAAAACATGAATGGCTCTGTCTGGAGTCAGTGTTTGGTTTTTCCATTCTGGGCTACTGTAAAACAACATGGCAGACACTGTGGAAGTGGACCCACTCCGTATGTAGATATAAACAGCTCATTCTAAGGTAACAGAAATGCAATGATTCTGATTTTCAATCGATTATAAACAAATGAAAATGCACTTAGGAATATTATAAACCATTTCTGCCAATAGATGCTCTAAATCCTACACCCCGGACCTTTAAAGAATTGTGACCAAAATACATACTGAGCAGGACATGTTGCAGTTGTCAGTGCTTTCTAGTGGATAAACTATGCACACTGTTAGTAAATGTTCTCACTTTGCCATTTTTGTATTACAAAAATATACATAAAATCAGCTGACATTCACAGACACTGTAGATGTGTACTCCTGGATTTACCCTCCAGTGTGGAGTTAATACGATGGACCCGGAGGTTGGGGAACCTCCGAGATGGAGAGGAGGAAGGAAGGCAGGAGAGCTCTTTTCCCAGTGTGGGGACATCTGGGACGGTGAAGACAATCTCGTAACACTGGTGGCTCTTGAGGAAACCAGCCTGGACAGAGGAACAACAGTAGAGGCAAAGAGTAAAGGAGAGAGTTTATAGGGTGTTTTCTGAGAGTGAACCAGAACAGTGAAGCTGCAACCAGGCTGCTATACAGTGAACTGAAACTCATTGTAAAGCTCTGTAAACTGAGAGGAGCTGCAGATTCAGGTGATATTCTTTCTAGATTTATCACTATGATCACCTGATGTTGTCACATTGTCACTATATACAGTCTTATTATAAGAACACTGATTATAGCTACATCCATATGGCACACAGACACACCTTGACCAAGTAGCTGCCATCCTTCTCCTGGATAGCGATGAGAGAACAGAGGTTTGACTCATCTTTCCGTGTTGGAGAGCCAGGGGGCTCGTCGTCGTCAGGGAAACGTACACCGCCAGCCTTTGAGGTGGAGCCTGGTGACAGAGAGAAAACACAGGTCTTAAATTATCTAGCAACCACAGCACAATTATAGAGATGTAATGAAAACAATGGCTACGACATCATATCAACTGCAGATTTATGTATTTACTTATGTGGACCCCATTCCACATAAATAAATAAAAACTAAAATTAAAATAATAAATATAATATTTCTAGAAATATTTCTCATAAAACAGAACAGAGATATAACCATCCTATCCCTCACCAATGACCAACATAAAGTTATGTATATTCTGATGATGGTAGCTGCTCTGTTACTGTTAGATGTTGCAGAAAAGCAAAAGCAGCAATGTGATTTTATAAATATTTAATAAGTTCCTGTAAGTCAGGAAATTCTTGCCCAAAAACAGCACAGACATGAGAGTGGCTGGCATGTCTAACTTGTGGTGCAGGCACAGCAGTCAGACACTGAAAGCACAATCCCTGGTTTGTTATAGGGCCTGAGGCCTAAATTGTCTCCCCCACTCACTGTTGACATGTTAAATTTCAAAATATATTGAGTTAACTGAGAAAATGTCACATAGTAATATTGCTGGGAGCTGTGCAGTAAACTGTTGCCCAGCAGTGGAGGCTTGAGGGTGTGTTACATCATCACACACACAGATGCAATGCTTTGAGGACAAAGTACTTAACCTGTGACATCTGGCTGTTTTGTGGTGCTGCAGTCTGATTTTACAAAGGATTATTTTTGCTCAGCAATCCACACAAATTCCTCAGTAATGACAATGTGAAACACAATGAAGTGTGTGTCATATAATTTCAGTGTCTAAACTACGAAGCAAAAAGGATGGGAACAATCAATGCAGAATACTGAGATGATGTACTGTGTTTTTCTGCATTCAGATTCAGGCAACTTTATTAATCCAACCAGAGGGCATTTGTTTGAACAGCTTGCCTTGCACACATACTATAACATACAGCAACATGTAGACACATAAATAAATGAGTAATAAACAAAAATAAAATAAAAAATAGGCCATGGAGTTCAGTGGAATAAAGGAATCTGTAAGTTATTAGACTTATTATCAATAAGAGATTAAAAAAAAACAGTGAAAATATTTTAAAGGATGAATTCAACAGCTGCCCTCCTTTTCTCTGTGACTCATCACTGACATGCTTGTTTCCTGTGGATTCCTGAATACAATGTCCAAAGTACATCTTGTAGGTTTACAGACATAACTGTATGAAGGCCAAACTACTGCAAGTCAACTGTAGCACTCAAACACACAGGCGCACATGGGCAGTGTTGAACTTACCTTTTCTTCCTGTTGCCATGGTAATGTGGTTAGGAAATGGGAAGTGTCAGACAATACCCGAGTGATGTCATCACTGACCTCCTGAGTTCGAGGACAGACAATGAAAGAGAGGAGCACAGAGAGAGACAGTGCCACACTTGTTAGGTCTGACAGTGTCAGCTTGATGTTGCATTATTTATTAAAGAAAATACAGAGTCTTGAAGTCTGGGGTCTTCTCTCTGTCCTGGGCTTTATAAGAGATAGCACAGGAGGTATCGATATCACAGGGCTCCGCTGGACATCAATACTGTATTGATCTGTTAAATCCATGAAGGAAAATATGCTGACATGGAAATGAACTGCATAGCTTGTGAACAGAATTTCAGTTTTCTTACAGAAGCAGGATTGTGAGCGGAAGGTTGGCAGCTCTTTCTCCGAACTCACAGGATGAATCTGGGTGAGGAAAGTGAAAGAACAGCACCTGCCCCTCCCTCATTACCTAAAGTGCCCTTAAAGGAATAATTCACCCACAAATGACCATTCGTATATCAGTTAGTCACTCTGTGTTATGTTGAATTTGTGAAGAAAGCTTTGTTTTTCTTGCACGCCTCCATGGAAAACGATGAACATATTGATGTTTTGATTGATTGACAGGGGACCACATTTACAACAGCAAAACTATATCAAGACATCTGTTCACAAACTCTAACACAACTAGTACAGTATAATCCAAGTCTCATTTATCCAGTCATATGCTCAGTGTAGAGTATTTTAATAAAAAAACACGTGGCACTAAAGGCTCTGAGGGGCAAACGGGGAGAACTTTTCAGATTCCATGTTCTGGGCAACAACAATAAACCAGTGTCCAATTCATCCAGTCACCGTTACTGTTTAAAGGCTCTCTGCGGCATCAGGGGGATACGTGGCAGGACAAGAACGGAAGTTAAGGCAGCGAAAGTCCAAGTACGGTGGGCGGGAGTTGTGATGGATTTGTCCAACATCACCAACTTTTACCTGGGAGAGCGGTATTCACATACTGTAAGGTTACAAAGCCAAACTCTGTTCTTTTTTCCTAAACCTAACCACTTGCTTTTGTTGCCTAAACCCAACCTTGTGTGTTGTAAAACGCAATTTGCATTACTGACGTAGACACAGTATGGAACGGTGAATTTCCTGTGAAAACGGAAGAGTGTATTAAAAGAAGGCAATACCTGTAACAGGCAGAACTTGACTCGGCGTCCTAGAACATCAGTAACCAACGCGCCTAGGGTACCTTTCACATCGCATCTGGATATGGAAGGTCCATGACCTAACGTCGATATGTGACGAGGTCGGAGTGAGAATGTGTTGACACTTCACAAACACATGCATAAATCTTACTACGCTCTCTTAAAAGCCAGACACCAATACGAAGATTTTTTTAGCGGAGAATACGGCTGGATAAATGAGACTTGGATTTTACTGCAAGAGTTGTGTGAGTTTGTATACGAATGTTTTGATATATAATTTTCCTGTTGTTTAACATGGTCCCCAATCAATCAATAAATCAACATGTTCTCCTTTAGGCATGCAAGAAAACCAACGTTTTCCTTGTGAATTCTAGGTACCATGGCATGACTACCTAATAAACAAATGGTCATTTTGTAGGTTCTTGTTCCTTTTAGCAAATCCCTTAACCCCCAACTGCTCTAGGGGAGCTGCCGATTAGCCAACAGATCAGACTGTGGTCGTCCTGGGCGGCTTGTGTGTGAATGTAAATAGAGTGTTCCTGAAAAAGAGAGCATTACTGTTTTGCTCTCAGTGATAGCTCCCTTGGTAAAAAGGGTGGCCTACATAAGAAAAAACTAAAATAACCCAACATTTAGAAAATAGGATATCTGCACAGGTGTTCACAAAATAAACGAGCTACTGAAAATTACCATAATAGTCTCACAGTCACTTTGTTGCTTACATTGTAGTAAAGCTGTAAAGCTTCAAACAAAGTACCTGTCAATCATCTTACAGTGTCTGTATCCCTCTTTCTGACCTTGGAATTGTTTGTTTTTTCATTCCTCACACAACAGCAATGCCATACCTTCGAGGAGAGACTCTTTAAAGTGTGCAGCCTTCTCCCTGGAGACAGATCATAGTGGCGGAGGGATGCAGCCGGGAGGATGCTAAGACAGCAGATTTTTTATCCTGCCTTTGAGTGTGTCCCTTTGGAACAGAAATAAGCTTCGCCTTTAGATGTGGTCCGATCGCACATCATCTGAAGCATACTGAGGCCTTAAAGGGACAGTTCACCCTTAAACCAAAAATACCTTTTTCCTCTTACCTGTGGTGCTATTTATCAATCTAGAATAACCAGGTGTGAGTTGCTGAGTGTTGGGGATATCGCTGTAGAGATGTCTATTAGCTCTTGAATATAACTGAACTAGACTGCACTCGGCATGTGGTGCTCAAAGAGATAAAAATACATTTGGAAAAAACGGAAATCATGACACGGTAATGATGTAATGTATGTAAGATATGTGTTTTTTGGTGAAGGCCTGGGCAGTAATTATAATAAATACTGAGGAGGACACAATATGCTATGAAAGGCAACCACACAAGGCTGTCTGAAGTTAATATTACCACCTGTTCTAGTTTCACGGTGTACTGCAATTCTGCGTGTGGTTTTTACCAGTGGTTTTGCTGTACGTACCCCAGCAGCACATTGCTTGTGCTGTTGTACAGTCTTGCTATTTCATTACTTTGAAATGTATTTAAAAGTGTTACAGTGACAGTTTTTGTTAAGTGTTAGTAAATGTCATAAAATAAAAATGTCATAGTGTGTGTGTGCACTTTTCCTGTCTGGCCCTCAAATGCTGGCTCTCTAAAATGGTGCTCACTCATCTCTCAAAACTTTGAGAACCCCTGATCTGAGAGTTCAGTTTTTTTAAATTTAATTTTTTTTTAAAGATCTAAAATTGTCACTTTAGCTGTTAAAGGTCCAGTGTGTAACATTTAGGGGGATTTAGTGCCATCTAGTGGTGAGGATTGCAGATTGCAACCAGCTGAAACCTCTCCTGGCTACGATTCCTTCAGTGTTAATTGTTGAGAAGGTTTTTAGTGGAATCTTAATTTTCTGCAGAGGTCTCTTCCTCTACAAACTACAAACCACTTCAACAATGAAAAAGCAGTTTCATGTTAAAATAATCTGTGGTTTTTCCGATGCTCTTCTTGCAGAGGGGTTGTTATCTACAGTGGCTGACAAGGAAACTGGCCTTATCTAGAGCCAGTGTTTGGTTTGTCCTGGTGTATGAAATGTGCTATACCAATAAAGCTGCCTTGCCTTGTCTAAAAATAGCACACTTTCCCTATTAGATTCCATTTTTGCTGGTATCCAATCATCCCTCCATCCATCCATCCATCCATCCATCCATATTTATCCACTTATCCGGGTCGTTGGGGCAGCAGGCTGAGCGAGTAACTCCAGACATCCCTCTCCCCAGCAGCGCTTCCCAGCTCCTCCAGGGGGAATCCAAGGCGTTCCCAGGCCAGATGAGATATATAATCCCTCCAGCGTGTTCTGGGTCAGCCCAGAAAACCTCTAGCAGTAGGCTCCCAGGAGGCACCTGGCCCCATTTCTGCCAATATATCCCCCTTAATCCTACACACACTGAGGTTTCTAAAAATGCATCCTTGGGGGGAATTCCTCCAAGACACTAAGACTTTAACATTTAGTAATTCTCTTGCAGTGTCCCAGAAATCAGACAGGCAGGATGATGTACAGCACAGAGTGTCTGCACCGACTGCAGCTGCCACAGAGAGGAAACAAACAAGTAGGTTCCTCTGAAAGATGTGATAAAAATAAAAACATTTTGGATTCACTCAGGCTAAAGTAAAGGGCCTCTGTCATTAAGAGCTAAATGAGGATGATGTCTCATTTCTGGAGTGAGATGAGAGAGAAAGGCAACACCCTAGCTTACACTGAATGTGCATCCCTCCTGCTCAACTGTAACGTTACGTCACGGACATGACCTGAGTCGTTGAGCTCTTGAACACATCACCTTTTGCATGAAGGTGTGTTTGCACGATGGTGTGAAACAGCCTTATTTTTATATATGGATCAATAAATGAAACTCTCGCGACCGGTCACAACACAGATACACGCCCGTCAATAAGCATCCTGCAGCAACCCTCCTAAAGCCAGACCAGCCAATGAAATCACATACATACCGTTCAGAGTAGATGTGCCGGACGTGTGAAGTGTCTCTCTGCATTCATAACACCACCGATGACATGTCGTTATTCCTCTCAGAGCACAAACACCGGCATCTGTCCTGATGAAGCGCTGCCAAAATGGAACTGCGGTGTAGAGACAGAGAGAGGGATCAAACATGTTTCATGCGCGCGGGCGTGTGCCTTCTGAGCGGACACGCGCGTAGCGTCTGGTCTGCGTCGCGAGTAAACACAGACTGCACAGACGGTGCGGTGGTCAAATACAGTCTGGCCAGAGGGCGGCGCCAGAACATAGGTCACCATCCTCTGCGGAGGTGTTCACGGACAGCTGAGCTCACACTTACCTGGACACATTTGGCTCAACTTTGTCAGGCCAGTGGCGCGCCCAGAATTTTCCATTGGGGGGCCGGATGGGGCCAGTGATAATCTTGGGGTCGCACACTGAAACCGAAATCTATAATTGAATTTTGTACTGATACACCTTGGTTTCTCAAAATATGTTTCTTTTTTATATATACAGTAATTATCTGTTGTGCATATGCTAATGCTGGTTCAGTTAACACTTTGAGCTCCACAACATCGTGCCAAAATGTATTCTGTGTACTGTATAGCAGTGGTTCCCAACCTTTTTCATGAGGGATCCATATTTTTACCATTGTTACACACGCCTGTATCCTCAAGATACATATTTTAAAAATTTTCTACACTAATTTATTTATTTATTTTTTAAATAAATAAATAACTTTTTAACATAACCCTTAAATGTGTTTGTTTCTGACACATATATACCTATGAATTAAATTTCGACAGATGATACATTAAAATGTGTCATCTGTTGACTTGGCCTAGGACTTTTTGAATTTGTTTTCATAATGTTTTAATTGATCTACCTTTTTACTGTGTGCTGTAGCACTTTGAGATTTTTTTTTTATAAATGAAAAGTGCTTTATAAGTTAAATTTATTATTATTATTATTATAAAATTACACCCCTTAAAATCAAGAGGGCTTCGTGACCCCCCCGTGGCTCTTTGGCACCCCTCTAAAGTCTAGTTCACATTACAAGATTTTCACCCTGATTTTGCATTGCGGAAACTATCGTAATCTTTTGAGTGTTCATACCTCGTTGGCGATGTGTGTTTCTGTCAGCAGGAGTCTCACCAATTGTATTACAACCTGTGCGTGCACACCACAGGATTTCTCCACTGAGCCCTCGCCGACAGAGCCCCAGATAACGCGGTGATTTCACCAAACTTGGAGACGACACATCGTAAAGGCATGGATATTCCTCCCAGTGTTGAATCAGATCTGCCTCCAGGGCCTGGGTCCAAACACACCGCGTTCCCCATGATCCTGTGGACGCCGCCATCGTTGTTGTTGTTGCTTGCCGGCTTGTCAGTGTTGCCAGATCTTGGGAGACAAACAAGCAACCAGGGCTATGGAAACAAGCCCAAAAGAAGCGACTATCATGCGTTTAAATAACTTATTAGGCGGATATATATATAGAGAAAGGTGACGTTTAGACAGCAAGCCCAAATAAGCAACTCCACTTTAGAAACAAGCCCAAAGTCGCAGCTAATAAGCGGACCTGGCAAGTGGCAACCCTGCGGCTTGTCCTCCTCACATTTCTTCCATCCTCCTGCGTGCTGATGTGGGACATATCCTGCCTCTCATTGGCTGATGCTCTATGTCAGTTGTGTCACACTTCTCCAGTTTTCTAGCATGCCAGATATCCAGTCCCAGTCACAGACGAGGGGGCGACTTGCTCGTAGGCTTGTTTACACATGAGGACTCGTCGTGGCAGACTATCTGCCAACTCACCTCCGACCCAAGGTGGCTCTCAAGATCCTCTGCGATGCCAAAATTGCAGTGAAAATTGTGTAATGTGAACAAGGCTTAAGGGGGTCACGCCCACCCGGTTGGGACCCACTGCTGCATCGGCCTTTTCAAAACCAGACCCAGAGCGTCAGTCTGTTATTAGTCACCTTAATAGCTGAATGAAGCACCCTACATCAAGGTGTAGGCTGTCAGTGCAGCGGTGAGCTTTGGGACACACTTCCCTCTCTGCAGCAGAAAAAAGGAGCTGTCATTATGTTTGGTAACCATAGAGAAAAGTAAAGTTACTCCCAAATTTGTGTCCTTTATATGTCTTTGTATCAGTTTTATTTGATTCGTGCCGCTGTTTGGTAGCATTTATTATACATTTGCCATTAAAATAAATAGCCTAAAAAATGTGTGTATTTTACTACTCACTTTGGTAAATAAATAAAAAAAAATATGCTAAAAGGGGAAGAAATGAGATCACAAGTATGTTCAATTTTATTTTAATTTTATTTTTTGTGAATAAGTTATTCAGTACCATACAGATGGTAGCTGGCAGAAAATGATGGGACAAAGAGAGGGAGGATGACATGCAACAAAGGTCTTCAAGCCAACTGGACCTGGTAAGTAACACAGGCTTTCACTCATTTAAACTTGCCAGAATATGACATTTATTAAAGTTGTTAAAAAGCAAATGTACAGACACAGAACTTCGTCCTGTAAAAGTTGGGTAACATTAGTAAAACTCCCCATCCGTCCTCTTACGTCCCCTTGCATCCTTCACTCTTGAAGACAAACAAAACTTTTTATTTTTATGTTCACGACAATCTGCACCAACTTGTTTTCAAGCATAAAATGTGTGATATGTTATATATATAAAATCACCATAATTATTGAACAAACTTAATACTAAAATCTTAATGAACACTAAGTAGAACATCCACTCAGCTAGCCTATAATTTAAGCTCCATGATTTAAACAGATGATTAGAAGTTCCTAAAAGGTTGACATGAATTTGATCAACACCCAACCACTTATGAGATTACACAAGTTGGACATCTCTTTTCAGCTTCATCTCTAGCCATATTATTATACTCTTCAGACAGTTTTTGTAGTTGGTCTCTCAGTTCTTCGGCATGGTTTGCTTTTAATTCTTTTATCCTGTTTGTCATATTCTCTTCATTCTCCTCTATTTCTTTCTGTCTCTCTGCTGCTCTCTCTTCCCTTTCCCTCCTTCTCTCCTCATCCATCTCCTCCTTTGCCTTCTTCATCTCCTCCTCTAACAGTTTTCTCTCCCTCTCCCTCTCAGCCTGGAATTGTTCATTCATTTTCCTCATCTGCTGTTCATATTTCTCCTGTATTTTCCTCTCCAATTCCTCTCTTTCTCTGCGTATCTGCTCTTCTTTCTCTTTCAGGATGCGTTGTTTCTCCTCTTCGATTATCCTCTCGGCCTCTTGGAACATCACGTTGGTGTAGTGGCTGCCTCCGTTCCTCTGGGCTATATTTCTGATCTTCTGGAGCAGCTCAGTGACCTGAGAACGATCTTTTTTCTCATTATTGAAGACATGGTACTGGCCATTACATCTGGCCACGAGTTCCTGCAGGTCAGGGCTTTCAACCAAGAAGGCCTCAATAGTTGTGTCTTTAAGAAGGTCACCATGAGTAAAGAGAACCATGCTGTATCTGTCTGCAGCCTGGCCGAAGATTTCTTGAATCTTTTGCACCGTCTGCTTTTCCTCTTCAGTGAATCTGCCCAGCCTGATGACCACCAGGAACACGTGGGGTCCAGGAGCAGCGAAAGAGATGCACTGGCCTACATCTTTAGTTGTTTTGTCCATGCCGAACCTGGTGTCAAACAGACCGGGGGTGTCAATAACAGCAACCTGTTGCCCGTCCACCACAGCTTTGCCCTTGGAGCAGTCTACAGTCATTGACCTTGCGCTGAACTTTGATTCAAAGCACTGTCGTCCCAGGATTGTGTTTCCAGTGGCACTCTTCCCAATTCCAGTCTTCCCCACCATCACTATCCTCAGCTCTTTGTCATTTCTGAGGGTTTCTGTATAGAAGAACAATTAACATTACGTAAGTATTGACAATAGGCATTTATATTATTCTATAGAATTGATCTAAATCAGAGTGTAAATTTATAGATATAAGTGGGTGGAGTTATAATATAAAAGAATGACTATTATAATAATATAGAATAACGTCCTCCTGAGGCCTGAACTTTTGTTAGGTATGCATTTTTAATTTCTCCAAGCTATTTGGGATCAGTAGGACCTGATAAGTATGAAAAATGTAACATTTTCAACATCTCATTTTAAATCTCAAATTGGTCAAATTTGTTGCCATATCAACCTACAAACATTATTAATAATAAATAAACAAGTTTCAGTTATAAAATGTGATCAGGTTTTGGACCTTGTCCACTTGCGGCGAGCTTTGGGACACGCTTCCCTCTCCGCAGCGGAAAAAAGGAGCTGTCATTATATTTGGTAACCATGGAGAAAAGTAAAATTACTCCCATTTTAAATCCTTTAAATGTATTTGTATCAATTTCATTTGATCTGTGCTGCTGTTTACCAGAAGTTTGGTAGCGTATATTAACCATTTGCCATTAAGATAAATAGCTGAAATAAATCGATAAATAAGTAAATTTATCTGTTTGTATCTATGTGTGTATTTTACGACTCAGTTTGGTGTTATCATTTGCTGGGTTGTTCAGCAAAATGTTTGTGAACAAAAGTCTTTTTCTCAAATAAAAGATATGCTACAAGGGGGAAAATGAGATCACAAGTATGTTCAATTTTATCTTTTGTGAATAAGTTGCTTTTATTCAGTAGCATACAGACGGTAGCTGGCAGAAAATTATGGGACAAAGAGAGGGAGGATGACATGCAACAAAGGCCTCCAAGCCAACTGGACCTGGTAAGTAACACAGGCTCTCACTCATCTATACTTGCCAGAATATGACATTTATTAAAGTTGTTAAAAAGCAAATGTACAGACACAGAACTTCACCCTGTAAAAGTTGGGTAACATTAGTAAAACTCCCCATCCGTCCTCTTACGTCCCCTTGCATCCTTCACTCTTGAAGACAAACAAAACTTTTTATTTTTATGTTCACGACAATCTGCACCAACTTGTTTTCAAGCATAAAATGTGTGATATGTTATATATATAAAATCACAATAATTATTGAACAGTCTTATTACTAAAATCTTAATGAACACTAAGTAGAACATCCACTCAGCTATAATTTTAAGCTCCATGATTTAAATAGATGTTTTGAAGTTCCTAAAAGGTTGACATGAATTTGATCAACACCCAACCAGTTATAAGATTACGCAACGAGGTCGTCTCCTTGTTTCAGCTTGATGTCTAGCCATATCATTAAACTTTTCAGACAATCTTTGTTGTTCATCTCTCAGCTCTCTTTCATGATTTGCTTTTAATTCATTCATCCTGTTTGCCATATCCCTTTCTCTCTCCTCTATTTCTCTCTGTCTCTCTGCTGCTCTCTCTTCCCTTTCCCTCCTTCTCTCTTCATTCATCTCCTCCTTTGCCTTCTTCATCTCCTCCTCTAACAGTTTTCTCTCCCTCTCCCTCTCAGCCTGGAGTTGTTCATTCATTTTCCTCATCTGCTCTTCATATTTCTCCTGTATTTTCCTCTCCAATTCCTCTCTTTCTCTGCGTATCTGCTCTTCTTTCTCTTTCAGGATGCATTGTTTCTCAGCTTCGATTATCCTCTCGGCCTCTTGGAACATCTCGTTGGTGTAGTGGCTGCCTCCGTTCCTCTGGGCTATATTTCTGATCTTCTGGAGCAGCTCAGTGACCTGAGAACGATCTTTTTTCTCATTATTGAAGACATGGTACTGGCCATTACATCTGGCCACGAGTTCCTGCAGGTCAGGGCTTTCAACCAAGAAGTCCTCAATAGTCATGTCTTTAAGAAGGTCACCATGAGTAAAGAGAACCATGCTGTATCTGTCTGCAGCCTGGCCGAAGATTTCTTGAATCTTTTGCACCGTCTGCTTTTCCTCATCAGTGAATCTGCCCAGCCTGATGACCACCAGGAACACGTGGGGTCCAGGAGCAGCGAAAGAGAAGCACTGACTTATATCTTTAGTTGTTTTGTCCATGCCGAACCTGGTGTCAAACAGACCGGGGGTGTCGATAACAGCAACCTGTTGCCCGTCCACCACAGCTTTGCCCTTGGAGCAGTCTACAGTCATTGACCTTGCGCTGAACTTTGATTCAAAGCACTGTCGTCCCAGGATGGTGTTTCCAGAGGCACTCTTCCCAATTCCAGTCTTCCCCACCATCACTATCCTCAGCTCTTTGTCATTTCTGAGGGTTTCTGTATAGAAGAACGTTTAACATTACATAAGTATTGACAATAGGTATTTATATTATTCTATAGAATTGATCTAAATCAGAGTGTAAATTTATAGATATAACTGGGTGGAGTTATAATATAAAAGAATGACTATTATAAAAATATAGAATAATGTCCTCCTGAGGCCTGAACTTTTGTTAGGTATGCATTTTTAATTTCTATTTTCTAAAGCTATTTGGGATCAGTAGGACCTGATAGGTATGAAAAACGTAACATTTTCAATGTCTCATTTTCAATCTCAAATTGGTCAAATTTGGTGCCATAAACAAATTTCAACCATAAAATGTGATCAGGGGCCCGTTTCACAAAAGTAGGATTCACACATCCAGGATAAATGACTGAGCTGGGTTCAACGAATCCAAAACAAGAGCGTCCAGGCTTAATTGGTTGCACAAAGACCAAGCCAGGATGAGCAGACACGGATTCATCAAGCCAGGTGAAACCAATCCTAGATCAGTGCGCGCACGTGGCTTCCTCAAATAGACCCCGCCATCGATCACAGATTCACCGATTCACCATGGCAACAAAAGCGGCATAGGCCTACTTTTCCCCGTTGGAGGCAGAAATCCTCATGGAGGCTTACGAAGAGGTAAAGGATCAAATCATAAAGAAAGGCAACACCGCCACAGTTATAAAACAACTAGAGAAAGCGTGGCAAAGTATTGCAGACCGCCTGAATGCGTAAGTAGTGCACAAATACACACTCACTGCTCCGTGGAAACCATCACAATTACAATCCAAATAGTTAATTAACATCTCCGAAAACGTAGTTGTATGTGTGTTGTATTGTATTGTGTGTGTGTATAGATTAAACATGACTGGGCCAAACGGACATGGCAGCAAGTCAAGATTAAATACAAGAACATCCTGCAGAATGGTAAGTGCCCTGACTAATACTTAACAATGCACAAGTGTACACTGTACCCAGAAGGTGCCTGCTCACACATTGTCTGTACTGTTTTAGCAGCCAAAAAAAAAAAAAAAACACAAGCAAGGCACGGGTGGTGGGTCACCATCAGCTGACCTCACCCCAGCAGAGGACATAGCCTTGGCACAAAACAAAGGCAGGCGTGTGTTGGAGGGGATCCCTGGGGGGACAGACACAAACATATGTCCCTCCCAAGATGCCACCTGCTTCATACAAGGTACATTCTTCCATCTCTGCATGGGACATAATCACATTTATATTGAATCCATTTGGACTATCTGACTTTGGTTTGCCTTGCAGTTTCTGGCAGCACTGTCACACTGTTGGAGCCACCAACACCAAGACACATCATGGCTGTGTCAAGAATGTCACTCTATTTATGAGGTTGTGATGATGAGATTTTGTATTGACAGGTGAATTCTCTGGTGTGTTGCTGGGGGACAGGGGGTATGCCTGCCAGCCTTTTCTCCTCACACCATACGCAGACCCTCAGGAAGCACAGCAGGCCTATAATCATGCCCATGCCAGGACAAGGGCCAAGATCGAAATGACCTTTGGCTCTCCTGAAGGCACGCTTTCACTGTCTTCACCACTTAAGGGTCAGCCCTTTGAGGGCATGTGACATCACTGTGGCCTGCTTGAGGAAGGAGAGGGCCCCCATCACACATGGACTGGGACAATCCTGCCATCTTCCCTGATGACGACAGTGGTCGACTGGTCAGGGACCAATATGTGTTAAATTATTTTAGTTAACATGCATGCTTTAAATTTCAATTAAATATGTCCTGCAGTGGCAGAGACGCATGCTGTGAATTTCAGTTGAACACGGCCTGCATTGGCAGAGGAATTTGTGTGTTTTTTTTTTTTTTTTTTTTTTTTTTCCAATTTAAATTGATTTGGCCTCTTATGTTGTTTGTGCTGTATACTGTGTGTATACAAGCTTGCAGGGAGGCTACTGCATCCATTCATTTGTCCGTTCATTTGTTGTGTATGGATTTGTCCTGCATTTATTGCAGTGTGCAGACATGCGTGGTGTATCATATACAGACCTTTGAATGTGTATTTATTCTTGTGTTGTATAATATGCTTTGATTCCGTGCTTTCTATCTTGTAGAGTCTCTGTGTGACTTCAGTTTTGAAAGGAGCTGATGGGTTACTTGCTTTGATTTATCCTTATTCAATAAAGGAACTTCATGTTACTCTTTGATGTGTATTTATATTTATATGGGATGTGTATTTATATATAGTCTATGGGAAACTGTAAATTATCTAATGATTGCAAAATCATCTAAAATCATCATTTATCTAAAATGATTGCAATTAATGATCACAAATGTTTAAATAATGACAGTGGGTCTGGTTGAATGTGATAACAATGTGCAGTGGGCAGTGGAATAACTATTGGTTTCCGTATGTGGTGACTGCTGACTGAGATAAGGGATGAGATTAAATAGATCCTGGAACTTAGCCTGGTCTGGAGCAGGCTAACTCCACAGAATAAATCTCCACGGTAACTTATGTCATAACATATCCCGCTTTCCACTATCCCGGATAAGTTGAGCCAGGATAACCAAGATATCCTGGCTTAATCCCTTATCCTAGTTTTGTGCAATAGGCCCCAAGTTTTGGACCTTGTCCAAAAAAAAGAAATTATAACTGGCTAAGGAAATGTCTATAGGATAAGAGTAACTCTAAGATTAATTTTCACAGCTATTTCAGAACTACTCTTATTTATGCTCTAAAATGTTTTTTGTTTGTATTGCAATAGCAATACTACTGCATTATTTGTGTTTTTAAAGGCAGCAGGTATAGGTCATACCATTTTTCTTTATCTTGATTAATTTTGCACATCTGTGCTGTCATATTTGACTAAAATGTAAAATACATCTTGATGTTGATATGTTTAGTGTTGTGTCACATGCCATTAAATTAAATTATGTGGCTTATTACCCTGTTACCTTGTCACTTCCATTCCATTTTGTGTGCTAATAACTTGCTAACAGGAATGGTGTTTTACTGAACTTTCGTGTTCAGTGTTGTCATTTAGCATTTAATTACCTGGCTACTTACCCTGTAGATGCTCAAGGGTTATTCTGTGTCAACTCAATCAGATTTTGGCAGCTAAAACTTTAGATTTTGATAGTATATCATTTTAAAGAACTAAAGTCGGTCCCCTGGTGCTGTATTGTGGCTGTTTGTGGTTATGTGGTTCTTTAGCCGCTAAGGAGAGGTGCAATTAAATGTGAGAGGATGATAAATCACTCAGTAGACCTCTGAACAATTTGTCCCCCTCACTTCTGAAATGATGGTTACGTCTCTGCCTGCCCCTGTGTGTTTTCCCTCTGTTTTGATGACTTCACCTGTGTCTGATTGTCTGTCGCACTCTGATTAGCCCCACCTCTGTCTCCTTATCTTTCCCCTCACCAGAGTATTTGGTGTGTGTCACAGTATTTATGATCCATTTCACAAAGTAACAAAATTTAATCATCAGTTGCAACTTTATAACAGCCATCCAAATAAAGTTGGAATAATTCACTCATCATTAATTTATTCATTCGTTATCATACTGCCGCACTTGACATTGGGCGAGAGGCAGGGTGCACCCTGGACACTCTGTTATTGCACTATGCACTTTACTGCGTTAGGGCATGTGCAATATACCCGGGCGTCTGCAATACGCACTCAGCACTTTGGCACTCTAAACTTTAACTAGCACACCTGCACTTTGTAACCAGATTGAAATTTCTATGGTCGCCCAACTCTTTGCCTGTTGTGTGCTTTGTGGTTTACTTATGTTGTCCTTATATTGTTCTTCTCTTTGTATTTTATTTTCTTTTGTTGGCATTGTTGATTTTGTTAATCATCAGTTGCAACTTTATAATAGCCAAAATAAATATCCAAATAAAGTTGGAATAATTTGCTCATCATTAATTTATACATTCCTTATGATACCGTTTCCTCCCCCAGTCACGTGGACTGGGGGAGGAAACAGGAGTACCGGAAAAAACCCACACAGACACGGAGAATATGCAGACTCCACACAGAGGGGCCTCCAGCCAGCCAGCAGGCAGGATTGTACCCAGAACATCATTAATTATCATTTCATTGTTTGTTAACAGTAAAATAACTATTGACTAGTGATGGTTATTATAAAGTGTTACCAATTAATATTCAGAGTTTACTCATTCAAGTAAAGGCACCAGAGAGGTGCAGACAAAATGTTTACAAGTCATATCATGACTTACCACCGCTGTTTTGTTTCATGTCCATGTTTGGGTTACAGAGTGCAGAGTAGCTGTTGCTGCTGAAGTGAAAATATAGAGTTCCGTGTCCTTCTGCTGCTGCTAATGCTTCTCCTTTTATTATCCAGGGCCCCAAACCACACCCACAACTATCTCCATATCATATGTCACAGTGAAAGTAAATCTGAATCTTGATATCTGCTGCTCACTATTCAGGTTAAGTACAATATGCATGAGCTTTGTGCTGTATGTAAAAGTTATCAGATCATACATCAGAACATATTTCTGTTTTTTTTCCATCACCAAAAAGGTTTGACATTTTGTCAGCATTCAAAGGGTTAGCTAATTAATATCTTTGCCTTTAGCAAACATTTCTATTTCTGTCTCAGTCCTGTTTTGTACATTTTAACACAATTTTGGACCATCATTCCCACATTTGTGAAAGAAAAGTAGAACACTTTTTGGGTAGGGGAAACTCTGACTAAACCATCAAATCTGAGTTATTTAAATGCTGAGCCACAGCAAAAGAGGAATGGATTGGAATCATTAAAGAAATATACCCTAACCCTAATTTCTGGAGGAAAACAACTCATTTTGATACAGCAGCTCCTCAACATATAGATATACACAAAAACAGTATATATGTATGTTTCTGGAGTAAAACAGCCCCCTTATAGTGAGTACCAAAAATACCAAAAATGGACCTTGGACTTATTTTTTGGACTTTTATTTGAAATGCAATGCAATGCTCTCATTCCCCTCTTTCATCTCTCCGTCTTTGCACTGACAAACATACACAAATGTATTGTATTCAACGAGATGAAAAATTACATAAATATGAAAAAATACTAAAAAGAAGACTAATAAATAAAGCCCTCTCTCTGCTCCTCTCTCTCTTTGTACTGTCAACCAAAAGGCAAATAACAACCAAAAGATGTGTTTTATATCTAATGAGAAGTCACACCATTTGATCTTACACTCTTACACTCTTCTTTTTTTTTTTTGAAAAAACAATCTTATATCCATGATGAGTCTGTCTGTCTGTCTGTCTCTCTGTCTGTCTGCGCACACACACACACACACACACACACACATACATGTCTTTATGTCTTTGTGAGGACCACGTTTTCAGAGGTCTTTGTGAGGACCACCACTTCCACTGTAGTGAGAATGGTGCAAAAAACAAAACTATCACTAGGTGGGACTAGAGAGTTAGAATGTCACTTCAGATTTCAGAAAACTCAAAGTAAAAAAAATATTTTACTGCTATACTTGTGAGGACCAACTGCTGTTGCTAGGCAGATTTGACATACACTTTCTGTGTACTGAGTTTCTCTCTCAGTAGCCAATCAATAGACATTATATTGCTAGCATTTTGCAGACTCAACTCAGTAACAAACAGTGTTGTTAAATTGAGCTTTTGGTGTTACTACTGACTACTGTTCCACATGATTCCACTTTTATATGGCACAGTTTAGAATATGGGTGACATCAAGGATGCAGCTACCAACAATTTTCAATTTTCTTTTGATTAATCTGCCAATTATTTTCTTGATTAATCAATTGTTTTGTCTATTAAGTGTCAGAAAATGGTGAAAATGCCTTCCCACAGCTCAAGGTGACATCTTCAATGTCTTGTTTTGTCTTGACAGCAGTCCAATACCAATAGATATTCCGTTAACTATCACATATGACAAGAAAAGCATCAAATTAGCATAATTAAGAAGCTGGAACCAGTTTGGTTTGCATAAAAATGACTACAATGATAATTCAATTATTAAAACAGTAGCTGACGAATCATTTCATTAACTGTTGCAGCTCTAATTGACATTCATGCTTAAAAGTGGAAAGTAAGTTACTGTACTCACTGTACTCAAGTGCAGCTTTGGGGCTTTTTCAGTTATGCGATTTCATTTGAAGATACTCATTTTGATCTACTGCATTTAAAAAAAATATCAATCTTCCACATGTCATTAATACTAGTAACATTACATGCATTGTGTTTTTGATATACAGTATATCAAAAAGCTTAATAGTTATATTTGCTCTATTAAGAACCCAACTTGTCCACCCTCTTGACCCCATTTATTTTTAATAAGTTTAATATTTTCCTGTATTTTCAAACCCATGCAAATATTTACTAATGCCATAAGACTTAATGAAAGACTAATGACAAATGAGGTAATGCCAGAATTACTTTATTTTAGTGGCATATAGCTTAACAAATAGCCAAGATTTTTGTCCACATTACAACATCACCACATTACTGGAGAGCTGGCATCAAGGACCTAAACAGTAGCTTAATACAGATCTGGCTGTTAACTTATTCTGAAAAACTACTGGAGAGCTGGATCATACACTTCCTTCAAGTTTTAAACAGTAACTTAAAACAGATCCAGCTGCAGTTAACCATATCAGTTCCAACTTATTCTGAAAAACTACTGGAGAGCTGGATCATACACTTCCTTCAAGTTTTAAACAGTAACTTAAAACAGATCCAGCTGCTGTTAACCATATCAGTTCCAACTTATTCTGAAAAACTTCTAGAGAGCTCGATCAAGGACTTCCTTCAAGTCTTAAACAGTAAGTTAATACAGATCCAGCTGCTGTTAACCCCATCAGTTCCATCTTATTTTGAACAGGATAGTAGGGGAAAACCCGCATAACATGAAAATGAACTACAACTGTTTCCTTTTTTGAGATGTGATGGAATTGTAGACTTGGTTCTTAACATCTTTCCAGTTGCGACTACAGAGTACCTGTTCTGCTTCAATAGCCTTGACACACAGTTCTCTACCAGGAACTCTCTGCAGAGTGATGTACCGTCCCAGCTGTCGCCACACTGCTGCCTTTTCTTCAGAACTCCAAGGCCTGCGATGGCATTTTGTTTTCTTGCGAAATTGTGGATTCACACCTGAAATAGAAATTACAAATGTAGACAGGTACTGACATCCTCACTATTAAAAAATCAGGTATATTTAATTTAACCATTCACAGACTGTATAAAAAAAACTGAAAAAGACCTTTCATATTCACTGTATTTCATCATTATCCACCAAAAATCTTTTACAGTATTGTTCGCAGTATACTAATACAACCAGACATATAAAGAAATAGCTATTTTGATATACACATTATAGAAGTATTTGTATCAATTGACACATTTCTATTGTCTCATGGTTTATATTGTTGTATCACCCAACTTTATCTGTTACTATACTGTCTAATATGAATACTGCATTTTCTATGATGGAGGACAGTGTTCACAAACCGAGAAAGGAAACTGTGTAGAATTAAGTCATTCAATGTATATATAAAGATGCAATGAGAATCTAATGTTTAATGATAATGGCAAACCTGAAACAAAATCAAATGTCAATCATTGGTACCCATCTACAGAGCATCAGTAGTGTCAGTGAAGTGAGGTGACAGCAAAAAGCCCAAAGGATACTAAAAGATAACATACACCAGCCACACCCTGTTCACCCTTCTGCTCTCTGACAAAAGATTCACAAGTATGTGCTGCCGTCTGACAAGAGATACAGAAGTTTCTGCTGCTGTATCCACAGACTACAGGGCAGCTTCTTTCCTCAGACTGAGACTCCTGAACTCATCCACTGCACTCCAATATAAAAAAAAAATTGAGTAGCATACATGGACTACAACTTGATTTCATACAACCTTGTGTTGCAAAATGCTAAACGAGTCTTAATAATAACAATAATAGTAATAATAATAATAATAATGATAATGATAATAATAATAGGGGCATCAGTGGCTTAGTGGTAGAGCAGGCGCCCCATATACAAGGCTGTTGCCGCAGCGGCCTGGGTTCGACTCCAGCCTGTGGCCCTTTGCTGCATGTCACTCCCTCTCTCTCGCTCCCCCTTTCACACTTCACTATCCTATCAATTAAAGGCAAAAAATGCCCTAAAAAATATCTTAAAAAATAGTAATAATAATAATAATAATGGTCTCATTTGCTTAGGTGGGTAATACAGAGGTATCAGTATTAAACTGAGACTGTTTCGTAACCTTACACAGGCCTGAAACTTTTGTTGTGCTTTGCTTCGCACTTCCACACCGCTGCATTTCTCTTAAATGTTGTTTTACTTGATTTTATGCATTGTGTGCGCTCTATTTGTATCTTTACTTTTATTATAATTATTATTGTTCTGTGTGTTTTATCCATCTTACTTTACATTAATTATGGTCTCCTGTGCCTGTTTTGATATTAATTCCATTTGTTTTTATGTGAAGCACTTGGTCGGTTTTGGTGCAAAATATCCATTGGTGCATGGAGTTTACCTCTTTTCTCACTCTTTTTCATCTCATCCCATGGTCTTCCAGTCACAGTGTTTTGAGTCAGAACATCTATTTCTTCTGCAAGAAAAGAAGATTATCACCTCAGCATTAACGCCAGTTCATCATACTCACAGACACACTCACACCGTATCACAGTGCTTCTGCAATGAATCTGAAGTTACTGTATGTTCATACCATCTGAATCTTCAGCAGGCTCAGAAACTCTCTTTCGTCTCTTTCCTTTGGAGGATCCATCAAGAGGAAAAACAGCAAGAGAACAACATCATTGCAGCGTGAAACTACATAGTTTAAGTTATTCAAATTAAATTAATAGTGTATTAAGATATAGAACATGATTGGACACTACAGTGCAGCAGCAGGAGGAAACAAAATAAGCTGACAGAAGAAGAGTTTACCTCTTTTCTCACTCTTTTTCATCTCATCCCATGGTCTTCCAGTCACAGTTTTTTGAGTCAGAACATCTATTTCTTCTGCAAGAAAAGAAGATTATCACCTCAGCATTAACTCCAGTTCATCATACTCACAGACACACTCACACCGTATCACAGTGCTTCTGCAATGAATCTGAAGTTACTGTATGTTCATACCATCTGAATCTTCAGCAGGCTCAGAAACTCTCTTTCGTCTCTTTCCTTTGGAGGATCCATCAAGAGGAAAAACAGCAAGAGAACAACATCATTGCAGCGTGAAACTACATAGTTTAAGTTATTCAAATTAAATTAATAGTGTATTAAGATATAGAACATGATTGGACACTACAGTGCAGCAGCAGGAGGAAACAAAATAAGCTGACAGAAGAAGAGTTTACCTCTTTTCTCACTCTTTTTCATCTCATCCCATGGTCTTCCAGTCACAGTTTTTTGAGTCAGAACATCTATTTCTTCTGCAAGAAAAGAAGATTATCACCTCAGCATTAACTCCAGTTCATCATACTCACAGACACACTCACACCGTATCACAGTGCTTCTGCAATGAATCTGAAGTTACTGTATGTTCATACCATCTGAATCTTCAGCAGGCTCAGAAACTCTCTTTCGTCTCTTTCCTTTGGAGGATCCATCAAGAGGAAAAACAGCAAGAGAACAACATCATTGCAGCGTGAAACTACATAGTTTAAGTTATTCAAATTAAATTAATAGTGTATTAAGATATAGAACATGATTGGACACTACAGTGCAGCAGCAGGAGGAAACAAAATAAGCTGACAGAAGAAGAGTTTACCTCTTTTCTCACTCTTTTTTATCTCATCCCATGGTCTTCCAGTCACAGTGTTTTGAGTCAGAACATCTATTTCTTCTGCAAGAAAAGAAGATTATCACCTCAGCATTAACTCCAGTTCATCATACTCACAGACACACTAACACACCGTATCACAGTGCTTCTGCAATGAATCTGAAGTTACTGTATGTTCATACCATCTGAATCTTCAACAGGCTCAGAAACCCTCTTTTGTCTCTTTCCTTTGGAGGATCCATCAAGAGCAAAAACAGCAAGAGAACAACATCATTACAGCGTGAAACTACATAGTTTAAGTCAGTGGTTCTCAAACTGGGGTCCAGGGACCCCCAGTGGTCCTTCAGGGTGTTCCATGGGGTCCCCAGCAAAAAGGGGAATCTTTCTTTTTTTTTTAATACCATCCATAACACAAATTCTCTGATTTCAGCTTCTTAAATGTGAATATTTTCTGGTTTCTTTGCTCCTTTATGACAGAAACTGCATATCTTTGGGTTGTGGACAAAACAAGACATTTGGGGACGTCATCTTGGGCTTTGAGAAACACTGATGGACATTTTTTGCCATTTCGTAGACCAAACAAATAATCTGTTAATTGAGAAAATAATCAACAAATTAATTGACAATGAAAATAATGATTAGCTGCGGGCCCTAAAAAGATCTAAAAACAAACATTTGATCAAATGGGGGTCCACTAATCTGTGTCACTTTAAGGGTCCTTGAAGTGAAAAAGTTTGAGAACCACTGGTTTAACATGATTGGACACTACAGCACAGCAAAGCTGACAAGAGAAGAGTTTACCTGTTTTCTCAGCCCTTTTCTTCTCATCCAATGGTCTTCGAGTCACAGACTTTTGAGTCAGAATGTTAACTTCTGCAAGAAAAGAAGATTATCACCTCAGCATTAACTCCTGTTCATCATACTGACAGACACACTCATACCAAATGAAGAAAATGCTGTAGTTATTTCATTATTTTGTGACATTTAGAGACAACGCAGTTGATGAATCCAGAAAATAATCAACAGATTAATCAATAATGAAAGAATGTCAGTTGCAGCCCAACAAACTTCATACCATCTGAGTCTTCGAAAGACCTCTCATTGAAGCTCTCCGGATCATTTCCACTGACTTGTGACTCCTGTACAGCTCCCACTTCTGAAGATGGGGGAACTGTTATGATAGAACACAAACACAAACAACATTCTGTTAAAAAGGGTTAACAGACAAACATCATTTTCAATACTCAAATTGCAAATGTGATTTTGGTATAATTAGAATCTCATACTTTCATACTCACTTTCTAGGCCTAAATCAATCTCATCGAGTGATTTGCCTTTGTAGGCCTCAGTTCCAAGTTCTATTGCCATGAGCAGCTTGCTAATCTTTGCAAGTTCTCTGTTAGCCGGTAATATTCACGATGAACACGAATATCATGTCCCATGAATTTAGCGAGTTGGTCCAACTGATTTTCTTTAAGGTTCATGATCTGACTCATTGTAGCCACATGTTTCCTCAGGTAGGTTGATGTGAGTGTTTCAGGCTTCCTTGCCCCACTTGCAGCCGCATACTTCCTCAAACAGTCTGAACCTCGGAGATGGGATCCTGAATTCTGTCTTGCAAAGACATACTCATTACTGTCCAAAATGTCATTGTCTTCACTCCTTTGCTCAATGAGGAAATCAAGCGATTTGGTCATCTCCCTGGTTAAAAGCACAGGCACTTTGCGATCCCTCTTCCCTCTGATCACCAACCTGGTGAACTCATGACTCAAACCTTTCTCCAGTTTTGAGAGGCCCTGCATGATATCCTCATTTGGTTCCTCTGCGGCTCTGTTCTTGTAGGTCAACAGAGGCATTTTTGCTGCCTCACCTTGCCGTCTTCGGTTAAAAAGTATGATTTGTAAAAGAAGACACTCACTAAGAGTCTTGTATGCTTTCGGGTTAGGTCCTGTCAAGAGTATCTCTTTTGCCTCCTCCTCTGTGGTCTTTAAAACCGTGTTAAGCTTCATCACATCTTCTGTGAGCGGGATCATTTCTTTTTTGTTCCACCTGTCCTCTAAGTTTGTTCGTGCACGGCGTGACACAAACAGATCCCACTCCGCAGATATCAAGCCCAAGAAGCTCCTCACTCTGGCTGCAGCCACTTCATCTTCAGCCTTTATATGTTGCCCAATCACAATGTCACATGTTGCCTTTAGTGAGTGCCCTAATTTTAAAGCAAGAGAAGGTGTCTTGTACCTGTACTTAGATTTGGTGAAACCAGATGCTTTTTTTGCTGCCTCTACAGCTAAGTGAAACTTAGGTGGCACTAAGACATCTTGTAGCATCTTCACTTTGTGGTCAATGGACTTTGCAGCAAGTACAAATCTCCCCAACTCCCTCATCTTTTGACTGATATGACCATGTTTTGACTGATCACTCCCGTGTTTCTCCAGCAGTCTATCACCAAATTCACATATGAGTGGGTCATTTTTGACTTCAAGAGACACCTTGTCAATGACCATTCTGTTAACAATGTCTGAGCACCTTTGTGTAGATTGTCCTCTGTGTGGAACAAGAGATGAAGCAGCAGTTTGAACTCTTCGCCTTTTCTTGGACTGAACTTCTGGCTCACCCATCATTTTACGACACTGTTTCTCATGTTTCCATAGTTTATCTTTTAAGAAGAACCCAAAACAAATGTTGCACGGTAAATAATCTTCTGGATCTGCATGTTCTGATGGCTGTGTGTAGGTTACTATCTCACCTTGTCCCTTCTGCAACACCTCAATGTTATGATAGTAATTGCCCTTCCTGCAAAGTCCCTCTAACATTTGGCGACGCTTCTTTGAGGATGGTGGAAGGTTTGTTGCTAGGGCCACTTCTTTTTCATCGCTGTGTTTCCGCGTTAGATGCCGTGCCATTTTACTCTGTGGTTTTTTGCAGTATACACAGTAATGTCTTTTGTCCCACTTCCGTTTTTCTCCCTTGATGCAGCATTTCACTGCCATTTGTGACTTCTCCTCATTCTCACCATCAGCGCTGTAATCTGTGTCATGGTCATCTCTGTCTCTGTCAATGTCATCTGTGTTGTTGAGTTTTTCATTTGCATCAGTTAAGGTTTTGGTAGGTGAAGTTGCGTGAACTTCTCTGAGTTTATCACATTTTTTCTTGAATTTTAGTTTTGCGTTACCGTCATGATTTTCATTGTCTGAGGAATCTGAAGATGATGGCGCATAATCACTTTCCAGATCATAACTGGATTCCGACAGAGAATCAGCTTCGACACAGTCCAACTGAAAGAAATAAACAGATAAAAATGTAAATGTTTCAAATCTTGAATATGGAACTAAACCTAGAACTAATCACTCAAAATCACAAGTTGGCTTGTAGACCAAATTTGGATGAAATTCAAGGAAGAAGCTGCAGAAACAGCAAATCATCATTTAATATCTATTATCCATTTAAGAAATACTGCGCTTGCTCAAAGTCTATTAGTTCAAATATATCTTTTTTCAAAATAAACAGGTCTGTTTGGAAAAAAAAAGTATTTGAGGTCAATAGTTGCAGTAAAGATTTATGATGGATTATATGAACATGTAGAATTTAGGTTAACCAAGAAAAAATGTGTTATTATAGAACTATAACACTACTAATCAGTGACATCTGTGAAAAACATTGTACTCACAACAGCCTCACAACCAATTAACGAAGGAGGTGAAAATTGATAAACAACAAAGATTTTCTCAATGTAACTTTACTCAAATCAAACTGATCTTTCTGACTTCATAGAAATCAAAGATCATGTGAATAGTTTACTGAAGCATCATAATATAACCAATAACCAATTTCTCTATTAGGGAGAATGGGACACAACCAAAATTGATGCTTACATGTTGCATGGCTCACTATAACAACATGCAACAAGAGGTTACAACTAGGGTTGGGCGATATGTTCAAATATATGGGAGATGTGAGTGTCTGTGTGAGCAGTGCGGACAGAGCTGCTGTTTGCAGACAGATAGCTGCTGTGTGCTGGGGAGCTTTAGAGGAGTGGTGGTGGCAGAGCTGGAGCTTCACTGGAGGAATAAACACTGAATCACACTCGGCTCAGAATTTATTTTTTAAACTTTTGGAATTAAAAAGTGGATTTCAGTGGATTTACACACTGTTGCTCTTCACTGCCTCTCTCTGCCATTGCTGGCCTGTATATGCTACTGGGTGACAACAACGAGAAAAAAGGTGCACATTTGAACAGGCTGCCATGGAACATTTATATTTGGTGCACATTTGAACAGGCTGCCATGGAACATTTATATTTGGTGCACATTTGAACAGGCTGCCATGGAATATTCATAATTTGGTGCACATTTGAACAGGCTGCCGCTCCCGTGAGAACACTCCCGTCAGTAAGCGCAGACGCAGATGCAGTGCATCTTCAGCCCGCGGACATGCGCCTCGTCAGTTTCAAGCGGCACCGTGCAGCAGGAAGAGCTCCACTCCATTAAGTTTAACACGGACAATTAACAACTTCTCTCTTTTGATGTGTGTGCGTGAATGATTAAGGTGAGAAGCCGCCCATGTTTACAGATTGTATATGCATATTTGTAAGAATTAAGAAGACGTAAAGCTATTTTTCCTTTTGTAAATTTCAGAAACACACACACGCTACACTTGTAAACATCCTGCACTGAAAATTAAAGTGTCGTCTCGACCCTGATTCTCTAGCTATAATCATTTACTCCATAGTTGTTCTACCCAGATCAGTGTGTCCCTGAGGTCTCCTTCCTCACATCGCTCAAGCCGTGAGCTGCACTTGTGCGTGTGTGTGCGCTGCTGATATTACGCAATGTCAGTCATGCTTTAGACTGACCGGCCGATCGCAGGTCATGGCCGATCACGTGAGAACCAGCCTGATTCCGACTACTGCCAATAAATCGGTGCAAGTCTAATGGTAAACAAGCCAAATTAAATACATACCAGTTCCTCTTGATCCTTCTTTTTTCTGTTCATCATCTATAAAGTAAAATATAAAATAAAATTAACAAAAAGCATTGTTACAGACCAATGTCTACTTTATCAGGTACACCTGTACAGTCTATTGCAACTCAATACAACAGCTCTGCCATAAATTGAACCTTTAGGAGCAGGTGTTCCTCAGTGACACTGTCAACAAAACTGAACATTGTAGGCACAACAGTACAAGATTGCATTACTGTACCAGAGTGCAGGTGTACCTGTGCCTTTGTGGACTTTGTGGTCTAGATGGAAATGTCTGGAGCCGTCTGGAGACACTCTAAACAATCTGGTAAAAGAACTTTTCAGTAATATTAAAGCCTAATCATTTATTTTCCTCCTTGTTTCTAAACAGTATTCATGATTTCTATATAAACATTTAATCAGATGAAAGGACATTAAAACTTAGAATTGACTATGAACTATGTAATTGACTATGACCTATGTAATGCTGCTAGTTGCTTCATTTATGAAGAATGTCAAGAGACATTTTAGCAAAAAACAAATTAAAAAGGACTTTGTTTTTGTTTTTTATTTCACAGGGTGCACTGTATTTCAAGCTGTAATAACAGAAGCATAATGTGATGTGATCTAGTTTGTGGTGGTTGTGATTACATATTGCCTAAATAGAAATGTACCTATCAAGTAAAAAAAAACATTTTTAAATTTTGGTCAGGCATGATTAATTGTAGATGTCACGTTAAAAAAACAAACAAAAAAAAAAAAAAACAGTAGATGGGTAAGGTAGGGTTTAAAGAGCAGGTGGTCGCTAATATTTCTATTCAGACGTCAGCATGGTTTCTCTTGAAAATGCACACTTTGAGTTACCTACTTTGTACACGTTAGTTAGTAGTTACATGAATTTTCATAAATAACATATATTCGATAGCCGTTGAACTTGGAGTTGGTAACTTAATTGGCGTAAACCTAATTAGCTGTGTTGTGTAGAGCCGCGGGGCTCTCACTGTTCCAGAATATTCAGTGCTTCAGAAAATAACCCTGAGCCTATTTTATAGGCCTCTGCTCGAAAATTGCATACCCATAATGAAATGAGTATCTCTCTGCAACCACACTGGGACACTTGTGAGATTTGTTAAGGTGTGTAAATATCAGTACATGTGTTATATGTGAAGAGTAAATAAAGCACACAGCACATATGAAACATTTTGAGGTTTGCCTAAAAGAAAAGCATTTAAAGGATGATTATCCCTTTGGAATGATGCAGCTGCAGCTCTAAACCTCTATCACATCATAGTACAATATGTGAACATTAACTCTGCAAAGGCTGATTCTGATAAAGTGAAGCAGAACAATACTAGAGAGGTTTTAGTACAGATAATTCAGGCGAGCTCTCCAAAATTGCACCATGTTTGCATGTGATTTTTGTCATGTACAATCCTATATCTTTAATTTATTTTTTCTGTAAATGATGTTTAGGGTATACACATATAACTGTCTGTTTCGTTTTTCCACCTATTTCTGTTGTTGTTGTTGTTGTTTTTTGGCCCCTATCTCTCTGATGCTTGTCTGTGTTTTGCGTAACGTGGCATCAAGTTAGAGCCCGAAATATGAAGAGTGGGTCGGCATGGAGTTTGATGTTTTGTTATTTATTTAGTTGCTGTTTGTGCTGTGTTTGGGGCATGTAAAAGGGTTTATACAGCCTTGTACCCCAGGTTCTGCTGTTTAATTTGATGTGCAGCATCACTATTTGTGATTAGTGCATTGTTTCACTGTGTTTGCAAAGTCACTCCCAAAATCTCCCAATCTGGGGACTTTTGGTTTTAACAGTATCAGTCACTGTCTAGCTTTCAAATAATATTGGTGTCCGACATACAGCGAGTCCAGCAGCTGTAAGAGCACAGGTTTCATCCACCATTATACATACCGTAAAATACACCTTTAATCAGATGTTTAAACATTTGACACCAATCATATAACTTTAGCAGTGTAATGAAACAGAGACTGACAAACACTGTGTTTTGCTCCCTTGCTAATTAACGTTAGCTTTCTCTCTGTCTGATTAAGTACAAGCTAACATTAGCTAAACTGTTTCACTCAGCCTGGAAAGCACACCGGACGGCTAGCAAAGACGTCTATTTTTTGGCCTAATGTAGTTTGATAAAACATGAAATATGTCTTACCTCGATTAATTGTAGATTTTTCTCTTGTTCTGCTTGGGTCTTGGCTGTTATTTCCATGTCATATCTCTCCTGGCAGTCATTGTGATGCTCCCTCAGTCGCTGCAGCCTCCGTGCCTTTCTGTGTCGAAGCATGCTTCTAATGATGCATTCAGGTCCGCAAGGAAAGTCCGAATTGTAGGTGTTCGTGTTGAATGGAAGTTTAACAAAACTCGAAAATGTTACTCATGAAGTTAAATATCCTTACTGGAAATCAATAATCTAAATGGAGTTTATATTTAACTCTTGGTCATGAAATAATTGCTACAACATCAGAGATTTGAGCTGTCCTCCATTTTAGTATAAAACAAGTTCAATCAGACCAGTACAACTGTATCCCATATTCCCTGAATGCAGCATTAAGTGTACGTGCAGGTCGGTGAGGTGCTTGATTGTTTCTCCCCTCCCCACCTCCAGTGGCCTGACTTGACTGTGAGCTGTTGAACAGAGGCACAGCCACAGCAGTATGCATGAATTCAGTTTGAGCAATATCCCAACACAAGTCTACACTTTATTTTATGCTTTTATTTACTCAAGTACTTAGTAGCACAAAGTAATTCAAATTATTTACCAGCTGAAACATTAAAGCAATGATCTAAGTAATGCATCAATTATTATGATCTAATGATAAATGATAAAATTACACTACATTGCTTACGTTTATTTTGATATTTATACTTTAAGTATTAATAATGTAACTGTAAACTTAATAAGTATACAGTTAAGTATTTTTTTAATGCTGGACTTTTACTTGTAAGTGAGTATTTTAACATTGGTATTACTACATGTACTGATAAATGTGATCCTGGCTGTAAACAGGCCTGAGTGTCAGAGCTGAGAAGTGCAGAATATTGTTTGGTCCTCTGCTGGCTTCAGCTCAGCCTTAATTGATGGGCCATCAGGAGGAGGGGCGCTCCCCCCCTGCACTCAGACTGCTGCAGCCTCAGAGCAGAGTTAACCCTTTGGGCCCTAGGCGTTTTTTGGGGTATTTTTACTGCCTTTACTTTTAAGCTCATATCACAGTCATTATAAAGGCTACACACACATGCTATATCTTGTTTTTTTTTTCAGGACAATCTGGGCTATCCAGTTTTGCCATCATTACATGTCGTTCTATGTGCCTGTATTTTATATTAATTTTTATATCAATGACAAAAAAAATTCTGTGTCACTAAATTCTCACATTTTTACATGTATCTCACCATAGCAAGTTGGAAGTAGACATATTCTGCCATATATGAAGAGGGGAGACTCTCTGGAATCTGGCAATATAAGAACCATGATGCTGGGACATTCTGTCACTTCACAGCTGTCCAAAACATGTGGTTTGTGCCAGACGGACATGATTGCCAGTATTTTTTCATTGTTACAAGAAATTCCATTGACTCATTCACAAGTCAAATACGTGTTTTATCTGAAATAAACATGCAATATTTACATCTAAGATAATAGAAATATAGTCAACCAAGTGCAATGATGTCCTCCAAGATAATATTTGCCACTTTGTTTGCAGTAATAAAAAAAATTCTGGACGTTTTCTTGTCGACATGATCTTGACTTAAGCCTTGTTCACATTACACGACTGGCCGACCAATCTTAACCCTTAAAAAACCAAGCCATTTATTGCTATTTTTTGTCCGCCTGGCCTCTCTGTCTATTAATGCATGTATAATCTCAACCCTTTCATGCACAGTCAAGTAATGAACATCTTTTTTTTCAGGACAACCTGGGCAATAATAATATGTATGCTAAAATGATGCCACATGAATGGATCAATAGTTATACAGTACAGGCCAAAAGTTTGGACACACCTTCTCATTCAATGCGTTTTCTTTATTTTCATGACTATTTACATTGTAGATTCTCACTGAAGGCATCAAAACTATGAATGAACACATGTGGAGTTATGTACTTAACAAAAAAAGGTGAAATAACTGAAAACATGTTTTATATTCTAGTTTCTTCAAAATAGCCACCCTTTGCTCTGATTACTGCTTTGCACACTCTTGGCATTCTCTCCATGAGCTTCAAGAGGTAGTCACCTGAAATGGTTTTCCAACAGTCTTGAAGGAGTTCCCAGAGGTGTTTAGCACTTGTTGGCCCCTTTGCCTTCACTCTGCGGTCCAGCTCACCCCAAACCATCTCGATTGGGTTCAGGTCCGGTGACTGTGGAGGCCAGGTCATCTGCCGCAGCACTCCATCACTCTCCTTCTTGGTCAAATAGCCCTTACACAGCCTGGAGGTGTGTTTGGGGTCATTGTCCTGTTGAAAAATAAATGATCGTCCAACTAAACGCAAACCGGATGGGATGGCATGTCGCTGCAGGATGCTGTGGTAGCCATGCTGGTTCAGTGTGCCTTCAATTTTGAATAAATCCCCAACAGTGTCACCAGCAAAACACCCCCACACCATCACACCTCCTCCTCCATGCTTCACAGTGGGAACCAGGCATGTGGAATCCATCCGTTCACCTTTTCTGCGTCTCACAAAGACACGGTGGTTGGAACCAAAGATCTCAAATTTGGACTCATCAGACCAAAGCACAGATTTCCACTGGTCTAATGTCCATTCCTTGGGTTTCTTGGCCCAAACAAATCTCTTCTGCTTGTTGCCTCTCCTTAGCAGTGGTTTCCTAGCAGCTATTTGACCATGAAGGCCTGATTGGCGCAGTCTCCTCTTAACAGTTGTTCTAGAGATGGGTCTGCTGCTAGAACTCTGTGTGGCATTCATCTGGTCTCTGATCTGAGCTGCTGTTAACTTGCCATTTCTGAGGCTGGTGACTCGGATGAACTTATCCTCAGAAGCAGAGGTGACTCTTGGTCTTCCTTTCCTGGGTCGGTCCTCATGTGTGCCAGTTTCGTTGTAGCGCTTGATGGTTTTTGCGACTCCACTTGGGGACACATTTAAAGTTTTTGCAATTTTCCGGACTGACTGACCTTCATTTCTTAAAGTAATGATGGCCACTGGTTTTTCTTTAGTTAGCTGATTGGTTCTTGCCATAATATGAATTTTAACAGTTGTCCAATAGGGCTGTCGGCTGTGTATTAACCTGACTTCTGCACAACACAACTGATGGTCCCAACCCCATTGATAAAGCAAGAAATTCCACCATTAATTAACCCTGATAAGGCACACCTGTGAAGTGGAAACCATTTCAGGTGACTACCTCTTGAAGCTCATGGAGAGAATGCCAAGAGTGTGCAAAGCAGTAATCAGAGCAAAGGGTGGCTATTTTGAAGAAACTAGAATATAAAACATGTTTTCAGTTATTTCACCTTTTTTTGTTAAGTACATAACTCCACATGTGTTCATTCATAGTTTTGATGCCTTCAGTGAGAATCTACAATGTAAATAGTCATGAAAATAAAGAAAACGCATTGAATGAGAAGGTGTGTCCAAACTTTTGGCCTGTACTGTATGAGTATAAAAACAAAAGAAAAAGCAAAACGGAAATTGAATGTCACAGAATTTAATTCAAAAAAGATACAGATCAACAATGTACAAGCTTTTTCATTTTCAAATATGTTTCTCTCAGGCCTTGGCTATCAGGAGAAAAAGATCCCAACATTCTAACACAAACACAACAAAAAATATTTACATTTTTACATTTTTTCTCCACTCGTTTTTTCCCTCACTTCCTCAGTCACTTGTGCCACTCCTTGAAACAGTTTCTGTCTGGAACAAGACAGAGGGCTACATCACTCATCTCACACTTCCAGGGGGTGGACTGTTGGACCTGCCTGTCCTTTCTGCAGAGGATGTACTTTTTTCTCCCAGCCGTGGCCTTCTTGCCCTTATCCTCTACATGGGAGACTGGCACGGGAATGTGTGAGCCCTGTGCTCTTTGAGGAGGGACATTCACCGTGACACCACAGAGCTGAGCTGTCAACTCTTGCAGGAAGCCTCTGTGGCTCATGGGTTCCTGTTGCCTCTGCTTGCAGAGATCCTTGTGAAGGAGATAGCTGTTGGTGGCAGCAATGTCCATGAAATGGTAGAAGAGGGTGCGGTACCATCTGTTGGATCTGTGTTGCACAGAGTAGTACTGTATCAGCTGGTCTGATAAATCAACACCTCCCATGTGCTTGTTGTACTCCACAACAGGTGTTGGGCATGAGACAGATATTGTGATCCAGCTGCCATCCTGACTTTTCATCCTCCTATTTACAGTGGCTCCATCAAATGCTCGGTGGATTGTGGAGTAGACAGAGACCTCTCGTGTATCCATCCACTTGACGAAGATGAGTGGGCCTTGGCGTATCCACCTGATGGAGCCACTTTTTTGTGCAGGGCATTTTCAGATGTCTGGGGGCACTCTTTCCTGTTGTCTCTGTAGGTGCCACATGCTCCCATGTTAACATTATACAGTGCCCTGAAAAGCGTTGGGCTTGTATAAAAATTGTCCATGTACACATGGAAGCCAGTGCCCAGGTATGCTGGCTTGATCAGGGACATCACTGCGTCGTAGGCTAGCCCAACTCCTGATGGAAACTGGGTCTTGCCTGTGTACACAGTAAAATCAACTGTGTAGCCGTTGCTGCTGTCTGCCAGCACAAAAAGCTTGAAACCCCATTTAGTAGGTTTTGCCTTCATATACTGAGTCATGCCAGTATGAGCCTTGGTTGCCACCATCCGCTCGTCAATCGCCAGGTTCTGGTGGGGGTGGTAGTGGGCCTTACAGGCATCCTAGATGGAGACCATAAGGGGCTTCAGGCGAAACAGGCGGTCATGCTCTGGTGTCCCCTTCTTCTTGTCATTCTCCACATCTTGGTCAGGATCACTCAAGTGGACATTCCAGGAGATTACCAGGTACCTGTTCCATGGCATGACACTGGCTGGGAAGGTCAGGCTGAAAATGGAACCAGTTTTCCAGTAATCCTGGACTGCGTTCATCTTCACCAGGGCAAAATAAAAGTTCAGTCCCAAAAACTTCTGGAATTCCTGGGTGGTGATGTCCGTCCATGAATATTTTTTGCCCTGTACAATATTTTTTGCAGCCTGTTTGTTCGTGTTCTGACACAGTGTTTTCACAACATCATCTGTGAAAAACAGTTTGAACAGGTCCAGTGGTGTGTACATACTGGTGGAGCTTAGTTGATGTCCAGGGGTTCTTGCTGGGAGGAACCTCTTTGGTTCTGGAGCTGTGTCTGGATGCTCCTCTGTTTTCCAGGATGTGGCAGAGGCTGCTGACTGTGGCCTAAGAGGAGACCTGGACCTGCATCCACCTCTGGACCTGGCCCGTCCCCTTCTGGTTGCTGAGGGGGTTCTCTTCCTCCCAGGACCTCCAACTGATGGCTGCAGCACAGCAGAGGTTGATGGCTCTTCCTCCTCTTCTTCAGAAGAAAGAGCACAGTTCACTTTTCCTTGTCCCCTTCTGGAAAGTGGCAGAGCAGCCACAACAGCAGAGGAAGCCGCCCCAAAGGCTCTGTCACCTCTGGTCTTCAGCCTAGTCCTAGGAGTAGCCAGTAATAGCTGACTGGCTGATCTCAAGGCTCTGGAGGGAGCATGAAAGTGCAGGAGTTCGGTTAAATAAGGGGGTGCCAGCCCATATAGGGCTTTAAAAACAATCAATAAAATCTTAAAATCAATTCTAAAACGCACTGGAAGCCAGTGGAGCGAGGCCAAGATTGGTGTGATGTGTTCGTGTTTACGCTTTCCAGTAAGGAGGCGGGCTGCTGCGTTCTGGACAAGCTGTAGATGGTGTAGCAGTGACTGGTCAATACCGACATAAAGCGAGTTACAGTAGTCCAGACGTGAGGTTATAAAAGCATGGATTACCCTCTCTAGATTTTGGGGGGAGAGACAGCCCTTTACTTTAGCTAAAAGCCTGAGTTGATAAAAGCTGGTTTGTATTACTGATCTAACTTGTTTATCGAATTTAAAAGCACTGTCAAAGGTCACACCGAGATTTTTAACAGAGGAATGGATGTTAGGAGTGAAGGGGCCCAGAAAATCAGCGGAGTAATCGGAGGGGTCACATCCAAACATAATGATCTCTGTTTTATCCTCATTGAGATTTAAAAAGTTAGTGTCCATCCAGGATTTGACATCTTTTAAACATTCTAGCAGTGGCTGTACAGAATCCTTGCTAATGGATTTAAGGGGCAGATAGATCTGTACATCATCTGCAAAACAGTGAAAAGGTATGTTGTGTTTCTTAAAAATCAACCCTAATGGCAGCATGTAGAGCAAGAAGAGGATGGGGCCCAAAATGGAGCCTTGGAGGACACCGGAGGTGAGAGGAGCCGTAGCTGAGTTGAATTCCCCTAAGTTAACTGAGAAGCTCCGATCAGTGAGGTAGGACTGAAACCATAGAAGGGCAGTACCTGTGATACCTACCCACTGTTCCAGGCGAGACAGGAGGATCCTATGATCTACGGTATCAAAGGCTGCTGACAGGTCAAGCAGCACCAGAACAGCAGAGTTACATGAATCAACAGTTGACAAAAGATCGTTAAAAACCCTCGAAAGTGCTGTTTCAGTGCTGTGATGTGGTTTAAAGCCAGACTGGAACTTTTCATACATGTCATGGGCCACTAGGAATGATTGCAGCTGAGTAAAGACCACTTTCTCCAAAACCTTGGACAAAAATGGTAATTTGGAGATTGGTCTGTAGTTTGACAGGAGAGAGGGGTCCAGGTTTTTCTTTTTTATAAGGGGCTGCACTACAGCATGTTTGAGAGCAGCTGGAACACACCCTGAGCTAAGGCAGGTATTTATGACAGCAAGAACAGTGGACCCCACAGTACCAAAAACATCTTTGAAGAGGCGAGAGGGAATGCTGTCAGAGGGACAGTTAGTCGGCCGCAGATGCTCAACTATATCTGATAGTGAGGAGAGAGATACTGGCTCAAACTGGTCAAAGACAGCAGGTAAAGGAGGCACAGTGGGGTCAGGACCAGGGGCAGTGAGAGTGGAAGCAACTGGCCTAAGGGCAGAAATTTTTTCAATAAAAAATTTAAGAAAGCTCTCACAGAGAGTGGGCGATGGCACAACTGGAGAGTTATCACATGGGTTTACAAGGGAGTTAAAAATGCTGAACAGAACCTGGGGCTTAGGACTGTTATTGGAGACAATATTTGATATATACTCCATTTTGGCAGCTTTAACGACTCACTGGTAGGCTGATAAACATTCACGTAAAGCTTCTTTGGAGACGTGGAGCTTATCTTTTTTCCACTTCCTCTCAGCACGCTGACATGAACGTCTGAGAGAACGTGTGGAGTCATTTAACCATGGCTCAGAAAATGCTTTAGAGTGTTTAAATCTGAAAGGGGCAACAGAGTCCAGGATATCAGTGCATGTAAAATTAAAAACACTTAAAAGCTCTTCAGCATTAAGACCATGATTGACATCCAGAGTGCTAAACGTGTTTACGTCGGCATACATGGCAGAGAATTGTGATGCAGTTTGAGGGTTCAACATGCGCAGGCGGCGTGAGGGAGCACAGGTTACAGTCCACGAACAGGGGATTGAAACGGTAAATAAAACAGGCAGATGGTCAGAAATACATGCTGTTTCACATATCTCATTTACACTCACAGATAATCCATGTGATAGCACAAGATCTAAGGTGTGACCCTTCTCATGAGTCGGGCTGGTCACAGACTGAATGAGATTAAAAGAAGCGATGAGGTTTGAAAAATCACTGACCAGAGGTCTGGATTCACAACACACATGGACATTAAAATCGCCAGAAATTAAAAAGTGGTCATACTTCACAGTAACCCCTGATAGAAAATCGGCAAAGTCATTAATAAAGTCCTTATTAAATTTAGGAGGACCATTTACAACTGCAAACATGACAGGAGGGGACAGGTTTAGCTCAAACAGTTGCAGCTCAAAACTGGAATAATTGTCAAATAGAATTTGACGACACTCAAAGCTGGATTTGAACACAGAGGCTAGACCTCCACCTCTGCCGGTGGTCCGAGGGGAACTGAGAAATAAACAGTCAGGAGGAAGGAGTTCAGAGAACAGTGTACACTCACCAGCCTGAAGCCAAGTCTCCGTCAGGAGCAGAAAATCCAGATCACGACAGGTGAAAAAGTCTTTTAACAAGAAAGTCTTGTTTGCTAGCGATCTAGCATTAATCAGGGCAATACGGAGAGTAAGCTCCTCAGTGGCTGAAGTGGCTGAAGTTGAGACACGAGCCAGCGGGCGAAGGATCCCATGGTCCACACCACCTCTGCGGGCTCGCAACCGGCGGGGCAGAGCAATGGTCTCTATAGGGAAAATGACCGGTGGAAGTGGCAGTGATAGCTGGGGCCTGTGGGGGGTGGTGGCGGGGGAAATAGTGCTGTGAGCAGTTGGTGTTGTTGGCGTAGAAGAAGTAGACTCCGGTGAGGGGGTGTGGCAGGTAAACAGTCAGTCGCGTGGAGCATACTGGACAGCGTGGCGAATGTTTGCTGTTAGCATCTGGCTGCCCAGCCTGTTTGGGTGGACACCGTCAGGCTTGTAAAAGGAGGGACGGTTCCAAAACAGGTTAAAATTGTCAATAAAACCAAAGTTAAGAGCTTTGCAGGTGGACTGTAACCAGGTGTTGAGGTACAGGAGTCTTGAAAAACGCCCTGCTCCGAGGGTGTGTACTGGGAGAGGACCACTGATAAATACAGACTTTCCGGTATCATTTAAGAATCTAAAAAGGGCATTAAAATCCTTTTTAGTCAGCTCAGACTGCTGTCGAGATGCATCATTGCATCCCACATGGATCAAGACCCAGGTTATGGAGGATGGGAGCGAGCGCAGCAGTCCAGGGAGTTTTTCCAGGATGACCGGGACTGTGGCTCCAGGAAAGCAGTGTGTGGCTGCATTAAAAAATTGGATATTCCTCGTTATTGAATCTCCCACTATTAAAGTGGTTGGGGGGAAGAGGGGACGAGGAGACGAAAACTGTGGGGTCTCATGGTTGGATGATGCACGGTCCACACTGTGCGCCTGGGCAGGCTGGTGCGGCGGTGGGGACGCGCTGGCAGACCTGGGAGACCCGGGAGAGGGATTCCCCTTCTCCTTTGGCTCTGGACGAGGAAGGCCACCGGAGCGTCAGAGCACAGCATCCCTCAGGATCCTACGCTGGGCAGAGGAGGAAGCAGACCGGGATGCGGGCCGTTGAAGCTCCGTGGCGGAGGATCCAGTCACCTGAGCACTGTCGGCCAGCAGTGGAGGGAAATCTGCGGTGTAGGCAGTCAGTGGTTTCAGGTCCAGATCCTGACGAGGAGGAGCCGCCGCTGCTGGGGGGACATCAATTGGGTGGACCGGATTGTTATCAGCAGACAAGGCTGCGAAGCGGTTGGAGAGACTCAGGCGAGGAGCGCCTTTCGAGTCCCTCTTCCGACCGCCGACCGCCACTTCTGTCCAGGGCGACTCATGGTTAGGTGTGGAACAAGAGGAGGGCTGTGGACAGATGGAGGGGTCCCATGCAACGGTGTCCTGGAGGGCTACGCTGAGCGAGGCCAACTTTATGGATTGGCTAGCCACCACGTCCATGTAGCTGGACAGCAGGGAGTCCTTCTTCCTCAGCTCAAGAGAAAGTCGACGGATATCATCCTTAAGGTCAGCAATCTTTTTATTGGCTTTTTTTAGCAGAATCTTGTCCTCATCGACCACAGCAGGCATTGTTGTTTTGGTTAGCTTAGCTTTGGTTAGCTTAGCTACCAGGCCAGGTATGGCCAACCAACACGGGAGCTCAGTGCAGGGATCTCACCATAGATCACCCAAAGAGTATGCTTGTGATAGCAATTTTCCCCATTAAGTTTTGTTGTGTGGTTCCCGAGATATTCTGCAAAGTACCGACGCTGTCGCGTGGGAGCGCCCGCGCACCCGTGGAGTTAGAAGGGTTAAGTCGCTGAGATCTTTTCAATGTGCATATCTGGCGACGTGTTTCTGTCATCGGGAGTCTCGCTAACTGCATTACGACCTGTGTGTGCACACCACAATATTTCACTTCCGAGCCCTTCCCGACAGATGTGCCCGGTCTCCCGATGAACATACTCAAATTTCAGGCCCCTGCCTCAAAGCATTTGTGAATTATTCCAAAAAAGCAGGCTTCAGAAGGGTGCACGGGTCTGAAACTCGGCACGGTCGATGCCTTTGACCTCCTGATACGCATACTCTAATTTCAGCATCCTAGCTCAAAGTGTTTGTGAATTATTGAAAAAAAGGCATTAAAAAAGCAGGCCTCACAAGCCAGATCACACCCCACACGGTGACCTTTGACACTTCTACTCGAATTTCAGCCTCCTAGCTCAAAGCGTTCATGAGTTGTTAAAGACATTATAGTTTCCCGCCATTTGCAATTCAAATGAGGGGAAGAAAATTCATTTTGGGCTACTTTTTATAAAACGTGTCTTTTTGGCCGCCACGCAGCAACCTTTGACCCCACGGACCCCAGAATCGGAACAGAGGATCCCCAGGGGCCCCTAAACAATAATCCAGAGGGAAAAAAACCCAAAGTCCTGTAGAATTTGTTTTTGCCTGTTTCAGAATCTCTTAATCAGGAGCTGTAAGACCTATAGCTATCTACACCCTCTGAACCAGGTGGACGTTTTGGAGCAAACAATTTTGTAAAAGTCGTGGAAGTCTGAATTTTTTATATGTTGTTCGGGGGCCCTGGACGAGCGGATAGACATTGGTTTGGTGCAGATCGGACCCATACTTTTCGATGGGTGGGGCTTTGAAAGATCGCCTTTTCCGACCTTTGAGTGCTCGCCATTGCCACAAAAGTGGACCAAACCTTGCAAAATTTGGCCTGTGGGCTCCATATAGGACCTATACCAGTCTCCCCGAGTCCCAACTCTGTGGACCCTCTGCAAAGCTAACCAGCTCTGTGGCGGTCGTATCGCCACGGGACCAAAAAATCCTAGTAGAGGGCCCTCTGACATGCAACATAGTTGGACTTCAGCTACCAGACAGAGTCTTGTCATCTTCAGAAGTTTTCTGATGACTCTGCTATAGTTGGATGTATCAGCAAGGGTGAGGAGGCTGAATACAGGGCTGTGGTGAATAACTTTGTCTCATGGTGTGAGCTGAACCACCTGCAACAAAGACAAAAGAGCTGGTGGTGGATCTGAGGAGAACGAGGACACCAGTGACCCCAGTTTCCATCCTGGAACGTGGACATCGTAGAACACTACAAGTATCTGGGTGTGTTCATTGACAATAAACTGGACTGGACTAAGAACACTTAAGTCCTTTACAAGAAGGGACAGAGCCGCCTCTATTTTCTGAGGAGGCTCTGCTCCTTTAACATCTGCCGGACTATGCTGAGGATGTTTTATGAGTCTGTGGTGGCCAGTGCTATTCTGTTTGCTGTGGTGTGCTGGGGCAGCCGACTGAGAGTAGCCGATGCCAACAGACTCAACAAGCTGATCAGAAAGGCCAGTAACGTTGTGGGGCTGGAGCTGGACCCTTTGACAGCAGTGTCAGACAGGAGGATGCTGTCGAAGGTGCGGGCGATACTTCAGCATGGCTTTCACCCTCTCCACAACACTCTGGTCGAACAGAGGAGCACCTTCAGCCAGAGACTGATTGCTCCTAAATGCACCACTGAACGCCACAGGAAGTCATTCATACCTGTGGCCATTAAACTGTACAACTCCTCCCTCTGATGATCGGACTCATTTGGCTATTTATAAAACAAAACAAACAATATAACTACTCATTCTTATTTCATTTATAACACTACAACAATTTCATTGTATATTGTATATGGGTCATTCTTCAACTACAGTAGAATTTGTGTCCTTTGCAGGAATAATAGATACAAAACACATTTCTTGATTTTTTATTTTTGGCACAGTTACTTGACACCAAGAGGAACATACAAAATTTAATTTAAAGGTCAAGTGTTATTTTTACTACATAAACCATGGTTTTATATGTATGGATTGTGCTATTCTTCCTTTGTCCCTGGGTCAGATTTTTGACATTCAATCCCTCTTACTATTGAATTACATTTTGATTTAAAAACTAACTTTACAGACAAATGGTACATAAATACCTATTTTAATGAAACATACCATGTGTTGTAAGATACAGTAGTATTAAATGTCTTTTTTTTATAAAAAGAACACCTGTCCCTTGGGATCACTGTCATTTCCATCACACACCACAAAATGTAACTTTAGGGAGCTTTTTTTTAAGGTCTGTACACTTGTAACCATGGTAACAGTCAGTCACAGGACAGCACATGGCAGGAGAGCAGAGCTAGCTCCCTGGAAGAATATGAAAGCTGAAAAAAATCAAGGTAAATATTTCCCAAACAAAGAATATGTTTATTGGTTGGTCACTTTGTTCATTGTGATGGAAATGACGTGTTGTGATGGAAATGACAAGGATGGTGTTATGAATGCTTTTTATTTGGCTTATATCAAGTTAATATAATATTAACTTAAATAATCACACAAAACACTTGATCAACTAATGCATATTGTGTACATAAACTACAAGAATAGAATAGATACTTAAATGTGACACCTGTTCTTTTAGGATGGCACGAAAGACCACAGCAGAGAGATCGAAGGCATACAGAGAAAGACTTAAATCAGATCCAGTTAAATACCATGAGTTTCTAAAAAGAGACAGAGAAAGATACTTAAAAAAAAAAGAGCAAGGGGTTGTCAAATCTGTGACAGAAATGACACACAGAGAGAAAAGAAAAGTTCGAAGACAATGGAGAACTTCTCAACAAAACAGACGCAAGATGTTGAAAAGACTAGCTGCAGTTGAGAATTTTATGGCTCGATCAACACCCCCACAGTCACCAGAAGACATGGTTGTTCACCCAGAATATGTCTCACCTACCAACTCCAGCTCCACTGACCCACCCGAAACACCTCACCTTCCTGCACATAATAACTGTGCACAGAGAAGAGGGAGGAAAAGGGTTGCAAAGACTAGGGCAAAGGTCTACAGAGACCTTTATGCAACTACTGTGAAGCTTGATGATGCTTTGCGGAAGGTGGAGAAATACAAGAAAAGATGTGACAGACTTAAGAAGAAAATGGAAATGGCCAACTCACCAAAGCTCAAAACCAAACAACAGATGAAGCAAAGAACAAAAGATTTAAGAAGAACTCTTTTGTTTCAGAACACAATTATTTCACAGATAAAAAAGAAATATCAAAATATGCACACTGCTAAAGACCAGCAAGTGATCTCTAAAGTTGTGGCTGGTAAGCTCCTGAAGAAATACCGCCTGCTCGGCTTTGCCAGAAAGGAGTTTGGGTTCTCACCTAAGCTGATGAAAACAAACAAAACAAGGGCTACCAAACTCCAGTACACCCGAAGAATTCAATGCAACAAAATCAGCAAGGAAGTGGAGAAAAAAATAATATCTTTCCTGGAACGCGATGATAACAGTAGGATAACAACAGGAAAGAAGGAGACAGTTACAAAGAGCAAGAAAAAAAATGCAAAAGCGCTTCCTAGTTGAGTCCATGAGAACACTTCACCAGAAGTTTAAAATGGAGCATCCTGAAGTTGCAGTCTCTTACAGCGAGTTTTGCAAAAGGCGACCTTTCTGGATTATTAAACCAACAATCAAGGACAGAGACACATGCCTCTGTAAAATACATGCAAACCTCCAGTTTATGGCAGACAGACTGTTTTATCACAAAGTAATAAAAAGTGCAAAACTCAGTGACCTAATGGAGTCTGTGGCATGCACAAATGCAACAAAGGAGTGCATGTACAGGGAGTGCCCTGACTGCAAGGATAAAAAACTGCTGACCTCTGTTTTTGATGCAGGAGAGCAAACCTGGTGGTTTGAATGGAGAAGCAAGGTTGAAGAGAGAGAGAAGACCAAAAAAGATGGAACAAAAGAAAAGTTTAAAGTTCACCTCACAGCCAAGGAAAAAGTCTATGGGACTGTACAGACACTGCTGGAAGATTTTTCAGAACAACTTAAAAAAAAGATGGGAAAACACATCTTCAACATCAAACATCAGTATTCTGCTCTGAGGGCCCTGAAAGAAAATATAAGAGGGGATGATATTGTCTTGCAAATTGATTTTGCAGAAAACTATCTGTGTAAATATGGAAATGAGATCCAAGCAGTCCATTTTGGTGATTCCCATCAACAAGCCACTCTCCATACAGGTGTGGCCCACACCAAAACTGGGGTGATATCTCTCTGTTCTATTAGTTCATCAATGCGCCACGACCCATCAGCCATCTGGGCTCATCTCAACACCGTACTCCCATACCTTAAAACACTGAACCCAGATGTAACCACACTGCATGTTATCAGTGATGGGCCTACCACCCAGTATAGGTCCAAGAAAAACTTCTTTTTTTTGAGCAAAATCCCCTTTCAGATGGGATTTAAAAGGACCACGTGGAACTTCCTGGAGGCAGGACATGGCAAAGGCCCAGCTGATGGGATTGGTGCAGCTGTTAAAAGGCAGGCTGACTCACTAGTGGCAAACGGCATTGATCTTCCAAATGGAAGGGTGCTGTATGAGCAACTTTCAAAACAGCCATCTACTGTGAAACTGATGTATGTCACTGAGAAGGAGATTGAGGAAATGGATAGTCTCCTTCCTGATGCCCTGCAGACTATCCGGGGCACAATGCAGATACATCAGGTAAACCCTTTTCACCACATCCACATCATTTTTTTTTAAGAAAAGGTGTTTTTTAATGGGTGTAAATCATTCATGTTAATTCATGTCTTGTGGTGTAATTTCAATATCATGTGCTTCTCTAGATTGTCTCTGCAAGACCAGGAGAGATATCTTGGCGTATTCTAAGCTGCTTCTGCTCAGAACCCCATCTTTGCAAATGTTTTGGTCCTCAGACAGTATACACGGAGGCTGGCGCTGAGAATCCTGCATCCACAAGCACATCTGTCACAACAGCTCAGTCCATTGCAGACATTCATGAAGGACTGATTGGAAAATGGTGTGTGGTCACTTATGATGGGGATCCTTATCCAGGCATCATACAAGATGTTGGCTCTGACAGCTGTGCTCTGGTGAAAACCATGAGTCATGTTGGCAGAAACAGGTTTTTCTGGCCAATGAGAGAGGACGTGATCTGGTATCAACCTAAAGATGTTGTCAGACTGGTACCAGAGCCTCAGCAAGTGACAAAGAGGCACGTGATGTTGGATCCCACAGTTTGGGCAGAAATATGTTCTGCTCTTGACTATGACGGATAAAGGCAAGGTTCCATATGCAAGTCTGACAGTTTGTGAGTTAATTGGCTATATACATATGCATAACAACTACAAAATACGTATGTTGAAAAGTTTGATTTAGCGTAGTTAAACATTGATTTAATGTTGGTATTGGAGAGAGCATTAGTTTAAAAAATGCATATGATAAAAAGTGCAAGGCAGCTAGCACACAGGTTTTACAGCAATCACATGACATTTTATGACTATGAATTTTTCTATTGTGTGCTAGAACTGTAACAAGTTTTACAGGGATGATAGGAGCTGGTAAGGCTACCAGCTTGGCATGGCCCAGCATGGACCTGCAACAGCTCAAAATGAGAGGGGAGTAAGGTCCAACAATGTGAGGACATACTGTGTACTGTAAGAGTCAGGTTGTGTTAAATGATGTGTTTGGATTAGAAAGTCTTTGTCAGTTTCAAATCGTTACCGTTTCAACATTTTTGGGATGGAAAAACCTATGGTCTGAATTTGATTGCCATGAAATGAAGTATTGTAGTTTTGTGTGTAGGTTTTAGCACATAGAGAGCAGGGAAGGAGCAATTGTCTACCATCTAAATGTGCATTAATAAAATGTTACAATGTTAAGACTGATGTTACTTTGTTTTAATAATAAAAGTGAACTTTGTTCAGCAATGTTGGTTGTCACATGTCATTTCCAACACGTGCTGTCTTTTCCACCACGCAATGTCATTTCCATCACATCACACATTTGTAAATAAAATTTATAAAAATAACACAGTTACACTAATAATATTTTGTAGTTTTGAAAATTATGCAGCTATGGCTGCAATTCATATCTGGGATTGGAAAACTCATGTTTGTGTCATGAAAGAACTTCATTGAAAGACTTCAGTAAAACAGTTTAAAGGTGTTTGTCATCTTAACAATGGAAAAATATTGTCCTTACAATCCTGAAAATAAATATATTTATATATTTGGGATCATTTATGTGTGAAATTTCATGAAATGTTTTTAAAACATGAGTTCTGTAAATAATTTTGTTTGTAAAACACATTGTTTGTGGTGTGATGGAAATGATGCTTTCCTCTGACTGTTCGACTAAAATGAGAAAAAATATATATTATCTAAATAATTTCATCACAATAACTACCAGAATGTGTTTCTACACATAATGGATAAGCAAAACATATCAAAATATTACCTAAAATATGTGTTTGATTTTCTAAAATTTTTGAGACCACATTTGACCATAGTTGAAGAATGACCCATATATTTCAGATTGTCTACTTTACTATTTTATTATTTATTTTATTTTATTGTCTACTTTAATATTTTATTTTATTTTATTTTAATGTCTACTTTAATATTTTATTTTATTTTATTTTATTTTAATGTCTACTTTAATATTTTATTTTATTTATTTCATTGTCTATTTTAGTATTTTATTTATATCTTCATCTTTATCTCTTGTTTCCATTCATGCTGTATTTCTATTTCTACTTTGCGCGGAGCATTGGAACAAAAACAATTTCCCCCTGGGGATTAATAAAGTATTCTGAATCTGAATGAATCTGAAAATCAGGTGAAAATTCCAAGAGAAAGTCTTTTGACCTTGTTTGAGTTTGTTTGACCCTTGTTCATTTTGGGCTACTTGGCAGTAGCCCAAAATGAAAGGAAGGCCGCACGTGTCTGAAACTCGGCACAGGTGATGTGCCCGGTCTCCCGATGAACATACTCATATTTCAGGCCCCTGCCTCAAAGCGTTTGTGAATTATTTCAAAAAGCAGGCCTCACAGGCCAGATCACACCCCAGACGGTGACCTTTGACACTTCTGAAGGTCGCACGGATCTGAAACTCGGCACGGTTGATGCCCCTGACCTCCTGATACACATACTCTAATTTCAGCATCCTAGCTCAAAGCGTTTGTGAATTATTGAAAAAAAGGCATTAAAAAAGCAGGCCTCACAAGCCAGATCACACCCCACATGGTGACCTTTGACACTTCTACTCGAATTTCAGCCTCCTAGCTCAAAGCGTTCATGAGTTGTTAAAGACATTATAGTTTCCCACCATTTGCAATTCAAATGAGGGGAAGAAAATTCATTTTGGGCTACTTTTTATAAAACGTGTCTTTTTGGCCGCCACGCAGCAACCTTTGACCCCACGGACCCCAGAATCGGAACAGAGGATCCCCAGGGGCCCCTAAACAATAATCCAGAGGGAAAAAAACCCAAAGCCCTGTAGAATTTGTTTTTGCCTGTTTCAGAATCTCTCAATCAGGAGCTGTAAGACCTATAGCTGTCTACACCCTCTGAACCAGGTGGACATTTTGGAGCAAACAATTTTGTAAAAGTCGTGGAAGTCTGAATTTTTTATATGTTGTATATGTATATGTTTGTATGCTCCCAAAACTACTCCAGGTCATTTTGGGATGCCTTTGGTCCGACCGACTCCGGGGCCCCTCACCATGCATCCACAGTTGATGTAACAGGTCTCCTGATGAACATACTCGAATTTCAGTCGACTGGCACACAGCAGTCCGAGGCAAAAAACGACAAAGTGTTGTATTGGTCTTTTTCGGCTACTACTACTACATTTAAAAAGTAGCCTCTTCTTTTCAGGCTACTTTTCTAATGGAGAAGGTAGCCCTTTAATACTGGGCTGACTAATTGAAGAAGAGGTCAAAATGGGCTACTTTTTAACTATGAAAAGCAGCCCAATTTGACCTCTTGTTTTTGGGCTACTTTTCTAATGGAGGAAGTAGCCCTTTCCTACTGGACCGACTTCAGTGGTACACTGTGTTCCATTTGGGCTACTTTTCTAATGGAGAAGGTAGTCCTTTAATCCTGGGCTGACTAATGTAGAAACTACTCCATTTGGGCTACTTTTCTAATGGAGAAGGTAGCCCTTTAATACTTGGCTGACTAATTTAAGAAGAGGTCAAAATGGGCTACTTAGCTTTTTCCTACTGGACCAACTGGAGTGGTCCATTGTGCTCCATTTGGGCTAGTTTTCTAATGTAAAAGTAGCCCTTTCCTGATGGGCTACCCCAATGTCCCATTCCCACTCTGGGTCGAAATCTGACAAGGTTGCCCGAAACTGCTGTTACCACTATAGTACCACACTCATAAAAATGTCATTATGAACCTTGGAAGATCCAGCTGGGATTTAAACACTGGGTTTTTAAAAGAATTAGTGTGTTGGACTCAGTGTGCAGGCTTTTCTCAGTGTTGTTTTTTACCCACCCTTGCACATAGATGTGATGTGTATGTAACTGCACTCCTTTTGGTTTGGCCAGGAGTAATATAACTAATTCCTTGCGTGATTCAATTCAGTATTTAACACAGGTATTGCACTACTGTTCAGCATTATCAGGTATACTGAACAGCTGATCAGCTGCTTTTTAGTGCTGGTTAGTCATGTGAAATTGACAAGAGTAGTTCAGTTCAGTTTTATTGTCAACAAATGAATTACCGATACATGCATAACAATTACTAGGTAGTTGGCCTGCCATCTTAAGGCCCTGACACACCAAGCCAACGGTCGACCAAAGTCTGGCCGTCGGTGAGCGTCTGTCGGCCTCGTTTTTGCGGTGTGTCCCACACTGTCGGCCCGTGGCGTTGGGGCCTTTTCAGCCAACTGAGCATGTTGAATCGGCGGCGGAGCTTGTCAGTGAGAGAGATCACTCTGATTGGCTGTTCAGGTTTTATTTCCTCGCCCCTGTAGCGAGTGAATCTGCCTGTAGTGAAACCGGGGCTAACCGGTGCTTCCTCCTCAGGCTCCACTTCACTCAGCTGCCCCACAGACCCGCTGCTTCTTCCCACTTTAACCTGAATAACAAACCGGAGCTAGCTGGGAGCGGATAGCAGAGCATTAGCTGCACCATGATGGAGGGAAACACAGCCAGTTAGCCGGGGCTAGCTGGGAGCGCTAGCGCAGCATGACAGAGGAAAACACAGCCAGTTAGCCTCTGCTAGCTTCCCAGCTAGCCCCAGCAAGACAAAGACACTCTTTAGTTGATCAATAATTATCAAAAAAAATAAGATAAACTTCCCACACTTGGGAGATTCAATTGTTCCAGCAGGTCAAGAGTCAAACGCAAAGAAAAAAGTGACTGAGTGTTAAATAAGACAAAAACAAGGTAAAAACAAAAATAAAATCAAAGCTGTATACACTATATACACCTGTTACTATGCAGATGTGACCATAATGGATAATTGCACAGGATATTTACACCAGTAATACAGTCAGATACACAAAATGGGTTATGTAACACAAGGAGGTCTCAAAACAGGCAAAAGTCCATGCACACAGACAGGTTGATCAAAAAATGCTCTAGAAAAGGCTGGAGAGTTTTTAGGAAGCAGGTCAGTGGGTCAGGAGACTGATTAGGTGATGGGTTAGGGTGGGAATAACTCTACAACTGATGGGCAGGTGAAAAATAGGGTCTGAAATGACAAGAGAGATTAGTAAAGCATGGTAACATGAATGAGCATGAGAAATGAATTAAAAAGCAAATAAATTAGATGGAGGTCACTCTGCTTTATCTGCTTTGAACACTTTGAACTAAAGAATTATACAAGCCTACAAAATTACATGCAAAAACATATTTTGGATATATCCAAAGTAAAACTTGCTAGTAATACAGGATGATTGTGAGGCCTTTTTGAGAAAGCTATTAGCAGGCTGTTTTACCAGGTGAAATTTGTAGTTGTCCTCACCATTACCTTACAAAATTGCTCAACTTGGACATAGATATTTTACCATTCAATTCAATATAATACACACAAGGCTAAAAGTCTGGGAAGTTCACTAATTAGATTAACTATGTTTTGTTTTTTTTTTAAAAAACAAAAACAAAACAACTATATGTTGAAAAAAAATTAAATGAAGAGAAAAAAAAGTTGCAGAAAATAATTTTGAGCAACTGGTGTCAAAGGTGGCTTGACCTTGTGACCTAAGTATTTCTAAAATTCTGGCTAAAGCCTATATAAGAAGACAGACTTTTCTGTTCAACTCCTGGATGTCTAGGTGCAACTCAGAACATATGAGCATTATATTTCAGTGTTAACACTTAAGTAGTACTGAGAGTAGCAGTAGACCAGCAACTCCTGTGTTCTGAGGTAGAATTACTGTGAATGTACTTAGTTACATTCCATCACTGCTAGCAATTATACTATGTGTGCTATTTGTAGAAGTTGTATTATTTGTAGTAGTATGCATACTACTTGTACTAATAGAGGAAGCAGCAGTACCTGCACTAATAGTACTGATGTTATTTGTTTGTTCATTGTTTATGTTATTCTAATATAATATTTCAATATAATTTATAATATAATTAAATTGTTAGATGTGACAAATGCTCTATTTGCTGTTTTTCCAGTTTAAATGCACTGCTTGCCTCAGCTCTTCATTTTGTTCCTGTTCAGCCCCACAGTCATGTTTTCACATGACTAAAACAGCCAATCACAAAATTTCTCAGCCTCAGCCAATCAGAAAATTGGATTGCTCCTTCACCATCTATATCAAATTTCACCTGCAGTTCATGAGTGTGTCCAGTAGTGGAGCCCAAGAGCACACACATGCACACACACTTTTGACTTTACTATTTTTTTGAGGACATTCTCTGATACTTATACAGGCCACTTGGTGGGGCTAAAGGAGCTCATCTAAGCATTTTCCTTGTGCGGACCAGGCAAAATGTCCTCACAAGGGAAAATGTCCTCACAAGAAAGGTTGTTTGTCAGGGGTTGGTCCGCACAAGTATAGCAAGACACACACACACACACACACACACACACACACACACACACACAAACAATAGGAGTCATATAATGTTAATGGACATCAAGTCAGTTAACTAGTCAGATACAGACAGTAGCACCTTGGCTTTAATATTAACACATGCACATGACACAACAGCTAGCTTCTCTCACTCCAATTCAGAGGACAGTGGTTGACTGACCACCTGTAACGTTTCCTAGCTAGACAAGAACGTCAGCTAACTCCTACCTAACAACATAAACAGTGATCTGACTGATTCACAACTATGCTTCAAGCAACAAGTAAAGAGAGCTGTGAACCGAACCAAATTCAACCTGTCTAACTTCAGATACATAAGAAACAACCAACTACGACTACTGAATCAGCAAAACTATATTTCAGTGCTATGGTAATGCCACATTTAACTTATTGCAGAACAACCTGGGCACTGGCATGCTTAGATCAGCTGAAATTGTGTATAAACAGGCAATCAAAATTTTAGACAAAAAAACAAAGTATACCACCATTGCAACATTTTCAGAAAATATTGTCTTCTGAGTTGGGGAAACGCAATAAAACATGCAGATGGTGTCTTGGTGTACAAAAATCTCCATGATCTGGCTCTGATTTATAAAAAGGAACCCTATGAGGTCAACAAGAGCCAGCTCTAGAGGGGACTGTGTCAAGTGTTTTTGGACAGACGGTGTTTTCATATCGAGCGTCCCAGACATGGAACACCATACCAAGTACTATACAGGATTCGCCAACTCTTGCCTCATTCACTAGACATTTCAAAACATGGCTAATAGAGAATCAAATTTGCACTCATGCGTCTTAAGAATTTTATGTTATTTATTATTATTATTATTTTAATGTATTCTCTTATTATTGTTCTGTGTATCTGTGCAACTGGTTTGTTGGGGTACCATATTTGTATGTGCAAGTGTGTCAAGTGTTGTAGGTGACATTGTGCAATATGAATTGGCACTTAGCAAATTAGCACTTTACAAACTGCACTATGCACTTTACTGCGTTAGGGCATATGCAATATACCCGGGTGTCTGCAATACGCACTCAGCACTTTGGCACTCTAAACTTTAACTAGCACACCTGCACTTTGTAATCAGATTGAAATTTCTATGGTCGCCCAACTCTGTGCTTTGTGGTTTACTTATGTTGTCCTTATATGTTCTTCTCTGTGTATTTTATTTTATTTTGTTGGCATTGTTGATTTTGTGTGTTTGACACCAACCTGCCAATAGGACTGGAGATGGAAATTAGCCACCTGGCTATAATCTCGTGCATTTACATGTAAATATCCATAAATGCACATTGTCCCATTTAAAAAAAATGAATCTCAAATCTATGATTCAATGCAGCAAAAATCAAGACTGGTGATGATAATAATGTGTTGGTACTGAGTGGTAGAAGTAAAGAAATTTGTCACATATCCTGGCTTAAACCAGGTACTTACATCAATACTGTATCTCACCCACTCTGAAAGACAGCGCATTGCTCTGTGCAGATGGAGCGCTCAAAGCCCAGTAAGGGAAAAGTGAGAGGGATGGGGTGGATCAAACCATTTTCGAGGCAAGGGGGGGATGAATGAAGCTGAATGAAGCACCCTACATCAAGGTGTAGGGTGTCAATGCAGCGGCAACCTTTGGGACACACTTCCCTCTCTGCAGCGGAAAAAAGGAGCTGTCATTATATTTGGTAAGCATGGAGAAAAGTAAAATTACTCCCATTTTAAATCCTTTAAATGTATTTGTATTAATTTTATTTGATCTGTGCTGCTGTTTACCAGAAGGTTGGTAGCATATATTAACCATTTGCCATTAAAATAAATAGCTGAAATAAATCAATCAGTAAATGTATCTGTTTGTATCTATGTGTGTATTTCATGACTCAGTTTGGTGTTATCATTTGCTGGGTTGTTCAGCAAAATGTTTGTGAACAAAAGTCTTTTTCTCAAATAAAAGATATTCTAAAAGGCGGGAAAATGAGATCACATTATGTTCAATTTTATTTTAATTTTATTTTTTGTGAATAAGTTGCTTTTATTCAGTAGCATACAGACGGTAGCTGGCAGGAAATGATGGGACAAAGAGAGGGAGGATGACATGCAACAAAGGTCTCCAAGCCAACTGGACCTGGTAAGTAACACAGGCTTTCACTCATTTAAACTTGAAAGAATATGACATTTATTAAAGTTGTTAAAAAGCAAATGTACATACACAGAAATTCGTCCTGTAAAAGTTGGGTAACATTAGTAAAACTCCCCATCCGTCCTCTTACATCCCCTTGCATCCTTCTCTCTTGAAGACAAACAAAACTTTTTATTTTTATGTTCACGACAATCTGCACCAACTTGTTTTCAAGCATAAAATAAGTATAACCTTGACATGTCTTGTCATGAAATGTATTGACAACTAAAAGAATTCCCATTGGATTTTAAAAAAGAAAATGAAAGTAAGCTCTAGGCATTGGTGTAAAACACCATGATCTAATGAGGGACTCAACCTTACTATTCTGCTTTAGTAAAGTAAATGTGGTCAGTGACAGAGTAATGAATCATCATCAAAACAAAAGGAGAACATAGAAGACACAAACTCTAACTAACTTCTATCATGTGACACTTTTCAAATTAAAAGAACTAAACTGGTGTCTGATAAAAATGAACTGAAATATAGGACATTAATGGAAATGTGCTAATCACAATAGCTAGTAATGAAATGTTGAACAAACTTAATACTAAAATCTTAATGAACACTAAGTAGAACACCCACTCAGCTATAATTTTAAGCTCTATGATTTAAATCGATGATTAGAAGTTCCTAAAAGGTTGACATGAATTTGATCAACACCCAACCAGTTATAAGATTACACAAGGAAATGAACTGCTCCTTTCAGCTTGATGTCTAGCCATATTATTAAACCTTTCAGACAATCTTTGTTGTTCATCTCTCAGTTCTCTTTCATGATTTGCTTTTAATTCATTCATCCTGTTTGCCATATCCCTTTCTCTCTCCTCTATTTCTCTCTGTCTCTCTGCTGCTCTCTCTTCCCTTTCCCTCCTTCTCTCTTCATTCATCTCCTCCTTTGCCTTCTTCATCTCCTCCTCTAACAGTTTTCTCTCCCTCTGCCTCTCAGCCTGGAGTTGTTCATTAAATTTCCTCATCTGCTGTTCATATTTCTGCTGTATTTTCCCCTCCAATTCCTCTCTTTCTCTGCGTATCTGCGCTTCTTTCTCTTTCAGGATGCGTTGTTTCTCCTCTTCGATTTTCCTCTCGGCCTCTTGGAACATCTCGTTGGTGTAGTGGCTGCCTCCGTTCCTCTGGGCTATATTTCTGATCTTCTGGAGCAGCTCAGTGACCTGAGAACGATCTTTTTTCTTATTATTGAAGACATGGTACTGGCCATTACATCTGGCCACGAGTTCCTGCAGGTCAGGGCTTTCAACCAAGAAGTCCTCAATAGTTGTGTCTTCAAGAAGGTCACCATGAGTAAAGAGAACCATGCTGTATCTGTCTGCAGCCTGGCCGAAGATTTCTTGAATCTTTTGCACCGTCTGCTTTTCCTCATCAGTGAATCTGCCCAGCCTGATGACCACCAGGAACACGTGGGGTCCAGGAGCAGCGAAAGAGATGCACTGGCCTACATCTTTAGTTGTTTTGTCCATGCCGAACCTGGTGTCAAACAGACCGGGGGTGTCGATAACAGCAACCTGTTGCCCGTCCATCCCAGTTGTGCCCTTGGAGCAGTCAACAGTCATAGACTTTGCGCTGAACTTTGATTCAAAGCACTGTCGTCCCAGGATGGTGTTTCCAGTGGCACTCTTCCCAATTCCAGTCTTCCCCACCATCACTATCCTCAGCTCTTTGTCATTTCTGAGGGTTTCTGTATAGAAGAACAATTAACATTACGTAAGTATTGACAATAGGCATTTATATTATTCTATAGAATTGATCTAAATCAGAGTGTAAATTTATAGATATAACTGGGTGGAGTTATAATATAAAAGAATGACTATTATAATAATATAGAATAACATCCTCCTGAGGCCTAAACTTTTGTTAGATATGCATTTTTAATTTCTCCAAGCTATTTAGGATCAATAGGAAGTATGAGAAACGTAAAATTTTCAGCGTCTCATTTTAAATCTCAAATTGGTCAAATTTGTTGCCATATCAAACTACAAACATTATTAATAATAAATAAACAAGTTTCAAAAATAAAATGTGATCAGGTTTTAGACCTTGTCCACTTTTGTATTGGGATTGGCTGCAGACTGATTTGGTAGAGATGGCTGTCATCTTGTTTTTACATGGACAAGTGTATTGTGGTCTTACCACCACTAGATGGCACAAAAAGTGTCCATGAACGAGGACAACATGTCCAAGTTAAGTTGAATGAAGTATAAGGTCAAGTAAACTCAAAATGTGACGTTCTCATATGAGGACAGAGGGTCTCAGGAGGATATAATAACTATAAGGATTATATATTAGATGCATAGTATCTGAGATTATGAGTTTTCACCATGATTTAAGGTCTGACTCATTTTTACCTGAAGTAAATGAATTTAAATGAGGCAAAGATTGGATGCAAAATATGTGATGCCCACTAATGTGAGAGAAAGTTGGAATTTGTAAAGTGTTAAGACAGTAAATGATTGGTAATACTTATTATAATAACCATCAGTGATGGTAAGTGACGTTAACTAAACATTAGTCAATAGTTGCTTTACTCTTAACAAACGATGAAATGATAATTAATAATGTTTGCTAATTATTTGGCAATGTCATAATTATTATTATTATTAAATTATTTCAACAATTTATTTTGCCCATATATTTTATTTAATTATTTGAAGGATAGTCCCTTAAGATGAATCATCTTGTTTTTGAGGGAGTTGATATAACATCTTACATATTATATTAAGTAGTTGTTAATGATTACCAAATGATTTTTAAACCTTAAAAAATTATTTGTGAAAGCACTACACAGAAAAATGGACCGCATATTCATTAACAGTTTCTTTATGGTTAATAGTTGTTTTTTAAACTGTCCATAAACATCACTGGATTGTCACAGCTCAAGTTTCTTAGGGTATTTTTTTATGTCATTCATCTATGTTGCCTCCTGTTTTACTGTGAAACTCACATCGCCTCTTGTTTCAGATCCCTTCACTTCCTGCCCCTGTGTGTTTTCGACGACTTCCCCAGTGTCTGATTGTCTGTCGCACTCTGATTAGCCCCACCTCTGTCTCGTTATCTTTCCCCTCACCAGAGTATTTAGTGTGTGTCACAGTATTTATGATCCATTTAACAAAGTATTATAATCATCAGTTGCAACTTTATAATAGCCATCCAAATAAAGTTTATGGATGGATAACAAGCTTGGTAAGAAGTACAGCTTTTTTTTTTTTTTTTTTTAAATGAATTACTTCTTAAAAGGTATAAAAGTCATTAGCTAATAACTGACATATACTTAAGATAGTATATGAATTCATGTACAGATATAAATTGATAAATTATTGCATTACTAAAAATTCATTCATCATTGATTTATTCATTTATTATCATACTGTCCCAGCTGACATTGGACGAGAGGCAGGATTTACCTTTGACAGGTTGCCAGACTATCACAGGGCTGACAAATAGATACAGACTATGAGACAATTAAGGCTCACGTTGACTTCTAAGGGCAATTTAGAGTCACGTGGACTGGGGGAGGAAACAGGAGTACCGGAAAAAACCCACACAGACACGGAGAATATGCAGACTCCACACAGAGGGGCCTCCAGCCAGCCAGCAGGCAGGATTGTACCCAGAACATCATTAATTATCATTTCATTGTTTGTTAACAGTAAAATAACTATTGACTAGTGGTGGTTATTATAAAGTGTTACCAATTAATATTCAGGAGAGCTGCCGGAGAGGTGCAGACAAAATGTTTACAAGTCATATCATGACTTACCACCGCTGCTTTGTTTCATGTCCATGTTTGGGTTACAGAGTGCAGAGTAGCTGTTGCTGCTGAAGTGAAAATACAGAGTTCTGTGTCCTTCTGCTGCTGCTAATGCTTCTCCTTTTATTATAGATCCAGAGCCCCAAACCACACCCACAACTAGCTGCAGCTGAGCTGCGCTTTGTATGTCACATTGAAAGTGAAACTGAATCTTGATATCTGCTGCTCACTATTCAGGTTAAGTACAATATGCATGAGATTTGTGCTGTATGTAAAAGTTATCAGATCATACATCAGAACATATTTTTTTTTTTTTTTTTTCCATCACCAAAAAGGTTTGACATTTTGTCAGCATTCAAAGGGTTAGCTAATTAATATCTTTGCCTCTGGCAAACATTTCTATTTCTGTCTCAGTCCTCACTACTACTTCTGCTTTCTGTTTGACCCCAGCCCATCATACCTTAGAAATTCCCTCCACTTCCCTCAACAAGTTCACCATTGTCACTGTTGCAGTCTTAAACACGTTACAAAATGAGGAAGTTAATGCGCGAAAAACAATCACGAGGTGAAGTCTGGCTGTCTCTCCCCCTCCCTCACTCACTTACAAAAAATCAGCACAGTTCTTTGAAAGGCTGCAGCAGCTCCCCCACCATGACACAAACTTCATGGTTGATACTAGCCCAATGGTTCAAATGATTTGTCTGCTTCTGTCTCTAAACAATACTCACATGCCCACATTAAAAGAGATACAGTTGGCTGAATAAAATCCACAGTATTTGCTCTGTGTAAAAAGTTCATCTGAAGCTGAATTGAGGCTTTAGGCAGAATAATATGGCTATCTTCCAAAGTGTTGGTCTTTTTAGAATGAAATTCGACATATAGCCCATTGAATAATAGCCCACAGTATACCTAATAATGTGAATTAGTCATATTAGTTGACATATTACAAACATGGACTATTCTATGAGTGATATATGATGTCAGACAGAGAGGGAGACAGAATTCTAGTCTGTTAAACCAGGATGACGGGTAAAAGGGGGAGTGTGTATAGGCAGAGACCCGTCAGTGGTTTGTTTCAGGGTGTTCATGAAAAAGAAGGAGAAGAAAAAGAAGATGTGCCATGTGATGAGCTGAGAGCTTTAGGGTTCAAAAGTCTTATGGCCTGATGGACGAAGCTGACCCTGAGCCTGGTGGTTCAGGACTGGATGCTGCAGCACCATGTGCTGGACAGAGCAGGGGGAGCAGTTTTTGGCAGAGGTGATTGGGGTCTCTGATAATCCTGTTGTTCTTCCTCTTGCACCACTGGTAGTGGTCCTACATAAGTGCTGGCCAGTTTTCATCACCTTCTGTAAAGCCTAACAGCTAATACCAGGTGGTGAGTGCAGAGGGGCCCTGATTTTCCAAGGAAACCTGATATTATATACAGATGCCCAAAAGTTCTCCCCTCTGAGACATTTAAAAAGCGCTTTATACATTAAGATTATTATTTTTTATTGTTATTATTATTTTATTTATTTTTAAGATATTTTTGGGGACATTTTTAGCCTTTAATGGATAGGACAGACAAGTGTGGGGGGGGGGGGGGAGAGAGAGAGGGAGTGACATGCAGCAAAGGGCCACAGGCTGGAGTCGAATCCGGGCCGCTGTGGCAACAGTCTTGTACGTGGGGTGCCTGCTCTACCACTAAGCCACCGACGCCCCCTTTTTATTATTATTATCATTATTATTATTATTATTATTATTATTATTATTATTATTATCATCATCATTATTGTTATTATTATTATTATTATTGATTGGTGGCATGTGTGAAACACTATTTCATCTTTATGTGGAGCTTAAAAATGACAAATCTGAATCTGAGTTGCTAATATCTGTCTCACACAACTTTTTAATACATTTAATACACAGGACACTTTATTACTGATACTTGATACTATAAAATCAGAATGTCACTCTTACCAAAACAGTAAGTGTCTTTCAGATGTTTTTCAGATAGTATATGAGTGTAGCTCAGGAAGGCAAACACCTCGATGTTACATTCATGTTTCTGTGACCTTCAAAAGACGGGAAAATAGCCGTGTGCCAACCAACCTCAGTCTACCCTAATTTCTTGGGGACAAGGCTGGCAGGAAAACAGGTACTGTTTCATATGAAGAAGTGTGTCCAACTTAGGATGAACTGGTGGTTGAACAGTTTATAATTAATTTGACAAAGGTTTGGTCTTAATATCACAACTTTATTTCTTGTTCGGTTTGGCACACGAACACAACAAAAGGATCAGTCAATTTATTTGTCACATGAAATCATATGAGTTACAATTCCAGTGAGATGCAATGATGTCAGGACCTTTAGTCTGTGCACAAAAAAAGACTGTTTGATGCAAAGCATAGCTTCAAGTATGAAATTATCTTTAAAATGTTAATGATATGCAAACATTTTACACTGTGAAATACTAAGTAAAACACTGAATAGCTCCTTGGCTGTTTAGGTTATATATATAAAAAAAAGCATGCAAAAAGAACCCTAGATGACAACATAAGAGTATGATATGATGAACAGCTCTACTTAGACACATAATATCAACTTTATGACAACTGACTCAGGTAATGAAAAAGGAAAATTGTGATTATGGTTCTGTAGATGAAATTTTTTTCTGGAGTGCTCCTCTCTAGTTAAACTGCCTGAACCACTCAAAATCTGAACAACTTCCCAAGCGCCTTTCCAAATTCTGTAATTCCAGCAACTACCAGTTTACCAGCTTTCACTATGAGATGTAATGGATTTCCATCCTCAGCTTCATCTCTGGCCTCATTTTCATACCTGGCCTGCACCTCCTTTCTTGCCTTGCTCAGCTGTTTCTCATGCTCCTCCCTCATTTTCGCCATCATGTCTTCCATCTGCCTTTCTTTCTCCTCTCTTTCTCTCTGTCTCTCTGCTGCTCTCTCCTCCCTCTCCCTCCTTCTCTCCTCATTCATCTCCTCCCTATCCCTCCTCCTCTCCTCATCTCTCTGTATTCTCTCTCTCTCCCTATCAGCCTGGATTTGCTCATTCATTCTCCTCATCTGTTCCTCATATTGCGCCCTCATTGTCCTCTCTATTTCCTCTCTTTCTCTGCGTATCTGCTCTTCTTTCTCTTTCAGGATGCGTTGTTTCTCCTCTTCGATTTTCCTCTCAGCCTCTTGGAACATCTCATTGGTGTAGTGGCTGCCTCCGTTCCGCTGGGTTAAATTTCTGATCTTCTGGAGCAGCTCAGTGACCTGAGAACGGTCGTTTGTCTTATTATTGAAGACATGGTACTGGCCATTACATCTGGCCACAAGTTCTTGCAGGTCAGGGCTTTCAGCCAAGAAGGCCTCAATCGGGGCTTCAAGAGAGTCACCATGAGTAAAGAGAACCATGCTGTATCTGTCTGCAGCCTGGCCGAAGATTTCTTGAATCCTCTGCACCGTCTGCTTTTCCTCCTCAGTGTATCGGCCCAGCCTGATGACCACCAGGAACACGTGGGGTCCAGGAGCAGCGTAAGAGATGCACTGGCATACATCTTTAGTTGTTTTGTCCATGCCGAACCTGGTGTCAAACAGACCGGGGGTGTCGATAACAGCAACCTGTTGCCCGTCCACCACAGCTTTGCCCTTGGAGCAGTCAACAGTCATAGACCTCGCACTGAACTTTGATTCAAAGTACTGTCGTCCCAGGATGGTGTTTCCAGTGGCACTCTTCCCAATTCCAGTCTTCCCCACCATCACTATCCTCAGCTCTCTGTTATTCTGAATGCCATATCCTGTGTAGAAGAATGAGTCACACAATGAATAAGAATCTTCATCAGGCTGTACATACATTGCACTTAATGCAGTTCATACAAAGATGAGAGAAGAGAAATGCCTTTTATCTTCTCTTCTCAATTTATCTTGCATACACTATTCAGTTCAAGTGAGTGTGTCTATGGCTACAGACACAGGAAAAGATATTGGGAAGGGTGCTTGTAGTGAACTGAGTAGTCTGCATCTGACCTCGTCTCAGTTCACCATTTACAGGAAGCAGGCAGCAGGTCTTATAATCGACACCCTTTTCAGCTAAACGTGGAACTGCAATGTGGAAACCTCCCCACCTATCCTGACTGACACACAGAGTGCCCCAAGGCTGAGTCCTAAAAACCAGAAATGAGTTAGTATTCTTGCTCTCCAGGTTCCCTTGTCTCAAAGACAATGGGTTTTGGTTAAATGCCTGAAATAACAGCTGAGGTTAACACAAGCTTAAAGGACATCTGTGTTTTAAAATACATCATTAAATACACCTCTCATCAAATTTGAAGCTTTCACGTGTCTTAAAAAGAGGTGGTTGCTAACAAGTGGCTAAATGAGACTACAGAACGTCATCGCACACCGACCACAGCCTTGTTGTGGTAGGAATGTTAAAATCATGTGACCATTGTGTCTTTGTTTGTTTATAGCCTAACAATAGCTTTTAACATCTGGTGTTTGCATTCAGGCCTCAATAATCATGAAAGTGGTGTTCAACTGTGGAGATTATCTTGCTGAACAAAACTTGTAAGCATCATAAATGTTTGTTTTTCTGCAATAATCCAAATTCAAATGAAAAAGTCCAATCTTCCAAAAGTCTAAAAAATGTTTAGGACAAGGGAAATTATTAGTGTTTTTGTTTTTAGTTGTTGTTGTTTGCATTTTAAAATAATTGGTAACTTTTTTTAATTTATTTTTTTATCTACCAGATGCCTCTTGCGTTAACACCAGGCAGATCATGATAGCAGCAGCAGCTACACTCATATTTTGTGTCCTGACAGGACACTCAGAGCAGAGGATCCTAGCTTGAGGTCATGCAAATTCCATCAAAATCAACTATTTAACCAAGATCTTATGACAAAGAAATGCGCAAGGCTCTGTGTTTTTATGCAAAAGGTTTTTCACACTTAGCATTATGGGAATTAAGGCAGAAGAATCCCACATGCAGAGTGAGAAACACAAAAGTGCCATGAAAACACGCAAACAAATGCAAAGTGGTTTTCTCTTTCTGTTTTACCCTTGTCTCCACAACCTCTAGAAGGGGTTTTTATTTGTTTGTTTTTTTGTTTTCAACATTTAAATTAGATACAAAAAATCATGTTTTATGTTACAATAAACATTTAGGCTCACTCTAAGTCACTGATGTTGGTTCACGTTTTGTTTTTGTTGTGGTTATTGTAAAAGTGGTCTTAAATTTCATCCTGAGTGATGCTGAAATATGCCTTTAACTGTAGGAGCCCTGTATAAAACACTCTGTGGTCAGATTATGATCTTGGAGCGAAAGGTTAGGTCTGAAATACAAAATGATGTGATTGTAGTTCTACCCGGTGTAAGTCTACAGAGGTAGTAGTCTATAGGAGCCACTGAAGTGCATTACATAGCATTTGAGTCACTGTTACACCACTGTCAAAACAAACTGTATGTTAAAACGTGGATACAGTGTCATGACTTACCATAGTTGCTGGTCATGTGTGGGTTGTAGTTGTTGCCCATGTGTGGGTTGTAATAGTGGTTGGCCATGTTGAGATTAGAGAGTACGGAGCAGATAGTGCTGCTGCAGTGAAGACAGAGTTCAGCCTGTGTGTGCAACAGCTTCTTTAAAGTGACACGAAGCCACACCCAGAGAACGCTGCCCTCGGTAAAAGTGAAACTAAAGTGTTCAGTGGCTACAAAAGGATTTTTTTTTTTATAGATGGGGTGTACATGAGATCGGTACATCTAATTTTGGATTAACAAAGAGAACAACAGCAGCTTCATCTGAATAATGCCTCACCTCAATCCCCATACGACAACCAATTATTTTCAGTTAATGCAGTATTATTAAGTTTATTCATCAGGATAAACCCTTGAGATGAACCATCTCATTTTCAGGGGGGGTCCCATCATACATACAAACAGATATGAATAACAAGAGACAAAACAAAGATATTAAAGCAACAAAACAACAATCAGCACTTTAACCAACACACTACAACTGAGACAATCCACACAAAATCATCACAAAGAAGAATAAATGAATAGCGTAGGGCCATCTGAAACATGCAATTTAACTTAAAGCAACCAAACCATTTATAAACATGTGAAATTATGTCAGGAATTGTGTATTTAAAAGCAAGTTATTCCAGTCTTAAGAAACCTTATACAAAGTAATGTATTAAACCTTGAGCCATCTCCAAAACACCTGCATAACCTGGAGCTGGAAAGCTTGAGAAAAAAAGATGATAATTAGCTATGCATAGAGTCATGATAATTATTTAATGCATGTCAAAGATGTACGTAAAAAAGTTGTTTTTTCTTCTGACCACATGCTGGCTTGTCGTCAGTGTTTTCTCTGACTTCTTCTTTCATTTCCAAGTTTCCGTTGCTGTTTGGATTCACTCCTCGGGGAAAATGAGTGTCCTCTGCAGTATTTATACTGAGGGGACACATACCACCCAATATTCAAAGAATGTCCCCTACAAAAGCAATCACGCACCACCGTCCAAAATTATCACTAGAAAATGTAATCACAATCATAAATAAACTTGAGAAATTGCTATTATTACAGCTTCCAGTTCTAGTTTTACACTGTACTTCAGTTCTGCATGTGGTTTGTGTAAGTGGTGTTGCCTTAGCTGCAGCAAGACTGCTGTGGGAAGGCATATTCATTGTCAAACACTGCACTGTCTCGCCATTTCATTACTTTCAGATGTGTAAAAGAGTGAAAACTAGAATGCAATATGAGTGATACATACAGTGGGCCATTGTTATAGTTTTTGTAAAATGTTATGCCCTAAAAAAAAAGTCATAAAAAGTAAAGTAAAGTGTGTGCACTTTTCCTGTGAAGCTTTCAATCATGTGCTCACTCCCTAAAATGATATTCATTCATCAAAACTTTGAGAACCTCTGATCTGAGATTTTTCAAAATGCTCTAGCTCTGGTCAGTTTAGCTGTTGAGTTTATAAAAAAATTCTCCTCTAGGGGGAATTTACCCTCTGGTAAAGAAGGGACTTTTCTCCCCGTGTGCATCCACCGCTGCTTCATTTCCGGGAAGTCCCTGTGTTTACGCTTCGCCGCAAACCTTGCTCTCTCCTCCCTGAGCATTTCCAAGAAATAGCAGTACTTCTTGCAGGCACTGTTGCATAAAGCAGCCTAAAGCTCCTCCCTCCTTTCAGTACTTAGGATAAATTGCAGCTCTTCCTAAACGTCCACTTGTGCTCCACCCATCAGGTGAAAGTGAAACAGTCTGGTAACAGTTTCTTTCTGAATGCCTGCACACTAACGGTGATTCTTGAAGCACTATCTCTGAAACCATAAACGTCTACAGCCACTCCTTTTACCGAGTCGACCAAACTGAATGCATGTTGTCTATTTTACACTCACTTTTGCAAAACTGTGAACATGTGGTTTTTACATTGCTACAGTATTTTTGCCAGTTGCCTTTCTGCACTCATTCATTGTCTTCTGACAAATGAAAACATTTTAAGATAATGAGTTCACTTACAAGTCAAAGCTTGTGTGGATGTGTGTGTGTGTGTGTGTGTGTGTGTGTGTGTGTGTGTGTGTGTGTGTGTCTTAAAAAAATTTCAAATAGTAATAGTAATAATTAGTCATGATTATTTAATTAGGTTTTAATTCATTTCTGAAATATAGGACATTTTGGAGTTTCATCAATTTTCCCACTGACTTATTTAAAACATTATGTTAACACAATGAACACAACTTGATAATCCAAGACACAGCTAGGCAGATTTATTTGAATAGCAAACATTACACACAAAAGCACCTCAAAGTATTTCATGAAATGCATTAACATTTTATCAATGAGTTCAACAAAAAGTACAGAGAAAGAAGTGAATATATCTACTGTTTAAATTTAAGAAAAGAGAAAAGCAGAGAATGACATGTTAACATTTAAGCGTACTGTGGAGAACACACCAAGCAGTAGTGAAGTGCGGCCTGTGGCGAGCTGCCGTGCAGTGTCTATGGAAAGACGCCGCAGCTGCTCTGAGCTGCAGCTGTTTGAATTTCAGCAAAGTGCCACCAAACAAAAAGCTGATCATAGTTTAACTTGCGGCCAGAGAATACTCACAACCAATCAGTAAACTGAGTCCTGTGGCTCCTGTGACATGTTGACCTGTGTTACAAAATATTTCTTTCCACCTGAAACACATGGACAAGCCCTCCAGACACAAATGAAAAGTAATTATTGCAGCGAGCTACAATTTGCCGCTGCTTTTCAGTGTAAAGCGAACAATGATGAGTGCTTCAGGTTCAGTCAGTGACACTGGTTAACGTAACAGTATTGAACATGGATCAAAGGTCATCAAAGGTCGACTCTTATAAACCAGAAGTTTGTTCCAGCTCTGTGGTGCAAAGTAACTAAATGCTGCCATTCTGTGTTTACTTTGAACTCTGAAGTCGCATAGTTGCCAAGTGAAACAAGTAGTTCAGGAAAGTAGTTCCTGGTTGGCAATCATTCAAAACATTTTCATAATATGGGAGATATGATTTGATGAATAATTTGCAGTGTTAAGGCTCATTTATAAAAACAGATACGTCCATTTCAAAACTTGTAAACATCACTGCCCTCCAACCTCAGTGCGTCCTTCATGATGGCGTAGATACAGCTGATGGATGGCACAAGACAGCAGAACAAATGAGGCAAAGATGGAGGAGGTTGTAATCAGAGGTGGGTAGAGTAGCCAAATATTGTACTCAAGTAAGAGTACTGATACTTTAGAACAATATTACTCAAGTAAAAGTAAAAAGTAGTCATCCAAATAATTACTTGAGTAAGAGTAAAAGAGTATTTGGTGAAAAACTACTCAAGTACTGAATAACTGTTGAGTAACGTCTGATTTTTTTGTAAAATAAGAACATGAACATAATCAATCAATCAAAAATAATAATCTGCAAATTCATGTATTTTAAACGATACCCCTTTAACTAAAACAAAAATAAATTAAATCTTTACAAATATAACATAAATCAAGGCACAAGAAACACAAATATATTCTTATATATATTGTACATACATATATATATATGTAATTATGTACTCAGAGGTGGGTAGAGTAGCCAAATATTGTACTCAAGTAAGAGTATTGTTGCTTTAAAACAATATAACTCAAGTAAAAGTAAAAAGTATTTTGCATTAAAAGGCAGCATTGTGGATGGTGGTTGTCTGTGCAGCCATTATATACGTACATCCCGACACATGGACAAAGAATTCTTTTCACCATATGACCGATTCCTTCCAGTCCGCCATTATTTAAACGTCCTCATCATCTCCTATGGTCGTATCTTGCTTGAACTAGGCCGACGGCGCTACACTGCCTCCACAATCTCTGGTGATACTGCTCCATTTCGTCTGTATCCGTAAGCTTTCAGAAAACGTGCACAGATATGGATGAAATTAACGGAGAGTACAGACAGAAGACTCTGTCCGACTCTGTATCTAACGTTGAGCATAAATGAGCCTTAAAATGTTGCACAATTGCACACATTTCTGCTGATGATGGTTCTTCTAGGTTTTAAACTGTAACAGTGGCAGCATGTTAACTTGAGGTAGCAATTCCTGATAAGCTGTCATTACAATCCTGTGTTATAGTGAGGGGAGAGAGGTTCGACCCTTTCTTCCACTTATAAATAGTCAAATTCACTTCAGAACACTAGCACACAAAAACAAAGACATGAGAACCAAATCAACTAATTCTACATGGTAGAGCATTTCTGAGGGCTTGCTCTGCAGCTTGTATTGCTTGCGCCACAGCTTCTGCTTCCTCTCTCTGTCTTTTTCTGTCCTCCTCCAGTTGTCTTTCACGTTCTTCTGCTAACTGTCTCCTCATATTTTCAAGCTGCCTCTCTCTCTCCTCTTCCTCTCTCCTCCTTTCTGCTTCTCTTTCCTCTCTTTCCCTCCTCATCTCCTTCTCCCTCCTCTCCCTCTCCCGCCTCAACTCCCACTCTCTCTGTATTCTCTCCCTCTCCCTCTCAACCTGGAATTGTTGATAAATTATCCTCATCTGCTGTTCATATTTCCCCTGTTATTTCCTCTCCACTTCCTCTCTTTCTCTGCGTATCTGGTCTTCATTCTCTCTCAGGATGCGTTGTTTCTCAGCTTTGATTTTCCTCTCGGCCTCTTGGAACATCTCGTTGGTGTAGTGGCTGCCTCCGTTCCTCTGGGTTAAATTTCTGATCTTCTGGAGCAGCTCAGTGACCTGAGAACGATCATTTGTCTTATTATTGAAGACATGGTACTGGCCATTACATCTGGCCACAAGTCCCTGCAGGTCTCCTCAATAATCACGTCTTTAAGAAGGTCACCATGAGTAAAGAGAACCATGCTGTATCTGTCTGCAGCCTGGCCGAAGATTTCTTGAATCTCTTGCACTGTCTGCTTTTCCTCTTCAGTGAATCTGCCCGGCATGATGACCACCAGGAACACGTGGGGTCCAGGAGCAGCGAAAGAGATGCACTGACTTATATCTGCAGTTGTTTTGTCCATGCCGAACCTGATGTCAAACAGACCAGGGGTGTCGACAACAGCAACCTGTTGCCCGTCCACCACAGCTTTGCCCAGGGAGCAGTCAACAGTCATAGAACTTGCGCTGAACTTTGATTCAAAGCACTGTCGTCCCAGGATGGTGTTTCCAGAGGCACTCTTCCCAATTCCAGTCTTCCCCATCATCACTATCCTCAGCTCTTCGTTATTCTGTATGCTATATCCTGTGTAGAAGAGTGAGACACACAATGAATAAGAGTCTACATCCGGTTGCACTTAATCCAACAACTGGACACATCTCTTCTGCTTCTTTGAGACATCCACAAAAGAAAAGTGTTTGTGTGGGGATCAAGTTACAAATCTTTACAAAATAAATTCACCAGATTTATTTTTCAAACTCTCCATTTAATATAGATCAGTGTACTTTTGCACCTCTCTGGCTTTCTGTCCATGATCTAATACGGCTGTAAGAGCCAAATCAAATGAAAATATTTTTTGCAGTTTGCATAATATTAGTTAGCGTTTGAATACGTAGGGTTAAGATGTAATTTTCCTGTGATAGCTTATCATTTGATATGAATTTAATATGAATTTTACTGCGCATGTCTGATGCCTGAAAATGTACGTCAGTGATTAGACAGGTGTGTGTTTTTTGTTTGACACAGGTGTGCTTTGATTCAGACAGTGTGAGCAGTTTGGATGTTAACAGCTTTTTACCATGTCCAAGCCCTGTCAAAGAGTATGACTTGTACTGCGCACCTTTTTGTTGGATTAAATTCAAGGACAAACTGCAGTCATGTCTGAGTGAGTTATGTTAATCTATGGGTTGGATACGAGTTTGAAAACCGTCTACTGCGCACGCTGAAGGAAGTGGCTTGATTAAAGAACAAAAACAAAAAACTGAAATTTGCCACTACAACGCCAGTGATCCCCTCTACACCCCCAAGTAACATAAGGATTATCATCCATGCTGGGTCTTTTGACATTCTACGAAGAAAAACAGTTTCTCCAGGAGCAGGGAAAAGTCTTTTTTCAGGATCTCAGAGCCAGAGTGACTGTCAGTCACAAAATGTGTTCATTTCTGGCACCATTCCAACCCTGGGGAAAGGAATTGAGTCTTGTACCAGACTCCTTGCCCTGAATACATGGATACATCGGTGTGCTTCACTCATGGGATAAAGTTTATTGACAATTTTAACATCTTTTGGAACTGTAAGGATCGCTTTCAGCGTGATGGGATTCATCCGAACATCACTGGATGCAGACTACTCGGGGCCAACCTATGTCATGCTCTTGGAATGCCATACCAAAACATAATGGACAGATAAGAGCCAAGGACAAGTACGGGGCACAGAGACAGACAGCATGCATCTCTCCCCCTTCACCTGACCCTTTGCTCCACATCACCCAAGGCATTCAGAGGATGTCCCTGTCCCAGTCAGGGATCCAACAACCCCCCTCCTGCCCTTCACCACAACCACCAAGGAGCCAACGTCCCACCGCCATCCCCTACGCCCCCCCCCCACCCCCACCCCACCCCACCACCACCACAATCACCACAGAGCCAGCGTCAACCCTCCCCCCCTCCACCACGCTCACCAATCAAGGAGTTAGTTAAAGCTGCCACACTAAAGCTCAGTCAAATTGATGAACTCTTAAATAGTAGCCCTAGATGTCATCACTCAGTTGCCTGTCAGAGATGAGACAGACCCCATGCCGCTTCCTTAAACATATCGGCGATCTTAAATAGCTGGTGGCATGGTGACCGGCTGACTCCAGTTATGTGTCAGCCACAGACTGTGTCAGACAATGTTAGTACACTAAACTTAGCTTTATTAAATATCAGATCTCTGGCTGGCAAGTCACTATTAATTAATGATTTTATTATCAAGAGAAACCTTGATTTTATGTTTTTTAACTGAAACTTGGTTAAATGAAAACAACAGTGCAGCAGTACTTCTTGAATCAGCCCCCCCAAACTTCCATTTTATCAGCTCAGTTAGAGAACTTAGGAAAGGAGGTGGAGTAGCCACTTTATTCAAGGATGTTTACCAGTGCAAACAGTTGTCATATGGGAAGTTTGAGTCTTTTGAATATGTTGCACTGCAGTTGAGATCCTCCTGTCAAACAGTATTAGTAACCATTTACAGGCCCCCAAAATATAGTGCACACTTTGTTGATGACTTTTCTAAACTATTGTCTGTTGTTTGTATTAATTTTGACTGTGTTGTTATAGTGGGTGATTTTAATATTCATATTGATAATGCCAAAGATGGCAGTGCGAAAGAACTTTTCTACATCCTGGACAACTTTGAACTTTCCCAGCATGTAACAGAGCCAACACACAACAAGGGACATATTTTAGATCTAATTATTTCCAAAGGGCTCAACATTTCTGAGGTTGTGGTGACTGATGTTGCCTTTTCTGATCATTACTGTGTTTTCTTTAAAATGTCCATCTCCGCTGACACCAGTAAAATTACAACAGAGGTAATCAGAAAACGCTATATCAACGAAAACACCTGTACACTATTCACCCAGGATTTTATACCCACACCAGCTGTGCCCTCAGTCTCTGTCAGTGATCTGGTTCATAGTTTCAGCTCTAAAGCTATGAATATTATGGACAATATTGCCCCCATGAAGGTCAAAGTTGTCTCTGGTAAGAAAAAACCACCATGGAGGAACGCCACATGGGTAAAAGCTCAAAAAAGAGAATGTAGAAAAGCAGAACGCAGGTGGCAAAAAAACAAACTCCAGGTTCATTATGACATCTATAAGGAAAGTCTGCACATCTATAACTTGGAGCTAAAAAGGGCGCGGCAGTCCTTTTTCTCTGAGATTATCAACAAAAATAACAACAATGCACAGACTTTATTTACTGTTGTTGACAGACTGACAAACCCATCAGCGTCAGTCCCTCCTGAACTGCTATCCACCAAGGCATGCAATGACTTTGCTTCTTTTTTCACAGACAAGATTTTAAAGATAAGACAGACAGTCTGTAACTCCAACACAGTGGCTATTTCACCTGTGCCTCATAAGACTACTCCAGTTAATTTGACACTTTTTCACCCATTAAATTATGCTACTTTGACAGATATAGTTAGAAACCTTAGGTCCACTACCTGCTGCTTTGACACTCTGCCTACAAGCTTTTTTAAAGATGTTTTTAACTGCATAGCATCAGATATACTACAGATAGTCAACTGTTCTCTTCAGTCAGGCCTTTTTCCAACGGCCCTGAAAACTGCAGTCATTAAACCTCTCTTAAAAAAGCCTAATCTGGATGCCTCAGTAATAAATAACTACAGGCCCATATCAAACCTACCATTTTTAGGAAAGATCATTGAAAAGGTTGTTTTTCAGTAACTTAACACCTTCTTGGAGCGAAACAATTCCTTTGATGCCTTTCAGTCTGGATTTTGAGCACATCACAGCACTGAGACTGCCCTTGTAAAAGTTTTAAATGACATTCATCTGAGCAGTGATGCATCAAAGATTTCGGTTCTGGTATTACTGGACCTCAGTGCTGCATTCGACACAGTTGACCATAAGATACTGCTCGACAGACTAGAAAAGTTTATGGGACTTTCTGGCACTGTGCTAAATTGGTTTAAATCTTATTTACAAGACAGGGATTTCTTTGTGTCACTTGGCAATTATGAATCTGTGCAAACAAAAATTACATGTGGAGTTCCTCAAGGGTCTATTCTTGGGCCTCTTCTGTTCAACATCTATATGCTCCCCCTTGCTCAGATTATGGAATATCATAACATCTCCTACCATACTTATGCAGATGTCACTCAACTTTACATAACAGTGTCATCAGATGACTACAGTCCCCTACATCTGCTAAATAAGTGCACTGACGAAATCAATACGTGGATGTGCCAGAATTTTCTACAACTGATATACACAGACAAAACTGAGATAGTTGTTTTTGGCCCCAAAGAACAAAGATCAAAGTGCTCACCTTGACACCATGACACTAAAACCTACAAATCAAGCCAGAAATCTTGGTGTAGTTCTGGACTCAGACCTAAATTTCAATAGTCACATTAAGACAATTACTAAATCAGCCTACTACCACCTTAAAAACATAGCAAGAATAAAAGAATTTCTGTCTAAACAAGATACAGAAAAACTTAACTTATTGTTAGGATAATCTGTAGCTATTGTTTTTATATTTGTCTGCTGTTGCTTTTGCTTTGTGTTTGCTTTTTAAATGCATTTTCTGCACTGTTTTTAACTATTTATTGTCTTGCTTTTAGCTTTTGTTTTTAATGATCTATTGTTCCTTTATTTTAATGTATTTCTCTTGTAAAGCACATTGAATTGCCTTGTGTATGAATGGTGCTATATAAATAAAATTGCCTTGCCTTGCCTTGCCTTGCTTTCCAAAGTGCGGCCGAAATATCGGGAGAACAAGCAACGATCTCATACCGTGCCTGAAATCTCACGAGAACAAGCAGCAACAGCTGGAAGGCAGAACCGGACAGCAGCCTGAAAAGTTCATTCATTTATTTTATGAAAGATTTATAGAATAATGGCTGACTTTTTGCCAGACTTCGACTTTGTGGAGGAGGAATTTGATTTTGCAGAGTTTGATGGCCGCCCTTATTTATTTGAGCCAGAATACACTGACAAAGAGCTCCGTGAAACTGAAGAATGGAGGAGGAGAGAGAGAGAGGCGCAACAGGTAGAGGACGAGAGAGGAGGAATGGCTGCTGCAAGGCTGCGTAGCTCTGGAGATTGGTGGTGTACCTGTGAATGCTGTGCTCCAATGCCCACGTTGGGGTCGTAGTAGTTGCTGGCCATGTTTGTGTAGTAATAGTGGTTCGCCATGTTGAGGAGGTTAAAGAGTACGGAGTAGATAGGCCTACTGCAGCTGAGGTGAAGACATAGCTCAGCCTGTGTCTGCTGCAGTTCCTTTAAAACGGCGCCAAACCACCCCCACAAATAGCTGCACACGGTGAAAGTGAAACTAAAGCTTTTTAAGCTTGATGAGGTTACAGGGGGATTTCTTTAACAGATGTATATATATATATATATATATATATATATAAATTTTTTTTTTTTTCTGCATAGTTACTCACCATAATTAATTAATCAATTAATTTATGCAGTGTTTCTGCACCCAAATTGCCTTGAAATGTTTCGAAATTTGAGCCTTTCCCAAAAACACCTGCATGACCTGGGGCTGAAATCTTTAGAGTCAAGACTAGGTCTTAACTAGGACTATCTTATCTTACTATATAATGATGAAAACTCTGTCTGTGGGTCTGTTTTTCTCCTCACTGACTTGGTCAGTCCATGTGGCACAGTGGTAGAGGGTCATGGGAGGATGCGAATGAAGCAATATTACATCAATTGGCCAAAGGGGGGCGCTATAGCAACCAATTGAAATTGCAAACTTTGAATGGGCATATCTCATGCCCCGTATGTCGTAGAGACATGAAACTTTGCACAGAGATGCCTCTCCTCATGAGGAACACATTTGCCTCAAGAACCCATAACTTCCAGTTATACAGATTTTCCGCCATTTCGAATTTTTTGAAAAACACTCGGTGAACATAATCTAGGGACCAATATCTAAAGTTCCCTCTTGGCAAAAGTTGGAAAACTTACTAAAACTGAGCTTCTATAAGGCAATGAATATTGCGGAGGGCGTGGCTCGTCACATAAAGGTGTATAACATCTCAAGGGTTTCACCGATCACCACGCAACTTTGTAGGCATATGACCACACATAATCTGAGGGGACCCCTCCATTATTGACCCCATCAAACAAAATGGGAGCGCTAGAGAGCTAATTTCTTATCTAGGCCTAACCGCCATATTGATTTTTACTAAACTTGGTAGATATGTAGAACAGGACGCCTCAAGGTGACTGGAGAAATTTAACTCTAATTGGCAACTGGGTGGCGCTATAACAACAGAAAAATGCTTAAAAATGGCTAAAATGGTGACCGATCGCTGTGGCTCCCCCTGTGGTCCAATGTTGTTGGGTTTTTTTTCTAATTTTTGGTATGATTAAGTCATGGTATGGTATGCTGTACATAATCATGGAAACTGTCAGTGTGTCATTCTGTCAGTCAGTCATTCTGTCTGTCACACGTTTTTCTACTCACTGATGTGGTCAATCTATGTGAAACTGCACATAGGCATTGAGGACTGGCATAGGTAGAAGGTGACAAAGCTACCAATGGGTATAGACTAGTTTATAATAATGTACGTTACTTCCGTGACGTCACCCATTGGTTTTTGAACTGCCATTTTAAAACCTTGAGGTTGGCATTTTGTCCATCACCATCTTGGTTTTTTGGAGCCAGAAGTGACCATATTCGGAGGAGGGAGGGGTGGACACCAGCAAATTGTAATTATTGGAGGATTTCTTTTTACCTCTTGCTGTCAAGAATAAATGGAGATTGCCTCCAAAGATATCCACAGTCTGGGCCTCTTCATGTCAGCACAAAACTCCATCAGTTACATACACTCAGTCATGGACTTTCACCTTGAGTTTCACTAACAGAGCTGCCCTTATTGTTGCGGTCAAGCCCAAAAACTCATGTAGGCTAAACTCATGTTAAATGAAGAACAATAAGTATAAACACAGTCACACAGCAGAGGGGACATGCTTTTTTTGGAGCTGTACCCACTGATCATTTAACACAACCCTCCTCTCTTCAGTTGTGACACGTTAACCTATGTAACAAAGTATTTTCTCCCACCTGCAACACAAAACACGCCTCTCGGCTGCAGAAAAATATAATTATTGCAGCGAGCTGTGCTTCGTCGCTGCTGTTTTCAGTGTAAACATAAATAAAAGTCTTAAATTAATGCAGACAAACCATGAAAACATAATAAAAAACCAAGACACTCCATTGTCAGATTGAATAATCTCATTTATTTATTCCTTGAACACAGGCAATTTAACAGACCAACGCATACTGACTATAGGTTCTTATCAGGGTCTGAGAAACACATATAGCAGAAGTTTTTTCTAGCTTTGTGGTGAAAAGTAATTAAACGCTGTCATTCCATGTTTACTTTGATGGATGATTACAGAGTTGCCAAGTAAAACAAGTAGTTCAGGTTCAAGTTATTGAAGTTACTGGTCGACAAACATACAAAATATTTTATTTCATTAGGCTTATTATTTGATTATTAATCTGCAACATAAAATACTGCAGGCATTCTGTAGCTCAAAGCACCAAAATCTGTCATGTTTCACAAATCTTTTGAATTTTGTTGCTAAAGGAGGTAGTGAACTCGTTGTCATTTGTCAGCTTTTCAGTGGTAGCCAATACAGTACCTGTATTATCTGCATTTCTGCTGATGATGGTTCTTCTAGGTTTTAACGGTGTCATTTTCAAAGTTAATGGGTATGTTAACTTCAGGTAGAAATGGCTGATAAGCTGTCATTACCATCCATGAACCATGAGAGGAGAGAGGTTCAACCCTTCCCTCCTCTTATACATTTAAATAGTTAAATAGTTTTTTTCATATCACCACACGAGCACACAAATACAAAGACTTGAAAACCAAATCAAAGAATTGTACAGTCATCTTGCTGAGTGTATACATGCACTACTTGCCGCTCTTCTTGCTGTCTCAACCTCTCTCTTTCCTCCTCCAGCTGTCTTTCACGTTCTTCTGCTAACTGTCTCCTCATATTTTCAAGCTGCCTCGCTCTCTCCTCTTCCTCTCTCCTCCTTTCTGCTTCTCTTTTCTCTCTCTCCCTTCTCATCTCCTCCTCCCTCCTCTCCCTCTCCCACCTCAACACCCACTCTCTCTGTATTCTTTCCCTCTCCCTCTCAGCCTGGAGTTGTTCATTAATTCTCCTCATCTGTTCCTCGTATTGCTTCTGTAGCTTCCTCTCTATTTCCTCTCTTTCTCTACGTTCTTGCTCTTCTTTTTCTCTCAGGATGCGTTGTTTCTCAGCTTCGATTTTCCTCTCGGCCTCTTGGAACATCTCGTTGGTGTAGTGGCTGCCTCCGTTGCTCTGGGTTAAATTTCTGATCTTCTGGAGCAGCTCAGTGACCTGAGAACGATCATTTGTCTTATTATTGAAGACATGGTACTGGCCATTACATCTGGCCACGAGTTCCTGCAGGTCAGGGCTTTCAGCCAAGAAGTCCTCAATAGTCATGTCTCCAAGAAGGTCACCATGAGTAAAGAGAACCATGCTGTATCTGTCTGCAGCCTGGCCGAAGATTTCTTGAATCTTTTGCACCGTCTGCTTTTCCTCTTCAGTGAATCTGCCCAGCCTGATGACCACCAGGAACACGTGGGGTCCAGGAGCAGCGAAAGAGACGCACTGGCCTACATCTTTAGTTGTTTTGTCCATGCTGAACCTGGTGTCAAACAGACCGGGGGTGTCGACAACAGCAACATCTTGCCCGTCCACCACAGCTTTGCCCAGGGAGCAGTCAACAGTCATAGACCTTGCGCTGAACTTTGATTCAAAGCACTGTCGTCCCAGGATGGTGTTTCCAGAGGCACTCTTCCCAATTCCAGTCTTCCCCATCATCACTATCCTCAGCTCTTTGCCATTGTGGCTGCTATATCCTGTGTAGAAGAGTGAGTCACACAATGAATAAGAATCTACATCAAGTTGTACACACACTGGACTTAATGCAATTTAAACAAAGATGAGAGAAAAGACCTTTTTTTCTGCAGCTTGGAGAATCTTCTCCACGGCCACTATCCTCATATCCACAGCATTTTGTTACACATGGCAGAATAAATAGCATTTGAATAAGAATGAACGCTCTAGATATTAATATGCTTTCATGTCACATCATGCAAACCTTAACAGTTTTCAGTGATAAAATTATAACTCTCCTTAATACACTATAAGACACTTAGTACTTTAACATGGTGAACATATTATTATTATTATTATTATTATTATTGATAATATCGAGGGCTCTGTGTTTTGAACATTAAAACCTGACCCTGAAAATGAGCATAGCATGTCTCCTTAAACAACATGAGGATAGTAGTATCATTAGTCATGACTTACCGTTGCAGTATTGGCTGCCCATGTTTGGGTTACAGAGTGCAGGCGCTCGCACAGGTCCTGGTGAAGATGTAGAGTCTGTCTGCTGCTTCTGCTCTTTGTCTGGTGGTTCTGTGCAGTAAACCACACCTACATATAGTGATACAGTGGACGTCAAAGTGAAAGTGAAACTGAACTTTGGCCGGTTCAATCAAAGAGGGGGATTTCTTTACAGCCTAAATGGGAAAGCAGAGACAATATGTTGTTCCACTTTTTGAGGGGATGTGAGAGCTTTTGGGACAGTGACTTTGGACAATATTTATAACCCTCATCTATAATCTGAAACATTTTAACTTGCATGCTGTCATCATTCTACAACACCCCTAACTGAGAGGAAATCAAAAAGGTTTATTTATTGGCACAAAGACATACACACAGATCTCATTTCAGTGAGTGTTTGCTCTCTATCTGTTGTGTTATAACTGCAGTGTAGCGCTGTACCGTAAGAATTTCCTGTTGAGGTCATTTGTCTTTCAAGTGTTTCGTAAAGTAGGCGGCGTGGTTTTACTGTATGGAAGACCAACTCTGGCTTGTTTGGAAGTAAATAAGCACATGAATAAAATAAATGATAATAATAAAATAAAATAAGAGATAAAATCAAAGAAGGAAAAAAGATATAACCAGAAAAGGACACTCAGACAATTCTTCTAATTCCTGCAGGTGCAGTGTGTGTTTGAGAAGTGTCCCAGAAGTGAAAACAAGCTATTTGCGACGGAGCCACAGCATGTTGCACAGAGCAGATTGATTTTATTCAGAATTTGTATTACTCAGGATCAGTAATATTGTTTTTGGAATTACCTGGTATAGCACACAGGGCAGCTATGTTCTGCAAAATTGTTTGTAAAAATCTGAGGATCATTTGGCAGAAGGACCTAAGGTGTAAGCAATGAGGAATGGCTGAAAATATTATCAAATACTGGCTGATAATCTATGTTGGAAATGTCAGACAGAAACAGGAACATTTCTTCATGCAGTGTGGGAATGTAAACTGGTGAACCTATTTTGGGAAAAAGATGTGGACACGCACACACCCAATAATGCTGGTCAACAAGAAGCCCGTCTATATGTAACAGGATCAATATACAGCAGTAATATGTGTAACAAAGTCAGATGTACATTTGTAATATTAAGTGTTACAATTACACAAAATTTGTGTAGATGTCATGACCTGACCTTAAGCCTCCATAGTCAATATGTGGAACATTTGATACTCAGTTTCTGTACCCCTACGTTCACCTTTAGGGGTACCACACCTATAACAGGGGTCTCCCACCTTATCTCTGCCCTTTTGCTGTTGTACTCCAAGAGAGAGGGGCTCGAATTAGTTGTAACTGATGGAGGATTTTGTTTTTACTTCTTGCTGTCAGGTATGTTTTCTGTGATTTATTGTATTTAACTGAATATAACATGGCCTCTTTGCTGTGGTACTCCATGGGAGAGGTGCTCGAATTAATATGGTCCTAACTGACTCCATCGGTCACATATACTCAGTCATGGACTTTCACCTTGAGTTTCACTAACAGAGCTGCCCTTGTTGTTGCGGCCAAGCCCAAAAACTCATGTAAATACATGTTGAATGAAGAACAATAAGTGTAGACATAGTCACACAGCAGAGGGGACATGCTTTTTCTGGAGCTGTACCCACTGATCATTTAACACAACCCTCTGCTTTTCACCTCTGGTCGGGGATGTATATCCTCACGTGATGTGTGTCTTTGGCCAGTGTCAGAGCCAAGTTCCAACAAGGGAGAATTTTGTCATTGGGGTGGTACCTGTTTGGACATTGACTTAAATTGAAGTATTACACGTTACATTGTCTTATATCCACTTTCTCCTCATAACGGTGGTGGCACAGATGGCTGTTCCTCAAACAAACTGATGAGGTCATCTTCTCTTTCCTCCGCATATCAAAACTAGGACACAAAATCTATAACACCAGTTTGATAGCTCAGATGGGTCTCGATGACAAGGTCATTAACATTATATTTCATGAACATATTTGGGGCAATACCATTAAAAAATAGAAACATACTTTTGAAATATTAAATGTGCAATTAGGCTAGAAAAAAAAAGAACTAATTCCATTATAAGTTAAGTTTTAATTACATTTCAAATCATTTCATAAATTATTGGTTCACTTATATTTTTAAAAAATTCATGATCAATTTATCAAGTTGAAATTATTTCTGTAAAATAGGACATTTTGGAGTTTAACCAATTTGTACAATGACTTGTGTAGTGCAGAATGTAACAAGAGTGCTGAGCTATAATCTAAGACATAGCATGACAAGTTTATTTGAAAAGCACTTATTATACTCAATAGCAGTGTTTTATAAAGTGCATTAACCTCATTAAACAGAAGGTACAGAAGAAGAAAGGAATATAAACTACAGTTTCAAATTATTGCAGAGACCTGCACTTTGCCGCTGCTTGGTGTGTTTTTTTTTTAGCGCAAAGCGAGCAATGATGAGTACTTAAGGTTCAGTCGGTGACACCGGGGAACAAGTTTGTCCAAGTCTTAAAACATAAATAAAAGTCTTGCAGACAACCATGGAAAAAATAAAACACAAGATACTCCATCCTCGGATTAAATAATCTCATATATTTATTCCTCGAACACAGGCAATTCAACAGACTCTTGGTTCTTGTCAGCAGAAGTTTTTTCCAGCTTTGTGATTAAAAGTACCTAAATGCTGCCATTCCATGTTTACTTTGATGGATGGTGACAGAGTTGTCAAGTAATCTGTTACTTAAGTTACTGGTCGACAAACTCCTCACATAAATTTTAATAGTTAAATAGTTTATTTTGTACACTAGCACACAAATACAAAGACATCTAAAACAAATCAGTTAATTCTACAATTACCTCCTCTATGCCGCCGTCTTTGCCACTCTGCATGCCGTCTCTGCCTTTCTCTTTCCTCCTCCAGTTGTCTTTCACGTTCTTCTGCTAACTGTCTCCTCATATTTTCAAGCTGCCTCGCTCTCTCCTCTTCCTCTCTCCTCCTTTCTGCTTCTCTTTCCTCTCTCTCCCTCCTCACCTCCTCCTCCCTCCTCTCCCTCTCCCGCCTCAACTCCCACTCTCTCTGTATTCTCTCCCTCTCCCTCTCAGCCTGGAGTTGTTCATTAATTCTCCTCATCTCTTCTTCGTATTTTTCCTGTTGTTTCCTCTCTATTTCCTCTCTTTCTCTGCGTTCTCGCTCTTCTTTCTCTCTCAGGATGCGTTGTTTCTCAGCTTCGATTTTCCTCTCGGCCTCTTGGAACATCTCGTTGGTGTAGTGGCTGCCTCCGTTCCTCTGGGTTAAATTTCTGATCTTCTGGAGCAGCTCAGTGACCTGAGAATGATCATTTGTCTTATTATTGAAGACATGGTACTGGCCATTACATCTGGCCACGAGTTCCTGCAGGTCAGGGCTTTCAGCCAAGAAGTCCTCAATAGTTGTGTCTTCAAGAAGGTCACCATGAGTAAAGAGAACCATGCTGTATCTGTCTGCAGCCTGGCCGAAGATTTCTTGAATCTTTTGCACCGTCTGCTTTTCCTCTTCAGTGAATCTGCCCGGCATGATGACCACCAGGAACACATGGGGTCCAGGAGCAGCGAAAGAGATGCACTGACTTATATCTGCAGTTGTTTTGTCCATGCCGAACCTGGTGTCAAACAGACCAGGGGTGTCGACAACAGCAACCTGTTGCTCGTCCACCACAGCTTTGCCCAGGGAGCAGTCAACAGTCATAGACTTTGCACTGAACTTTGATTCAAAGCACTGTTCTCCCAGGATGGTGTTTCCAGAGGCACTCTTCCCAATTCCAGTCTTCCCCATCATCACTATCCTCAGCTCTTTGCCATTGTGGCTGCTATATCCTGTGTAGAAGAGTGAGTCACAGTGAATGAGAATCTACATCAAGTTGTTCATACATTGTACTTAATGCAATTTATACAAAGACATACAGTTTGTTCTGTATGGAAGAGTAAATAGCATTAGAACGAGAATGAATGCGCTAAATATTATCAGCCTTTTATGACAAATCATGCAAGCTTTAACAGTTTTCCCAGGAGCAGTAATCCACGGCACATTTATATGCAAAGTAGGTTACACCTTCAAAAAATGTCTCCTTTCTGAGAAATAATATTTTCATAAACTGACTCGGGGAATGTGACAAGGACGAGTCCGTAGCTCAAGGGCCCAGGTGAGCCCAATCAGCTGATGACCATGTCAGCCAGCCGACAGCCGAGGTTGGCCAGGACAGCCTCCAAAACAGTGGGAGGGTGTAACATATTTACTTTAGTTTTGCTTGGCGTCATCCCAGCTAGTCACTGATCTTGACCTCTAGCACATATTTTTTGTGTAAGTCCCTTATGGAGGGTTTTTCATACAAATATTTGACAAATAATATGGCCTGCTGTACAGTTAATTTACCGGCCATCCAAGAAGTCTGCCTCTTTTTCAGTGAGTTAGCTCATTCCCTAGCTAAATAGCCAGCTCATGAATTAGCCTTGGGTCAGACCAGCTGTGCTAAAGATGCTATGCACAAGCTATCCACAGTTATTAATACGTCACGCATGAAAACATTTATGATGCAGTACTTTTGAACCAAAGGCGTCTCTGTGAGGTTGGAAAATAAACGTCCACCAAGTTAGTTAGCTAACGTTCTGTTAACATTAAAACTCGCCATACTAATGCTAACGTAACATTAATGCTGGACCTGGTTAGGTACGAGGCAGGGCCAAGCACCTGCTCACTCTGTTTGGAGTGGTTGCGGTGGTTTCCCTTCGTGACTTATGGCAACTTATGCACTGCCTGTTCAAGGCGGGAATTTCGTGCAGTTACTCTGCTGCGTCATTCTTTATAAAGGGTACAATCACGGAGTGAGGGGTAGGGTTGTCTTGCGTTTACGTTGGAGGTTTTAACAGCACCAATATGACATCTATGTAAAAGGGACAGCCAACAGGACGGGAAACACGGACAGGACAGGTGTGATGTTTTGACAATGCGTTATGTGTGCGACCCACCCCCGGGACATTTAAAAAGCAGCAGTAGCAGTTAGCAGCTAACTCAAAGAAGAGCAGTGGCGTAAATGTCCGCTAATTAAGTAGACATTAAGCTTCTTACTCTCTGAGCAGATGCAGGATCAGCTGCTGTATAACAGGGATGGTAAATTATTATTATTATTATTCCCATGTTATGTTATTGTTTATTCACATTAAAGGCTGATGCTGTTGTGTTACATGTCAGACCTATCATGCCTCTTTTGCTTGCGGGATGCCTGCATGCTGTCAAAAATCATGCCCAGGGGCAGCATGCAGAAGGAAGACGGGAAGTTAAAGAAGGGACTCTTGTTTTATACAGTCTATGAGAATAGCATATACCGGTAGCCTATTTGTTAGGCTTAGCTAGCTTGGTAGCTTCAAGCTAGGTGTGCGTGTTTCAGCTACCAGGCTTCATTCTGCACTGCCTCAAGTCTGCCCATGCTCCACCTCTTTTTGGATTAGCCAGGACTTAGGTGGAATCAGGCACTGCTCAGATGGCGAGGGCAAAGACCCTCCCACTCTTCGGAAACCTATGGGGGACGTCACAGAGACTACATCTATTATTCATACAGTCTATGTGTGTGTGTGTGTGTGTGTGTGTGTGTGTGTGTGTGTATAAAACTTCTAGAAAGAATAATGGAGAAAAATGGCAGCACCGTTAAATTGGACAAAGAACAAAGGTGCTGTCAAAGCTGGAGAACTGATTTTGGGTTGGTATTACTTTAGTGTCAAAGAAGTGGGTGACATTAGTCCATATAAATGAAGATATATTTATGATTCTGGTCATTTACACTATGACTCCTTGGCTTTGTGTCTGTCACTTTACATGTCAACTTTGTGTGTAACTGGAGGAAAGTCTTGCCGTCCAACATATCAGCTTTCCCACTAGTGTTGTTAAAACATTTGAATGAAATTATAGCTCCGTAATACACTATAAAAGACACTTATACTTTAACATTGTGAAAATTTTACATTTATTTAAAGGTACGAAATAAAAGTATGAAGCTGAAAATGAGCATAGCATGTCTCCTTGAACAACATGAGGATAGTTATCATTAGTCATGACTTACCGTTACAGTATTGGCTGCCCATGTTTGGGTTACAGAGTGCAGGTGCTCACACAGGTCCTGGTGAAGATGTAGTCTGTCCGCTGCTTCCCGTTGTCTGATGGCTCCATGTCAGTAAACCGCACCTACATATAGTGACACAGTGGACAGCAAAGTGAAACTGAACTCTGGCTGGTTTGATGAAATGAGGGATTTTTTTACAGCCTAAATGGGAAAGTACAGACATTATCTTGTTCCACTTTTATGGTAGTGTGAAAGACTTTGGGACAGTGACTTTGGACAATATTTATAACCCTCCATAATTTGAAACATTTTAACTTGCATGCTGTCATCATTCTACAACACCCCAAATTGAGAGAGAAACAAAAAGATTCACAGATCTCAGATTTCAGTGAGTGTTTGCTCTCTATCTGTTGTGTTATAACTGCAGTGTAGCGCTGTACCATAAGAATTTCCTGTTGAGGTCATTTGTCTATCAAGTGTTTCCTAAAACAGACAGGGTGGTTTTACTGTATGGAAGACCAAATCTGGATATTTTGACGTACATTTCAAGTATGGATTCAAGTATGGATTGACATTTCCATATTTGTGAACATGAGCTACTCTCTCTCAAAGCCAGAAACCAGAGGATTATGTCTTTTAACTTGTGATGTCATAGGGTATAAAGTCTGCAGCTGCTTCATAGACAATGAATGAGAGACCCATGGGAGATTTTGTGGACCCACTGAATGTCTGTTTCCTTTTTTGTACCTAAATTAGCTCTATTCTATTGTAGTGTTCTCAGTCCTGAAAAAGAAAATGCACCCATATACTCCGGACATTCCCCTGGGTGCTTTCAGTGTCATCTATAAGCGTGGTTCCCAACCTTTTTCCCTTATGGGACCCTTTTTTCTATTGAGTAAATTAACATACAGTCACTGGCCACTTTATTAGGTACATCTTACTAGTACTAGGTTGGACCCCTTTTGCCTTCAGACCTGCCTTAAGTCTTGGTGGCATAGATTCAACAGGGTGCTGGAAACATCCCTCAGAGATTTTGGTCCATCTTGACATGATGACATCACACAGTTGCTGCAGATTTGTCGGCTGCACATCCATGATGTGAATCTCCCGTTCCTCCACATCCTAAAGGTGCTCTAGAGGACTGAGATCTGGTGACTGTGGAGGCCAGTGGAGTACAGTGAACTCATTGTCATGTCCAAGAAACCAGTTTGAGATGAGCTTTGTGACATGGTGCGTTATCCTGCTGGAAGTAGCCATCAGAAGATGGGTACACTGTGGTCCCTTAATGCATGTCGTCTTGTCTACATGCCTAAATGCATTGAGTTGCTGCCAGGTGATTGGCTAACTAGTTATTTGTGTTAACGAGCAGGTGAACAGGTGTATTTTATGGATATTTTATATTCACTGCATAACAACAAGAACAACACGACAAAACAACTGATAATCTGTACTATTAACTTTAACAGTGAACACAATAACTGCAGGAAGTTTGTGTAAAGTGAGCATTTTGGATTAATTTTGACCAGATTAAATGTGTGTATTACATTATGTATTTTTATCACAATCATACGTGCTTAATAGGCTTCTTTTTTTGATAAATTCAATGTTTTGCTTGGCCATTGTTCTATTAGCTCTTTGGGGGGGGGGTTTAAGTGCATACTTTTCTAACGTAGGATGAGGCTGTTTAACAGAGAGTGAAGGCTCTGTGAGTGTAGCTTGTGTTGAGGTCTTCACTGTGCCCTTATCCTGTAAGTGTTTGTATTCACGTGTCTCTTGAATAGCCATGCAAACTTTAAAAATAACAATTTGATTTAGTTGTCCTCACAGAAGTGACCGAAATTATGAGATAAAGGCCTATCGCATTTTTATTTAAAAGTTCTCTTACACCCTGTTGGGAATAGAATGATGTTATGTGTTTTACTATAAGTTGTGTTTCACTATATAAGTTTTAGATGTGTGAACAATGAGAATACTGAGATGATTTCAGCTGATCTGAATTCAATTCAATTCAATTTTATTTATAAAGCCCAATATCACAAATCACAATTTGCCTCACAGGGCTTTACAGCATACGACATCCCTCTGTCCTTAAGACCCTCACAGCGGATAAGGAAAAACTCCCCCAAAAAAAACCCTTTAACGGGGGAAAAAAAACGGTAGAAACCTCAGGAAGAGCAACTGAGGAGGGATCCCTCTTCCAGGACGGACAGACGTGCAATAGATGTCGTACAGAACAGATCAGCATAATAAATTAACAGTAATCCATATGACACAATGAGACAGAGAGAGAGAGAGAGAGAGAGAGAGAGAGAGAGAGAGAGAGAGAGATGCAGGTAATGACAGTAGCTTACAACAACATTAATGAAAGTAATAATATTATAGTTATAGTTCTGGCTACTGTGGTACAATATGTTGAAAGTATGTATTAATATCTGACAGTATACTTGTGTGACAATAGTCATATGTGTATAATAACAGTAGAAGTATGACTAATGACTAATGATGGCAGCAGCAGCAGGAGGCATCTGGCAGGACCACGGCAGCAGCACAACCACACACGTCACACTGTCCAGGCACCGCTGCGATATGAGTTAATCTGAGAGACAGTGGAGCACAAAGGCTCCGGAGAAGAAGCCGAGTTAGTGACATCCAGAATGGCCGAGTCAGCAAGATGCAGTAATAGGATGAGAGTGAGAGAGAGAGAGAGAGAGAGAGAGAGAGAGAGAGAGAGAGAGAGAGGGAGAGAGAGGGAGCCCGGTGTATTATAGGGGGTCCTCCGGCAGACTAGGCCTAAGTCAGCCTAACTAGGGGCTGGTACAGGGCAAGCCTGAGCCAGCCCTAACTATAAGCTTTATCAAAGAGGAAAGTCTTAAGTCTAGTCTTAAATGTGGAGACGGTGTCTGCCTCCCGGACCGTAACAGGAAGATGATTCCACAGGAGAGGAGCCTGATAGCTGAAGGCTCTGGCTCCTGATCTGCTTTTGGAGACTTTAGGGACCACGAGTAACCCTGCGTTCTCAGAGCGCAGTGTTCTGGTGGGATAATATGGCACTATGAGCTCTCTAAGATATGACAGAGCTTGACCATTTAGAGCTTTATAAGTTAACAGTAGGATTTTAAATTCAATTCTGGATTTTACAGGGAGCCAGTGCAGAGAAGCTAAAACAGGAGAAATATGATCTTGTTTCTTAGTTCCTGTTAGTACACGAGCTGCTGCATTCTGAATTAGCTGGAGAGTTTTTAAGGACTTACTAGAGCTACCTGATAATAGAGAGTTACAGTAATCCAGCCTTGAGGTAACAAAAGCGTGGACCAATTTTTCTGCATCTTTTTGGGTCAGGATAGGCCTAATTTTCGCAATATTACGCAGATGAAAAAATGCAGTCCGTGAGGTTTGCTTTAAATGAGAATTAAAAGACAAATCTTGATCAAATATTACTCCGAGGTTTCTTACGGTAGTGCTAGAGGCCAGAGCAATGCCATCTGGAGAAACTATGTCATCAGATAAAGAGTCTCTGAGTTGTTTGGGGCCAAGAACAATAACTTCAGTTTTGTCTGAATTTAACATCAGGAAATTGGTGCTCATCCAATTTTTTATGTCTTTAAGGCAGTTATGGAGTTTAGTTAATTGATTACTTTCTTCTGGCTTCATCGATAAATACAACTGTGTATCATCCGCATAACAATGGAAATTTATAGAGTGATTTCTAATGATGTTACCTAAAGGAAGCATATATAGAGTAAATAGGATTGGTCCGAGCACAGAACCTTGCGGAACTCCAAAACAAACTTTGGTACGTAAGGATGATTCATTACGAACGTCAACAAATTGAAAACGATCAGATAAATAAGATTTAAACCAGCTTAGTGCGGAACCTTTTAGGCCAATTAAGTGATCCAGTCTCTGCAGTAGAATTTGATGGTCAATTGTGTCAAACGCCGCACTAAGATCTAATAAAACAAGAACAGAGACGAGTCCTTTGTCTGAAGCAATCAGAAGGTCATTTGTAATTTTAACTAGAGCTGTCTCAGTGCTATGATGCACTCTAAATCCTGACTGAAATTCCTCAAATAAATTATTATCCTGGAGAAAATCACACAGCTGGTCTGCGACTACTTTCTCAAGGATCTTTGACATAAAGGGAAGATTAGATATTGGTCTATAGTTGGCTAACACCTCTGGATCCAGGGTGGGCTTTTTTAGGAGAGGTTTAATTACAGCTACCTTAAAAGACTGTGGTACATAGCCTGTTAATAGGGATATATTGATCATATCTAATATATGAGTGTTAACTAAAGGAAAGACCTCCTTAAGTAGCCTAGTTGGGATGGGGTCTAAGAGACACGTTGATGATTTAGATGAAGAAATCACTGCGGTCAATTCTTGAAGAGAAATTGGGGAGAAGCAATCTAAATATATATTAGATTCTACAGCTGTGTTTGAGGTTAGATAGGTAGGCCTACCATCTGAGGGCAGGAGGTCATGAATTTTGCCTCTAATAGTTAGAATTTTGTCATTAAAAAAGCTCATAAAATCATTACTGCTAAGGGCTAAAGGAATACAAGGCTCAATAGAGCTTTGACTCTCAGTCAGCCTGGCTACAGTGCTGAAAAGAAACCTGGGGTTGTTCTTGTTTTCTTCTATTAATGCTGAGTAATAGTTTGCTCTGGCATTGCGGAGGCCCCTCTTATAAGTTTTGAGACTGTCTGTCCAGATTAAACGAGATTCTTCCAGTTTGGTTAATCGCCAATTCCTTTCAAATTTTCGCGATATTTGTTTTAACCTACGGGTTTGAGAGTTATACCAAGGAGCAAACTTTCTTTGCTTTGTTAACTTCTTTTTAAGAGGAGCTACAGAGTCGAGCGTTGTGAATGTGTTTGCTTTGCAGAAGTGGAGAAGTACAGGAGAGGAAGAGACATGAAGTCTGAGGAGCACATACCGCAATGCTTAGATAATTAGTTTCATATATGGTAAAAAGAATAGAAAGTGATATACAGATAGTAAGGTACAGCACGTGTAGGGAGTTGTGTTGTTCTCTTGTCTTTCAAAACAGGAACCACGCCCCCACCGCCAGCGGGAAGGAGTCAGATTAACACGAGGCAGGGGCGTGGTGTGGTGAAGGAGGAAGTGGAACTGCCAATGAGAAGAGGACAACGCCTTGCGTGCACAATGACACTCTGTTACGCTCAAATATACTGGGTCAGGGAAAGGACAGGAGGTCAGACTTCGTGAACTGACACACCTTTGTTCGTCAGGGACGTGAAGTTGAGACTCAGAGCTCTGTAATTTTATTCCTTTACTGCTTAATAAACTACATTAACTGAGACCGAATATCTTCTCCTATTGCTTCATTAAAGAACACGCAGGACTGAGCTCATACATAGCACATTAGAGAGTAGGATGAGACTCTTAGTCCATCAACCCCTTGAGATAAAAAGGCCCACTGTGAAGCTTTAGCGACCCCTAACCGAGGTCAAGACCCCCAGGTTGGGAAGCAGTGATCTGGAACAGTGTTGATGTGCCGTGACACACTGGTGAGCCATGATGCTAATCCATGTGTGCCGTGGGGTTTTGTAATAACCACACATTATTATTGCAATATTCAATTGGGTCTGTACAATAAATCATGAATTAATTTTTAACTGACTGCATCAGTATGTTGTGTGCACCCATCTCCTAACTAAGGGATCTTATTGGTCGCTGATAACATTTCAAAGGAGAAACCCATGAGTGGGACAATGGATCGCTTTATTGCACGGAGAAAATGACAACAAAGTTAGTCAGGCGACAGTATCACAAGAGCTGTTTTTCCTTATTTTCATTGTATTATGTCGTGATAAGAGTGATAACAAATGTTATAGAAGCTATTGTGCACAGATATAAATACAGGTGTGCCTTGAGATTTTGGCTTGCCCTTTGATGTGCCCTTGAAAACTTACCCAATTCACTGTGCATGGAGCAGCTGCAGACTTCACACTCAGTGACATCACTAATTTGAGTTTTAGCACTTTAGCTTTTGGTTTTGGGAGAGAGTTGTTCATGTTAACATATGTTTTTGGACTGTCTCAGATCATAGGAAGTTCCCCTTCAATACTTCTACTTATACTACGTTTTTCATGTTGCATTATATTCATGCCTGTAGACAGAATTCACATTGTTATGTGTGTAGCTGTGTACTGACTTTAAAACTCTCTCGGTCACACTAACAGTAATTTAGAATTTCCCTTTACATAGTGCCAAAATACAGCACATGGTCCTTTCTATGAAACGACTTGGAAATTACTGGAAAATTATCAAAAAGTTATGAACCATGATCTTCCATATACAGTTGAAACCAGAAGTTTACATACACCATATAAAAAGGCACATAACCTTTTTTTCTCACTGTCTAACACATCAGATTAAACTTTTCCTGTTTTTTGGTCAAATAGGATTACCAAAATTATTTCTATTTGCTAAATACCAGAATAATGAGACAGATCATTTTTTAGACAATTTTTTATTACTTTCTTGAGAGTCAGAAGTTTACATACATTTCATTAGTATTTGGTAGCATTGCCTTTAAACTGTATGACTTGGGTCAAACGTTTTGGATATGCTTCCACAAGCTTCTCACAATAGTTTGCAGGAATTTTGGCCCATTCCTCCTGGCAGAACTGGTGTAACTGAACCAAGTTTGTAGGCCGCCTTGCTCGCACATGCCTTTTCAGCTCTGCCCATAAATTTTAAATAGGATTGAGATCAGGGCTTTGTGATGGCCACTCCAAAACATTGACTTTGCTATCCTTAAGCCACTTTCTAACCAGTTTGGCAGTATGCTTAGGGTCATTGTCCATTTGGAAAACCCATTTGCGCCCAAGCTTTAACTTCCTGGCTGATGTCTTGAGATGTTGCTTCAGTATGTCCACATAATGTTCTTTCCTCATGATGCCATCTATTTTGTGAAGTGCACCAGTCCCTCCTGCAGCAAAACAACCCCACAACATGATGCTGCCACCCCCATGTTTCACAGTTGGGATGGTGTTCTTAGGCTTGCAAGCTTCCCCCTTTTTCCTCCAAATGTAACGATTGTCATTATGGCCAAAAAGTTCAATTTTAGTTTCGTCAGACCACAGGACATGTCTCCAAAAATTAAGGTCTTTGTCCCTGTGTGCATTTGCAAACTGTAATCTGGCTTTTTTATGTTTCTTTTGGAGTAATGGCTTCTTCCTGGGAGAGTGGCCTTTCAGCCCATGTCGGTACAGGACTCGTTTCACTGTTGATAATGACACACTCTTACCAGCTTCAGCCAGCATCTTCACAAGGTCTTTTGCTTTTGTTCTTGGGTTGATGTGCACATTTCGGACCAAAGCACGTTCATCTCTGGGACACAGAACCCGTCTCCTTCCTGAGCGGTATGATGGCTGGACATTCCCATGGTGTTTGAACAGATGAACGTGGCACCTTCAGGCATCTGGAAATTGCACCCAAGGATGAACCAGACTTGTGCAAGTCCACAATTCTCTTCCTGATGTCTTGGCTGATTTCTTTTGATTTTCCCATGATGTTACACAAAGAAGCAGTGTGTTTCAGGTGTGCCTTAAAATACATCCACAGGTGTGCCTCTAATTAACCCACATGTTGTCAATAAACCTATCAGAGGCTTCCAAAGACATGACATCATCATGTGGGCTTTCCCAAATTGTTTAAAGGCATACTAATCTTAGTGTATGTAAACTTCTGACTCTCAAGAAAGTAATAAAAAATTGTCTAAAAAATGATCTGTCTCATTATTCTGGTATTTAGCAAATAGAAATAATTTTGGTAATCCTAATTGACCAAAAACAGGAAAAGTTTAGTTTGATTTAATGTTAGACGGTGAGAAAAAAAAGGTTATGTGCCTTTTTATATAGTGTATGTAAACTTCTGGTTTCAACTGTAGCTGTAAAAGAGTCTGCTGTTTATCTGACATGAGTGTCTATATCCTCTTGTATCCTCCTCCTAAAGCTCCTCTGATAACGTCTTGCCTCACCCTCTGCTCACCCCTCCCTCCACCATTTACAAGAAATGGCAGCTTAATGCAGGAAACCATTCCCCCTTTAGAATGAAAATGAAACTACATTTGTTGGAAATGTCCTGCGGTAATATAAACCCAACGTATTGTTGAATAACAGTGTTCTGTCTAGACTCACAGCTGGTGAGTGTTAACAGCCTGTCTGACCCATTTTTAAAGGGGTACGGTCTTTGCTCTCTTGAGGTTAATGAGGGCAGCAGATCTGCATCACAGGCACCCACAGTTCTTTCTGTGGCTTTTAGATTTTTGTATTTTACGGTTATATCATACAGGTGATAAGAATGTGTGAGTTGCAGCACATGTTTTTGTGGTATTTCCTTTTGTGGAAGTAAAAGTTTGTTGCAGAGCTGCTGACGGCTGCAAGCGAGGATAGAAATGTTTTCAGGTTATACCTCAGGAAGAGGTTTTGTGGTATGTTGTGGTACCGGAATAAGAATGTTAGTTTCTGCAGAGCTTCGTGCTGTAGATAAGAGTAGACAAGTTCACTGAGAGGTCTTGTGTTTGCATGTAGGGTTTTTAAGAGTTCATGGTGCCTGGTTGGAGAACAGATTTCTCCATTTTTCCATTTAGTTTTTAATCTCTAAAGTGTGACATGTAGTGTATGTTTTCCAGGAACAAATTCAGCTCCTAGTGCACTTTATCATTTTTCTTTGGAGATGCTGCAGCCTGGCTCGGTTAATCTATTAAGTCATTTTCATCCATTTTAATGTCAAACATTGTCAAAATGTATCTAAAATTTAGCTTGTTATTTATTATTAAGATTTCATAAAGTTAAGGTAAGGTAAGGTACTTTTTGGTTATTTCAGTTTTAATTACAATCCTTTTATTGTTGCTGGTATTGTCAGTATGAGACAAGCTACATAAAGACTGAGGCAGTGTGTCATCTGATGAATCAATCAAAAGAAAACTTTTAATATTATTTTATTTAGTAGCATTTTTTTATAGTCAAAGACGTAAATTATTCACACATTTAACTCTATTATCTGGCTTTTAAGTTACGAATTAGGTGTGTATGTTGTGATTTTTTGGCACATAGTGATTCAGTTATATTCAGTATGTACCACACTCCTGGCGGCAGTAGCTCAGTCCATCGCGACTTGAGTTGGGAATCGGAAGGTCACAGGTTTAAGTCCCTGTCTGGACCAAGGACGAAGCATGGACTGGTAGCTGGAGAGGTGCCAGTTTGCCTCCTGGGCACTGCCAATGTGCTCTTCAGCAAAACACCAAACCCCCAACTGCTGTCCAAGGCTGCCCCTTGCTCTGACATTTCTATATTTAATGCATGTATAGGTTCTGTTTGTGCATGTGTGTGTATTTCGGGCCTGTATGACAACAGAGTGAAAAAAATGAATAAAGTATCTTCTTCTCCTCTGCTACAGTGATAGCTAAATATGATGGACAGCATGGTGGTTTTGTCAAGATGAGTATTTGTATTCAGAAATGAAAATATAGTTAGTTATAATTATATTTCAATTAACCGATTTAATAAATCTCATGTGATTGCCTTTTTTCTTTACGCACATACACAAACTCACCATCTCACCAGGTAAGTACCGTTTCACTTTCACCCATGTAGTAAATGTTAAAGAAAAAAAATATTAAAAACAGCACAGTGGGTTATGCACAACCATATTTGTTTATTACCAGATTATTGCACGCAGGTTTCTAGCTGTATAGAAGAACAGAACATAGAAATGAAGCGAGATCATAGTTCAACATCAGAAATGACGGGATAAAAGTTATCCTGCGAGTATCCATCACTCTACCTTTCGCTCAAAAGCACATACACACACAGTGTGTGGAATGATCTGTACAATAAATACGCATACCTGCTTCACATACCACTTTTTAAGTTACAACAGTGTAATCAAAATGCACATGTAGACACACGAGATACATGTGAGGGGGAGCAGATGTCAAAGGGTGAAAGGTTTGTAGTTTGTTGGGCCAGTAGCGCACGCACGCACGCACACACACTCACACACACCCACACACACATATATATAAAACACCAGTAGCACAGATTTAAATAAAGCACCGTTTAGTAAAAGCCTGGTGTCTTACTGCAAAGTGCTCTGAACTGAAGTGCAAAAATAAAGAATTTACATGACAAGCCCAGGATAAGTCCCCCAAAGCAACAGATATCAGCTCCTCTCTCACACACACACACACACACACACACAGTTCAACTGCTATAAAAATGTCAGAAGTAAATCATCTTTATTCATTTTATAAATATTCCCCCTGTAGCTACTGTTAATCAGTTAAATAGAATTAAAAACAGTGTTTTCACATACAGTTATGAACCAGCAGCCACACTGTGCTTTACATGTGTCCCTATACAACCTGGGATTAACAGTGCAGTGCAGCAGTGTTCCATCAGTTGTGGGCTTGCAGAGCGCCGCTGCCGGCACCGCCATGCAAAACAAAAGAGTTTTTATTCCTCCTAAACTTCCTCCATAAAGGGAGGGGCAATGAATTACAAAAGGTTCTCTCCTCCCACCACCTTTGCCAAAAAGCACTGTACAAATTAAAGGACAATCCTCATCCTCATCTTTTAACTTATTTTTGTAGTGTGGGCCATTATCTATATCTATACTTACTTAAGTTATTGCTGAGAACTGGGAACACGGTGAAATCTAACGATAAAGCTGTCTGTGTTTCCTTCCCATATCTCGAGAACTGTCCATCTAATCAACTTCACACTTCACAGGTGTATTGCTGGGGGCGCAGGGATGTGAACTGTCAAATTTGATAAGCGACACATTCAGTATTAATAAACTCTGAATAAACAAGTGAACTGTGCAGCAGTGGGGGCAGGGTTTCAGGGCTCTGCAAAGTCGAAATGTCTCGCTAAGTGCATTTCACCAATGTTTATGACGCCTTACACCTGACAAAATACCTTGCTCTACTTTAAAATTGTGGTGGTTATGTCAAAGCAAGCAACTAGTCCGCCTATTTAGATATTAATAACTCCACTGAGTGTATTTCACTAGTGTTTCTGATCATGAGTAGCCGCGATGGATTTTTCAGGGGCAGACCTTGTGAGTGGGATCAGGAATGTTGGTATTGGCAGTGATAGAAGAAGAATGAACTTTTTTTTTGGAGGTAAAATTATTAAGTTGTGATTGTAAAACTATTGATACCGTGTTGTAAAAGTCCTGCATTCAAATTTTTATTTGAAGTGAAGAGTGAAAGCGAAGCATTACCTCACAATGTCCTTAAATGTATTGAATCTGTACCTGAAACATAACCAGTAACAGGTCTCTGTCAGGGTACATGTAGTAGTGTAATCTTTTCCTCTGAGGTTCTCAGTAAATAAGTAGTGTATCATTGAGTTGCATATTTTTTAAGTGCTTTGGGGCTTTTTGCGTGTTGTTTCAGGGTGCAATGAGTTAGGATAGCATCATAATTCAATGTTTTTCATATCTAAACTTATAATAAATCTGTAGCTGTGGGGGACCAGGTGTATTGCTCAGCACCCAAGGAGACGCAGTGTTGAGTGTGAAGTTGTTTGAGTGGTTCTCGAGAAAGCAGCAACCAGCAATACCACAGGCCAAACAGACGGCCCGTTCTGAACAGGCACGTTTTGAACCGGCACTGAACTAATCACTGCAATACAATGAAACCATACGTGGTAACAAACACGAGCAGTCAGGCCATCAATACATTCTGAGGCAAAACCAAAAGTGACCAGTGTCCACTGTCACGTGTTCACAGACCTCAGCAGTTAACTTGGTGAGTACAATGTTATTATTACTGATAGAAACAATGGCCAAGACTACCAAAATAAGACCCACGTTGTAATGAACCACAAGTATGCTTAGACTTAGCTTCTTAAATCAGCCACACACCTTTTTTTCCCCATGCGACAGCCTCCAGATTTGAAGCCAGCACAGTTGAGTTCAGTTTGATTTGGTTCAGAAAAATTGGGACGAGCATCACTGTGCATCAGACTAGCTGCTCTGTTTGGATAAGCACCATTCCAGCGGCAGTAACGTGTTGTTGACCCTGACTGTTCAATGTTCAGCCGTATTCTGCCTGCTTTAGCCACCTCTTCCGTTACACCACCGTGTTCTTCACCGTCACAGCGATTTGTTGTGTTTAATCCTCCAGCCCACCAGGTGGCACCCTAGTCACCAACTGTTTGCTGTGACTGCACAGAATTAACAACACGTCTCAGAGGCTGGGGTCAGTATTGGGTTCTTGGTGTTAGCATAGCGACCGTTTGTGTTGCTATGTTTGTCCGCTAACATTTAGTACCGGTGCATGTCGCAAGTTCAAAACCAAATCCCCAGTGAGCAGGCTTATGTCTGGGCCTCTGGCAGGGACCGCCCAGGCTCACATGGCACCGTAGGCCCACCCACTACTAGTCCATTTGTGCTGCGACACAGTAGAGCTTTGGTTGCCGTGGCGGCTGTTGTTGATGAGGAAGCACTGCCACCAGTTATGGTGCCGTTGAGGTTCCGGTAGGGTCGCTGCCGTGGTAACGAAGCCCTTCGGCGGGGAGTAGGCACGGCAGCTGAACCACGGAGGCACACAGAGGGAAAACTCAGACCCACCAGACAGCAGCCCGGACAGGAGATGACCTCGTCCTGCTCAGAGGGGCCACTAGGGTCAGAGGACTGGACCTGGACTCCACTGTAACCATTAGCCCGTCCTCCTCCACCCCACTGCACCTGCTGGCCAATCACAAGGGCCGAGCCATTGTTATTGTCCAGTCGTGGCAGAGCGGGCAAGGAGGGAGGTCCGTTGGAGATGGGAAGTCGCCAGCCATTCGTCTGTAAGGAGGAAGAGGAAGTGGAGGTGAGCAGGGGTCTTCCAGGTGTGCAGTCCAAGACTCCCTCTGCTGGCTCAGGAGACTTGGTGCAGTCCATGGGTTCTGTTAGACACACACTCTCATCCTCCTCCTCCTCTTCCTCCTCCTCTAACCGCTCCAGTGACACCATCTCCAGCTCCACAGGAAGACCTGAATCGTCTCCCATTTGATCTTCCTCCTTCAACAACTCTCTCTTCTCAGTTATCTCCATTTGCTCTACCTGCAACCTTTCATCTGCCCTCTCTGACAACCCTGTGTTCTTCCTCATCTCGTCCTCCACAACCTCCCCTATACCTCTCCTAATCACCGCTCTGACATCCTCCTCTTTTTCGTCCTCCTTCCCTTCTGTGTCTCTTGACAAGGCTACAGTCCGGCTGAGCTCTGGAGTACAGGGGAGTGACCGGCATCTCCTTGGCAGCGTTCGCGTTCCAGGCATCCCTCGGAGAATGTGGGGGGAGGAACACGGGTCCCGCAGCGCCGGGAGGGTGAAGGTCAGGGAGATGACGGACTTGCTCGGCGTGTCTAAGAGTTTACACCGCCCCCCATTCAGATCCTGTCTGAGAGAGAAGGGGTTGACCCGCGCAGGGGTCCCGAGAAGAGGTGGGGTCAGGGTTGCTGGGGGTAACATGTCCGACTGGCTCCTTGCCAAGCCTTGCCGCTGCTGGCTGCGGTCACCAGGGTGACAGGGAGAGCTGCAGCGCCGGTATGGGCTGACGTCTACCGCCACTGGCTCTGAGTAAGGAAAAGAAGAACAAAGACATGTGAGAGGGGGGGAAGATTAGCCATAGACTGTGTGGTTGAACTGTGTGCTTGGTTTAGGGAAGTTGTCTTAGTAAATGATGTGCTAAAAATTTCCCGGTTCCTTCAGGTATTTTTTACCGGTAAAACAAAAGTAGATTTTTTGGTAGAACTCCCAGGGCATGACATCCTGGTATTTCCTGGGAGTTCTACCAAAATTCTACTTTCTTTTTCATTCATCTCTTGTCTGGGCATGAGTCAGCCTTGAAGTAAGCTAACTCTCCAGGGGAAAACCTAAAAGAGGAAACCTGTATGTGGCAGTCATGTGATTTCATCATGTGTCAGGCGCTGTGGCCAAGGCTGGATGTCCAACTGGGCAAGATGAGCAACTACTGTGTGTCAAATGGTTTGTGTTAGTTTTAATGAAAGTCTGTTTGGAAATGTGTATCACTAAAGCACAATGGGGTCATAAATGGGTCCTGCTTTATAACCTGATCTTGAGATTATGTCTTGAAGAGGATCCCTGCATTGACTAACACGTTTTTTTGAAAATAATGCACACCCTCTGGCTAATCAGAGTGTTGGCCATCTATGCTGTTGTTATATCCATGATGCATTTCCCTCGCCCCATCCTCCAGCACAACACTTACTACGCTCAGAGACAGGGGACAGATCAGAGTATTTAGGGGGAAAAAAACTCATGTAAGCTTGTAGGATGTCACAAGAACCGATACTCTGATACAAGTGACAGTGCTCATTTTTCTCCAGAACCGTAGGTACTGGGAATTAGGGCTGCACCACATGCAAAAACAAAATTATATTGCTATTATTTTGACGGATATTGTAGTTGCGATATGAGTGGAAATGTGGAAATGATCATTTAGTTTTGGCTGAAAAACATAAAAATGATGATGTAATTTTTGCACACAAACATGTTCCCTTAGGTCCGGAATATGATTTGTAGGCTGGAGTGTCTCTGTAGCACCATGATAGTTTATCAATAATGGTGTGTTGGGATACATTTTATCTTTTATTAAAAAAAAAACTGCAGCTCCTGCTATTTGGAAATTGCACTTGGTCATATTGTGATTTTGATAAAGTTTCAATTCATTGTACAGCCCTACTGGGGTTGCAGTTCCTCTGGATATGACAGAGCAGTATATACCGACCAATCGTCACATTGTACATGTACAAGTGCTAAGTAATGACAACAGTTGAGGAGAAATATGTCAATGTATTGTAGTTTATATATGAATATCTGTTTCAGAATAGTGCTTTGCATTTGAGGCAGGGATTATGACAAAACATAAAGACAGTGTTGAAGTACATGGGATTCATTGTTTTGTTTTTGGTTTTTACTGTGGCTTCAAAGTGGGTTTTGAGAATCGTGGAATTTCACTGGTATTGGTATGGACTACTAAATTCCTGGTGTTGTGACATGCCTAATCAACAGTGCTGTAAATGCATGTATTTTACATTTAATGAAGACATGAAAAATGTTTTTTTTTTTCTTACCGAGTGCAATGGGCTTCTCTCTCTCTTCATCCCTCTCCATGCCCTCCAGTATGAAGACAATTTCAGAGAACGAGGGACGCCTCTCTGCAATCATCTGTAAACAACACGAGGACAAAAGATCAACACAAAGACCGACGCCGATGGCCAAGAATCTAAACCTCAATAAATCCTTCATTTAGAGAACTTAATAACACGTTCTCAACAAAGACACACTGTCTCAGAGAGGTCACGCAGTCCATGGTGATGTCAGACAAGCAAAAATGAAACTGAAAACATATTTTGCAATAATGGGTTATCATGATGACAAATGAGACGGTGTATGTGCGTGGACTTACGTTACAGCAGGTCACAGCCAGGCTAAAGAACGCAGCGGGACAATCCCCAACCATGTTCTCAAATGCTTCCACATCCAGACCAAAGTCCTGCACACACGTACATACACAAGTGTTTCAGTGTAATGTGTTAATTACTCCATGTCTTGTAGTGCTGCTGCAAATATTAAGTAAAATCACATCACATCAAGTATGAATAATCATAACGGCTGCTAATACAGGTTACAAAATTACCATTAAAATTACACAGTCATTTACACATACAGACACGCATCCCTATGGTGAAGAACTATCAGGTCCTCTCCCTGCGGACTGACGACTAGTTTTACCTGGATCAACATCTGCAACTAGCATCCATGGCTCTCTATTGAAATGCTTTTTTCTCCTAACAAGCATTTTGGAACACTGACATAAGACATTATTCTTCCCACAATAAAATATAAAAGTATCAACATGTTTCTGTCCGTGAGAGAGAGACATGTCTCTCCTTTACTACACAACCAGACTGAATTATAGGCGTGAAGGGTACCTCTGTCCTGGGTAAGAAGTCAGGATCAGCTTCAATCCGGGCGATGATCTCACACAGGATGATGCCGTACGCAAACACGTCCACCTGAACAGAGGAGAGGAATTTAGGTTAGTTCTCTGAGAATGCACATATAGGTTAGGTTAGGGCTCAACCAAGATTTCACAAATACGTCTTTGATATTTGTGTTAATGCTCTGTCATAAAACATCTGAAAATTATTAGAAAGGTTTAATTTATTTCAGATTCAGCACTCCCTGAATTCGTTTTAGTGCCTCATGTTGCCTCAAGGCTCACCCAAGCTCACTGTCGGTATGCTAACACCCAACAATACACTTTGTATAGACTAGAGTTGGGTGATAATTTCTAACGACATCCAATCATTGTTACTTGAGATCCGCAAGAAGGACGAGGCGGGAGGAGTTATGTCGCTTAACGTATAAGCACGGACCTCTCAATCTTAAAAGAAATGTGTGTTTTTAAACCTGGACCATATTTCCTATGTTTTTTGTGTCTAACTTACTCAACAATTTTTGAAATTGGTCCAAGTCTTGTTCTGAAATGTCGCAAGAGGTGATGTGTTGCAGGATAAACAACGGTTGAAAAGCCAGTTGGAGAGAGGAGCACTGCCAAGAATTTGTCGTTTTGAAATACAGAAAGCATAGCTCAGTGTTATCTAAAAGATTTTCAGTGTCATGACTTAATTCATTCATTCATTCTCCATAACCACTTATCTTCTTGAGAGTCATGGGGGGGCTGGAGCCTATCCCAGCTGACATTGGGCGAGAGGCAGGGTACACTCTGGACAGGTCGTCTGACTATCACAGGGTTGACACATAGAGACAGACAACCATTCACACACATTCAAACCTATGGGCAATTTAGAGTCACTGCATGTCTTTGGACTGTGGAAGGAAGCCAGAGTATCCGGAGCAAGCCCACGCTGACATGGAGAGAAGAACATGCAAACTCCGCACAGGAGGGCTCCCTCACCCCCCACCAATAATAGGGATTAAATTGCGGCCTGTTTTACTCCTGAATAATCATCTTGAGTGTGTTTGAAACCAAAGATCCTGTGGAGAGACCTTCTCATCGTACAGCTCTCCTCTCAGAACTTCAGGGGCCATCCAGTAGGGGGAGCCCACGATGGCCAGAGGCTGCTTCACCACACCGTCACTGCAAAGAAAGAGAGGTCTTCCATGAAATCAGGTGCTCACTCTGAATCACTACTATAGTCAGAATTTGCTGTGAGTTATTGTTACAGTTTATTTGTATAGAATAGAATTTTTATATATGATGTTTTGTATATTATAGAGACAGTCTATGATGTAAATTTAGACTGCACTGAATAATGTAATGCAATAAAAGCAACAGCCCTGCCCATGCTTAATTTTGTTGTCAGGCTTTGTTGTTGTGTTTGGCCATATTATATTGATTTTTTCCCATGCAGGAAACAAAATTTTAGCAACACCTCTGTGCCAATAATTCTTTCATAAATTAAAGAATTATAAAAATAAATAAAGCTCTATCCCCAACTAATGATAGAGTGTACTCATCTCCGGTGTCATATAGAGACCTGGTTCTGCACAAGGAGTAATTCATCGATACATTAGGCACAAAAGACACACTGAGATGGCACAGACCTTTGACACCAAGCATAAATAACCTCCTGTACTGACACATATTTATACTGGCTCCTCAGTGGATACAGATCTGTTTGCTTTTTCGACTACAGCAGAGGAAAAGGCATCAAGATTCTGGATTTCACCCCACTGACCTGTAATCGGGGATCTTCTCTGCCAGGCCGAAGTCTCCCACTACAGCCGTGAACACGCCGTTATCACAGCGAACCAAACAGTTCTGTACAGGAAAAAGAGTCAGTAGGTGAGATCTACAAACAAGTATTTGTAAAATTTTATAAATCACCTCAAAGTACAAAAAAAACATTTTCTCACTGAACTCTAGTCAAGCCATGCAGATAGTTTTGGTTTTATTTGTCCAGGCTGTGATGAAATAAATCATTCTGTAAGATGAGCTCTCTGTTCTGACCTGTTCAGGCTACAGTTGTAAACTTTCCATCAATAACCTGAGGCTTTTTACAAGATGGCATTAGCTGTAAAGTGTTACGCTCTTCTCCCGGGAGATGCTACTCACTCACTAAAGTTATAACCCTTTTCCACTGAAATTAACACGTGTACGTGAGTTTTCTAAACACGGGAAAACCTGCTAAAAATTGGCACTAGACTACTTTCCCATTGCCAGTAGAGCTCTGCAGCAGACGAGTATGCCTTTCTGTGTTGCATTCAACATGACACACTAAAAACGGTGGTTACTTCTTCATATATATATCTCTTACTTATTCAGTCACTCTTTCACTCAGTGCAGACTGATTTGTAACAATGTTTGAGCGCTGCTTGGGCGGAGACAGGCCGTATTTTGTGGTGGCGCATCATTGCACCTTGCCGGTTAAGGGGCTAAAATTACCGCATTGACCTGGGTGTTGTGTTTCCATCAATGCCGATCACAGCTGCAGCTGATGAATACCCAGGACTACTGCAGTGTCATTTGACCCGGGTGTATATGTAGATTTCCCATGACATTAAAAAGACAGATGTTAGCGGCTGTTAGTGAGTTTTTTGTGCAGAGGAGCGACAAAGTCTGCATCAGAGAGAAGACGTGGGGGAAGTATGGTTTATGCACGAGATATTCACATGCATAAACCATGGCTGGGGTTCAAGTCAAGTGTAAAGCAACTTTTGAAAGTTATTTTTAGACTTAGTTAGCAGAATAGCTGAATAGGCCCATTATGATTTTTTTTCTTGAAATTAAGACTTTTTTCCTCAAAATCTCAGATTTATTTTTTTCTCAATGTGGCCCTAATACTCTGTTGTACGATCTAAATGATGTTGAAACTTTGTTTTAGGGTGAAAAATCTGTGTAATGTTGCTTTAATAACAACATAGCAGAGCGCCTCACTTTCTATTTATTGAATCAACCTGTATGCTGTACCTTGGAGGTGAGGTCTCTGTGGAATATGCCCTTGTTGTGCAGGTACTGCAGCCCTCGGGCGATATCCAGAGACAGACCAATCCTGACGCACCACGACAGGTACAGGTCGCTGTCCAACAGCTGCTCCAGGTTGCCTCCGTTTATATACTGCAGAGAGAAACAAATACATGCCTTCAATAAATCTTCCTGACAGATATTGACATGTAACGTGTGCCGAAAGAGACAACCAACACATGGATCATTTATGACCATCTGCAAGATACAAACAGAGTTTATAATGTTGCCATGGATACCTCCCCAATGGTACTGGTGGGTTTAAGACTAATTTTTGACATGTGGAGTTTCACTTATTTTATCTATTACATACTACAGACGTTTCAAGAAACTGAAGAAATCTGACAGTTTAAAAAGAAGAAAGATTCGAGTAAAAGTTTTACCTCAGTCAGAGCGTGGAGTTGACCTTCGTGCACACAAACCCCAAGAAACCTGAAGAGAGCAGAAGAAATATGATTTGAAATACCTTTCTCTGCACTCCCATTATCTCATCACGCATTTCAAAGCCCCCTATGGTGAAATATGTTGACTCTGGCGACCCCCTGTGTTTCTTAGTAGTAATGACAAAGTCATCTGATACTGCCATGGTGCAAACTGAGTGATGGGATATTTTTAAGAAGAGCTCATCAGGAGCCACATCCAAGTTTATCATTCACTCACAGCATTGCCTCACCAGCTGCTGAGACACTTCTTTGTCTGAACAGCTGAGTGCTGTATGTTCTCAGCTGGATTAAAAACATACAGGGAAGAGGAAGTGCTCGCAGAACGAGACCCAACTTGAGTACTACAGCCCTACAGAAAGGTAAAGAAACAACAAAAATGCTACATTTCAATGTGTTGGTGGATGGAGAGGTTGGGTACTGAGAACTTCTCAGAGAGCCCTGGAGGCGCAACTTCAGCTGAAATGTTTTAGGGTTATATTTGAACTATTATTTCTCATCATCACACGTGATGTCAACGGCCTTGGATCTAGTTGTAGAAAATTAAACGTTTGAAAAAATCTGATGCGTCTGGATCAGAAAGTAAACAGTTTGAATAATCTAACACCCAAAGTTGACACACTCCAAACTAAAGTTTGATCTATTGTAATGCTCAAATCTTAATTGTAACTGGCAAGACAATTGTAATGTGTGTACCTGCCTTTAAAGGAACATTACACAGTACAATGCACATGTCCCCTTAAAACCAGACTAATAGGTGTATTAGCAGTATTTGTTTCACCGTTTACCAATTGCTGAGAAAAACAGTGATTGAACCTGATCAGAGGTTTTAGTAAAAGGACGATTAACGCTCATTATAGTGATCTAATCTCACCTGACAACATTAAGGCTTCGATACCACACTGGAAATGTGTTTTCAGATGTACGTTTTTACCTACCTGAGTATGTTGGGGTGGCAAAGCCGGTTCATGAGCTGCACTTCTCGGAGCATGTTAGCTTTGTTGCTAGCCAGCGTGTTCATTTTCAGTGCCATCACCTGCCCTGTGATCCGATGCTGCACCTGTAACAAACAACCAGAGAGGGTTTACAGTTGGGAAGCACTGTAAACACTGAGAGATATGGAGGTGTCTTGCTTCATCTCGTGAACACAGCAAAATACAGTCATTGGACAGAGTTAGCTAATGCTAACTAAGTGGCACAGCAAAGATAAAAACACACAAAGAGCTAATGTATACGCAACACTGGGTCCCCACACAGTTAGCTGACATTTATTCAAGCTTGTCCTTAATTATCAAACAGACGCATCAGGCTGGAGTCGCAGTTTGTGTCTTTTTTTTCCTTCAAACCCCAGCACAAGGTGTCTGATCCTGGGCTGCCTCGACTCCCAACTGCATCAGCAAACTTTCTGATGCACAATTTAGACCCAGTGCTGCCACTGGCCACCGGCGTATCCCCCGCCACTGGGGCTGCTCCCTGCTGTCCTTCCAGCAGAGCAGTCCCTAGCTGTGGGGAGTGAGACAGAGGGACTGCAAGGTGCATGAAACGGCGCCTGGTCAGAGCGAGAAATTTAACCAGATGATTAAAAAAATGCAGCGCAGTGACCATACAGACATTACAAACACCAGAGATATAACGCGGACCTGCCACAGCTGTCTCTTTGTCAGAGTTAGAGACTTCAGTCTGCATCGTGCCACTGCAAAAATGCGACCACGTGAAATTTTGACAGGCACTTTAACAAAAAATATGGGACAATTTTGGTCGCAGTCTAGCACCCTGCCAAATGAAACACACCGTTACCTCATATCAAATTACAGATTTCTCTGGGTTTTAATATTAGTGCAGACCTTTGGGAAAATATAAGTATACAAATTAAAAAATAAATGACATAAGGTTGAGTCATTTAGACATGCTGATGCAGAAATGTTATATTTAATCATTTTAATTTGTAGTTAAGCTGTTTTTTGTTTTGTTTTTTCAGATTATTTTCCAAGTCTAAAATCATCTGGCTAGTTTTCACTTGGGTTTGACCTTTACACTGTACAGCAGAGAATCCCAGTGTCACACTTCATGAACATGTGCTGAACATGTGAAGCTGCAGGTACAGTGGGTCTGTGGTCATGTGTGTGACCAGACTGGTCATTGACTGGTAATTTGTGCCTGCAAAGTTCAGACAGTGTCTGGCTGGACCTGCAAGTGCATGCATCTCTGTGTACGTGTGTGTGTATGTGCGTGTGTGTGTGTGTGTGTGTGTGTGTATATTAATAGCGTAGCACTAATAGGCTTTCTGGATTTCCCATCAACTCTCCTGATCTGCACAAATCCAATGGGCCATTACTGAGACCTGGCCCAGCAGCAGACAGGAGGTACGCACGCCAACACAACAGAGTTAACAGGAAAACAGCAGGCTGAGTTTAACAGTAATAATAATAAATCTAATAAACTTCTGATTCTGATTCATCCAATGTCCCAAACATAGCAATGTAAGAGGGAAATAGGAAAATACAGACAGAGGGCGGAGTCTCTGCAGGTGAATATACTGCCACGCACTTCTAGTTGAATTACTTCTGTACTGTACTGGCACCACTGTTAGTTTCTAGGTTGATTTAACTAGCCATTTTAAAGTAACAGCTGCCCCCCTGTGGTTGAAATGAACCGTTTTCTATCTTAGCCACACAGCTGAGAAGATCACCATCAGTTTCACTTTAAGTGTGCACAGAATAAACAGAATGAGGACAATTCAGGATTCAATGTTAATGATGTTTTTACACTTGCCTGGTTGGGCAAGTAAGTCAGAAATCTACTTGCCCAAAGTCAATTTAACTTGCCCCTAAAACAAACTGTTTTATTTATTAGCGGTTATCAAATAACAGTAAAGACAATGAAGACATACTTTGAAAAATGTCCCCATTTAATTCGCCTTGCTCGCAAACTTGCAGCAAACTGCACAATACATAGTTAAGAGTTTTACCCTACTTAATTCCTGTTCCCAGGATAAATGAAATGCTCGCTTGTGCTTCAGTTCATAAACTTTACCCACATTTTCTCTCGAGTACCCAAGAGCAGTACTGCACATGTACAACTTTCAAAATAAATAAGAAAGAAGTGAGATGGCTCACTGCTTAGCTACTTCCATCATCAGCTCCAGGAAAATAACAGGTAGGTGCCAGCAGTGTGTTGCTAGATTTACTCGCCCAACATGACATTTTATTTGCCCCTTGCAATCATTATTGTTGAGCCTTGTGATATTGTTAGTGTCCTTGAAATAGTCGGATTGGTTTGCTGTAGAGTTGCAGCGATATACCGGTTTCAAAAAAGTTGACGGCTATCATACCGTGGGTTTGCTTGCCGACGATAATGGAAGAAGAAGAAACTGGGTGGAGAATCTCACCTTTATTTTAGTTATGTTCAAAGGAAGACTTTTTACACATACTTACATTAAAAAATGGTTTGAAGTTTCAATTATAGTAACAAAATGTTTGTTCAACCAAAAAAAACCCCTCTGTTTTCATTCCTTTAAATGTCATTCTGACTGATAATAATTATTCCGCAACACTGTAAAACTGTGTGTTTTCTAAGACTGTTATTGTACCATACTGTTGCAACCCTAGTTTGTGGTTTGTGGACAGATCTACATAGAAAAATAAAAGACATAAAACGTCATCCTTTGCAGCACTTGGGCATTAAACCACTGGATGTTACCAGAGGTATTTATATCATTTAAATCATACGAAGCACTGAGTAACTTTAAGTATTAAGTTTTATAAAAGATGGTCATCAAACTACTTCAAGCCATAAACAGTCCTCATCTATACCAGGTGCCACTCCCCTGGTTTTCGATGACTCTGTTTCTGGGAGTGAGTGTGTAAGGCTTTGGCTATTTCAGATAAGAGCGGAGGAATGTGCGCTGGAATCCACTCTGTATAAACCCTCACCCTGAGCAAATACTCCAACAACTACTTTACATGCCTTTACTGTACATGGTCATGACTGATGCATGTGGATGCTGTGTGGACTCTTGATTTGGTGGGCAGGAGGCGATCATTTACACATGTACATAAAGACTACCTAAGAGAAAAAAGTAGGATGTCTACACACTCTCACACACACACACAGGTGGTGTGAGAGTAATCTACTTAGTCTGGACAGTGGGATCTGTCCTCCAGTCAGCCCGTCACCTGACATACACACACCCACACGCTGTCTGTGCAACACACGACAAATATGCACAAATGAAGACACGCACAAATGTATGTGCATGAATTACAAACAGGCCTTTAATGCAACAACTAATGACTTAAACATTAGCGCAATGCATTAGCGAAGCTTCAGTCAGGACCCACTGGGAATCACATCTTTATGCTGCTGTGTAAATCATGTTATGCTCAATCTGACTTGTGCTTTATGCATCACTTGGATTCATCGCCATAGTGCTGTTGCACAGAGCGAGTATCTAACATTTTGAGAGTATCTAGCTTCAGTATTATATATGAGTGAGACAGGATAGAAAGGCGGGATATAACACTGGGAGGAATTTAGGATATAGTAGGATTGTAGTATCAGTCACGGTACGAGAGACGTAGTCCATCGTATGCTCCTTGTAGTCTTGGTTGCTGAAGCAGTCCACTGTAGAATGCCTTGTGCATAATGTGGAGCTGCCACAGATACCACTCTCCTCAAAGTGAATTAATTCTAGTCAGAGGGCTGTAACCACGGTATTTTGGGGAAACGAAGACACACCGACATAGCATGCTGTTGCTAACTAGCTAACTTAATTTTAGCTCTGTGTGGCTAAAAGTTGCAGATTGATTGATGGGTGGATGTCACAGTATTTTTGGCTAAAATTGGCTGGTAATAGCTTCTGTAAGCACATGTCATATTTTGTTTTACAGAAAGAAAACATGTTTGAATTTTGATATAAAAATCTGAAGGATCTGATATATTTTGCAGATGGTATTAAACAGCTGCACAATATGCCCTGGTATATTCTTTTTTGTATTATCTTGACTTAAATTCAATGGAAATTTTGTCAACTAAAACTATGACAGGGTGTAAGATATAACCAAGTTAAATTTAAAGTAAACACACTGATGTCAGTTCAAAGTGAATGGTAAGGAAAAATGATAACGATTGGGTGAGTTTAAGTTAAGCTGTCATAACTGCTATTTATTATCGCAACTCTTCGGTCTGTCCAATGATTGTAAACAGTCACTGGGTCTGTCAGGCTGGAGAAATTTTCGCAGTAATGTGATCAGAAATATAAGACCGAATCTGAATATAAGACAAATTAAGACTTTTTAAGACCTTATATAAAGAAAAAATCATTTAAGACATTTGAGACTTTTTAAGGACCTGTAGACACCCTGTATGACAAAACGTTCCGTTGAAGACCTTTTTTCTACATTGAAAACAAGACCAAAACTAGCATGCGGACATTTGCTAATTGGCAGTAAACACAAAGTACAGCTGAGGCTGATGGGAATGTAGTTTTGCAGATATTTGGTTGTGATCGGCAAGTTAAAATGTTGGCCTGATGGTGATTCTAGAGGGGAAAAGTCATAACACTTATTCTGAGGGAGACATGGACATTCATGGCTGTTTGTCAAATAGTTGCTACATGCTTGCAGTTATCATTTATCTGTGAAGGTGTATCGGATGCCAAAATGCTGCTTCAGCCTATCATGCTCAGAGGAATGATTTTACAACTCTGGCAAGTTATTGCAGCAACATTTACAGTTCTTATGGATGTTGAATGAAAATGAGAGGATCTGAGAATATTGTGAACTGTATTTAAATTCCAGAGCTGGATATCTCCAGGGACATTTAAAGCTGACTGTTCAAGGCAGGCCAGTATATTGTGCTGTTAGATGCTGCTGGGTAAAATGCACAAGAATTTTTGGTTTGTTGTTTATTAATCTGTCCGAGTAATTCCATAAGGGACTGATCATGTAAATGGAATGGCTGATGCAGTACATAGGCAATGACTTTGTATTGCATTGCGGCAAACAGTGAGTCAGGTTTGACTTTTTTGCCACATGTTAAACGTACTATGAAGGACTGTCGATTACTTTCTGAAAATACCCTTACCAGCGAAAGTGAAAGCCAACGTGAGATTTATTCTTGCTTGGCATTTCGCCTCGCTGTTTTTGCATTCTATTTTGGCACTGCGTCTTGTGCATGTGTGCTGCTTATGGTCTGGCACCGGGTCACTTCCTTTTTATGAAGCCCTGACCTCACCTGAGTGCAGTGGGGATACACACCCTTTAATGTCCCAAGCACAGAAAATAGGACAAAAATAAGAAAATACGGGCAGAGGACAGAGTATCTGCACCAAAACACACCGCCAAACATTTCTAATGGGTCATAAGTGATGATTGAGAGAGACTACTTTTGTATGTGTCTATACATTGACTCTTGGGAGAATCCTGCATAGTGTGGCTTTACTGTCATTTATAAAGCAAGAATTACAAACAGTCTCTGGTTGCAGCTTGTGTGCTGTTTTTCTCATGTGTTTATCATTGTGAACTGAAAATCTTTGGGGTTGAGTTTGTGTTGGCCATGGGGATGAACTGATATTGACACTCTGCTGATACAGAGTACCAATCACACATCAGTGCTCCTTTCTCCCCCAAATGTACAATGTGTAAGAGTGTGGAGCTCATTGATATCATTTTTAAATAAGGTAATGTCAGGCTACGGACAGCTGTGACATTAGAAATGTGTCAGCAGTCCTCTGTGGCTGAATGTTAACATCACACTGTCAGAGAAACTGTATTTCATGTGGATCTGTTAATAGCTGGTACCCGATATTTAATAATAAAGATAGATATGAAGAAATAAACTTGACAAGTAAGGTTCAAATAATGTCTCTTAATCATGTATGATTCAAGTATTGCTTTTCTAAACGTTGTGGTGTTATTTTCCTTCATGCATGTCAAATGTTGATTTGATAAATGGACAGGTGAACAGGATGCTGCAGACGAAAGTAAACATAGCATATATTCTAGCAGGTGAACTATAGAAAGGGGCTCATTACTGGACTGGACTGGACTGAGATGCACTGAGAAGCTTTTGTTTTATCAGCAGACAGCTCACATACCTTGAAGACCTCCGAGAAGAAGCCCGAACCTATCTTCTCACAGAAGAAGTCATCGATGCGGGCCAGACTGGACACAGCGCTCCTCAGGGCTCTGTAGGAGGACGGGCGGATCCGATTGGGCGCGTGGATACTGTGAAGCGGCGGCTCGTCACCGTGACCCTCCTCAGGATCACAGAAACAGCACTCAGCGTGGTAGTCCATGTTGCTGGAGGACCACCACCAGTTGCTCCGTTCTTTCCCACAGGGGAACCAAAATGTCTGTTAGACTGCAGTAGTCCTGAGACTCGAGGTGATGGTGGCTTCCACCATCATGATGCCAGAATGATCAGTGTCTTCTGTGGGTTGTATGTGTGACCTAATGACCTGATAGTATATCTTATATTTTGTACAATACTGCAACTCTGATTACATCTGCTCCTTGATGAAGACTGCAGCAGATCTCAGGTTATTACACAAATATTGAATAAATATAATTTCTACTTGATAAGACGTTTCTTATTGGTTCATTAGAGTCCTTGATTCCTCTAAAGTAGCCTCCAAGTTCCCACCAGCTCCAGTGGCACAAAGATGGATAAGTCTCAACAATGAAAATTTAAGTCACTTTATATTTCTGCTGCGCTGCCACCGAGGTTTTAGAAATTCCTGCAGTCCATGAACGTCGCCTCGCCGTGCCGGTAGCCTACGTGCGGAGGCTCGGTTCCCTTCGTCATCCCGTTAGTGTGGAGGCTGAGATGACGGATGCTGCAGCTGCACGGTACCGGGAGAGGGTAGGAGGGCCGAGCAGCCGGTTGCCATGTAAAGGTCCCTGTGGAAGTGTGTAAGAATATTAAAGGGACACTATATTAAAATATAACACAGCAACACCGACACATTTGACGTCACAGCAGCTAACTTGTATTTAAATCGCAGGAACGGCAGCATGGTCGATGTTAACACCACCGTTTTACAATAAGACACATTATGCGCTGATTTTGTCGCATTTACGGACGGAGAGCCTCCTCTGAAGGCAGCCCGGGCCTGCCTGCTGCCTATACGGCGGCCGCGAGGCTAGTAGCCACAGAAAATCACCGCTAGCGGGGCGATAAGCCATAACCTCCAGTGGATGTCATCGACCTGCAACAGCTCAACCGGGACTATCAGGCTTCGCAATAATCACAGGCCTCATTCAACCATGAATTTATTTTTTTTACAACTACGTATAGTTAAATAATATTTAAACAAAGGCTAACTAAAAGCAAAAAATGTAACGTAAGCGTTTCCGAATCCCGTATTTCTCCTGTCCAATAAAAAAAAAATCCGGGTTACTGTTAATAACGCGAGCTGTCAATGACAAGCGGGCTGCAGAGGCTGAGTCGACGGCTTACCTCTCTGCTAACGTCCGTCCAGAGGGAAATGTCGATGTGGACCGGAGGTTAGAGGCGGACTAACGGCAGAAATATCGCTCCGTAGCTCGGCGGTGTCTGCTGTTGATAATCCCGTCTGGATTCCTGCTCTACGAGCCGCTTGTTGGGACGACTACCATAATGAAACAGCGCGGAGTCAAGCTCGCGAGAGTAGTACTAAGGACTTCCGGGAATTTCACAATAAAAGCTTCTCAGCCTAAACATCGATTTTATATGCGCACTATGCATACACTTGTGTTTAGCTGTACTTTAAAGAAGATAATAGAAGCTTAGACTTGTTTACTTAACAAATAACTTTTTTTTAAAGCTATTAAAGGTGTATTTTATAAACCCAGATGTAAAGCATGCCCATATTTTAAAGATCAATTTGTCCACACATTGATTGCATCGAATGAACTTAGTCTAAGTTCAGCTTTATGTGGGGAATAATTTCATGTTTTTCTTACAAGACCAGAGTGTATCTTTAGTCTGAAGTGATTGCAAGTTTTAAATAAGAATAGACTGACAAGTATACAGGCTAAATAAAATGTTTTTTTTTTTTTGTTGAAAAAAAGTGATTTATTGTGTTAATAGCAACTGAAAAAGTACATATAATTTACAAGAAAATAAATGTACGATTACAGTTCAATAGGCTATGACCAAGCCGATTTATGTACTTAAACACAGACAAGAGTTGAGAAAGAGTGACTGTGTAAAAATTATGTCTGGCTTTGAAATAATCAATCATTTTATATGTGCACTATGCATACACTTGTGTTAAGCTGTGCTTGAAAGAAAATTATAGAAGCATGGCCATGTTTAATCAACAGGTTCATATTTTTTAAAGGTGTATTTTATAAACTCAGACATAAAGCATGCCTAAAAGGGTCACTTTTTCCTTAATTTGTGTGTGAAGAAATGAAGACTTTTGCCAGATCTGATGATGGCTATTTGAAATACAATTGTAAACACACTGATTACATCAATGAATTCCTTATTAAGTTCAACTTAATTTGGGGAATCTGAGGTGATTGCAAGTTTTAAATAAGTACAGACTGACAATAATAAAGGCTAAATAAAAATGTATTAAAAAAGGGATTTACTGTGTTAATAGCAACTGAAAAATTACATATAATATACAATAAATTAAATGTAAGACAACATTTCTCTAGGCTATGACCAAGCAGACTTATTTCTGTCATTTATAGCCCAAAGTAGCCTAATAACAATTGTGCTTAAACACAGACAAGAGTTGAGAAAGAGTGACTGTATATAAATTATGTCTTGTTTTGAAATAATCCATTTTATTGTGCATTATTTATACAGTTCTGTTTAGCTGTGTGTCAAAGAAAATTATAGAAGCATGGCCTTGTTTAGAGAACTATTTCATATTTTTTTTTAAAGCTATTAAGGGTGTATAAATAAACTCAGATGTGAAGGGTGCCTATATTTCAAAGATCAATGTGTCCACATATAAAAAAAGATCACATTTTCATTCATTTCTGTGTGAGTAAATGAAAGCTTTAGCCAAATTTGATGATGGCTATTTGAATTTTTAACTCGTGACATAAAGTAAAAAAAAAAAAAAAAAAGTGAACACATTGATTACATCTAATGAATTCAAATTATTCCCCGAATTAAGTTGAACTTGATAGTAAATTCATTATACTATCAAGTTCAACTTAATTCGGGGAATAATTTGATGTTTTTCTCACATCAGAGTATATTTTTAATCTGAGGTGAATGCAAGTTTTAAATGAGAACAGATTGACAGTTGTGCAGGCTAAACAAAAATGTATTTTAAAAAAAGTCTGCTTCATTGCATTGATAGCAACAGGAAAAGTACAAAGAGTATACAGTTAATTAAATATAGGACGATAATTTGATAGGCTTTGACCAAGCAGCCTTATTTCTGTCATTTATAGCCCAAAGTTGCCTTATAATAATTATACTTAAACACAGACAAGAGTTGAGTAGCAGTGGCTGTATGAAAATTATGTCTTGCTTTGAAATAAATATAAATAATATAATAATATTGTTCTGACCGAGTTCATTTATATTTAACGTTTCATCCCTGTAAGACTTTTATATCGAAGACAGAGTTGAACTTCCTGTATGTTTCACTCTAACTCTGTGGAACTTGACAACTGGCACACGGTTCTGATTGGCGCAGATGAGAGGAGTCAAACCCAAACAGCTGATCTGGAATCGGTTTCTTCGGTCTAACTTCAAGGCTGGAAGACCAGAGATTTATAACAAAAACCGATCCCAGACCAGTCACTGAGCCGGAAGTGGCGCACTGGCAGTGACACACATTTTGATTAAAATAAATAAATAAAAATTATATTTAAAACTATCATAACAATAATGATAACAATGATAATGTTGAAGCAGATACACTGTACTGATAACAATAACGAAACATAATTGAAGAAAATAATTTCAACATATAATAGGTGAAAAGAAAGGACAGATCATCTTCATGTGGTCCCCCTCCTCCTCCTCCTCCTCCTGCTGTGTGCTACTGACATGTTTTTTGCTGTGACGCTGGAGGAAGTGATGAAGGCACTCTGCACCATGATGTATACATCCATACCACACGGGCCCACAGCACTACACAGTGCAGCACACCAGCCTCTATTCAGCCTGGATGTACTCAAGCTCTCCTTTAACAATGGAGCAATGCTACTACACCATCAAATACATGCATGTTGCCATTTAATTTTAGCATATGAAAATATATATAGACCTAATATGTTTGATAAAATGCTGTAATATCAGGGGGAATGTAGTTATTATGGCATTTTATAATCCCATTAAACAAATTCCTGCCAAAATAATTAAGGGTTAAAAGTGATGTCAGTGTTGGTTGATTACATGGCTGCAAGTATGACATCATGGTTTGGTTTCATCTCAACGAGCAATAGATTAGATCACTCACAATACTGGGGGGAGGTGGCATCTACATATATATTTATATGTATACATATAAATATATATGTATACATATATGATGCACAGCATGGATTCCACCTGGCTGCTTATGACCAGATTTGGTCCCCACAATACTGACCCCATACGGCCTTGATATAGGTCATTGTGGGGCGCATAATAACTCAGAAGTGACAGATAACAGAAACATAGTGCACCATAAAGAAAACATACATGTTTAGGAACTAAAAGCTGATGTTGCTAAAGCTACCATGACTCCTTTTTGTTTTATATAGCCTGATAATTTAGATTTATGCCACCCATGTTTAATATGAACGTAAACATGGAGACATGGACAGACGTAGCTGCTAATTCAAAAGCTTAGACAAAAAAAAAACTACAAAAAGAAACCACCTTGTGATGGGATCATTCGATGTGGGACACAGCGATCTATGACTTAAAGGGAATGCTGACCAGAGGTGTATAGTAAGTCAGCCAAATGCCCCTTCACCTCTGTCCACAGACAGACGGACAGACGCATAAACACCTATCAGAATACTCAAAATGGCTTCTGTGGTAGTTAAAATAGGTGTCACCAGGACCACAAATTTGCTATGATGGGGCACACACACACACACACACACACAAAGACTCATGAGGTGAAAACAGCTGTCGTGACACTGTTCTTTGTGAAATCCACACATGTAGGCGATGACCTCATGAACTCAAAATCAACATAATATCCGGATGAATCACACAGGGTGATGTCACTACAAAGCAAACAGCAGAGATGTTCCTACTACATGATTGTGCTGCATTCAAGTGAGATGGGAAAAATGGGATAAGAAATAGATGCACTCCCACGTTGCGTTTGAAGTCACCCACACCTCATGATGGAGGTTTTCACTTGGTTTTACATCAAACTAAACATTCTTATGGAAAATACAGTCCAATTCCAACTTGAGACATGGGATCCCTAGTGACTGACGATATTGTTGTCTGAAGGCCAAAGACCTCACAGAACATATCTGCATATTGGGGTTCCTAAATAGCCTTGGAATGGCATGAATCAGGTATGACTGGAAAAGTAAGACTCTTTAATGAGCCCAGCTGTAATCCTGTGTGATGATGTTTGTCCTCATAGTAACCATTTCACTGTGGTGAAACCATTTGATGAGTAGGTACTGGAGTGGGTGTGGATGAGGGGCCCTAATTTGGAAAATTTGGCCCTTTTCCCCTTAATTCCTGAAGGCTGGCCTGAGTGCCTGTCTCTCAAAGGTGTCTAAAAGGACAGGTGTCTATGTTGAGTCCTCTTATACAATGTTAAAGTCTGTGTCAAAGGCATATATCTTTATAATCCTGATTTGTAAGACAGACCTATGGATTTGGGTTTTTATTATCTAATATGCTTAACCACATTTGCACTCTAATCTTTTTTCTCATCCTCTTATTTCTCTCCATGGGCCAGGGCGTAACATTTTCTCCAATATGCCGGGCTTTTAGGGGCCGTGTGTCATGGGGCATACTGGTAGCCAAAGTTTAAGAGAGTTATTGTCCTCTCTCGTGGTATTCATAGGACATCACATGATCACAGGATCTACACTCTCATGTTTAAAAACATAACTGTGAAGACAAAAGATGATGTCACCAGTGTAATGCAGGCAACATATACAGGTGAACTTCACTCCTACATTCATCACAGGTAGGCTAATTTTATCACAAATAAACCTGGTTATTATCTCTGATTAATTTTTCTCCGTTTCCCCCCAAATTAACTAAAATATACCTTACCTTAAATTAAATCTGTCCTCAAACCCTTGATGTCAAATTCTAATCACGCTTGCAATGGGGCAGGTATTTCATTATATCACAATTGACCAATCAGCAGCGACCTGTTCTCTGCGCTGACCAATCAGCGCCCGATATAGCACATTCGTCCTGATTGACCTCCGCACCTCTTTCCGCCCCTTTAAATCAGGTTTTCTATACAATTTAGCCGACCGCAAACTGCAAAGTCAAAGCAAGCTACCAAGAGTAATCACAGTTATACCGGATGTTATGTCATTCACCTTCACATTAAAAGCGTATGTATGTGAAGATGAGTGAGAAAACGCGCCCGTGGGTGTAAATAATTACAAAAATGTATCAGTTATGTATAGCTATATTGTATCCACTTCAAATACACTTAGACATACGATAAAACACATTTCAAAGTCACACGGTGCGGGCCATATAATCATAAATGTATTTTACTTTTAACATCTAAACCGGAAGTTGTATTTCCGGCTACTTTCACCCCGTCCAACGCTAAGCTAGCTAACGGTGAGCCATTCATAGCGAGCTAGCTGCCTCATCACTGGCTACCTCGGATCTTTCGAGGTTCATTACCGGTGTTAGTTGTAGTGCGACAGTTAAATAGAAAATGGCTCTGCTAACGCCGTTATTTGCTTTCTTGTACCACCTGCCGCAGGTGTACAAATGGTTGCTGAAGCCCTACTATGTAGCTTCTCTCTTCATGTCCATAGCCTTTCTAGCTGTCCGCAAGACGCCTGGCATCTGCGACCACCTTTCCACACAGCGAGAGGACGGCAACTCCTGCGACTTCGACTGGGTCCGTAGAAAATGCTAGAAAGTCACAAATTGCTGGTCAGGGGTTTTGTATCAATTAGCCAACGTTAGCTAGCTGGTCAGTGGATCGCTGGGCAGGATGACAGCAAAGGCTAGGTGACATTAGCTGCTCTTAGCTATAGGGAGGGAATGATAGGCCAAACCACGGCCAAGAAACTGTACATTTACACTGTTATGCTCATTGGCTGAGATAACAGATGTCAAAACGTAATTTAAAAGTCACTTTAATTAGCTAAGGTATTTATATTAAATACGGCACACTTGGACTCTAAAACCAGCGGTTATTTAAATACAGAAATAACTTAAGGCTAGTCACAGTAACGGTACGCCTTTTAGTATTAGCTAGCTAACGTTAGCGAAATTACTGACGTTCTCCATCGTCAATAAGCATCAGGAGTACAAGGAGACACAGCGCAGGAGAGTATAGGTATCAAGGTTTTCTTAAAAACAAAAGCCAAGTCGTGTATTTACTGTTTGCCGAATTTCACAGTGTATCCTCACTTAACTGTCAAAAGTCGGTTATCTTACTCTATAACAAGAGTCTGCCTTGACAAGCAAAATGTCTTAAAACTGATTTATAGATTAAGAGAGCATTGACCGGAAGGATATAACATGTTATGCTGCAGAAACCTGGGCTTGATATAGTATTGTGTCATTAACACTGTAGCTCATTGAAGGCCCAGGGAGATGCTTGTCTGTTATTGTTAGCACACCTGCTGCAACTCTGAAGGTCTCCCTTCAAACTTCCTGCATCCGTGCTCTGTTGAGTGTACTATAAGTTTGTATTAGGTGGGTTTTTTTTTCTTTAATGCCTGCAACTCACAGCTGGTTTAAATATATACAGCATTTTTCAGTATTAATATAATATATCAGCAAGGAGATATTGCCTCCAAGCTCCCTGTCACCAGACTCACACATTAGACAATTAAATACGCTGTCACAAAATGTAAAATTAATAGGTAGTCTGATATCATGGTGTCCTACAGTGACCTAAATGCTGTCAATATAAACAGACTGGTTAACGCGGCTGGCTGTAGTTAAGACAAGTCATGTTTGTGTTCTCAGAGGGAGGTGGAGATCCTCATGTTCCTCAGCGCCATCGTCATGATGAAGAACAGACGAGCGAGTGAGTAAATGTTGTGTTTTTGATTTGGTTCTGAATTAATTCCTGGGCAGAGCATGATTCTCTTATAGTCAGATATGTGTCCTTAATTAAACACATTTAATTTTTTTGCTTTTTTTTATGTCAGTAACTGTGGAGCAGCATGTGGGCAACATCATCCTGTTCAGCAAAGTGGCCAACGTCATCCTGTTCTTCAGACTGGACATCAGGATGGGACTGCTCTACCTGACACTTTGCATAGGTCAGTCCAACTTTTACACGCATACATCAGCTGTACACTTCTGTTTTCCTGTTGTTTGAATTCAAATGTCAAAAACTAGGGTCTGACGTGATTTGTTAGATGTGGATTAAAGTCTGGTGACATGATACGTACATTTTTCTTATTGTCAATAAATCCAATTGCCTCCAAAACCAAAATTTTGGTTTTGGAGGCAAAAACCAAAACCAAAAAGACCAAAACCAAAATTGACTGTTTCTACTTACAAGTATTGTGTGTGTATCAAAGCCTGAACAGAGTCCCGCATCAGGTCGGGTAGATGACCCACAAAAAAGAAGATTTGTGCGAGTTATTTAGTCTTAATTTTATTTCTAGGTAATTTCTGGGTAAAACAAATGAGAAAGTTTGGGACCCACCTGCCATGTTGGAATTGGTCGAACAGTAAATTAAGCACCACCCACCGGCTGGAGTAAACGTTATCATTTTACAGCTAAACAGTACACAAAAGATGTTTCTGTAAATATTTGAGGTGAGAAACAGGCAATGCAGTTACAGAATCTTGATTCATATTTGATCAGCGCTGCCTGGTTTGATAGTTTGACCACAGTTCATGAGCTGTAACTGACACACTTCTCAGATGCATTGAAGACTCCTCGGCTCTGATTGTTTTTTTTTCCTGTGACCTGTGGTAAATTCCAGCAAATGGTGTTAGAATGGAGGACTGGATTGGGAGGAGGACCCTGATATTTTTTCAAAGACTCATGTGCTTTAGTGTGGATGTAGTGATAGTTTTAGTAAATATTACTAAACTTTATTTTTATAGCAGTTACCAACCGTATCCTCCATTGTTATTTCAGTGTTTTTGATGACCTGTAAGCCTCCTCTTTACATGGGACCAGAGTACATCAAGTACTTCAGCGACAAAACCATTGACGTGAGTAATAATGGTAGAATATGCAGTAGCAGTTTGTCCATTACCAGGAAAAAATATCTGTACAATTTCTTTTTAATCATAAATCAAAACTGCTTGTGTGTCCAGGACGAGCTGGACAGAGACACTCGTGTGACGTGGATCGTTGAGTTTTTTGCCAACTGGTCTCCAGAGTGCCAGTCCTTCGCTTCTGTCTATGCTGATCTGTCCCTCAAGTAAGACTCCGTCAACCCACTCAGTAGAAGTAGAAAGTACACTCGGTGACATTAACAAAAGTAGTTTAAGTTTCTTTTTCGTTCTTGTGTTTTCAGGTATAACTGTTCTGGTCTCAAGTTTGGTAAAGTGGACATCGGACGTTACGGAGAGGTCTCCAAAAAGTAAGGAATTTTATTTCTTTTTGTAAATTCTCTTTTGTCTTTAAAGAGTAATTAATTTTCTGGGGTTTAATTACTCTTAAAGAAGTTTGTGTCATGCATTGATGGGCATTATTTTGTCAGTGACGACTGACTAGACATTTGAATATGTCTTGTATGGATTTAATTTTGCTCTGTAGGTATAAGGTGTCTACGTCCCCACTTTCCAAGCAGCTTCCCTCCTTAGTGCTGTTTCAGGGAGGGAAGGAGGTGATGCGGCGCCCTCAGGTAGACAAGAAGGGCAGAGCCGTATCCTGGAGCTTCACTGAGGTGAGACTGGATAGTGCACTGCAGATCTGTGACTGTTAATTAGAAAATACAGGGCTTATGTCGACAGTAATAGTTGCAGTTTACACCTTAATATCAGCTTTTCCCATCCCAAGCGTTTTCTCCTAAAGGTGTTGTGTTCATGCCAAATACTGAACAGATTAGATTTTTTAGCACTTAAAGGGTCATATTCAAATTAACTCCCGTCAATAACAGTCTCTGTCTCTCCCCACCAGGAGAACATCATCCGAGAGTTCAACCTGAATGAACTCTACCAGAAATCCAAGAAGCTCAACAAGACCAAAGGAGACAAGGTCAGCCAATCCCAGTTCCCACCAGTCCCCGAGGAGGACGAGCCCGAGCAGCAAGGAGCCGGCGCAGAGGAGGTGGAGTCTGAATCCAAGAAGGACAAATAAGATGGTTTGAATCACTCAGCTTTCACTCCTGGATGGAACTGGTGGGTCCAGGTCAGCTCCTCCTCCTCCTCCTCCTCCTCCTCCTCCTCCACCTCTTCTTCCCTCTCCTCTTCAAAGTGTTCAGTTTGTTCACTCGAACAGAACAGGGCTGGTGTTGCTGTGGATCATCGTGAGAATGAAACAACCTCAGTACGTCTGCCTCTCCCCAGCACCATTTAACACTAAACCCTGTTAAACCCAATAATTCAACACTGGGGCAGCTGCAGTGACCTCAGTCGGTTTCCCCTCTATAACAGAACAAAGAGAACAAGTGTAGACTTTAGCAGAGGAGCAAACTGGGATGCAGTAAACCAGCTTTTTGAGGAGGTTGTAATGCTAAAACCAGCCCAGTGTATCAGTGCAAGGCCTGGAAATGTGCTGTGCAGGGTTATTAGAGTCTACACTGCACATTTCTGATGGTTAAAGCTGTGAAGTCTGAGTGACTGCTAATCTAGGAGTCGGTTCCTACTAATGAACAGAAAGGGAGCAGTGAATGTGATGCCTCTTTGTTGTTTTAGATTTTTTATGCAACTAATTAAATTAAATTAGAGTAGATTAGATTTTTTAAAAATAATTCTATGAATAACTGTAAATTTATGTAAACTAAGTTATAACTCAGTGGCTGTTTTGACATAGAATTCCTTTGCAGTGTTAAACGGTACATTCAGATTCCTGGTAGTTTTGGTATGAGAGAGAAATACAATACAGGAGTGCTTGTTTAACATCAACGCATCTGCATGAGTCTACTGGTGTTACTCAAGTTTACCAATAGTTTGACAGCATCCCTGTGCATACCTATGGACCTGAACGTGTGCTCATGTACAGACCGAGCTCAAGTACGGTCATTCCATCAATTTCAGTTTATTTTACAGATTCCAGCTCTCCTTTGTGTTGTTGCTTTTTTTATTCAGTGTCTGTGCCTCTCAGAGAGAGATGAACATGACTGTCTTCAGCTCTCAGCAATGCCTTCATGGCTAACATGAGACACATTTTCTTCTTTCAAAACACTTCCAGATTTTGTTTCTTTGACTGTTCTTATGCTGAGACGAAGATAAAACAAGTTTTTTGTGGCATTTGGTTTAATTTTCCAGCATTATTTCCTGCTCGTTATGAACATTCCTGATCAGGATTTTGACCTTTTTTTTTTCCTTTGTAGTAGTTAACTGGTAAACATATGCACACATACTGTTTAATTTTGCTTTTTGAATACACTGTGAGTTTATTTCTTTAATGATTCTGTTATTACTAAAACTTGTTTTGTACTGTACACCCCTTGTGACATTGATTTGACCTTACGTTGCATTTTATTTGAGCTGCATTCCAAGGCTTGTATGTATATTTGCTCCTATACATGAACGGAGACGTCTGCTGAAAAGACTTCAAAGGTCAGGCCTGTTTTGTTATTCATGCAATAAAACAATGTGCATGAGGCATTTCAGTGCAGCTTTTTTTCCTTCAGATGAATAATAGTCACTCTTCTTCTTGGAAACCTTTAGTTGAGACTTGTTGTGCAAGTGTTTGTGTTTGTGTCTTTGGATTACTTTGTACTAGGGAGGTTACACTGATGTGGTTACACAGTGAACTGTATATACAGTGCACTCAAAGTATTTAGACCCCATGTTATGTTGCAGCCTTGTGCCAAAATCATTTAACTTTCCCTCACTCAGTATCCCATAATGACAAACCAAAACACAATTTTAAGAGACTGAAATATCACACTGACTTGAGTATTCTGGCCTCATCTTCATGGACACAGTTATTTTTTCTCAGTCTTTTTCTCCTCTTGACATTCGGACAAAATCAAACGTTCAATATTATCATAAGTTTCTAGTCTTGGCTCGTGCAAATAGTGAAGTTCAATGATATCAGTGTTATCAACCAATAGCTGAAGAATATGTGCAAATTCGATTGTACGTTTTTCCACATTGAGTCAGTCTACTACTCACTTTCATTACATGTGCATTTTGTTCATGATTTCCCACTAAAGTGGAAGCTGGTGAAGAAGCAGGTTATGTCATTCCCTGCCTTAGAAACCATTTTACAGTCTGAAGTCCTCAGCAGCAGGGTTCCACCCACATTGTTTTAAGATAGAAGCCTGCTAGATTTATTTTGTACTGAAGCTGAGGGTTGACATATTTTGCACAATGTTCAGTATCTCTAATATGACCACAGAAAGGATTCATCGTTATTTAAATTCCTCCTGACACCTCTCAGCCTTCATGTGCATCAACGTTGGGTGTGCAAGTCATCTACTTGGCCGGATTGGACCCTTTGGTGGGCCGTATGTTTGACACCCTTGCGTTAGGGAGTGAACATGGAGGGAGTTCTGTGGAGGCACAAGAATGCGACCAAGTGTTGGTTCTCTTGTACTGTGGGAAAGGAGGAGAAAGTGGAAGAGATGTGACATAAACAAGAGTCGGTGTTCAATTTCGTGTGTCTGATCCACCAACCAGCACTTATCTTAATGAGAAGACTTGGTAATGGTTTGCGTCTTAATTCCACTGGTCTCCTCCCACTAAAGTAGCACAGCTAACCAGCAGACATATTCTTTACAGATAGACTTGATGCCGCAGAATTCCCTCAGCATATGACGCCTTTTGTCTTGAACTTTTAATGTGATATTTCTTAGAGATAGTTTGTCGTAATCTCACAAGGAATCAAGTTGTAGTCTTGTAATTAGCGACCCTGCAAGATCTTCAGTCTTTGGAAAATCTTACACAGTAAAAACCCACATTGTCTTTATCTGTGAGAGACTTTAGTATTTTCAAAATCTGTAAGTGTATGGCAGGCATTACCTTCATCTGTCAGTGCACTGCTGTGTCATATTGGAAAACCCTTCAAAGTGAAAAAAGAAACTATGTTCCACCTCTTTGTTTTAAGTTTATTATCAATCTTCCAGTCCCGCACCACATCCATCCATCCATCCATCCATCCACATGCGCGCGCACATACATACACACAAACACACACACAATAAGCTGTACAGTACACATATTTGTCATGTCTCTGATTTCAATCTGTTCCCCTCTCCTAATCAAACACACAAGCAAAGAAGCCTGCCAAAGCTGTGCTTGCTAACCAACAGCCCACTGTCTTCATCTACCGTCCATTCAAACAAAGACATGTCCTCACATTACAGGATACTCTTCCTGTTTAGATCTCTCTGTGCTTCATTTATTTTACTATCACTGGTTCTATCATTTCCAACCATGAGTGATGTGGTCCTGTGTTTGTGTCTCAGACTGCATTAAGACAACATGGCCAAAAAGGTGACAAGTTAAAAGTCATACTTAGGCCCACTTGTGTCATTACAAAGTGATGACATAGTTGCAAAGCACTACATAACGTCACTAACCAACAACTGATAAACACGTTGTCCTTCAATGTGTTGCAACAGTTAGCTCGTTCCAGCTAACAGGTAGGAGCCATGAAACAAAATGGCTGGTGTAATTAGTTTCAAGGTGAGACTTAGGGCCCGCTCACACCTGCCTCGTTGGGTTCGGACTTTTGGGAATTTCAGTTTGATCTGAAATTACAGGTGTGAAACCTTCTTGACCAGGGTCCGGACCAAACAGCCAAACCTTGGTTCGACCAAGAGATGGTCTCAGTCTGGATCAAACTGAACTGTAGTTCGGTTTGTTTCTGGGGTCAAAACATTTTTTGGATGGTGGGGACGACTTTCTAAAGAGTTGGTTGGAAAAACTCACAAAAACTCAGACACCTTTAAATATTTTTTGAGGATGAAAGGGAGGGGATACGAGATCATGGATAGGCTTGTGTGCAAAGTAATCAATGTCAAGTATAGGGGGACGCAGCTCACATAGGACATAGGTATGTCATGAATAGTTGTTGCAATTTAAAACCAAATCTAACCGGATCAAACATATTCAGTTCAACAAAAACGCAAGCCTTGGCTCATACTTTCAGGCCCTTAGTGAACACCGTAGATTTTTTCCACAGCTGAATCCAGGTTTAACTGGTGCAACAAAGTGTTGGACTTGATCCCGTAAAGCTCTCAGATACATTTGATGCTCAAAGTGTTTTGAATTTGAATGTGAAATCTTCAGCAAGAAATGGACAGCTAATGTATAGCGGGGAAAGGAAGACTTGGTGCACTGTTTTACAAGTGTCCACTACATCATCATCAAAACTTCTTTTTAAACCATTTAATACATTTTCTCAAACGAGGAGCCTCATTTATGTTTTAGCGTAATCCTAAAACCATTTCCCAGGGAGCTAAAATAAAATTATTTGGAGACCAGAAGGAATTTTACACAAGTTAGTAGACGGAGTATTGGGATCACTGGCTTATTATTGAAGCCGTAACACTATCATAGAACAGAGATCATTTCCATGTGGAGTTTGTTTAAGTAACTGACTGAAAACTGAAGATCTTAAAAATAAGGCGTCTGGTCTGAGAGTTTGTAACTGAACTGTGGAGCTTCAAGCAAAATCAATCTGAAGGGCTGCTTTAATCTTTTTAACATGGTTTTAAATCCTAATCCCTCCTTCGCATCAATATTTAAAAACGTTCCATTTATCAATAGCTATATTTCCATAAAAATTCATATAAAACAATTTCAAATTAAATAGGTGACATTAAAAAAAAAAAAAAAAACACTTTCATTTTCAAGGCAATTGCTCGAGGAATGAATTTTCTAGAAAAGCCGACTTTGTCTTAAAGACCCCATTAACGACAAAAGGCCAAAACATGATTTCCTTGTTCACTTTAGTTTCCTCACTTCCTGTTTTGTTCAAACAGACGACATGGTCCACAGCCAAACACAGTGGCCTATAGTGGCTAGTAGTAATAGTAGTGCATGCTGCAGTCCAGTATGAACGCCACTTAAAAAAAGAAAAGGAAAAAAAAAAATCCACATTTAAAATCACATCATCCTGTACAAACATGGAATCATATTCACATCTAGGAAAAAAAAACAATAAATGAATCAAAGAAAACAGGGAATCAGCATTTTTTTTCCCTCAATGTCACATTTTTCATCCCTCCATTAAAAGGCAAGTCAATTCACACAGCGACGTCCATCGAAAAGTTCATGTGTGTTCCTTCCAGCCACTGGTAGATTGTCACAAGTCCAGAATAGATCCTAATAATTGCTTGAGTGTTGGCTGACTGGAAGGCTGTGAGACGACGGCCTCGAGGAGAGTGACAGCAGGTTGCAGGTATTCTGCCTGGGCTGCGTTACTGACTCCGTGCATCACACAAACACCACCTGTGTTCTTGGTCCACTGACTCCCTCCATTTGGTGGATGCTGTTATTTAAAGTAGGGTTTAACTGACAACTGGGGTCATAATTTGTACTAAAGGAATACTCCACCTACAAAATAATCATTTGTATACCAATTACTCATTGCGTTGAATTTGTGAAGAAAACTTTTTCTAGCACGTCTTAGTCGTGAACGGAGAATCCAAAAAAGACAAACACTCTTTACGACTTGAAGTAAATAGGAATTGCGTTTTACAGCAAAACTATATAAAACATCGGTTTACAAACTCTCACACAACTCGTGTAGTATAATCCAAGTCTCGCTGATCCAGTTGTGTGCTCAGAACTTCCTGAACACATGCTTTTTTTTGCTAAAAATGTTACACAACGCCAACAAGTAGTGTGCCCTGAGCGCGCCTGAGCATTGAGTGCATATGAGCTTCATCAAGTAGAATTCAAACATGTGTCCAGGCACACTACTCAGCTACTACTGTGTTTTAAACCATAATGTTTTAGCATGGAGCAATGGATGTGATCAGGAAGTACTGAGCATACAAATGGATGAATGAGACTTGGATTATACTGCACGAGTTGTGTGAGAGTTTGTAAAGAAGTGTATTGATACAGGTTGGCTGTTCAGGTGCTGCGTCGAACCATCGTAGTGACGAGGGAGCTGAGCCGAAAGGTAAGGTTAGGCTCTCAATTTACCGGTCCATCTATGTTCCAACCATCACCTATGGTCAAGAGTTCTGGTTAGTGACTGATAGAATGAGATGGATATATGTGACTGAAATGAGTTTCTGTGTAAGGTGTCTGGGTTCAGCATAAGAGATATGGTAAGGAGTTCGGACATCCAGAGGGAGCTCAGAGTACAGCCGCTGCTTCTTCATGTCGAAATGAGCCAGCTGAGGTGGTTCAGGCATCTGATCAGGATGCCACCTTGGCACCTCCCATTAGAGGTTTTCCAGGCACATCCAACTGGTAGGAGACCCAGCAGTAAAGTCAGAACACACTGGAGGGATTATGTGTCTCATCTGGCTTCTCGGGATCCCTCAGGAGGAGTTAGAAAGTGTTTCCGGAGAGAGGTACGTCTGGAGCTAAGCCTGCTGCCCCCGCACCCCGGCTCCATGCATGGATGTGGTTAAATGTTGACCGTAATTACTTTAATTCACCAACAGTGTTTGCCTTTTGATTCTCCATTGCCCATGGAGGCAAGCGAGAAAAACAGTTTTCTTCACAAGTTCAAGGTAACGCTGTTAGTAACTGATATACAAATGGTCATTTTGTGGGGGAAGTATTCCTTTAAAAACGAGCTATGACTTGATCTTATATGACTGATCACACATTTAGTTTACACTTAACTGGTTGTCTATGGGAAGCCCTTAACTTTAAATGGATTCTACTTTGATTTTGATCGGGTTCCACAGACTGCATAAATGTGTTCACTATTATAACCATCATTATCATCATCATGGTGTTTTTTTTTAATGTTCTAAAAGTGAAAATGGTGAAATGTTAAAATATCAAACATCTGCACCAATTTTTACCTAAATGCAGCTTCAGTGCAAAAGTGCTGATTCCAACCTTTGTAAACCTGCAGTCGTCAAACCCTAATCCAGAGCTCATCAGTGACCCCAGTGTGGATCACACTCCTCACCCTGGCAGTGGTGATGCCTTGCGCTGCTATACTTGTATAATGTAACACCCAGACCTGACAATGCCAGTGCCTCCTGCTACCTACTGAGCTACAGTGAGGATAAAACCCACAGAAATGAGCCAAACTGGGGTTCCTGTTTGGTCCAGTGAGATCCCGAAAAAGTAGTCTTTTATAGCCCAGTGCCAGAAAGTCAGTGCAGGTCTTCTCATTTTACCAGCAGAGATATCGAAGTGAATGTCTGGAGGCCAGACAGTCCAGCATAGTTTATCTGCACGGTCAATCGGCCAGCGAGGAGTGAGATCTGGACAAAATGGTTCAACTCATCCTCAGATGTCCAGGTCTGCAGTCAGTCAGTGGCTTGTTGCATTATGAAAAATCCAAATCTCTCCCTAAAAGGCAGAAGGAGATGGCAGTATCTCCTCTTCGTCTCATTGGTCGTCAAGCAGGAGGCTGGTTGCCACTCAGACAGAAATCTCGTAGGTGGTGCCCCCAACGCCCGTTACCTTCTTCACCCCGCCACCCTGAGGCTTGTGGGCGGGACTCTGCACCAATGCCGAGCTGGGATAGGCCACTCCGGGCCGGGCGGACACGCTGACTGGGTGAGAGGGGGAGGAAGGGGCGGAGCAGGAGGAAGTGGAGGAGAAGGGCTGGCCGCCGTTGGTCCGACTCAGAGGTTTCATCTGGATCAGCTCATCCCTGGTTTTTAGGAAAACACAAAGTGGATCAGCGTCACAAATCAGGAAAGGAGGTCAATGACACTAATCAGTTTTTAACACTTAATTTCAAACAGCTTGCTCACTCTCGCTATACATAAGACGTAACTAAAGGTCTGAACTAGCCTTAACTTTTGTCCTTTCTTTTAGCTCGATCTGGTCTGAGTTCACACTGACTTCTTACAAACAGAGGAGTAAACATGAAGTCTGCAGTTGACAGTGACATTAACAATGGAGTGGTTTGTGCTAAACTGGAAACTGAACAGGAGAAGCCTGCAGGACTGTCTCACACACACAGTACAGTTGTCAGGTAAACATTGTTGGTGACAGCTTGTATCTCAGTATGAAGGTTGAAGCATTCATGTTAGACTAACAGACGACTGGGAATTTTTGCGATGCTGGAGAAACGATCATAAGCACATTTTCCTTTAACAGTTGGTTAATCTGTGAACTAGAATACATGCAGCATTCAAACTCTACACAGTCCATTTCATTTAGTCGTCAAGGTCACAATGAAGATATCACAATGAGGCGTTCCTGTGATCAGAGAGCCACAGCAGTAGAACTAAACCCATGCAGCTGTGGAGTACGGTGAGCAGGATGGAAAAGCAACGGGGATGCTAGACAGCACAGAGACGCACATGTCAGAAGATGAAGCAGTCTAACTATGGTCATGCAAAAGTTTGACTGTGCCTCGGTGTAACTAAAATGAGAAGAACTAAACTAAAATACAAGAAGGTTGGATCACCAGTCCGAGGAGCTTCATCTCGAGCTACATCAGATATAATTGCCTTTTTTTATATGTTACATTTGTTACTTTTGCATGCCCTGAATTAATGTTTTTGTACGTCTTTATTCATAAATTGACATATTCTAACACCAGGGTTCCCACACCTTTTTTCCCCCAATGAATTTTCAAAAGTCTTCCATAACACTTCACCCCATTTCTCACTTAACTGAAGTAATTAAAAATAGGTTTACCTATATATAGCGTTACAGCCATGAATTATTAACCATGCACGTCCCAGGCATTTACAAATAAAGAAACTGCTAGTGCTCGCTAACTTCATCTGCTCATTTGACATTCCTGCTGCTAACTAGCTGCATATGCTGATAGACCAGACTGGCACATACTGGTACTTAGCAAAATGTCAAGACCACGCCCTTTAGGGAAACATAAAAGCAAAAATGCTACTGATGTCAATGCAATTTGACATGTTTGGATTAGAATTTTGACAAGTTTCTATGCATTTATTTCTTGTTGAATGTCTATAGTTTTTTTGTGACCTTGCCTGAACCTGAGCATTCACGAGACCTAAATAATTAAAGGTTGATCATCGTCATGCCGCTTCAGTCTTTCAAAGTGGATCAATGACCCAATACAGTGGCTGGATATTACAGATATCCGGTTGGATACCTGGGGTCTCATTAAGAAAACTATGCGTAGGATCCATACTAAAAAAGTACGTATGAACAAAAGCCAAAAATGGTGTGCACCAAATTTTTTCCGATAATTTCTACAACCAGGCTTTCACCTCACCATCTGCATCACCAATTTCCTGTCTCCAAAATGTTAATAAGCATGGGTCAAAGTTTCTTCCATCAAGTCTGTTTTTAAAGATCACAACTTTTGTGTGAGATGGCGTACCCAGGCCTCGTTTTGTGCATACCCAGTGTTTATAAATCAGACCCCTGGTGATTAAATGAAATATGTGTATTTGATTTAAACACCAGGTGTCTGTAGGCTAAGTGTTGTCTGTAAATAAGCAACCTGTTAACAGCCAACTGTTTCATCTACAGGCTGAGATTGGGCTGCTATACTGTATTACTGTATAGCTGCAGCCTCCCAATCAAGCAGCTGTCCATCAGTAGTAACTGTCACTGGCATCGTTTAGCGATTTACTACACTGACGGTGAATATTCACTTATCTACTGTGCCTCAAATCTGATCATGTAAGGATTAGTTAAGCTGCTATGCATCAGCTTTTTAACATTGTCCTGTTTCTCTCCTGATGTGACGGCGCATTTCTTTCCCCCTACAGGGAACATGACCTTGGTGATGACGTGATGCTGGTCTTTGTGTATCACGTGATACTAGTGATGTTTCAATGGTCACGTAGTGCAGTGCTAGATTTTAAAATTAGCAATACAAGGAACATATTTGGCATAACAAAGTATAAGTGTTTCAAAACAAAACAATGTATGTTCTCGGGAACATTCTGTTACTTCCAAACCATTTCCAGGCCTGGAAAATATATTTTTTTGATTGCATAACTTTTCCAGGAATTTCATAGCCGTGGGAACCCTGTAACACTAAAACTGCCCGCTGAGTATGGCAGTATACACTTTTCCGTTTTTCTACTCTTGTTATCATTACACTGCTGCATCACGTTGAAGATGTGTAATATTATTTTTGTGCCTTTTACATCAGCACACGTTTCATGTCGTGGTATGGATACAGATGTGTCTGCTAAAGGTGCTGGCACAAAATAATATGCCGATCAAACAGAAGGTGGTTATAATGCAGAGGCCGAGGACATACAGGCAAACCACAACAGCATCACACATGTAACAGTGAGACACAGAAAGAAGGAAGAACTCACAGGAAGTCTGGCAGGAGGAGGAGGAGGAGAGAAGGGAAGAGGAGGAGGAGGAGGAGCAGTCAATCAGGTAGTCAGGTTTTCAGGCGGGCAGGTGGTTTGTTTAGGGTTAACAGCAAACCAATCGTCCTGACAAAAGGCGAAATTCATACTCACTTCGGCGCTTGTATTCCTCCTCCTCCTCCTCCTCCTCCTCCCATCCCTCCACTTCCTCCTCCTCCTACCCCCGCCGCGTTCGCTCCGGCTGACGCAGAAGCCTTTCGGACCAGCCGGTACTGCATTTCGGCGGCAGCGGCACTCGAGTAAGAGAGCGACTTGCCCAGAGGTGGGGGGTGCGGGGAGCGGGGAGGGTGGGTCGTGGAGGTGGAGGAGGATCCCAGTGGGGTGTCAGTGGAGCGGGTGCGGTAGGGATAAGCGTGGTGGGGTGGTGCATGAGGGGCAGAGAAGCGGGGAGGGCGGGAGGTAGAGGAAGAGGAAGAGGAGTGGTGGTGGTGATGATGGGCGTGGTGGTGGTGGTGATGGTGGTGGTGATGATGGTGTGGGGGAGGCGGGGCAGAGGAGGAAGGGGGAGCAGAGGCCTGATTGGCGGACTGGGGGTGAGCGCCGGAGTGGGGCTCGCCTAGCAGGCGCTCCCTCTCTGGAGGAGGTGGTGGGGAGGAGGACGTGGAAGAGGAGGAGCGATGGAGAAAGGAGTGATGGTGGTGGTGGTGGGTGGAGGAGCGGTGGTAGTGATGGGGCGACTGGGAGGACTGGGAGTGCATCTCAGAATCTCTCTGTTGTGACGACAGGAAGGGGGAGCTGTAGCCGCCTGCTGCCGGCGTGCAGGGTCTCCCAGAGGAAACCTCGGGGGCTGCCGAACCCGCTGCCACCCCTTTGTCGAACTCGTCACCACCTGCCAGTAAGCTGTCATACGACAGGCTCCCATTGCGGGATGGGTGGTGAGGCGGGGGTGTCTGATTGGCTAAGCTCTTGAAGCTGGCTGAGGTGGTGGTTGCCTCGGAGACGTGGACGGCGCCTGCTGAGGTGTGCGTGGAGCTGGAAGATCGTGACGCCACTCCCGATAGGACCGTAGGGTCGGAGAAGGAGGGGTATGAGCGTCCGCCGAGGGAGTAGCCAGGGATGCCCCCTCCCCCCGCCTCTCTTCCTCCCTCTCTCCTCTCCCCACCTTCTCCCCCTCCCACTCTGTCAGACGAAGTGTCCCTCCGGTCCAGGCTGGGCTGGGAGCGGAAACCAGGCTGCTGACTGGCCTGAAGGAGGGAGGAGGTGGAGGAGGAGGAGTCCCTGGCACTGCCAACACTCTCCCCTCGACTTAACTGGAGGAGGCAGGAGGAGGAGGAGGAGGAGGAGGAGGAGAGAGAGGAGGGAAGGTGAAGGAGAGAGGGGGCAGCAGGAGGGAAAAGAAACAAGAAGCAGCTGAGCAAATAAGAGTAGAGAGCCACACGGGAGTTTCACCATGAATTCCTGCTGCACTGAAACTCCCTCTAGTGTTCACATCCTGACACAACACCTCAACTGCCAATGTGTCTTTGCCACACAGGAAGTTGTCTCTTTTTAGGTCAGCACTGATATTATTGGTCTTAAACTTCCTATAACCCTGTTGTTAGATACTCAACGTGTTTACTTGATAATATCACCACTCAATGCTAAAATAAAGGAAGGCCACAGAGAACCAAAGGGCTGACAATATGACAATAACAATACAATAAGGGTGAAAATATTATACATTTAGCATCCATCCACAGCAGTACTGTCTGCTTCTCCAAACTAGGAGATAGCTGACCACCATCTAATAGAAGTAATACACTGACCATGGATGGATTAAGTACCTCATACAGCCCCACTTTAGGAAATCCAAACTATCCCTTTAAGACGTTATAATAAATTTAATAAAAAAGAAAATATTGTCTGAACGTGAACAGGAACAATGAACAGAATTTATTTTGTTGGTACTTTTATCCACCTTATTCCTAGCCCCCATGATATCTTGCGTGAATTATGGGTGCAACTACTGGCGTGGAACTGGAACCGGCATTTTCCAATGGTAACAACTTGCTTACAGTATGCTAATCTTCTCTAAACTCTTTTTATTTATATAGCACTTTTCATGCAAACATGCAGCCCAAAGTGCTTCCCATGGCAAAACGTGGAACACACCACCTGTTACAGCTCAAATGGGATTATGTTATCATACCTCTGCCATCTCTGACAGCAATCTCAAAGCATTGTTTTTTCCTTTTTAACCAATGACAGTAGCAATTAGCTTGCCTTGCTACATTAACATGGCCCAAGCTAGCTTATGGTAAACATATACTCCTTCTTAAGATGATTTCTGATGACTTTTTAAGAGATACTAATACATTCGGCAAACATTTAACAGCTCCATGTAAAGTGAACAAATGTCATGTTTCCCAGCTAATCCTCCGCTCGTCTGTGTTAACAACACAGTTTACATTTTTTTTAACTTCTGATTTATTGAAATTTGTTCTGAGCGAAACATGATGCTGAATTTAGCAGCAGACTTCAGTAATAGTAATATAAGGTATTAGTAAAAGAAATAACTTTTGGCGTTCATTTTTTTATGTGATACAAAGGAAGTGCAGTAAGTCAGTAGCACATTCTCAGCCCTAATGACTAAATACATATTTCAAGGTGTGTTGCTGAATTTATTTTATAACGAGCAATTTTCTAATGTAGGTTGAAAATGAAGTCAGACGGGGAAAGGCGGGGATATCGTGTACTGACGTTGAGTGACGGACCTGTCAATGTAGGAGTCATTCTCTTCTGCAAATTCTGATTTAAGACTTTTTTGCTATGTCTCGTGAAACTTATTTGGTTTTTATTTCTCATATCAACGGTACCGTTGGCAACAGGAACAATCCCTTTTTGTTCTGGTTACGTGTTCAACACACAGTTGCTGAAGACAAATATTTAGCTTAGAGTGGTTATTAGTCGTTACAGACACGGACAGTGCAACAGGTACCAGAGCTCCGCAAAGACATTTTAGAAAATGCTAAGTTAACATTAGTTAAATAATAAATCAGTCTTTACTAAATTGAAAGCAAATTACTTTTGAAAAGAACAAGTGCTGGCAGGTAGCCACTAAGATTAGCCACTGGGACTAACTATAGACAATATATGGGACTGACTAGCTCACTGTTACTTCTGCTATCTCACTGGAAGTTGCGCCCATAATCATTTCTACAGTAGTGCCCTCAGGAATAAGGTGGATTTAGATTTGTTACTGAGATTACACTTTATATTCACGCCCTGCTTCTACCTCCTAAAGCCCACAATACAGGAAAAGAGGAAGAGTTCTTCCCCTTTGACTTTTTTTCTCCATATGAGATTAACTCAGGTGACAGCAGCATGAAACACCAACATTAGATATCAAATTGTATTTATAGGACAATACTGACACTTCATATTAAAATATGGAAGTAAATTTGAGCCTTTAATACTGTGTCTGAGCTACAAGGGAACTCTGGGGGAATCTACAGGAAACACATTTCAAATCAGGGAGAAATGAAGGAGAATCAAAATAATATGTGAGTGCTGGACTGACACGACAGGGAGGATATGGACCAGACATGGGTGCAAATACTGAGTTGAACCAACTGATCTGTACCAAATTAAATGTATTCGTGTACAATTTAAATACAAAAATAACTTTCTTTCTCAGCCTTATACTTCTGTTTTACTTTTTCTGTCCAGTCATGCCAAGACAGATCAATCTAGTCACTAACCATTTTAAATGTATCCAAACAGTATTTCACCCACGTCCAGGGCAAACAGAAAGGGGCAGGAAACAAAGTTACGAGTGGAGATAAGAGGGGGAAAAAAATGCTTTTAGAACAATCACTTACTGATACTGATCAACAGAAAGCCACTGAGAAACCAAACCCAGATGACCGACAGGAAATCAAAAGGAAAAAACAAACAAAAATGGAGATGCATTAGACTGAAATTGAAGAGATAAAAGAAGCAGAAGCAGGGACAAATGGGAAAAAAAAAACTTCTCACAAACACACACACACACACACACACACACCATACATGCACTTTCTAAATTTGAGCGTCCTCGAAACTTTTTTTGTGCATTACTGCAAGGATTATAGTTACTGCAGATTTGGAGTCCACCTGCTTGGTTAATATGTCCAGTGAGTAAAACTTCCACAGTCCAGGCTATCAGACTGATAGCCCAGGTTACAACACTGGGACTGGCTCCCTCCACTGCATCACTCATAAATTCTCTTTCCCTAAAATTCAATGCCTTCAAAAGACTTTTAAGGATCCGCTGGAACTCTGTGCATACTCTTGAGAACTGTGTGATCTTTCAAAGTTTCTCTTGCTTGTGTGCTTGTCCTTGTCTCTCTCTGTCCCTCTGCGTGTACTCATTTTTGTTCTCCGTCCTGTGTGAAGTCTTTCCTCTTCCCAGGTCTCCATGGTGAAGATGAGGTCCTGCGTTTCAGGTCCTGTGCGTTTGGTGGCACCTTAAGTTGCTTGACTTCCTCCAGGATCCATTTTCCTCATACGTTTACAATCTATCTGTAATTTTGTTGTTGTTATTGTCCATACTGTAGTTTTATTATTAAGGTACACACGATCTATTGCATATCTGTTCATCTAGGGAGAGGGATCCCCTCTCAGTTGCTTTTCCTGATATTTCTTCCATTTTTTCCCTATTAAAGTGTTTTTGGCGACTTTGAGAAGTGAGGGTCTGAGATTGTGATTTGTGATATTGGGCGTTAAAGGAAAAAACTGTCTTGACTGTGCTTGTATATCACCTGGCTGTCTTTCCTGTGTGTTTATGTGTGCATTACCTGGTTGGCGTAAGCATGTGTGAGCGCTGTGTGGTTCTTGCCGGGGCTGTAGGTGGGCCTGTATTTGTACATGGTGGGGGTGGGAGGGGCTTTGTTCAGTAGACTGCACTCTGCAGGAGGGTGGGAAGAGAAAGAACAAAAAATATCACTCTGAGATCAGAATCCCATCAGGGTTTCATGTTAACAGGACATTAAGACAAGATGCAGATGGCCGATGGAAGTCAAGACTGTAGCAGGATGTTAGAAAACGTTACCCTCTGTGTTTCCCCTGGTGATTCCAGGGTAGCGGAGCTCTGGTTTAGGAGGAGGAGGTGGCTCAGCGTCACACGACTGGCTCTCCATCATCTCCAGACTGGACTTGGACTGGACAGAAGAGAAAAGAAAGATAGAAAGTCAAAATATCATATTCAGCTGACTGAAATATAGATGTTGTTATCGATCCCTATAGCGTATGTATGTACAGACAGGTGACCGAAAAACCTGACTAAATAAGTGGAGACACTTCATACATGAAAATGATGTGACTCGTATATTCAAAAAAAGGTATGAAATGGCTGAATGTTACATTAACCATCTTTTTAAGTTGCTCTGTGTGGTGTAGCTGTTACGGTTATTACAAACCAGTGATTGATAAATTGGTGGATAAATATGACAAAATAGAAGAATGGAAGTATTTTTTAACACTGCTTCAACTATAGAATAATTGAAAATTGAACCCTTCTTGGCTACGATGATTAAAAACAGTCAAAGACTCTGAGACCCCATTGAAACAGACTCGTGTGTTTTTGTACCCGTGTTACGAAGCGTCACAGCCAGTCTGGGCTGATACATGTGGCTGTCTTGCCGTTACTGATGTGACCTTAGAGGATTTCTGCAAACAGCTTTTAAACCTCTTGCTGCCATCTGGACCTTCCCATAAGAAAAACTTACCAAGTGCAGATCTGAATGAGAAGCGCAGCATCCTTACATAACAGGTTTACAAACAGGCGAAAGCAATTCTGTTTTTTCTTTATCTCGTGTCTGAATCAAACAGAATGATTCTTACCCGGTGCAGGTCTCCCTGTATACCGTTGTCCAGGATCTTTGCAGCCAGCTGGGCCTCCGTCAGCTGTGGCCGCAGAAAGGGAGGTTGCACACAGACACTCTGCACACACTTCTTTCTGCCCAGATACCTGCAGAGAGCACAGAGACAGTGAGTGTCCCCATCATAAAGGCCGACCACACGTACACTGTTAGTACACGCTTTCTTTCAAATGCAGCAGTAAACTAACTGAGCACTGAAATATGCTATTTATCATCTGTGCATTTTTTAAATGTCAAAGAATACTTGCAAATACTCCTGGCAATCTCAGTTACTCCCTTAAATTGTGGTCTTTGGATGCTTTAGGTCAATGTTATTTTGTTATGTAGCATATGCTCAAGCATATTGATAGGTTTTGAGTGGAGACATGCCTTTGAAATGTTATGTAATGCATTGAAATGTACAGCAAACCAGAGAGAGTAGTGGTTAAAAAAAAGGAAACAAAAGGTTAAAAAAATGCACCTGGGTGCTTGTGAGCTACAGAGGACATGGGAGACATTCTTCCAACAGCCATTGGTGAAAGGGTTAACACCCCCTCTGAACTTCCCTGTTACCTGGAGAAAGAAAAAGAGACACCAACAGAGGCATTCAAAACATGAAAGGGAGGGTGAATACAGTATAAAAGGATGTTTAGTAACACGTCACTACTACCAAAAAACATCCATATTAATACAGTATGATTTAAGGCATTAACTGTTTCTCTATATTGTTCTAAATAACGTCACTTATACTGAAATCTATTTAATATTTGAGCACTGAGAAAACGGCTTCATTTGTGGCAAGTAGTGCAACTCTCCACCTGCTGCCAACAGTTTTAAAATGATGTTTTAAATGCGCTTGGGTCAAGTGGCCCCTAGGTGGGGACTGACCCACACTCACAATGTGAAGTGCCCAGAGTGTGGGAAAACAACAATCTGCATGTCCAGAGCCAATTGCTATTTGCAGAGTACTGCTGTCATCATTTGTTCATAGTTGGCAAAGGTCTGTATTTCTTTTAAAGAAGGTGGTTACAGCGGTCACCATGAATAACTTGGATTATTTTCTACAAAATGAATGTGAAAGTCTGTCTTTTGAAGTAAAAAAATTAGATTAAACAACTCGGTGGACACCAAGTGTGAGATATGTTATAAACCAAACCTCTGGTGAAAAATAATCAGATCTAATGTGAAGTGGATCTCCAGGAAAAACTGGTTAACTGCCATCTTGTCAGAGAAGAGTGTTTTTGGCCACCTGTGTGATGGTTCCTGGTTTAATCCCAGCTTTCAGGCACTCAAACTTGCTGCATTTATGCTAACATGGTGAAGCTGGAAGTGCTCATCAGAGCAAACGTAGCTACCTAAAGGACAGGTATGTGCCCAGTTGGATTATCACCTGTGTTAAATTTAGGAATGTGCGTGGTTAGTCGACTCAATTAAATGTTGCTACCCTTGCTATTCCACACCAGAAATATTTGTCAGTTAAACTTATTAAGATGCCCAGAGGTAAATGGAAGGGGGTTTGGATTGGCATGTGAGATTAACCAGCGACTCTGATAAACTGCTCTCCTTCTCTTTCATACACGTGCACTCTAAGACTCGCATGCACGTTTGTGTGCCCAGTAAATCTCGGCAGCTGTACACGGACGCGTAAAGTATGAAACCTTAACACACACTTGCACTGGCTGGATGTCTTCTCACTAGGCTGAATGAGAGAGGAGCTTTGGCTTGACACTAGTTTGGTGAATGGGAGAGCCTGAGAAGCCTGGATGTGGCTCCTATAATACATGCAATATTTTTTAGGATAATGTTTAACCTTATACAATAAATTTTGCTCAATTTTGACAGTTTTCTGAGCATTTTCTTACTTAGAGACCAGTCGACTCATCTAAGTTTAAACTTCCTTTTTAACATCAGGGACATTAGTCATAATGAACATCCCTGTTTAACTGTGTGGAAAATGTAAAACAGCGCATTGTGTGATATTGTCTTGTATGTAGTAAATGTTGTTTCTTCCATCTAAAAATGCCACTGTTTGTAAGATGTCCTACTGTACATGACACTGGTGCACACGTACTGAAACACTGTGTATCCCACCTGTTCATTGGTCGTCCTGCCTCTGGCCACAAGCACTATGTGGAAACCAGTAAGACCAGCGACAGGGATGAAGAACAGGCCTGCAACACACATTACAGCCAGCCTGGGAGCACAGGGGGGTCAAGGAATATTTTAAGAGACCGGATTAAACAGACTACCAAAAACTGGACTGATAAAATTTGTTTAAGGCAGTTAGCTTTTTCTCAAGTCAAAAAAACAGACAAGTTTCATTACTTGTCTCAGAGTGTTGAGTGAAATCCTCCCACACCACACTGAAATGAATCCTCAGTACATCTCATAGCTGAAGCCAAGGAGGAACTTCAGCTTTTGCCAAGGTGGACAAAAGTGTGACTGAACAGATTGGATAGGACGAAAATACATGGGGAAAGCTCTGTAAAGGATACGTGACGATGGCGTGCAGGCGGTCGATGTTCTGGCGATGGTAGAGGACAAAAAGCAGGCCGAAGCCAAACACGGCCATGATGTGGGCCGTCAGAGACAGGAGGAAGAGGAAAAAGTAGCGGTAGTTCCTCCTGCCGATGCAGTTGTTCACCCAGGGACAGTGGTGGTCGAAGTCCTGCATTATGAGGGTTAAAAGACACTGTGGTGAGAAAAACAGTAATGACATTTGTCTGTACTCTCTTCTACATCTCTTTCACCATTGTCCTCTGTAGTGAACTGCTCAGGCACGGTAACCAATCGATTTGATTGGTAATTGAGTGAGGCTACTGCTGCATTAACTGGATTAGCTGCGCCCGCAGTCTCGAGCGGTGACCTTCAGAATAGGGATAGACCGATATGGATTTTTTAGGGCTGATGCCGATACCGATTTTTTTCCATCACCCTTAGCCGATGACTGATTATGGACTGTCGATTTTCTTGAGCCGACATTTATTGAACAGTAAAAAATACTAAAGAAAAGATGGAAAGTTGAGGTAGAACAGGTAGAATATTATTATTATTATACATTCAAATAAAAAAAGAGTTCAGTGCTCTTAAATCTTCCAGTAATGTCCTTATAAAATAAACAAATATTTAAGATGAAGCATAAATAAAACAACAACTACTGTACACAGTAGGATTCAACAGCTTTGTTCAACTTAACCACATACTTTCAAATGAAAAAAAGTGCCAGGGAAAAATAAATCCGCAAACCCATGCGCGTATCGGCCGATGCCAATACAAGTAAAAAACTCAAATATCGGCCCGATAGTCTATCCTTACTTCAGAAAAAACAACATTCAGTGGAGATTATAATTTATTGTTATTAATCTATCAGAAATTGGTCACAGGTCCAGAAAAAAAACTGTCACTCGGTCAAGATCTGGACCGCAGTCCTTCATATGGTGATGCCCGTCCTTTAAAATACCTTTGAATCTTTCACACTACATGAGCTACAGTCTGCAGCCAATCTCCACAGCTTAATCTCAATTACAACTCAACTGAGGGTGCCTATATTCTACCACCATATTCTAACCCCAATAATACTTTGTGTGAATTATGGGCTCAGCTTTTGATTATCTCTGTTACCAAATTGGCTTCTGTGAGAGCTAGCAGTGTTCTTACAGAGGTTTTCCTTTATCTTACAGATTTCTGGGAGATAAATGTTGTGGCAACACCTTAAACAGATTAATTTGATCATACATTTGACTTCTGCTACAGAGGGAAGGGAGGCTAATGAAGAGGTGACCCTGGATAACGTACAGTAGCATATTTAGCTTCTTTATTGAGTCAGAAGAGATACTTTAGCATTCCTTATTTTTCATGGACTACTTAATCCTAATAATGGAAATCCTAGTTGAAAGCTATGAAGCTGATACTCTTAAGGAGAAACCTGACTTTTTGCAGACTATCTGTCTCGTGTCCTTTTGTGTGGATTTAGGGACAGTTTATTATCATTCCCAGAAATCCCTAAGAAAAGGTAAGACACCCAAAGAAGACAGCTTCCTCTCACAGTGAAAGGAGACATCGAAAGTTGCACACATACTTCACACAAGGTATCCTGGAGCCAGGAATAATGTGGATTGTAATCATTTATTGTTGTTATCTCAGTCTGGTGATGCAGTGTGGGCTTTTTCCACATCAAACTGTACTTTCAACTCTATTATCCTGCAACCATTAAGCAAAATTGAAAACAATAAGAGAAGACGTGGACTAAAAGACAGGCACATGCACTTGTTTTGATGTGTTCATGGTGCCAAGATCAAAATAGGTCACATTCAGTGACTCCTATACCAGTACGAAAAAGGTCTAGAGATGTCCCAAGTTGATCTGAAAGACTGTTAGAGTCTTTAATGGGTGGGCATCAGCTATATATTAACCAAATGCACTTTGGGTATGCTTGCTGTCACAGGAAAGTATACCTTCAAGTGAGTCTGCAGAAAGTCTTTGTGTCTATCACAGAAACATTATACGGATGTATAATGCATCTAAAGTGCTGCTGCTGGTTGCATTTAAGCATCAGTTTTTGTTGATTCAAAGGATGAAGGGAGCCTGTCCAGTGTCTTACCACAACAGATCAACACTGATTCTCTCCTCTCCACCAGAAAACATTAAAGGAAAGCTGTGTTTCAGGAGACAGAGTATATCTAAACTGGATTTACATATTTTAAGGTAGGCCTACGTCAGGCTAAGTGTGCATGATGCAGCTTTCATCTTGTCTTCCACTTTTCCATCTTACTATCATGTATTCAGAGATGGTGTACACGAACAATGTCCTAATTTATTATAAGTAAAAGGTGAATGGGTGAGTGTGTGCACACCTCGACACAGTTGTCACAGACGGAACAGTGGGAGCACCGTGGGGGCCTGTAGAAGCGACAGGTTGAGCACCACTTCATCCTGACCTGGATCCCTCTGATCTCCACAGTCTTGTAGAGGGGAGCACGAAAATCGTCCTCCTTGTCCTCGTCCTCTTCGGCTGCAGGGGGCGTGAACAGAAGACACACACATGATGACACACACACTCAAAACCCTGAAATTTAACAAAATGAACATTTGAGCCCTGGCATCAAAAGACATACGCACATTAACTTCTTAAAATACCCGACCATCGAACAAATGTTTGACACATTTTTGTACCATTTCTCATTAAAAACTTGGCACAAGACCAAACAGTTCACATGTTCAATATTTCTACATTTCTACACTGCAGAAAATCAGTGATTAGTGAAAAACTGGATGATACAGATCTTATTTGTACACTTGGGAGAATCTTTATCCGATTTTCTCCTACAGTTCAGCTACAGGTCAATGAATTAATCAGTCAGTCAATCAGCAATTAGTGCTGTAACGGTTTGTGTTTTCATGCCAAACCGTCACATTCTAGTGCACACAGTCGTACGCAGACTACAAGATATGTGAACAGATTCATGCAATGCAGAACCAAAGTTCACACACGCAAGTTCGCCTGGGAACTCTTAGCCGATGGTTGCTGCATGCAGTAGCTTGTACAGGTTTCAGCCATGCTGCGAAATCTTGGTTGAAGCACTAATTTTAATTTAATCCGCACTTCCCCTGTCGTCCAGGTTACAGTGACAGTAAGCTAACACACAGTGAATCCTTTGCTCTGAGAATCCAAGCCAGAAACAAAATATGAGTGCAGTCCACAATGTTATTCTGTGTGATAATAGTGTGAGAGGCATTCACTAAATTATTAAAAAAACAAATTATTGAGATTTTACATCAGGAAAAAAAATAGTCAAATCCAACTTCCCATGTCTAAGCATTAAGACTCTTGAAGGATTGATTTAAGACATTATATTATCAATTCAGGCCTTATTTTTAGATCAATTAATTCAATGCCTTTCAAGACTTTCAAAGGATCTGCAGGAACCCTGCATATAAGCTATCACTGTAGATCAGTTGATATGACTGCTTTGAGCTCTGATTACATTTAAAATTAAACTAAATCAAATTGTGAATTTCAAACTTGTGCTGTAACTACTCCCCTTACTGACCCACCAACAATCTGCTCGTTGGACACAGGTGGAGAAGTTCTTCATCTCTGTGATGATTAAAATGTAAATTAGAGGTTTGATAACAGTAAATTACCTTTGAGTGTGGATGAGCAAGAAATGTATACACTTTGGAAATTAGTCCAAATGGCAAACTTGACAGTATGAAACAACAGAAATATAAACATACTGCAGACAGTAATTAGTGGACAATGTGCTGACACATGAACGTCACATAGATACAGTATACTCAACCATCCACATGCTCACCTCTTGGGAAGATGCCGGGGTCCATGAATGTGGCCATACAGAAGTTAGCCAAAACAAACAGGAAGATGACTCCATTGTAAATGGGCACCGCTACCGAGAAACGCTCTGAAAGCCACGGACACCTGAAACATGCAGACAGAGGACAGTGGGTGATGCTTCAGAGGAAAAACAAGAGAAAGATTCTTCTGTCACAAAACATACATTTTGGTTAGAATGAGTGTTGCCATGGTCCCTGGATGACAAGATGAATGGCCATTTGTTGGTCCTTTTACAGACTGATAATTACCATCATGATATCCTGAGAAATATTCTTGTTTGGTGAATTTCTTGTCTGGTATTTATTTCATCTGTTACATCCAGAACAGAGAGCTCCAGGACATTGGTCTACATGTGGACAGCTAGGAGTTGGTTTGATTGGACTGCAGATGATTTTACATTAGCCTGAAGTTAGAGTTGGTTGCTGTTACCACAACAAACATGTCCGTTAGCTCAAACCTGTGAAAGTGTATGAAGATTCAAAGTGAGCTGAGTCATTGCTTAGACCCCTTTAAAAGGATAAGGCTGACGGTTTCCTCATTTTTGTCTTTATGTTGACAAATTTGATGTAAAGACTTTATAAGCAACAATGTTAACCTGTCTCTCAATATTCTGATTCCATCGTACCATCTGTGGCATTCAACCACACACCCACTGGTTCCTCCTGAAGATGCAGATCTATGAAAATGGTTCACGCCTACAAAAACACACCTAAATTTTTCTACAATCGGTCACTGTGGTTGTTAGCAAACATTATTCAAATGGGGGAAAGTGTGCATTTGTTGGGGATGATTTTTGACTGTGGATTAAATCACAGTTAGTCAGGGTTTCCCACACGTTCATTTATTTGTGGTGAGCTGCCATGATTAAACATCTGCCGCCACGTTTAGATATTCTATTTTTGGAGCTGGATTGTTCATTAGGTGCTCTGTTGGAATATACTGTTAGCTCATTATTTGCTCCACAGATGGAGGGCACAGAGCGTCAGGCACAGTGAAAGTGAAACTTAACCTCGCAATCTGATCAGCTATTTTCGGATCGACTGGTTAATTACCCATCCCCGCCACTCAAAACTCCACAAACTGTTCCACCTGGGCTGCGTTTACAGACCCGCAAAAACCTTGGAATTTAGAAAGGGAACAGAGACTGATACAAATACGCACAGGCAAGAAAAAACACAAAAAGTCTGTTCGCTAGCTACCATCACACATAGATTATAATTCTGTGGGAAACACTGTTTAGTGCTCTGATGAGTGTTTGATGCAGCAGGACAGTGTACGGTTCCACAAAAAGAGATGGTCTCAGTCCGGATGGTTCAAACTTAACCATGGTTCAGTCCGTTCCTGAAGTGAAAACATCTTTTGGATAGTTTGGACCGTCAGACCAATTACAGGAAGTTTTGGCAGGCTATCATCAAATGATAAGAGTAGTGTAACGCTTCAGTGCGTCGTGTTTGTGTGTGGTTCAGTGACAGAGAAAATGACTGCACTCCGAGCAGACAGATGCTGGTGATGGGAGCAGAGGAGAAATTAGCAGTTAAGTCGTCGTAAATGTACAGTGTAGGTGTCAGTTTGTATGGAAACAACGAGAGGATGAGAGTGAGGGGACATGAGAGGACAGAAGAGCCTGTTGATCAACCAATCAGTGTCAAGTGTAGGGAGACGCTGTTCATGTAGGTGACGACGACAGGACTTTGCTATGTCATGTATACTTCTTTTGTGTGCTCACATGATTGCAATTTGAAACCAAAACTAAACTGGATCGAATGCATTTTAAGACAAAGTTACAGGTGTAAGAAAGGGCCTAAACTATCCAAGGCGAGCTCCAACCTCCATGAAATAGTGCCGACACTAACTGTTCCAGTGTTTCGCTTTCATTTCAACAAATCTAGACAAGAAGTCCATAAGATTTTTGAAGCTGCAGGAAAGCACATTTTGTCACATTTGATGGACACTGCTGATTGTGCTGGCAGTTCACTCCGGCTTCCAGTCTTCTACGACAGCACACAGGTGTGTTTCCGAAATGGTTTAATAAAAATAGGGTTTTTGACAGTGCTTTAGGAATAATACACGCTGCCGACAGCTTTGACGCCATCTGCTGGTATTTGTATATTTGACTATATGCAAACCAAAATAAACCAAGTCCATGCTAATTATTTTTTGCAAATAAAAATAACAAGCCTACATATCAAAATGAATTACACGCATATTACTGCTTTACGTTCTCCAAGGAGTTTTCTTTGATGTTTTTTATTAATTCACTAGTGAGAAAACAAGAGGAGGTGTGAGAGTGACCGCAGGGATTCAAACACTGACAGAGTCTGGGAGAAAGAAACAGCGAGAGACTGGATGATGGGCTTTTGTCAGAGTGACAGATGTTGGCCTATTTTCTCCTCACTAATCTGACCACCACACTGACCACACACACACAGATTAGATTTTCCCACATATGCGCGCACAAATATACACAGACGGCAGGCACACACACTTGTTCACACCTGTCAATCTGACTTTCTCACATTTAAATCATGTACACACTGCTTTTCCCACAGAGACTGGTTCGCATGCTCCCACTCTGACCACTATTTTTCCCTTCTCTCACACACACACACAAACCCACTCCGGAGTGAAGTGTCAGCGAGATTAGTGATGACAGTCTATAACACCATTGACTTAGCATTCTGTCAGAAACACTCATGAGGCTGAAGGCCACACAGAGGCGGATAAAACTGAAAATGCTGTTTACATGCGAAAACGACCTTAGCTCAGTCCACACTACTGTTTTCAGCTTGTTGTTTTAAAAGATTGGTATCCAAAGTCCGAAACTATGAAGCCAGCCAAACTGCTTTTTACTCCTGGTTTTTGTTGAGAGACAACACAATTGTCAAGCCTGTGTCCGACCCACAAAAGACAGACAGACAGATATTACTCTTCTGCGTTTGAGCAGGTTTAACATCAGTTCTGTTGGCCAGCTGAAATGATATCCCAGGTGTTAAGGTGTTGACCATGAACTGCGATGTTCCAGGTTCATGTCCGGCTCGGGATGTTTGCTGCTCCACATCTCCCTTCCTCCTCATTTCCCGTCATCACTCTACTATTGCTATAAAATAAGGCAAAAAGAAGCCCCTAACATAACTTAATCTTATTTAACTTCCTATCATCCAGCTACAATAGGTAGTTGTGCACTTCAAACACAGCTTGAGCTTTGTTTGTTCTTTGAATTAAGTTACTGTGAATGAAATACAATCTTATTTTTAAATACAGTTCACTTGAAAAGAGAGTTCAAACCATGATCAGCTTGAGTATGATTGATTCAGTGTTTATTATATGATCTTACTTATAATTGGCTGCCACTTCACTATGGTTATAACATCTCTGTTGCAGCTTTGTCAGTTGATTTCAAGCTTAAAAAAATCTATCTATGCAGTGAAAACATGTCAAAATTTCTCAGTAAAAACATTTACAGCAAAGTGAACTCTGTAATCAATAATACCTGCATATATTTACTTCTATCTATCTATCTATCTATTACATTTTTATTGCCAACAGCTGCCTCTCTGTGTTTGCTGTGTATATAACAATAAATAACTTGAAACTGAAATTTACAGCAACGACTCAGATGTGACTGCAACTGTTTGTTTCAATCCGACTGTACAGAAATGCAACACTACATTACGTTTTAGTTTTTAAACTTAAATTCAGAGCATACAAGTTGTCTGGACACCGCTCTTAACATGAAGGTGGCTGAGCTGACGGCTAGCAGCTAACAGTGCTAACTTTAAAAACAGCACTGTACAACGGCAACAGTACTGACAGAGCTAATGGTAACCAGGGAGGAACCGGAGGTGACGACACCGTCCTGATATCAGCAGTAATTGCCGTATAAGCATAGTGAAAAGTGACGGCGATGAGCTAGCCACTGGGATACAAACATGCACGCGTGTCCGGACTGGCTTACCACAACAAAGAACTTGGATTGCAACACACACACAGGGTTAGCGTGACTTCATTCTCTGCTCAGGACGCCATTACTCTATGATGTCTTTACATAGCAAATAGTGGTTTGCTGCTGTATTAATGCTCTTAATGTTGCAAACTGAATGTTTAAATAACAAATACCTGTTAAAATGTCATGACTGAAAAATGTTTTATGGTTCAATTAGTTTGATGGGCTTCACAAACCTTTAGTTAAGATCATTTGTTCTGCCAAAAGTATCCCAAACTGGACTGGCTTTAGAAGACACGTTTAATAAGTCTATTTACTCCTATTAACTCCTATTATCATTTCTCTATTGGTTCTGCTAAGCAAAGGTTAGAGTTTGGGGTCGATATGAGCTTAAAGGAGCAGTGTTTAGGATTTAGTGGCATCTACAATGAGGAGAATTTCAGATGGCAACCAGCTGAAACTTCTTCCATGTGCTCAGTGTGAACTCCCATAGGATTCCTCAAGTATTCATTGTTCAGGAGTTGTTTCTTTTTACTGTGAGCTGAATTATCCACAGAGGTCTTTTCCTCCCCCCCAAAAAACTAGGTAATTAAAAGTGGTAAAAACACTGAATAAAGCAGTTTCACATTACGAATCAGTGTTTCACAGATGCTGTTCAGCTTGTTGCAGATGGGCTGCTAATGTGTGCTCACTTTTTTCTCTTATAAGTTAAGACATAGACATTCAAGCAGTTTTTTGTTAAGAACTGAATTATCCATCTCTTATTTCTTCCACTCAAAAAAAAAAAAAAAAAAAAAAAAAAATGGACCCAGTGATTTCAGTCACTACAAACACCAAGCAAAGCAGTTTCACGTTAAAAATCAGTGTTCTTCCAACAGTGCTCATCATGACGGGAACGCGAACTAATTCCTCTTTTCCACCACCATTAGCACATGTATGCAGTTTTAGATTTTAAACACGGGTAAACCTGCTAAAAATAGGCTGTAGACTCCTTTCCCATTGCCAGTAGACAAGAGCAGCTCTGCAGCAGATGATTATGCCTTTCTGTGTGTGTGTGTTTTTTTTTGGTGTGTCACATTCAATGTCACGGACACGCCAGAGAACACGTAAACAACAGAGAGAAGTATGGAGGCCTATGAAAACTTTACGGTGGTTACTTTCTTTTTATATGTCTCTTACTCATTCAGTCTCTCTTTCAAACCCGGTGCAGACTAATTTGGATCGATGTTTGAGGACTGCTTAAGTGGAGACTGACAGTATTTTGGGGCGGCGTGTCATTGCATCTCGCCAGTTAAGAAGCTAAAATAAGCATGTTCACCCTGCTCCAATCGGCACTGATAGAGACAGCAGAGTCATTTCACCTGGACGTGAATGCTGATTAAATCCTTTCCCACTGCATTAAAAAGCCAGATATTAAAGAGCGTTAGCAGGTTTTTTTGTGCAGTGGAAAAGGGGCTTAAAGTGGCTGATGTGAAATTGCAAAGGGCCCTATCTAGAGCCAGTGTCTGGTTTGTCTATTGTGGGCTACTGTAGAAACACTGCTGGGCAAGACTCCGTGGACGAGAACCTGCTCTGTATATTGATATAAACGGCTCATTCTAAGGTAAAGGAAACATGACGATTCTTATTTTCAGGTGATTATACACTACTTATTACATTATATTATATTTGCAACAGTATATCCACCCAAATCATACACACTGAACCTTGAAGCTGTAGTTACTGACTGCAATTTGTTGACTTGGGAGCACTGGTAACCATGAACACTGCCTTTCTCATTGTACGGTCACCAATTTATGCAGACACGTTACAGCTCCAGGAGTGATCAAGGCATGCGTCAAATCATCACCACTCCAATCAAACTCAGCTGTCCATGCCCAAAGAAAGAGTCCCTGCACTCTATTGTCACTTATATTTTTGATATGAAATATTTTTTAGTTTATGAGATGAAATAATCATTGCAGCATATTAACAGGTCTGTATGTATGTGACACAATGCACTGTTGCCACTTACGTGAAGCAGAAGAAGAGCGTGGTGGAGCCAACGAGGAAGAAGGTGGCTGCAGATACCGGGACGTAGCGGGAGGGTCTCAGTGGTCTGCTGGGCGGGACTACGGCGTGGGGGAGGGGTGACGAGGAGGGACCCCGCCCTACACTCTTACTGCTGCCACCTGGCATCACTTCCTTTGTGTTGTGGTGTGAGTGTCTGTTCAGCAACTGCTATGCTGAGGAATTTATCATTCAGAGTTAAATGTTTCTTTAGGCGTGGTGTGTTGAGTGGATTTGTAGTTTGTGGGTAAAATGACGGCTTGGCAAAACGAAAAAAAAAAGTAAAGGACAGATACAAATGAGATGGAGGGATAATTGAGGAGGTGGAAAATAGGAAAACACTCCCCTGCTTCACCACACTGAGAGGGGAGGAGGAGCGATCGCTTGTTTTTTTTAGGTTCTTAGGTCAATCCTGATCTACTGTGTGTGTCTGTGTGAGATTAAAAGAAGCTTACAAGTCGCTCTGATGTAAAAGCCTTGTTTTCCTGTCAGCCAGAAAACAGGTGGGAAGGCGGGATGAACAAATAAGCCACAGATTGTAAAGAGGAGGAGGTGTCCGGACAGCTATCTCTGTCAGCGTTGCAGGTAAAAACAACACTAGTTCGTCTCCAACATGTCAATCAATTACAAATACGAGCCAATAGAAACTGATAATTCTTACGGGTCTGTTTCCACAAACAAGTCTAAAAAGAGGACATCTGCGAGGTGAATGAAGGCTTGGTGGAAAACGTGATAATAGTGCAATTAAAAAAAATGGCTGTTATTTAGATATAAAAAACAATTTGGACCCTTCCATTAAAACATAATTTAGGGAAGTGATTTTGTGCTGTGAAAAGCCAATCAAATCCTGACAGACAGAAAACCTCAGCTAAACTGATGAACCTTGAGTCTGATGTGACACGGTCCAGTTTGATTTGAGTGGTCTATAAGTGGGAGTTCAGTGAGGTACGAGAGTTGGCAGAGGTAGGCCTATTTTGGTGGGAGATGGACTTACAACATGGAACAAAAGCAACAGCGAGAAATGAAGTGAGGCTCAAAGAAAGAAAAAACGGGAAGCCTGAAAAAAAAAAAAAAGTCTGGGATGATGACTTTCCTTTGTGTAGAAAAAGTGCAGGTCAAGACCTCAAATGGGAAAAGGGTTTATTTGTAGCTGGGTCTGTGATAGAAAAAAGTATGGGGTTTCCCATTCACTTCAATTCAAACTTTAAGCACCCAGAGATCAGCAGTCTGGGCAGCTGTAGCAACGTGAGAAAAAAAGTCTTGCAAATGAAAAGGGACAACCCCTTGCTCTCTGTTGGAGACAATTCGCTTTCAGTCCAGGACTCGTATTAGAAACAGCAGTCTGTAAGCGGGCCAATGGAGTAGCCTGGTTTTCCTGTGTCGGGGCATCCCTAAACCCCGCCGGTGGCTGATTCAAACCACCTCACCTGCCAGCTGCACCAGGGGTGTGATTGGAAGACAAAAAGCAGTAGGTGTTGGTGTCGTTCTTTCCAAAACATCTGGGGGTAAATCCAGTAGAACATCCATTAGTATCCATGTAAATGAAATTTTCGAGAAAGAGAGTGTTAATTTGAAACACTGGGGGGTTATGTGCCAATGGATAGTGGTATTATCTCATATATCAGCCAGCAATGGCAACATAGCACAACTCAGTTCCACCACTGGTCTCCTTGTTCCACTGTGTTAGTAGACGACCGCGCCTGTTAGTTATGTAACCGTCAGCCTTCCAGCTTCAGGCCGCTTTCTGTTTTGCCCTCTTCTCCAGGGACTTCCAGGGCCTTCCCTCTGCTTCCTTCCCCAGCAGAGAGCACTGAGGCTTGGATAACACCCTCCCACAACAATCCCTTGGCAGATAGAGCCTCTCCGGAGCTACGTCCTCGAAATGACCTCAACAAAAACGTGAAAAACCGTGGCTTTTATGTGTGGAAAATGGACACTCCTTGGGCCATTTGTATCATGAGGTTTTTCAGGTTTAAAGTATTCTTCTCCACCCTGTTAAGCAGGATCCAGTGCTGATCAAAAACCTCCTTGACTGTTGATTCTGATCGCTTTGAGTGTATGGAGGAACACAGAGGTGGCCGTATTGAATATCAACTTCAACAGGTCATCCTGGGTCACAAAAGAAGTTAATCTAGTCTGAAGGTTGGCCGGGATGCTGCACCTACAGTGAGAGGACAAAGAGTTGGGTAAAGATCAAATGCTCCAGTGTGTAAACATTCATTTAACAAAGAATTTGCAGGTACAATTAGATGTTTGGTCCATCCTCTCTACAACAATAAGGCACAGTCAATGCACACAGTTAGGGATGATAAAAAGGCTGGAGTGTGATGACAGTATTATGTTTTCCTATGTTACTCACACTGTTTTAAATCTGAGCTGCTCCTGCAACTCGCTTATCTACATTCACTTCCATGAACACAAAACAAAGTGAGAGTTGAGTCTTAAACAAACCCCAACAATAGCCGGCGCACGATAACAATTCTAGGGGAAACACCACTTCCTTAGACAACTCTTGTTGACACTGTCTGCTTACAAGCGATAGATTGCAGGACAAATGTTTGAGGGTGTTTTCTCTGCAGAAACTTTCCCAGGGGACCAATAACCTTTTTAAGAGCTCAGAAACTTCACCTGCCTTTTGAGCAGAGGAACCAGGGACCAAATTAAGTTCCTCTAGAATAGTTTTGTACAAAGGCTTTAAGGGTGCTTTCACACCTAACTAGGGCTGTAACGATAACCGCATCCCCGCAATACTACAGTGGTAGTACATGGTACAATGGTAGTCTACAGGGATTTTTTGGCTGCAATACCATGAGTGGCCACTGGGAAAAATTACAAGCCAGGCTGAGCTGCTTTCCTGGGGGCCTGGGCCAAACTAAAAGTTGGGGATAGTTTAACTTTTAGCAGTGACCTGAGGCCAGTGAATACCTGCAGTCAATCAGAAAACAGTCCTGTGACTCCTGTGACATGCTGATCCATGTTACAAAGATTTACTTCCTGTCTAAAACATATGAGCACCCCTCCCAGCTGCAGAGAAATGAACATTATAATTGCAGCAAGCTGCACTTCGCTGATGCTTGGTGTGTTTGCGACATAAGGCAGCAGATATTTCTGAAGTTCTACTAAACATCACAATCTCTTAAACTGAAGTTGCAAAAAACAGACCAGTGTTTCTGCTATGTTCACGTAGCCACTGGATGTAACCTCAGTTATTTGAGTACAAGAACTGCAAGGAGAGGCACTGTAAAGTAGAGGCCGACATTTTTTTGGGAATCTTGTGGGTTTTGGGATTCCTGTGGGATTCCCGTGGGATGGGAGTCAATTTCACTCTTCATCATGTGCATTCACACACAGCATGTGTTCGCAGTATTGAGTGTACACACTGAGCTTTTAAGACAACAGGTCATCTGCAGGAAACCATTTTATAGGACACTGTTGTACATGTCAACAACACTAACGCTTTGGCTGGGCCTCTCCCTTTTCTGAAGTCTCCGCAGAGCTACTACCTGCCCCTCTCCCTCCTCTTTGATCCATCACAGAGTACTCGCAGCTCAGCAGCTTAACCAGAGAAAGCTGTTTGCAGAGACAAAGACAGGCAGAGAGACACAGTCGCTGTACACAGTTGTTCACTTTATGGACTCGAGACTTCAACTCTTCAATCAATAAGCAAATGAGTGCACCTGTTCAGGCGAGGCATGATGGATAGACCTGTCTTCCTACTCTTCATCTATTACTGCTGTCCCATTCATCAGCATTAATTGACCCCTACTCCTTTTCTCTGCCTCATCCTGTATTGACGCTCATCATGTTATAGCCTTTTCAAACTCCACAAAGTCAAGGAAAATAAATGAAATCTCCTGACAGCAGGTCTATAGCCCAATTAGCATACCTGGTGTCCCACACTTGCATGAGATAAACTCTGAAAAGTCTCCAATAGCGTTGCAGTTATTGCATGAAACTGCTCACAAAAAGGTTTGTGGATTATCTTAAGTAACTGGGTCATGATTTCTGGAAAGAGACAGTTTTTCAAATTTATCTTTTTGGCACTTTGAGCACCACAAGCCTCAAGCACTTTCTTTCTATTATATTCAAGAGAAGGCAGACATCTCTATGGCCGATATCGCCAACACTCTGCAATTCACACAAAAACAATCTCGACTGATGATAGCACTACAGGTAAGAGGAAAAATAGGTATATCTGAATTTGGGGGTCAAACTGTCCCTTTGAGGTAGTTTATCCTACAACATGATTGAAAGCGGTGCCAGAAAGCTGTGCAGGTCTTGTCCGCATTAAACCCCCTATTTACCACGCTCAGGTTAGGATATGCAAATAGTATACTATCCATCTGGTTAGCCAAAAACATTTTTAATCCTGCCATTTTATCTGTATTTGCATCTGTATGTATTACACATTTGCTGATACGCTAAGATTTGGGCCAACAATTTTTGGTCATGACATCCTGAAAAGGCAGTGTCAGCACTCATTTTGTACCTGCTTTTTATAATGGCCTCAAATGTATTCTTCAAAATGGGAATTTCAAGAAAAACCTACTCTTTGAATGGGCTTAATGACTGTAAGCTAATGCACAGGTGTGAGGTGTGTGAATGACAAACACGTGAACCCTACCATGCAAACTAGCAGGGATACAAGAGCTCGCATCTTGTCTATTACCCAATATTTGCCTACACTTGGCAGTCTGCCATGACAAAGCCAAAATTATGGTTTGTATCTCTGTCAAATGGTCCTACCCAATACTGAACACACACTCCCATACAATACAAGGGATATGGCAACCCAGCCATTCAATAAATCTCAGTCCATCACTTTCAGGGACTACACACAGAATAAGATGGTTAAGTGCTCACTCAAATCTATATTGCAGTATATTGCAGAGGAAATCTGAAAATACATTGGCTCATTTGCATTTCCTCAAGCTCCATGGAGATATAGATATTTCCTCATTCAACCATGACTGCTTTTCCATGTGATCCTATCAAAACTATGCATCCTTACTCCATCGGTCAGATTCTCTACCTTACAGTGCCATTAATGCTTGAAAATCCCCAGACACAATGGCACCTTCTTGCATCTAAAACGAGCCTACAGCACTGCCAGCAATTACACATATAAATCCTGGGTGTGTATGGCCCGCTGCAGTCACGGCAGCGCGGTAGCAGCAGCAGTTAGAGCATCGGTATATGCACCAAACCGGTAAAAATGATGCCAGCAACCTCATTTCCTGAGCACGAGTCTCTAATTTTGGATTGCCATTTTGGTGAAATTTTGCAGCATTGAAAAAAAAAAATAATAACTGACTTGAATGGGAGCGCTCACTGACGTCTCAAATGCTGGCAAAGGATGCTTTATGGACACAGCTGAGCCAGGTGACACGCAGCCCCCAATTGATTCAGTCAAACGGCCCAGCAGCGCTCGGTTTGACAGCTCAGTGGACACGATTCAGCCCGGCAGATGTGCCATTCAGTTTCGAAACGAAACGCCACGCCAAACCACACTGGAAAATGTCACAATTTAGTGTGGCGGTTGCGATAAGCAAGTGCACATGTTGCAACACCCCATTTAAAGCCTCCTCCCGATCACTGTGGGATCCACTCTGTAAATCGGCGTGGATGTACGATTATGCAGTGGCTTCTGGGTTTGATAACCGAGCAGCAAAACACCCATTCCCGGTCCGATTTAGGAGAAATCATTTGGCATAACGTTCCGTGCATGCAAGTGAAAGACATCCAGCCCACACTGGACAGTGGGTGATACTGAAGCCGGGGTGGGGACGCGTATTGAGGACGATATAAACGTTACAGACCTGGGATGAGGAGCAAAATTAAGCTTCAATTAAAGTCCTGGTGTTACGTTAACGGTAACGTTAGCTAGCTTATATCAGAATGCTAAATGTAACGTTAGCGAGTCCGTAGTGATGAAAGGAAAGTAGGGTGGAGATAACGTTAACTAACGTTAGCTTCCGTTAAAGAGCCACGGTAGCAGCACGATAATAGACATTATCCAACAGGATACATGATAAATGTATTACACATAAGCATTAGCCACACCAAAGTAATAAAGATACCTGGTTTAAGCGATACAATTATTAGTAAGGCTCAGTATACTGCACGAGCTTCCTTTCCCATGTAACATTAGCTAGCCTAGTCTCCACGGGCTAACCCTGGCTAGCAGCAGGCTAACAATTCACCTCACCTGTGAAGGGTTTTACAATTGCTCTGGGTCCAAAAACGGTGAATGGTATGTGCCACTCCTGGTCGTGTTATTCCCTCTTTGGATTATGATCGGCAGAGACAACTCCTCACATCCATTATTATCCATTCGACTCATTCAGCGGTGCCAGCAAGCTGTGCGGGTCTTGCTGTGATGGCTAGCTAAGTTGTCCCAGCGCCAAGCTAACACAGATAACGTTGAATGTTTGGCTAGCTAGCCAGACACCGATACGTCTGACGTTATTTTACTACACGCAGCTATCTTAACTAGCTGTTAGCTAGGGGTGGGAAGCTGCTTGGTTCCTTAACTTCTTTTAAATAGCTAACCTAGCATCTGTCTGCAGGCCGCTCCACCAACACGGAAGTTCACGAAGAGAAAGGCAAGTGGTTATAATCCCAAAACAACTGTGTGCTCCTCTCATATGTCCACAATACTGGTGGCCAAGAGATTCCCAGAGGCCGACATATTTGTCAGTACTACAAAACTCTAATGCCAGGTTCACCAGCAGAATTGTCGCAATGAAAATAGCGTTGATTGGACAAGAAGGGTGTCAATCAAGCTGCAAGCGTATTCTATTGCTTCTCCAGCCTTGACCCCCCGCCCCTCCTTACAGTAGGCTAAACGTCATGATTGCACTAAATCGTGATTAAATTTATTTCCCAGCATAGCAAAGCACAGCCACTGGCCTGTTGACTGAGGTGCAATAGGTAATGACGCCCTGGTTAATATATTTTATTGTGACTAAGCATGGTTGGCACATAAACTGTCTCTGACATGAGGTTTTAATCCTCTCATGTGACACACTGACACAGTAACGTATGCTTGTGTGTGTGTGTGTGCGTGTGTGTGTGTGTGTGTCCACATAATGAGAATACACACACACACACACACACACACACACACACACACACACACACACACACACGTTGGCAACACAAAGGGGAGATTAAAATGACAGCAGGGGCTATGGGGATAAACCCACACAACCAAGCTCCTCATCATTAACACACACACACACACACACACACGCACAATCTCCAAAATAATAACAAATGTGAATCCTGCCACCAGGAAATTGTACAGTACATGGAATTGGATTGTGACTCACCCTGCATGCGTGTGTGTGTGCGTGCACGTGTTGAAGCCCCTTGGCAGTTGGCATGTGAGGCCATAAAGCTCTTAAACTAAAGGGGCAATCATGGCATTAAAAAAACAATGGCTGATTTTGCGATGACCCATTTCCCTTAGGAGGTCGAACAAAGAAAGCAGTTTTTCAATGTGTGTGCCTCCATGTGAAGGCCAGACTGTCACAGGATAGGTCAATTCTACCTTAATACAATATTCACCTGTCCTTTAATATAGAAAAGGAGTACATAGAGGTCACAGAGTTTATGAGTAAACAGCTTAGGGTATCAGTGATGACTACAAATAGTCTTAATCTATCAAAAGAAAGAAAAGTGCATCTCAGTCCATGTGGAAAGGGGCTAACACCCATTTTAAAGGACCTTTTACCTGGATGGTTTAATCTGACATCCTGCATCTTGTCACGGGCCAGATTTGGCTGATCATGTTTGCCAAAAAATACCTAGTTTTGGGGGCAAAAGAGGTAGAAGTGGCTATGTGTCAGTAAAAAACAATCGCTTTTCTTGCCACTATCCCCACTGGTAAAACAGCGACAGGTCACTACAAAACACTCGTGGTTGGTGTCTGAAAAGCAGCTGGAAAAGAAGCAACGTCCAGCTAAATCACTTTTGTTGGTCTCGAATAGCTGCGTGCAGTGGTCAGCAGCTTGGCAGGTGTCTCCCCTAGATATTACGCCATCCATCTTCTCCTCTTCCCATTGACAAAGTCAGCTTGTATACTACACGTCAGTTTGTTTTAGAAACACGGATATGCATGAAACATTAGTGGTTTGCAGAAACATATCATGGAAACATTTTCTTCTGGCGACTGGGCTGACAGTATAAGTCTTCTTTATGCAAGGTAATAAGTCTTTGATAAGTATCTTTACTGTCGCTGCCGAGCTGGGTAATGTCTGTGCAACACAGTTTGTAGGAAAGAAGAAGTAATTTATTAATCCCTCAGGGGGATTTGTTTCCACTCTATTGTTTTGTTTTACACACACACACACACACACACAGCAGGCCTGAAATAGACACACGTGCACAAACAGGACCTACATATGCTTTAATGCCACTGTAGCTGTGAGGGAGAGCAGGTTCGATCCCAGCTCCTCCAGTCCTCACATCAAAGTATCCTTGAGATATTCAACCTCCCAATGGCTGTTCCATCGGTGTGTGTGAGTGTGTGTGAATGGTTACTGACTAGCAGGTGGCACCTTGTACGGTAGCCTCAGCCACCAGTGTGTGAATGTGACGTAGTGTAAAAGCGCTTTGAGTGGTTGGAAGACAACAATTTCAGTCCATTTAATGTATAGAGAGATGTCAGAGTGAGGGGATTGCCTAATAGGATGGTGCCCTGAACAGTTAGGGGTCCTGTGCCTTGTTTAAGAGCACCTCGGCAGTGGCCACAAGACGAACTGGCACCTCTCCAGCTACCAGTAAACACGCTCAAATAGTCGGAACTGGACTTTAACCGCAGACCCTGTTTCACAATGAGGCATCATACTATAAACTGTTGTAAGGAATCTATTTGACTTTCTTGGCAAACTCTTATTCATTAAAATAAGATTAAACATGTAAATGTGGAAACAAGCACAGACAGGCAATTTCATTTAACATTTTTAATGGCTTTTAATTCTTTATTTCTCCACAATGAATCAAAGCAATGTTGCAAATCAAGTCAGAAACCAAATAAATGTTACACAAAACACATCTTCCTCCTTTGAGAAAAGTTATTTACACTAAACAGTTATTTTTTAATTATGTTTTCCTGGACATTCAGTTTTTAAAGGTGATATTCTGTCACCTTTTACATTTGACTTTAATTCTATGATTATTTCATAAAACTTTAGCTCCCTCTTCATCGCCAAAATAAGCAATGACAAACGCTGTTGATTCTGCTGCGACCAGAATCAACTCAATTACTGATGATAAACAATTAAATAATAACACACAGTAGGTGAACACAACACAAGCCACACCTGTACATTGTGATGCAATCCAATACAATGAATATACAATAAATACTACCTCTCTAAAGCCTATAATGGCCTGTGTTTCTGTGATGGATTGTGTCATTCTTAAAAAGCACCTTCTTTATATTCTGTCTAGACAGCTATCAGATGAGCAGCGCGTCACAAAACATGACTTTTTAAACAAGGTGTTTTCTTTATTTGTGCGTATGCTGCCTTTAAATCAAGACACTCAAACATCAGCAGGTTGCACTTTGCACTAGAGGTCAACCCAAGGCACTTCCAAAGCATGCAGATTATGTCACAATTTTACATATTATTATGTAACCACTAAAACAAAGCTTATCATTGAACTATTACCACATTTTCCTATTAACACTGTACAAGCTCTCTATTCACAGGTTTTACTGGAAGCCATGTTGTGCTGTCAGCCCGAAGGGATTCACGACAAATCACAGTTTCAAATCTTTATTCATCATGGTGTGCTGTTGGCTTTGCTACATTCAAGTGCTTCTTGAATTGCAAGAGTAAAATAAAGCAGCTTTTGTTACTATAATATTTATTTTTATACTCTATAAAACACTTTATTTTTCTTGAATGAACTCCTTAACTGTGCCTGCACAGGCGAGGAGATGGAGGGATAAAATCTATCCAAAATTTCTGGCACCAAAAGCCTTTCTGAATCTCTATCATTTAACACCAAGATTTAAAACTTATTAAGTCATATGTGGCACATTATGGCACCATATATCAAACTGACAATATGACAGGTGGCACATAGAAAGGCTACTTGGTGCAAATGCTTTGAATTCAGTCTACATGCAGAGAGAAGCAAGCTAACAGTTTTGAAAAGCTTGTAAAATGTGCTTCTTGCTTCATTCTCTGCATTGAGCTTTAATGTCTGGCAGCAGCCTTTACAAATCGAATTGTCAGGGTTATCTGCGTTCTGCTTTGTGTTATGTCTGATTTGGTTTCCTTCATTTTGGGGGAACTTTCTTCTGGGCACAGAAACATAAAACACCAAAAGTCATTGTTAAATTACATTTGCTGGTTTCATACTAGAAATCTTTTGGCAACAGACAGAGTTGAAGCATTTTTTTAACCACTTAGGGCATTCGAAATAAGTTATTAACATGAGAATGACATACAAACCTAATCCCCAGAAAAATGTTGGCACTGTAAGTTTCTGTGAACCACGGATATGTTACATTTGCACATTATTGTGTGGTGGATGCTTTGAAATTTTTTGTCTCAACAGCACTGTGTTTAGCCTGTGGTTAGGTTAAGGCACAAAAAACACTTGGTCATGTTTTGTCTTAAAATAACCCGTTCTGGGGTCACTATCCCTGCTAGAGACAGAGCAGTGTTTCAGTAAAAAACTGTTGCTTTTCTTGACACAATGCAGCGACGTCTCAGCAAAAACCAACCGCTTTTTGTGGCACTATCCTTGCTGGCAAAACTAGTATTGTCGGCTACAAAACATTCACATTTGGGGCCTTAAAAGCTGCTGGAAACACAGCGCTGACTCATTAAATCACAACCAGTTTTGTTGTTTGTCTGTCTGCAGTGCCATTCACCATTCCCTCAACACCAAATGACAAGGTCAGCTCATATACAACATCACTTTAGAAATGTTGATAATATACAAATGAAATGTGCAAATATAAATTATATTTGTGTTTATTTTTAGGAACATACAATGCCAACATTTTTCTCTGCCGACTGGGCTGGACATACAGTATCATCACCTTTTCAGTTAATGTGTTACTTGTGAGCAAATAGTTGCTTAATTGCATATCCGGCGGTTACGGAGCAACATTAGCATTCATCTGAAGTTGTGTTCTTGGCCACCTGGCTAACAAAGTCTATTTTTCACTCTCTTTTAGCTCGGTTTTGGTCTCCACCAACTTCTGAGAAAAAATGTCTGATTTTTTTAGCTGCTAAATGCTCCTCTGTGTTCACCAGCTAGTTGCTAAAGTGCAGTTTGATGCTGAGCAGGTAGTGTACAGTGGGTTTTTACTGCTTTTTCTCTAAAAAAGAACAGCTGCCTGCTGTAGCTGAAAACGACACTACTGTATCAGAGCTGTGAGAGTGAACCACAACAGGTAAGTTGTGGCCTGGACAGCTAAACAATGAGCTGAAATTACAAACAGCTCCATAAAACTGAGGCCATACACTGCTATTGCAAAAAAAGCAGGTTGAGGGATTTTTTTCATGGTGTTGTATTGAACCGTGTGATTACTAAGCCATGCAAACACAGGAATCAAATAAATATAACCTTTTTAAATGAGTGAGTGAGTGATCGCGAATGGTGGTAGGCTACTATAATTTCATACAGTCAGATACTGACTCCTCCTTTGTTTACAGATAAAACAAACGAAAAATAACTTTCATTTATGAGCTTTAAAGGTGTTGTCCTCTGGATTTCTTTTTACATATTGGACAGGGCCAGGCTAGCTGTTTCCCCCTTCTCCTGCAGTCTTTATGCAAAGCTAAGCTAATCGGCTACCTACAAATTAACACACAGAGATGAGAGTGGTATCAATCTTCTCTTCAGCTATTCCAACTAACAGCCTACCCACCGGGGGATTATTTGCAATACTACATGCATGTTGCTTATAATGTTGCTTGTTGTTCTTATGTGAGCATGCTGCATTCAGCAAATATCTTCTTCAAGAGCAGAGACTACTAACCTCAGATTGTCATACTGCATGTTTGCAAAGTTAAATATGGAAGCAGTGGCTGTGGTTGCCACTTATTTTTAGGTCCATTATCTTAACATCACAACTTAAAGCCAGACTATGTAACTGTTGCTGAACAGTAGCCACTGCTGCAGGATAACTGCAACCCAATCACCATGATAAATGTTGGTAACTATTTGCAAACCACAGATATGCTACATTTGTGTGTTATTATGCAGTGGTTGAAACTTAACACCGCTGTTAACATGTGGCTAGGTTTTGGCAACATTTCTTTCTGGCAACTGGGCTGATAACTGTCACTTAAAGGAGCTATATGTAAGAAGTCTAAAGCAAATAGTCATAAAATCCTCCTAATATGTCACAGAGACTAAGGAATAATGTTCATATAACATACTGATCTCACCGACAACAATAGTACGGCCAGAATATTTACATCTAAAAAAATATTTTGCGGTCCGCAAATCATGTTTATGTTTTGAATTTATGTTTTGGCCTGTTGCACCACCCACCGCCGTCTACCAGTCACGCAGTCAGTAGAGTCTCAGCATCAGTTACAGTTACGACTGAGCTACAGCAGCACGGCAAGCAGCATTAGCAGTGTCCCAGTACATAGCATTAGCAGTCTCCTCAGCTGTATCCCGGCAGCAGCGTCAGCAGCAGAGAAGCTGGACTTGCTTGAACGGTCCGCTGGAAAACTGAAGATCAAGGACGCAGCGACGTAGCTCTGCCACGGCAGCCGCCCGTGGGCAAACAAAACAGTCTCCAGCGTGCCGCTGTCCAGCAACCTCAAATCTGTAAGGGAGGGGGGGCGGACACGACTCGCGGCAGTATTTTGAATTTGAGTGCAGTAACTGTTTTGGCCACATTCTTACATACAGCACCTTTAAAGAAGAATCATAAAGTCAGCAAAATGACTTTTTGATTATAGAACAATATTTAGTTAAAGTTTGTAACAGTTGCTTACATTTAGCGAGCAAAAGCTAGTGGTCTTACCGGATAGTGTAATGCAGTAGAAGCAAAAAACCCTGAGTGTACTGAATTGAGCAAAAGTATCTTTTAATGTCTATAAATTCAACTTTCAGTTTGTAGAGGAAGAATGTGTAGTCTATTTCATTTTGTCTTTAAAGTTACACAGTTTCTCTAAACGTCTCATTTTCTTGAGATAAAAGCTTTAATTATGATCATAATTGACTCTTTTTTCAGGATAACAATTTATCTTTTGTCATTTATAGTAATTAATCTTGAAGGGCAGGTTCACAGATTTTTAAATTTAAGTTTGCCTCAAAATGATACTTTCAGACAGACAGAGCAAGGCAAACAGGAGAATTACATCAATGCTACGGCTACAACTACAAAAAAAAGTAGATTTAACTGTACAAAGCACCTCGGTGGTGGTAGGTGACCTCATCAAGATTTAATGTTGAATAGGATGACTATTGTTTTAAGACAGACTTGAAAAAATGTGAACCTTTCCTTAAAAGTAGACATTAAAAACATGTCTAAATTATATTACTATGTCAAGATGACAAATATTGCTCATAACTGTAACATACAGTTACATACATAACATTCAAAATGCCACTGACAGACTCCACAGAGCACATATAACTTCATCACACTCGCTACCTGTGCGTTTTAGAATCGATTTTAGGATTTTAATTAGCACTTTTAAGGCCCGGATGGGATTGGCCCCTGAGTATAATGATACATTTTTAAATCCCATATGAGCCTGAGTGTAGCCTAAGATCCTCCAGTGGGTCCCTTTAAGAGATTCCAAGATCTAGATTTAAAACCAGGGGTGACAGGGCCTTTGCTGTCAGGGCCCCGTCACTCTGGAATGATTGGCCGGAGGAGATCAGGCAAGCCACATCTTCTTCCTCTTTTAAAAGCACACTTTTTGAAATGTACTTTCACCTAATGTGCTTTTACTTTACTTATTTAAATAAGTTATTTGGTCTATTTTGTCAGGTTTACATATTTCAATTAAATACAAAATGTCACTCAACTGAGTCAAGTAATTCTGACATAAATTATGTAATTTAACCTAATAGAAACTGAGACAACCTGACTACGAAACTATAGCTCACAGAATTTACCTAAAGTTTATGTCATGATTGTTAATTAAGTCTATAAAGTATAGATATGCTAATAAACATCAACATAAATTAAATTAATTTGATTTAATTTAATTCAATGAGCAAAAGTTACATAAATTCTCAGACTATTCATATCCGTTTTTATGTCATTTTATTACATATATAGTACTTTTGTACTTTATGTTAGAATTACTTGACCTAATGGAAACTTTATATGTAATTCAAATATGTAAACCTGACATTAGACCAAACATTTTTAGTGCTAATTCTTTGCTGTGTATGACAAATAATCAGGTCTATTGTTTTATTATGTTAATATATTTTATATTATGTTCTTTTTATAATGCTGTATTTTACTTTTATCTGTTTTCATTTTTGCTCGTATTAAACACTTTGTATCTATATTAGTATTATTAGTAGTAGTAGTAGTAGTAGTATCATCATTATACAGTATGTGTAGGCCTGTTGTTTTGGCTTGCAGTTTTGCTGTCAGCTGTGATGGATTACTTCGTTTCAAGCACATTCAATAATCTAAAGAGTTCAGTTACACTTTGAAAAACGTCTGGAAATACTCTTGTAGACCGACTGTATGTTATTAGTGGGATAAAACATGCAGAAACACTGTATGGTCCTTGAATTATTATGTTATTTGTCACTTAATGCTTTGGGGACTGGAAGCTTGTCAGTCCATCACATGTACTCATATTCTCACTTATGGGCAATTTGAGTGTTCGTGGAGAAAGCAAACCCCCACGGTCAGAACAATATGTAAACTCCACACTGGAGGGAGCAGACTGAGACTCATGCTGTGAAGCTACAGTGCTAACCACTGAGCCACCTTTACATGTTATTTTTAAATGACCATGTGATGAAATCTAGTGAAAAGTCAGAGAATATATTCCAAACGAAAAGCCTGGCATTAGGTCAAACTGTAGACCTACTGCTGGCGATAACCTTAAAGGTAAAATAAATTTTTGCTGTCTTGTTTTGTTTTTGCTAGATGTCATAGTTTCCAAACTGGGGTAAGGTTGCATTTACATCCTCAGAATATATTTTTAAACTACTAAAAACAGTAGTCAAAACAGACTATTACATAAATTGCTCATTTCAGTCCCATTGATTGTTTTAAGCAGTGTGTCCATTGGGTGTGTATCCATTAGCCGCATGCCCATTGGCTTGGCTCTTCAAATCAGACTGGTTTAGAGGAGCATTTTCTGATTGGCTGGCAGCCAACCTATCATGCTTTGCCTTTGCCCTGATCAGGTTTCTACGGTGATAAAACAGATAGCCGGGCAACAGGAAGCCAGTCAGGGAGAAGATGAGGAGGGCAAAATTGATCTGTTGTAAGGAGAGACACGTCAGTGCATGTGATAAACTTGTTATTAAACCTGCTGTATGTATTTGCATATGTCTGTCTTCTCTTTGATTGTGTGTGTGAGTGTGTGTGTGTGCTCCCTACCCAGTAAGGATCTCCTTTGAGGGGTCCCAGCATCACTATGAACAGAGGCTGTTGGAGCAAGGCGAAGGCAGCACTGATCATTGACTGCAGGCCTGTCAGTGTTCCAAAATGGTTAGCTGGATACCTGCAGCAGAATGGGAATTTCACAGTTAAAATATTGTGAGCCTAGCACAGTAGAATAATCGAGTACCAACTCCACAGAGCACTGGTGAAAGGTAAATAAGTATATTTACTTGAGTACTTTACTTAAGCATAAATTTGAGGTATCTGTACCTCTGTAGGTATTTGTCTGCAACGCAGTAATGTAACCAAGCAGCAACCTGTGGCACTGAAAAATTAAGCCAATGCGAAAGTGCCAAAAACTGCAGTTCACTGAACTACCACTTGAGGTTGGCTCCAAAACAGGTGACATGGTAAAATGCCTGACTTTACAGGATATATAAACGTATTTACAGCCTGGTACAAAAAACAGTTTTGGTCTTTATAGCTTATTTCAACGTTCATGACAACTGTACAGGGGGTGAATTTTTATGCAAACCAACCATTTACATTTTATCAAGGCCCAAAGTTACGCATATTTAAGGGTGGGGCCACTTTAGTGACAGGCTGTCTGCAAGGCCTTGATACAGTTTATGAGTCAAACCATCCACAGCTCCAACCTCTCCAAATATGGTCACTTCTTGCTCCAAAAATCCAAGATAGCAGCAGCTGAAATGCTGAATCCAAGGCTTCCAAACAGCAGTCCACAAACGAATGCATGATGCCATGGTAGCTATGTCTATTATCCATACAGTCTATGTAAATAAACATGTTCACAGGCTGGTACAAAACAGATCTGTAGAGAGACAGATTTGATTAGATAGTCCATAGGGACTTGGTTGGGTTGGGAACCGGAGGGTTGCTGGCTCAAGTCCCATCCGGACCAAAAATGGAGTATGGACTGATAGCTGGAGAGGTGCCTGTTCGCCTCCTAGGCACCTCAGAGGTGCCCTTGTGCAAGGCCGAACCCCCAACTGCTCAGGGTGCCTGTCGAAGGCAGCCCCCTGACTCTGACATCTCTCCATTTAATGCATGTACAGGTCCTGTTTGTGCATGTGGGTGTATTTTCGGCCTGTGTGTATATGACAACAGAGTGAAAGAATTGAAATTCCCCTCAGGGATTAATTAAGTATATCTTCTTCATCTTCTTCTTCTTCTAATACTACTACTACTAATGATAATATAATAATAATAATAATACATTTTATTTTCAGAGTGCTTTTCATAGTACTCAAAGACACTTTACATTAGTTAAAAACAATCATAATAAATTATTAATAATGATCATTTTAACTCACCCATTTAAATACTATTAAGGCTTAAAATTATGCATATTAAGGGGTATGGGATCTTTAAGTGACAGGTGTTTGCTGTCTTTTGACAAGGCACTACCATGGCAACAGCGCTGGTTTGATTATGTAACCACTGTGTAACCCCAAATTCACTAGCTGTCCCTATTTCAGTGTGTTTTCAGCATAGACTGTAAAAATAATGGACTCAGCTACTGCAAATTCCCCCACTGGTTTTTGGACTTCCGATTTGAAGCCTCCAGGTCCCCACTTCAGCTTGTTGCCATCTTGTTTTTTGGAGCCAGAAGTGACCATATTTGGGTGAGAGGCTGGCGCTGCAGAGAAGCAGGGAGTGGATCTGACAGAGATGCCGAGGACACTATCGGCGAAAAGCCCGTCACTCAAAGCGACACACCCTTATTTATGCATATCCTCAAGGCTTATTAAATGTTAATGGGTGAGTTATATAAAAACACACCCCCTGTACAGTGTCTTGATTAGGGAAATTAGCCATACAGACCAAAATTATTTTTTGTATCAGGCCTATAACTCCTGGGGTCTCAAGATTATTAACGGGCCCCTGGAGCCTGCCTCAAATGGCCGTTCATAGAACTGCAGTTTTTGGCACTTTTGTGTTGGCTCATGTTTTTGCTCAGTCAGATTATCACCTGTCTTAAACTGTGTGGAAAATGTGAACTAGTGAATTATGTCAAACTGTAAAATTGTGTAATTTTCTGGTTTTGCATCTGTCCAAAATAGTTGCTGCCCCACCATTTATTCCACCTAGAAACATCACTTTGTAGGGCTGAGGGTAATTACAGAGTCAGCTAATATCTGTTAGTGTAGCTTTAAACATGACAGTGGTGTCACTCACACAGCAGCATAGAGACCTCCACAGCAGGAGTGGATAAATCCTCTCACTATGGTGTGCAGAATGTACGACACCAACTAATAGAGATGGAAAGACACAGCAGAGAACAAATTAATAAATGATCATCGAAAGTGTCCCTTAGTGTTTCTTTATCTCTGTGTATTAGTATAATGTGTAAAACACGTATTCCTGTTCAGTGTTTTTCTAACCTGTAGGGGCAGGTTGTCAATCAAGGAAAGTATTCCGAAGGTGACCAATAAGAGGTTAGTGAAGATGAAAGCTCTCATGGCATTGGTCAGTTTCTGGATCTTCCTGTCTCTCTTCGGGGGATCTGATTGGCTGAAGGGGACAAAACTTTCTCAGCCTACAATAGACATTGTCTTGCAAACTGCTGTACAAAAATGTATACATGTAGCAACACAATACCTCTTTTCTATTTGTGTGTTTGCGTTCTCCTCTTCACACTCCATCAGCCTCCAGTCCATGATGTAGCCAATCAAAGGACAGGTCAATAGACACAGCAGCTGCATTGTGCCGAAGATAGATGAGTAGAAACCAACTGGGGAGGACACGCAGAGATAGAGTGAGGTTCATAGAAACACGTGGACAGAAGCAAATAGGAGACAGGTTGGAGTCTCTACTTATGGTACTTATTGTGTTATTTAAGGTTTCATTCCCCGTATGAAGGTTGAAATGGTATTTTAAATCCCATGCTGTTAGGAACACAATGCAGACGGAGAAGCAGTGGGTCTAAAAATACTGGGATCAGTCTAACACAATGTGCAAGGACCAAGGACACCAAGGACATGACTTTAGTTACATATTGCTTCCTGTCCAACTAATGAATACAATATCATAACAACAATAAGTGGTTGTCTTTGTAATATTTTGATTGAATTCCACACACGTAACCTTCAACTAGGACCATATTGTCCATGTTTATGTGTTTAAGTTACTTGTTGGAACAGCAAATTTTGTCCAGCATTGAGAAAGACCACTGCAACTGGCAGCAACAAAACAGGCTGCAAAGTAACCACTCAGGACAGATTTATTCATATTAGGCTTCTGAGAGAGCATTTAGAGCACTGGGGACAAGAAATTATTTTTAAAATAATTATTTTTCATAATAATTTCTAGTGTCCAGTGGCCTAAATGCTCTCTCAGCTTGATATGAATGAATTTCTAACTGTGTTTTGAACAAGTAAACACACAAAATACAACTGGGAACATCAGTCAAAACACTGTAGTAACTCCACTCAGCCCAGTCGATAGTAGGCACTTGTTAACGTAAGGACAGCTTGTCTACTGTTAACACTGAGTATCTTGACTCTTACCTTGTTCCTTCGCCTCATTCACCATCTCTTCTGAGGCTGAAAGAAACAAGTTTCAGGTCAACTCCACAGATGGTTTTACACAGTGACAATGTTTACATGCACCAAATATTCCAGTTTCTGCCTTTAATCCAAAAAAAACAATATTCCTAATAAGCTGTTAACATGGTGAAAATGATTATTCCATTGATATTCCTGTTTACATGCAACCGTGCGTACTCCGATTAATGTGCCCTAACATGTTGCTTGTTTCATTTTGCTTTGTTGCATCATGACAGGATTTTTCCAAAGTTTTCCACAAGTGGTGGACTTGATTGACCGTGTGAACACAGCCTACCTCTTTTATTCCTTCAAACACCTTCTTGAAAAGGTTGGCATTGGGTTATTTACGCATATCCAAAAACCTGCTGATTTCCAAGTCTGTCATAAAGCTTAAAAGCAGGTCTGTTTCTCCTTCCAATCACAAATGTGGGCTTTTCTTTAGGGCATGCATCTCTACTCCAGGCTTGCAAATTGTTGGTGAGTTGGTCTGTGGACAACCAACACATTCTCACTCTGACCTCAATACACATATCAACGTTTGGTCATGGACCTTCCACGTCCAGAATTGATATGAAAGCTACCTTGGCTGAGTTGGTTGTGAGTGAGTGTAACAAACAAGAGGTTGTGTACTGCAAACTGTGGTAAAAAACGTTTGTTTGTTTTGTTCAGTGATAACAAAGTAGTAGTTAAATTATTTAGGTTGGGTAATTATTCTTACGGTTGGGGTCACCGTGGGTGACCAGGAACTCCACCATCTTGTTCATGGCACCCATGAAGAAGATCAGCCTCAGCTGGGTCATTGCCATGGTGATGAGACTCCACAGTAAGATGGGAGAGCACACAGAGTGACAGAGTGGCACTGCGTCTGAAGGAGGAAAGAGAGAGAATGTGTGAAAACAGCCTTTAGTTCAGGTAGTGAACTACTCATGGAGTCACTCCAACAACTCAGCCAAATTGTTACAGTTCACTTCCCTGGAAAACTCCCAGAATGCACAGTTTCTCTTTTATTTTTCAAGGCACTTTTGTACCTAACCCTGGAGCTGGCATTACATTATTACCATGTAAAACGTCAGAGGTTTAATGACAGAAACTGATACATCAGTGTCCTAATTTATGGTGTAGTTATTCACTACAACAAGGAGCCATTTGGAAAAAGGGAAGGAGCACAGTGTGAGACAGATGGATGAGACTAATGAAAGCATAACACACATGATGAGTGACACTTTCAGTTGAAGCCTCAGGGAGTTTCACACAGCACTAAATGAACCAGTTTCACCATAATAAAACAAATACAAAACTAGTGTAATAGAATTCGTAGAATAATTAATTCAAGTTCTCAGTTATTCCAAGGTAAAATGTCTATTCATGTTGTTCCACTGGATTGCAGATAGATTGGTATTGTTACTGGTTTATGTGTCTTTTAATCATAAGAGCTTTTGTTGTAAAGTTTGCAGTTGCCTGGCACACAGTCTGAGGCTTTAGCAACAGGCACTGTGTTTTTTTTCTGTGAAAGGTATGAGATTAGTCCATCGGTTATAACGTCTCCCTTATTTAAGAGACAAGTTTTACACTTTTAGAAGATATGCATGCTTGCTTGTTTCCAAGCGTTAGATTAGAAAATTGAATCCACTGTCATATTTGTGTATTAATTATGGAGTTAGAGCCAGAAGGCGGTCAGCATAGCTTAGCATAAAGACTGGAGGCAAGTGCAAACAGCTAGCCTGGCTCTGTCCAAAGTTCAAACATACAACAACTAGTTCCTCTAAAGCTCACAAGACATTGTTTGTAGTTTATTGAATCCTTAAGCTAGGTTTATGCTTGCTGTAGTGTCTCTAATGTCATCATATCTTTTGCGTCAAGTGTGAAGGTTCTGAAAGTTGCCTTAGTGCTTGGGCCTGCACCTCTGAGTTTTTGTAACAACACACCCACTGTGCATACTGCAGTTTTGAGTTTAACATGGATGCCTTACAGGGAAGACTGGCCCAGTAGGTTCGCCTATACAGACTCTACAGAATCTCTATAACACTTTAATTATTAAAAGTTAATTAAACTTAATTTCATGTAAATTGGATAGTTCATTTTTTTAATGATTATTTTAAGATTATTATTATTGTATTATTGTCAATGATAATGTTTCTTACCCTGGGTTGTGCCTTTGGAGTCTGTCTGTTCGGGTTCTGGCTGCTGAGCTCCCATCATGTCTTCCATAAGAGTCACATGGGTGACATACGACTCCCCAGTCACCTTGTCCTCTGTCACAACTCCGCTCAGCTTCACCTTTTTACTGATAAGAAAAGAGAAAGACAATAAAATAACTACAGCCCTTACCAAATGAAGAAAACCTGTCACCATCTCAAAAACATGTGAACCTGCAGATTAGTGGACATTATATCCATGATTACTTTACTCAACATCTGCTTTCAAGTCATGGAGTGCTGAACATGGACAGGGTTCAGCATGTATGTGGTCAGTAAATTTGATGACAGTCTACTTATGGTGGCATCATAACAGAGGTCATGGGGTTACCAGAATCATGATGAATTATCCTCTGATTACTTAGAAGAGCGGAGGGGTGGACTCAAGTCACATGACCTGGACTTGAGTCAGATTTGATTCACAAATTTGATGACTTTAGACTTGACTTTACAGCTTTAAGTGTTTGTTTTTGGGGATAACGAGCTGTTGGAGAAATGGTCAAATGGGACATTTTTTGGACTAACAGGGCTTTAGAATTTTAGGTCGTCGGAATGATGGGCGGCCCCCAAAAAGGATACCAAAGATAATTTCAATCGTGTACAAACATCACATGTTGGTCAGCAAAAAACAAATTGCAGTATGCAAAACTAAAAATTACAGATTGGAGATGCAACAACTTAAAATTTTGTTCGACACTGAAAGTTGCACAAAGAACAGTACATCAAGGCTAATATTAACAATGCTAGCGAGCTAATGCTCAGCTAACGTTACCGTAACATTTTGCAAACTTATTTTAACAAATTTCAAAAAGCACTTTTGATTTTTGTAAATTCAAGTCATTATTACTCTGTTGTTAAAATGACAGAATGTTTGGCGAAGAGCGCATTATGACTTCTTTGGGACTCAAAACTCAAAGTTTAAGACCGAGGACATGACTCGGGACTTGCCTGTCTTGATTTGGGACTTGACTCTGGACTTTGGTGCAAAGACGTGAGAATTACATGTGACTTGGTTCCACCTCTGGTGAATAGTCATTAATTTTCATGGCAGTCTAGCCAGTAGTTGCCTACTTATCTCTGTTTTCTCATGGTCCTGACTGACACAAGCTCAGCAGATGTCCCTTCCCTTGTGTATTTACTAAGTGCAATCGCCTGTTTACTTGTCACAGCTGTGCACAGTAATCTCATTAAGCCTTACATACATGTATGTATTTACTCCCTGTCCTCTGTTCAGTCAGTGGCATATTATCCTCTATGCTACCTGCATGATTGTTGCCACAGTCAGAGGCTGTGTTAGTGATTCCACAGTCTCTGCTCTGCTCCTTCTCCCTGCTGTCGGGTAGCTACATGAGGCCAAACCAGTTAGAGCCACAAATGTGACAATCATGGTGTGGTTTTCACAGCATGCCATCAAGCCAATATTTGAGGAGTGACATGTCTGTACATGCCAGTGAATTACTGTTAGAGGATGGAATTAACCTGAAATAGTACCTGGGTTGTGGAAACTGTAGATTAAGAGAAATTCATTTGATTCGTCTTTTGTCATGTTTCCTTAATTACTTAGCGTTATAGGATTTCACATGCTCACACAGTAAGCTATGACAGTGTCATCATCGCCACAAAAATGCCCTAGCACCCTTGATGTGATGTGTCCAGAGCCACTTTGTGTAGAATATCAATGTGTTTATAGGACGTAGAGCGCACTGACGTGTATCTGACGTCTTCAGGTGCAGGGAAGGATTCAACAGGCCAGTTTACAAAGCAGTTGACGAAGACCATGCAGGCCATGCCAGACCAAACCCACATGAGGACGCGGAATGACACGCCAAGGTCATAAATCACCTGGAGTTGAAAAACAGAAAGGAAGAGGAGGGTTTGGGAGAGAGATGGGTAGAAGAGCGACGAGGACAAGGATGAATAAAGGAGACAGGGACAGGGAAAATATGTTAAAAATTTAGTGTAGTAAAACTGACCTTGTTGCATTATTGCATTACATTTAACTTTAACAGCTTCCCCCTTCTACCTCCCCATGGGCACTTCTGTATCCATTTAATCACTAATCTATTCCTCCTTCTTTAGATTCGATTTATTTTCATTCCTCCTGACATCATCTCCATTTCCAAACCTTTCTTCCCTCCTTCTGTCTTTTGTTAATGCTCCTTTAAAAACAAAACTTGATAAAACTGTGCACGTTAGTTAATGACAGCAATCCTAGGTAAGTATTTTGTGATGATTAAGTTGTATTGAAAGTTAATCTATGCTTTTTCAAGTTGTCCAACAGTTCAGCCAGGTTTGTACATGCGTGCATGTGTGGTTGTACCTTGACACCAGGGAAGGTCACGGCTGAAGAAGCATAGGAGCCAATCATCAGGGAGAGGACGGTTGATCGTATATTTCCAAACATGTTAGGCAGCTAGATGAGAGACAAAGACATTAAAGAGAGAGGAAACTTGTGTAATATCAAACTAATAATTGAACCACCGTCCCTATCAGTCAGCAGTAAGTGTGGAAAACACTGTGGAAACACTTTTTCTAAATCTATTAATCAGCTGTGACCCCTGTTAGGAGAGAGCTAATGTTCATTCTCAGTTATCCAAATGCACTTTCAAAGCGTACCCAGTAGGCGGTGCTGCTGCATTCTTTTAATCACAAGCTTCTTATGTGAGGGGTGAAAATTGAGCTGATTAACACACACACACACACACACACACACACACACACACACACACACTGTTCCTGTGTGACAGTCACCCGTCCTTTTGTCATAGAAAGTTGGCATGTGCCAGTGTGCATGTGAAAATTCTCTGGCCATGCAGATGGTGTCTGAGTTTTGGAGAGTGTGAGAGTGTGTGACTACAGACTCACTCTAACTATAGCCGCAGCTGGAGCGCTGCCAATCACACAGCAACTGCATGTGTCTCTGTTCACACTACAGGCCTTCATGTTGAGTTTAAATTTACTGCTCATATCAGATTTTTTGCACGACTGTTCATTTCTATTTGAGAGTGTCACCAGTAGCATATCTCATATACCAGTTTGAACTGAAGCTGTGTCAAAAACACAAAGGCTTCTGTTTTTTGAAGTGTCCCTATAGACTGAGACAACTATTACCACCGTCAGAAATGTTGGATGATAAACGACAGCATGTTGTTTGTTAGTGCTGGGAATTATGGTTCTTTGAAGGGAGCCAGATCTTATGGCTCTGTTCTTTTCCGAGAGCCGTTCGAAAGAGGTTGCTACTGGCATAACATACAAAAGTCTCACCATGTTAAAATCAAAGTGAAAAGTTTCTGGATTGTATTTAAGATATATTTCATAGGATCATCCTATTATTCTGTCTAATTTACCAAAAAAAAGGCAGAAAAAAGAAATCAGCTCTCAGACAGGAGCTGGCTCATATAGGCGGCTCATCTGCAACACATTACTACTTTTCCTGAACACAGCAAACTAAATGGCAACCCAGCTTGTAAGCTTATGACATATCTTGTATGTAAAGTTTTGTCTTGAGGGTGGTGCCTAGTCCATTCTCATTTCCACGTCATTAAATACAGATACTTTGTCACGCCCTGTGTGATCATACACGATACTGACAACAAAGGTAACCACTGAGCAAATGCACGAGACTTCCCACTGACTCCAATTTAAACCCAATCGCTGCAATATTTGACGCTGAAAACAACTAAGAGCAAGAAAGTCCACATAGGTTGGGAGGGAGGGGAGGTGGATGCCTCAAGGAGAACAAGACTTTCCCAAGGAAACAACAGTCTGTGTCCCATGTGAAACCAAAAGTCACCTTTGTTTAAATCTAACGTTAGATACTGTATTTTATGTATGGTCATTGCACAGTGATGTTACTCACGTGACGTATTTATGTCACGTTTTGTTACGTAACATACCTATTCTAACTCAAAACATGATCTTTTTGTAAACCTTACCAAGCAGTTTTGCTGCCTAAACCTGATCAGAACTGTTTTTATCATGTGTTACAATGTGTTTCAGCTGTGTGTCACACAGACACACTAAAGGGTGACTAGTGTGTTGCTGTAAGACGCCAAGGGGAGTGACAAAGCGTCGGCAATTGACCTCCAAGGAATGAGACAGGGCTGCAGCACCAAAGCAAAGTGCACAGAAAAACCAAAAGGAAAGGCTCCTTTCTATGGGGAGCAAGGTACTGTATGTTCATATTAGGGCTATGGTTATTTAAAAATTAGGTTTCAACAAATTAAATCACAAATGAACAATCAACATGGATTTGTTCATTTGTGGTGCCTTTGTTGCCTTACTTGAGTGACAAGCTCATGTTACTGTAAGGCAGTTTAAAAAGTCGGCAAACAGTCTTACCTATATTGATAGCTTTTCTATTTATGGTGTCAAATCCGAAATGCTTCCACACATGACCTCTTAGATGGTTTGTCACTAGCACAGCTCACTAGCTTTTCTCCATTTTGTACTGGCAAAGATAGCAAACGGAGCGGTGTGTCAGATGGACAGTGGCTACATCAGGATTGCCTCCTGCTGTAGTACACAGCACTTATACACTGTGTACTTTGATATAATTCCACCTATGAATGATCATTTGATGTTTAAATGAAAAATGACTGCCCCATTTTACATCTTAAAATCACTGCCATGTTTATCTGTGACGTGCTGATGTAAGATAGTTAATAAGGTCAAGTTTAAATCCAGCTAAATTTTATAATAGTGCTGTTATATGTGCCCTATTTCCATTCATTTTGTGTGTTAAAGTGATATCTATGCTGTTGAGATGCTATTAGTTCAGAATACGTCAGTTTGAAGGGAGCGACAGTGCCACCTGCTGTCAAAACTCAGTATCTGCTTAAAGTAGTAAACAGCGGAGGACTGTGGGCAATTTTCAGAGCTACGGAAGATTTTCCTTGAAATAGCTACTAGCTAACATGTTGATGTCTGAGGACAAATGTAAAGTTAACTTATTAATAAAGCATGTAGAAGTTGAGCTGGCTTTGTCTGTTTGTATATTCATTGTTTGTCATTAAGTTCGCCATGTTTTTATTGAGTTAAATATTCGTTGTTATTATTTTGCCGCTCTTAAACACTGTCTGTTGTGCTGTTAGCTAACAGTAGCATGATGCCGCCTTTCCAGGTGGAGCACGAGCGGGTTGTCCACATGAGGTCACCAAACACCGCTGTCCTTTGCTAGTTATCCCAGACTTATGAGGTTTTCCATGAGGTGAATAAACATGCCTCTTACCACCATCTACTGCTCCAGGTGGTTCTTTAGAGCAGAAGACGTCACACACAGGTCAGTAAAACATAGCATAAAAAAGCCACCTTATTCCTAGCTCCCATAATACCTTGCGTGAATTATGGGCGCAACTTCCGGCGTTGAACCGGAACGTTTTAACGTTTTTTTCCTTTTCAACTGCGCATGCTAGCAATTAGCTTGCCCCGCCCTGTTAAACTATTGTAAACCTTAATATGGCCTGAGCTAGCGCAAGGTAAACATCTGCTCCTTTTAAAGATGATTTCTGACGACTTTCAGCAAACATGTAACATAATTAATTATTAACTGTAGCTCCATATAAATTGAATAAATGTCATGTTTCCTAGCTAATCCTCCACTCGTCTGCGTTTACGACGCAGTTTACAGTTTTTTTAACTTCTGATTTATTAAAAACTGTTCAGAGTGACACATGATGCTGAATTTAGCAGCAGACTTAAGTAATAGTAATAAAAATTAGTAGTAAGAGAATAACTTTTGGCACTTTATATGTGATATAAAGGAAGTGCAGTAAATCATTCTCAGTCCTAATGACTACATCTTTCAAGATATGTTGCTGAGTTTATTTTATAACAAGCAGTTTTCTAGTATAGGTTGAGAATGAAGTCAGACGGGGAAAGACAGGGATATCATGTACTGACGTTGAGTGACAGACCTGTCAGTCTAGGTGTCATTCTCTTCTGCAACTTCTGATTTAATTATTGTCTCGCTATGTCTCGTGAAACTGTTGTGGTTTCTCATATCAATGGTACCTTTGGCAACAGCAACAATCCCTTTTTGTTCTGGTCTATGTTCAACACGCAGTTGCTGAAGACAAGAATTTGGCATAGACTGGTTGTTGGTCACCACAGACACGGACAGTGCATGCTAAGATCACATTAGTTAAATATTTGTTTAAAAAAAAGTAAATCAGTATTTGCTAAACTGAAGGCAAATTACTTGCGATAAGAACCAGTGTTGGTGGGTAGCTACCAAGAGTGGCCACTGGGATTAACCACATATAGTCTATGGGACTAATTAGCTTACTGCTACTTCCGCTATGTCACTGGAAGTTGCGCCCATGAGTAGTAGTCGTAGTAGTAGTAGTAGTAGTAGTAGTGCACTCAGGAATAAGGTGGATACAAGTAGGAACATCCCTGAAATATCATTTACAAGGTAATATCAAGCTAAATTAGCTAACATTAGCTTGTACCCAAGCAAGTCAGACTGTAAGTAAGACCAGTGGGATGGGAAAAAGGTGTCATTTTAAACAAGTCTTGGTAAAAATCCAGGATATCGTTTCTTCCTTTTCAGCCCAGAAAGTTTTATGCATGTAGTTTCCATCAAGACTTCATCACTGTGACAAATGCTTTATGTTATAGTTTTAAATTATAGGCTAACCAAACATCCTCTTTTGCCCCGACATGTCCACTTTTCACATCCAGTCCGGGGCGTGTTTATAAATAGATGATAATGTCCGGTTTTCCTTGTGTGTGTGTGTGTGTGTGTGTGTGTGTGTGTGTGTGTTAGAGTGCGGCACAGGCCGCATATTTCTGTCCGAACCCGACAGTCATTCTGTTTTGTTATGTCCGAAACCGAACCGAGCCCGACATTATTTAATTATTGAAGGACTGAGTTTGTGTCACACAGTTGTTACAGTTACAGGCTATTTAACAGGCCAGGCATGCGCCGTGGGTGCTCTGTGGAGAGGGAGACCTTTCATGTTTGAGACGGGAGTGGGCGGTGGGAGGTCCGAGGCTTCCAGTGAGGGGAGAGGGAGAAATATATAACAAAATAAGATAAAATAGGAAAAACGTGTCTCCCTCTTTTATTTTATTTTCACCGTTTAATCAAGGCGGGCGGCGGGAGGTCCGAGGCTTCCAGTGAGGGGAGAGGGAGAAATATAACAAAATAAGATAAAATAGGAAAACTTGTCTCCCTCTTTTATTTTATTTTCAGCGTTTAATCAAGGCGGAGGCAGGCAGCGGAAGGTCCGAGGCTTCCAGCGAGGGGAGAGGTAGAAACAAACAGCCAATGTGTGTGTGTTGTGTTCAGGTGTTGTCACGTAAATAACACTCCCCAAGCAATAAACAGGACAGACAATAGGATTTTATTTATTTTTACACTACATTTTCACGGAAAGCTGACCGAATCCGACCTGAGCCCGAATACAATTTATACATTTTTGACCAAACCCAGCCTGACCCATCGGGTAGGCCTAGGCCTACCGTTGGGACCCGTCGGGCTCGGATTGGGTTGCCACACTAGTGTGTGTATGTGTCCCCTATCTATAGGGGCCTATCTGAATTTCTGTCTTTGAGAGGTTTTATTTTGTAATATAAGTGAATTTTCCATCCATACATATAAATTTTAAATATATTAAAATGATAAGGCATCTTTGAGTAAACTGCGAGTATCATTTAAGCAGGCTATGTCGTGGCTGGGCCGAGTGTCCTCTTTTTTGGAAATCAAAATATGGTCACCCTATTTTAAATCACTCCTTTGGGGCCATTATTGTAGCAAAGCCGTTTACAGGTGTGTGCGGAGAGTTGTGAAACTGTATCTTCTTGTGTGTGTGTGTGTGTGTGTAATTAGACGTGTAAATGTTTAAAAGAATCTCTAAATGCGTACTGAGATTTGTGAATGTTTACAGGAATCTGCAAATGAGTAGGCCTACTGAGAATCATAAAATACAGTAGTTTAGTGGTTTATTGAAATGTTGTACACTTTTCTTGTTTTCTACTGACAGTTTTGACAAACACAGGGGGGTGGGGGTCCACCTCTGTAAACACTGTGGACTAATGTCCTTCTCAGGGCAGCAGTAGAGTGAAAATCAGTCAGGCTTGGCTCTTTGACATTCATGTAGTTTGAGCACATTGTGTACTCAGCTTGTGTGTTTTTTGCCCTCTGTGTTATCCCGAAATCTGTAATCTGACTTCTGCATTGATTGGATAAAATCTTTCCCACACTGAAAGGAACCAGTTCCTTTTGATTCTGTTAACTGGAACTTCATGAGAGTTTTTGACATGTGGGTTAATACTACAGATTATATTAAATACATTTAACTGGTTTAATTTTTGCTTCATGACCATGGTACTCCATCAGAGTACATGGAGGAGGGATGGAGGCCATGCTGTTGGCATGGCCTGAGCCAAGGACCCACAGCAAGCTGCCCTCCTTGGCCAACACACCCTTGGGTCCATGAAGCCTCGTGCGGCAGACCCTACGCACGTCGCTTACGCTGTTGTGAGAACTATACTTGTGCGGTGGTGTGTCTGTGTATCTCTGCAGTTACTCCTCCAGAACAGTAGTTGGCGGTGGGGTTTCTGTGAAATACTGTTAAGTTTAGTTGATTCAAAAAACACCCAAAACATACATTAAATATGAGACAATTTCAAACACAAGTACACAAATTGGCTTCAATATAACCCACAGCATTCACAGACTAAGCACTTGTCTTTTGCTGGACACATTTTCCCCAGAAATATAACATGCTAATGTTATTAGCACAAGCCTATGGCATTTTACATTGTATAAATTAGCGACGATTAGCAAACTTTCACCAACAAAACAACTGTCTTATACTAAACACATTTTCCAAACAAATATAACTATGGGGAAAAAGCTTTGGGCTTGTGCTAACGTTATTAGCACAAACCTGTGCTACGGCGTCCCGTTAGACTTACACAGATGTAACACAGTCAGCACAGAGACAAGGTGTCCCCTTGTAGCAGCGTCAGACTCATGTGGGCCTGAGGGGCGCCCCTCTCTAGCCCTGGAGGGTCACATACAAACTGTGCTCACCACCAGTACAAGAAAAACCCACTAATGTGACGATTATTTAAACCCTACTATAATGCCACATTGTTGTGATTAAATATGAGGCCAAACATGGGAATAATCCACTTTTTAGTTCATTATACATAAAAATGTATGATGATTCATCTTATAAGTAGCAAAATGCCTTTCTTTTAACCTAGCACTTCATAGCTAGCAAAATGCTAACCTAGCATTTTCTTCAGTGCTTCTGCTTCTGGACCAAGGGACCAAGGGGGCTGATCCTGGCCTGACCTGTCCGTATGTTGGGTGAGTCATGTAGCTCCAGCTGCACCTACTCACATCCGCTGGGTGAAGCGAAATTCATTGTTGAAATCTGTCAGCCATGCGAGCACTTGCGGCACAGAAGGCAAATCATACACAGTTCATCAGCACACAGTGTCATGACACAGAGCTGGTTGAAAATCGGACAAGTTTCCCTCTAGCTAGTTTCCAAATGGTCAAGTGGCCAAAAAATAACAGACACAAAGTAATCGGGATGTTAGGGTTCTCTGAGGCTCACTTTGTGTGATTGAAGGTTTAATTATTGTCATTGTAAAATACAGGGTTACACAATGAAATGCTACATGAGAAAAACAAATCAAAATAGAAGTGCATTCCAGTCGAGCATTTGTTGAATTTACATCAGGAGGGATGTAAATGGAAGCTACAAAAACAATGAACATGAATATTTGGGCAGATAATATGGCCAAAATTCAACAGACGGGAAACAACTTGTCCTTCAACTTTGACTATGTTTGAGCGCCAAGCATCACTGATATAAACAAACATAGACCATGACTAAATATCACCTGTGTTTCTCTCTCTGTCTCCAGTCCTCAAGTATAGCTAACGTCATACCTCTTTGCTCAGTAATGTTTCCATGCTGCAGCTTTGCTTGCAACTCTGTTTTTTCCACTCTTATCTGCCCTCCCTTCTTTTCCATGGCTCTCCCCCTGTCTTTCCATTAGCTTTTCCATCTGTTCTTGCCTTCATTTCCCCAAAGCCTCCCTCTTCTCTCTTTCATTATTGTCCACATGTAGTTTGCGAGATAAACCAAATATGTAGGGAAAACCTGTCAACCCGAAGTTCTTCCCACAGGTAGGCTATACCTACAGAACATCTTCATGTTGACAGTGTTATTGTGGGCATGTTCTCAGAGCTCTTTCCCAGAGCCACAAGCACTCTTTCTAAAAATGTAATTAGGACAATATTGAGCCCTGCTTAGATCTGAAGGAGATCTCAGAAGATTAGAATAAGACTGCTGCACTGGTCAGTCACTTTATAATAGTGCAAAGTGCATTATCGAAGTTCACAGAGCGTGTGTTTGCAGCTAGTTAGGTTATGTCCATGTTGTTATGTAAGAGCTTATCAACGAGATAAAGACTCCACCAGACAAAATACATAAACACACACCAGACCAGGAATGACAGCAGTGCGGCCAGGATGACCATGTCAATACCAGGACATGGTCAGGGTCAGAAAGAGGGTGAAGGAGAGAGTGACAGAACGAGACTGAGGGGGAGAGAGTGAGATAGACAGATGGACAGAGAGAGAGAGAGAGAAAGAGAGATGGTGTGGACAAGGGTAGAGGGCCGTGGGAGGGTGTGTTGGCTGGCCATGCTTCGGATTGGCTGAGAGGCTGCAGCAGAATTTAGAACAAGTAGAACAGCATGTGCTACTGTGCAAATACACACACACACACACACACGCACACAGACATGTGCTCATGATCTAAGGTACACACAAAGCAGTCAAAACCACACACACAATGTGTTGGAGCATGACTACTGAGGTTTATGGTTGGATGTAGGTGTACTGGACTCAGAAAGTGAATCCACGGTGACTCACTGGGGTCAGGGAACGCTGCTGCACTGTAGGCTGAAACCTTAAAGCGTTTACACCTCTGGCCACGCCCCAGTCTGTGATGTCACGACAGGTGTTTTGATTTTACAAAGAGGGGGACATATAAAGTGGGTATATGGGGCGTCCTGGTGACCTAGCGGTCTATGCAATATACTGTGACGTCCGAGGTTCAAGTCCAGACAGCTGGGACCTTTGTCCTACGTCCCTGTCCCCCCTGTACCTCCCCCGCACTGATGATGTACACAGACTGATGAGCTGAGATGACCTCTCTTGTGTTTCATCTGGGTCAATTATAAAATGGTTTCTCGGGTGTCATTGATTAAAAATAGTGGGAAAACTAGAGGATGTTACGTTGTTGTTGGTCACAGCATTTACATATTATCACTTGATAAGGTTATTATAGTGAACTTCAACTTAGTTGAACTCAGCAAACTAGGGATGCACCGAATATTCGGTAACCGAATATATTTGGCCGAATATTGCAAAAAAACACACATTCGGTATTCGGTGGAATAAGTTAAAAGCAAGGCCGAATAATAGCGGTATCATTGGTATCGCACAGTGGGTCCCAATTTTGGTACCGTGACAACACTAATCTGGAGGGGGTTCATCTGCAAAAATAAAAATAATGAAAAACTAAACAATGATATTCGGTATTTGGTACTCGGTATTCGGCCAAGCGTTTAATAATATTCGACTTCGGCTTCGGCCACAAATTTTCATTTCGGTGCATCCCTACAGCAAACACTTGTCTATTTACTCATCCAACAGATACTGAGCAACACTGGCATTCATCAGTTGTGTTTGTGTCCGTCTGATGAATGTAAGTCCAATACTTGCTCTCTTTTAGCTCTACTCTGGTCTCCAACAACTCATGAGATAAAAAGCCTCTGTCTATTTAACTGAAAAATCTTCCACGATGTTCCGTGGCTAACTTTGGTAGTCTGCTGCAAAGTCATGCAATGGGTGATGGCTAATGTAACAGCCCTACAGGCAGTTTAAAGAATGAAAAAATGAGTGTACAGAAAAGGTCAGGGTGGTGGTTGGGTCAAACAAACACAGGAATTTCACTCAGAAGACTGCTGTTCATGCCCTGTGTGGCAGGGGTTGCACTAACTGGATATTCTCGGTCATTGACCGTTTTTTTACAACAATGACTGGAAAATCTGAAGGCCGTCGGTCGTTTTGACTGGTTGCAATTACCACCCCTGCCTAGCAGTGTTTCCACACTGCAGAGAAAAAGTCATTCATCTGCTTCATGTAGCGTTGCTGACATAACGCCCTGGACACACCGGACGCGGAACCGAAGCACAGCACCCAGCAGCGGAGGCAGTTTTCAGTCCATGTTAACCTATCTGACTGTCCACACAGGCCGCTGAGCAGAGCGGAGCACCCGCGGAGGCAGCGCTTCAGTTCGGGGTCTGGTCTATTTTTCATGCGAGCCGCGAGCGCTTCTGTCAAGCTGGATCGAGCGGATCGTACCAAACAGGAAGTCGGACACAGAAAAGACGAGAGAATCCGGCCAATTTTCAAAATAAAATAACAGCACGCACTGTGGAACGTGAGGAGAAAATACCGTGTTTATAATTTAAAAAAACACAACAGTGCATAACTGAACACATTTTTCAATACCCTAATCACTTAGTTACAATTTTAATTTTGTGTCACCGAGCCTACAGGCATAACTACACAACGCCTTGGACACACCGGAGCCGAATGGCACGGGTGTGTGGATGTCTGTTCATCTTTTCGTTCATGTCCTTATTAATGCACACTTTATAACTTGCTTTTTGGATTTATTAAAAACGAACTAATGAAAACTAAATGTCTTTGAATATCTTTATTATTATTTAAAAACGAAAATTAAAATGACCGGTAAAAATAGATTATGACTGGATTTTTATGATCCTGTCGGTCAAAATGACCGGCGACGAAAAAGTCTAGCGCAACGTCAGCTGTGTGGACACCACCACCAACACATTCTCACTCCCAACTCATCACATATTGCCACTTGGTCAGTGGACTTTTACATCTACATATTATGTACTGTGTATCCTGGGTGTGTCTGTTGTTGATGATCTGGGATGCCGTGTCAATTTACACCTGTTACATGTATGTGTATTTGTATCTTTACAAATTACACTTCTGTTTGAAATGTACAGTTTTTGCTGGTAAGATTCATTCAGTCTTTTTCAAAATAAACTTTGGTAAACCACTGCATATTTATGTTGATTTCATAGTGCAACAAATGCACATGGTTAGGTTTAGAAAAAAAAAATCCCATCATGGTCTAGCTCAACATTCATATGGGAAGCGAACACCAGCCTCCGTACCATTATTAACTGACGCCATAGCACTGCGGCTAAAAGGTGCCTGTTTTGTGTCAATGACCAAGTGGCAGTATTTAACGTCTTTGGAATGAGAGTGTGTTCCCACCACACACTGATAGTGGGTTACAGTGATTATTGAGAGGGATTACTGTTGTGTGACACTATATATAGTTTTTTTTTACCCCTTTATTTATTTTTTAAACAAAATTATGCATAGTATGCCTTAAACACCTTATGTGCCACCCCAGCATAATGTGTTGTTAAGAGGTCTAAGAGAAGTATTTCTGTGAGATCAGGTTGTAAAAACAAGCTACTGCTAGAGATGAGATAGATGAGATGGAACTAAAACAGTCAGTTTAAAATTGGTAAAAATATTTTGTAGAGCTGAGAGAAAATGCAGAGTGGGTGAATATTCTCACTCCTCAGCTAGTTTAGTAATAGAGTGTGTGTGTGTGTGTGTGTGTGTGTGCGTGCGTGGGAGTCATACTGTGAGTGAGGTGAAGGTCAGACAGATCCCTCCAAAGCCGTTGAGGGAGACAGCGAGGAAGATGAGGGCGGACAGCACTGATGGAACACATGGACATGAAGATTATAATAAACTATGATGAAACGTTGACGGTACATTTAGTTTTTTTTCTCCTCAGCTAGTTTGGTAATAGTGTATGTGTGTGTGTGTGCCTGTGTGTGAGTGGGAGTCGCACTTAAAATAAGTGCACCCAGCATGTCCGTTAAACGTGTGATTATTCAAGGGTTCATATTAATGTGTCGTCTTACCTTCAGGATTGTATGCAACGATAGCGATCATTGCGCAGGAGGCTGCAAAACATGAACTGAAATATACACAAGGTGTCAGAGCACATATGGTTTCAATGTCACTTTCACTGAATATTTAAGAAACTCATCTGGTCTGTCACACCTGCCGATGAGCCTCAGTGGGCGCGGCCCGTATTTGTCCATCAGGATGCCCAGGGGTAGAGTGGCTGCACTCAAGAGGAACGAGCCAATGGTAAAGCCAAGGTTCAACATCTCTTCCTGCTCCACGCAACTCCGCCACTGACCGCTCTCCATGGAAGTCACGTTGGTGTGGTCAGTTTCGTTTTCTGGAGAGGGTTGTTTAAAGAACAGGTCAGGAGTGTTGAAAGAAGAGAACCAAACACTTCCTGACTGCAATAAAAATACTAGTTTTTTTTTAATTTAAAGACACATAATATACAACTTGCGAGATTTTAGGCCCTTACACAACAGGATTTTTTTGTGCAATTGATTTGTATGTCCTGTGGAATTTAAACGGAAGCAACAAGAACTGTGAACTTAAATTATTTGGGCTGATACTTGGTGCTCAAATGTAGTCAAAGTTGAAGGACAAATGTTTCTCTTATGTCGAATTTTGGCCATATTATCTGCCCAAATAATTTAGGTTATATACACGCTATAAGTAGAAGTATAGCGTGGCAATATTATGCAGCACTATAACAACCTAATTTTTGAAATGACGATTTTTCTGAGTTTAGCGCTGTGAATAAAGCCATCAAACAATTACACTGTGTGGAACAGACATTAGGTCATGTCGTCACGATGGTGAAACTATGACGGCAAACTTAAGTACTCTATTTAGTCTTGACAATGGCAGCACATACCAGATCCTCTCCTTCCACTGTTACCTTTCATAATAAAAGCCTTAGACAGATAGCCTACACTGCCTAACTGTTTACTAGAGGGAACTCAAATTCACCCAGAGCATTTGGCTAAAAGGAAACTCAATTAAATAGCTTACAGTAACGCAGGCTCTACAACAACTTAAACCAGACAGACTGCCAGATGCTGCTGGGGGTCAATACTGTATTGTATGTCTATAACAAGATGAGACCATATCTCACCCCTGCTGTTAGGGACACTTATCTACATGCAGTCATTCTCTCAACAATATCCTACTGTCTCCCAATTTGGTCCCTCACCACCAAGGAAACCATTAAACCAAAAGCAAGACTGTACAACAGAGCTTACAAGATCCATGGAAACCTCCCCCTTGGACTCATCACTGCACTACACTCTGACACTTTCAGATCCCAACTCCAATCCTCCCCACAAAAACAATTATGGTCAGAGATCATTTTGTCACACTTACACTAAGATCTGGAATGAAGTCCTATACTACATAGGAGTAATAACCTCTATTACACATTTCCAACACACATATAAACACTATCTGATGGAAGGACACACCTGCAACCACTGATTTAAATCCCTTATCCCATGTTGCTAAAACACAATGTTACTTTTAATTCCTCTTCTGTATAAATAAATGAAATGAAATGAAATACAATTCAGGTAGATGTTCCTCTGCCTCCTCAGCTTGTTGCCATTCCCACCTCATCAAGTACAGATGCTTTGTAATGCCCCTTGGCAGGTGAAAGGCACCCTTTGGCATCTCCATGAGACGTGTCAGGCTTTCCATTAACTGCAATGTAAACCCATCCATGGCAGTATTTAATGGTGGGGTGGTAGATGGGTCAAACAAACACAGACTTTCATTCAGGAGACCACTGTTTGTGTCTTGTGTGAAGCCAAAAGGGTATGCTGTTTTAATTTAACATTACGTAACTTACGTCCGTCCAAAATGTACTCACATCGCTCATGTAGGTTTTTACTTTGTTATGTTATTTATTTTAACCCAAATCATAACTGATTGTGACCATTTGACAATGTTAACCACGTGTTACAAGGAGTTTCACCCAGGAGACAGCTGTGTATTACATAGAGACGCTAAAGTGTGCATCTCACAGAAATGCCAAAGGGTGCCTTTGGGTAATTTAGGCATAATTTAGGGGGGAACAATCCCTGCTGGACAAACAGCAACAGTTGCTAAAACCACCCACAATCTGTGCCTAAAAAATGCTAGAAACACGCTGACTGTGGGTGATTACGAGCTGCTTGGATGGCGGTCTTACCAATGCAAAGATGGGAATAGAAGCCTTCATTCTTCAGCATGATGAGCAGTGAGCCCCAACCCAGCAGAACAGCAGAGAAGAGCAGGTTCTCTATAATGGCTGTGATAGCCATCCACCACCTCCTCCTGTACGCTTGGGCCAAGCTGGGAGCCATGACAGCTGTGGACACATGAGCACAGGAAACGCATAAGAAGAAAAGTCTGCCAAACAGCTGGAGACCAAGTTCTACCAGGAACAAGGACAAGAAAGCCTTAACTTTGCACCACCAAACTCTAGTGTCACATTACAGTTTCCTTCAATTGACATTTAGCTGCCTTGCACAGAGCTTGTACTGTATTTACAGTTGAAGATGTCTTTTTGGCACTGTGGTTGAGAAAGAGAGAGCTTGAACTTGACTTCAGCATTGGTATGTCAACGTTAGCTAACATTTAAAGCACATCTTACTGCTGCTGGAAACCTGGAGAGTGTCATCAGTTGGGAATGTACATTTTGTGAGTAGTTTTGTAAGTACCTCATCATATTGATGCCAGAATCCCAAACTGTCATGAGGCAGCCCAGCACATTGATAAGCAGACGATGGCCGAGTATACCCAGATATTAAAGGGCATTTATCTTGGTATAAACATGTATGTTTTTTATTCTCCATATAGTTAATCCTTAACGCTGTTACTATATATTTCAATGATAAAAAATAGTAAATTGTGTTTTTAACTGTGAAAATATCCAGGAACTTTAAATGTTTTGTAGACATTCATTCAACACAAGGCCAGAGGGAGACACACACTATTGGTTTTGGTGAGAATCACTGAATGTAAACTGTGTGTGTTTACAGGAACACCCTACAGAGAGCCCCTCAGTCTGCCACCAGTAACCACCACCAGTGTTGCATGAGTGAAACCCCGAGGAGCTATATACTGTACAGTGCGAGGTGTCAGCTGAGAGGTGCCATGACATCTGGAGGAGTCCGACCCCACTTGACCTTCAAAGCTATCAAGTAGCGTGCACTGATCTAACCCATGTGCACACACCTACACACACACCCACACACATTCCTAACTAAAAATCAATGGACTCTGTTCTTCCTGAGTGTGTAAATATTTGATGGAATTAATTCAAAACTCTGTGTGTGTGTGTGTGTGTGTGTGTGTGTGTGTGTGTGTGTGTGTGTGTATGTGAAGCTCTAGAATGCAGTGACTCAACCTGTATAAGGTACATGTTTGTACACTAGGGGTACAGCTGACTAGCCATAGATAGACGTCATCCAATGAGCTGTGTGTGTGTGTGTGAGTGTGTGTGTGTGAGTGTGAGTGTGTGTCTGTGTACATTTGTGTTCAGAGTTTTGTTTAAGGAGTACTTCACCCACAAAATGACCATTTGCATATCAACTACTCATTGTGTGTTATCCTGAATTTATCTCACAATCCAAAAAAGGCGAACATTCTTCGTGAGGGAAACACGGGCAGCATTTAACAACAGCAAAACAATTTCAAAACATCCATTTACAAACTCTCACTCAACTCACGCGGGTGTATATTCACTAAAACATTAGGATTTAAAAGACGTCAGTAACAACAGTTACATGCATGGCCGAGTCGTGCCTAGGCGTGGGCGTGTGTTAGAACTCCAGTGAAGTTTATTCGCATGTACACACCCAGACATGCTCAGGGCGTGTCATTTGTAGGTGGAAGTGTGTTATATTGTAACATTTAAGTGAAAATGCAACTACCGGGACGTTCTGAGCGTGCGACTGGATAAATGAGACTTGGATTATACAGCATGAGTTGGTTGAGAGTTTGTAAACGGATGTTCTGATATAGTTTTGTTGCTAAACGTGGTCCCCATTTATTTCCTTTTCATGAAGGATATTCGTCATGTTTGGATTCTCCGTTCACTGTGGGGGCATACAAGAAGTTTTCTCCATTAAGTCTAGGTAACACACGGTGAGTAATTGATATCAGATGGTCATTCTGCAGGTGGCTCCTTTAATGAAAAACAAATACTTCATTCGGCATCACACAAATCTGATTCCATACAAATCAGCTGTGATTTTGATGTCTAAGGTCATTTTTATCTTACAGGTCTTCATGTTGTGATTATGTGACTGACGGGCTTTATATATGTTTGTGAGGAAATCGTATGCAAGCAGAACATTTTTATTTGAGCAACAAAACTATTCTGTGCTCACTAAATGAATTTGCGTCGCAATTATCCACATTAATGTGCAGTAATAACTCCCACTCAGTGTCGCTCTTATACCCTCTTACAAACTCTTGCTTGGTGTGCTGGCGAGCTGCTGCGCGCTTGCTCAACCTGGCACAGCGTTACAATGTGACACACAATCCACCAATGGGAAACTTGAAGAAGGCAATTTCTGATTGGCTTTTTCGTCTCCAACTAGATTGCAAGTCAAAGTGTCTACAGCATCCAAGGAAATTTTAATAGAGTCCTTGACAGCATCCCGGAAGTATTATGAAAAAAAAAAAAATATAACTTACTAGAGAGGAGTTTTTTTTACTATTGAAATTGATCAGCACAGACTGACAGGCTAAAATAGTGATTAATTTTTTCTTTACTTGGGTTTAAATTTATGTTTAGGATCAACAAATGAGAAGGCACAACAGCAATAACCTAGGTCACACCTAGTAAACTCAGTCATATCAGAAAATGTTCCCTATCAAGGTCATGTATGCCACTTCAGTTGGAATAGACTCTTCTAATGGACACAATAAACATGGTCAAACCTTTCTTTATCTAGATAACATGTTGTGCTTTTACCTTTTCTCACTTGTGTTAATAAATGAAAGTTTCCATGTCAAAGTGACACAAACCCATCGACAGTGGTTGATAGGAGGGTGAACTAGCTGATCCTCATGCAGTTTTGATCACCCTAAGTCACAAGTACCTCGAGAATGCATTCCCATAGAGCCACAGGAGTTGAGTCATAAAACCCTTACTTAACCCTTTATGAGGGGACACTGTCATATGTGGCAACATGTTTAAAGTCACTTACTGTATGAGTTGAGCTCCTCCAGTAGATGATCTGTATTTATATGGTGAGGATTCAACACGTTTTCTTCTTCACTGCTGCTTCTGTTTCCCAACAGAAGAAAGTTTAAACAATCTTTCTTTCTTTCTTTCTTTCTGTCTGTCCTTCTCTTGAAGATTTAAAGCGTGTGGCAGCTGTATTCAGTGGCACATGTGCGCTCACACTAACTCTCTCTTTCTAAGTACAGTATGTCTATAAATGGAGCTCAAGTCTTGCCTGCCCACCCTGCTGACTGTAACACACACACACACACACACACACACATTTGTCCACACCTAATATGTCTTATAATCAGGACACATGACTGTAGGTCTGATGGTTTGATGGAAATAATATTGTTGCTGGAGCTGATGTCTTCATTGTTAAAATTGTTGATTTCTCAGCCCCTCTAGTGTCATAAAACCATTTAAACTCCTTGCTTGTAGTGCTTTGGCTCCTGACAAAGTTTTTTCGCCTGAAACCAGAGACACTGGTGTGCTGATAGCTTGCTCACTGGCCCCATCATGTGGTCAGCAACAGGGTGTCTCAGAAACTTTTTTTCTGTACACAGTATATAGAGAACATAAACTGTCTAAAATGTAGATAAAAACAGCAGCAGACATTATTATGTAGTGTTTTGTGTAACTTTTGTATCATGTCAATCAAACACAGCACACTTGAGCTCTGGTCCATTTTATTTATTGTTGTTTTCATCCTGTAACATCGTTTCAATGACAACAAACCCTCCAACAGTAGAACGAACGACAAAGAAGTTACAAATAAAATCTACAAAACGGTGCTCCTTCATTAGCACCAGTGGAAATGTTTCTTAGCGATGAGGGAACAGTGAAAAAGGAGAGGGAAAACGGTCTCTCTGATTAGAATGTTTTTCAATTCAACCTTTATTTTAACAGGTGAGTTTGTCAAGAACAACTTCTCATTTATTGTGACAGTCTGGAACAATAAAAACTCACATCCACTCATTCGTCTCCCAAGATATAGGCATGAGCTAATATAACAAATAATAATTATAATGATAATAATAATAATATAGAACAAACAGTGTAAACAAAAATTGGTACATTAGGGATTTGTCATGGCGTAATACACCCTTAAAGAAAAAAATATCAATAAATAATGAAGTAAATACTCACTATTGATTGCATCTACATGTGTTTCTTCTGCCTTACTAGTATCAAAACCAAAATATTATATTGCAACAAATGTCCCTCTTTGTCATTATTTTGCAGTTTTCAAGCTATTATGTGAGAAATGGAGCAAAAACAAAAATAACAACAACAAAACAAAAAACAGAGAAACAAAAAGAGGCAGAACTTTGGGCAGCAAAGAAACAAAAACTTTTTGATTCGGATAATTGAAACAACAGGTGAGTTAGCCCAACACCTCCATAACAATGCAATGCTTTTCTATTGTAAAGCAACAGCTTAATGTTTTTATTAAATGGTATCACAAAGAGCCTTAAGACCGACTGCTAGGGCCATTTTCTTTGGGGAAAAACAAATCAGACATTAAGAATAAAGGTGCATCATTTTGAGAAAGACAAAAAAAATGTTACAGCCTACTGTTATGTGTATAAAGTGTTAATTTTGAATAATGTTGCACTTTTATGCAGAAAAAATCATTAAATTACAGATTAAAGTTGCAATTTAATAAGATGAGGTCATAATATGAGAATGAAGTCACAGTTTATAAGTCGTAATTTTGAAATGTTAAATTACAAATAACAGCACAATTCATAATATTACCATAATAATATTTATAACTTGCGATTTCACAAGATATTATGAGTTTATTAAAATTATAATTGAAGTCCTACGTTTACATACATACACTGTATGTCGCTCGGTGCAGAGTATAAATAGTATTTGCACATATTGTAACTTTACTCGCATAATGTCATGACATTATTTCTCATAAAAGTATGACTTCATATTAAAAAAATATGACTTTTTTTCTTGTAAAATTATGACATTACCTCAGACAGAACATAACATGACTTTATTCTCTAAATCTCTGATTTTTCTTTCCTGACAGCAGAGGTGGGACCAAGTCGTTGTTTTGCAAGTAACAAGAAAGTCTTGAGTCTTTGCACTCGAGCCCCAAGTCCTTAACTTTGGTTTTGTTTCCTAAACAAGTTGTAATGGTGCGCTCTATTGAATATAATGCCATTTTAACAACAAATTAATGATATATTAAATTTGCAAAAATCACAGATGCTTAAAACAAGTGTACGGAGCCTGTGAAGTCGTGGAAGGTGAAACTTTTTTATCTTGTGAATGCAAGATTACAAAAATGTTACCTTTCGGGACTTAGGGGCTCTGTACAAGTGCGACCGGACTTATCCATAAAAAAATAGCAAACAACACAATTAACCAGTGCACAACAGAATTAATTTAGTAGGTTTCTGTCCTGTCTTGTTGAATTTAACTCATCTCATATTGTAAAAATGTCAGTAGCTTTATCTTCCTAAATTTGTAAGACACTTTCTGTAAGACTGTTCTTCCTCTTAGTTGATATTTTTTGTTGCTGCATGTGTTATGTCTAATAGAAATAAAAAGATTGTTAGCTGATACAGGACATGAACTGATTCGTGGCACACTTTTTAAATAACACACGTATTATCAAGTCAAAAGGCTTGAGTCTAAGTGTAGTCATGAGTCACTGGTGTTAAAGTCCGAGTCAGGTTTTAAGTCTTTTCTCACTTTGTTGAGTCTAAAGTCATAAAATTTGTGCGTTGAGTCCACACCTCTGTCTAACAGCGGCCCTATGTTTCGTCATCGTGGCTGAATGTGATACACAACAAAAGTCATTGTAACTACATAAATCAAAAACGCTTTGTTCAAAAATCCCTTCAATGGCAAACAGAGTGAGATGTCACAATGGCATCGCTGGAGAAAATGGCAAACAGGTCACCAACTCGCACATAAAAACACATTTAAGTGAAACACTGACTCACTGTCAGGCCTACTGTGTGACTCATTAGGAATCTACGGCTCTGCTAAAAGCGTCGGTCGCCAAATTGAAATCCTGCATCTGAAGTACACTAACACAGAGGCAGATTCTGTGGTAAACAGGAGTAAATAACTAAAAGAGAAGTGTTGCCGTGTACTGAGCAGGACCGGTGTAATAAACGCAGTACAATCAAAGCCCTAACATAATATTAATCCATTTAGCTTACACACATGTAGCAGCCGCATCATTGGAATGCTGACCGGACCTGGAAGCACAGAACAACCTCTACTGTGTTTAAACATGAATATAAATAATATCATCAACATTTCTCCTGGTGTGAAGGCTTAAAGTCAGCTTCAGTCCATCTGTGAAGCCTCAGGATGTCAAGTCAAGTTACATTTAAGACTTTCTGAGCTTTTCAGTGTCAGTAACAATCAACAGAAAAGACAAAGGAGGATATTGAACTGCAGATCTATCAGAACGACTGGCCTTTAAATGCGATGATGAACTGCACTCCAACATGTGAACCCTTCTACAGCAAGTGGACACCCATGATGCCCCATTTTAAGCCCAGACTCGGCAGGACATGATGTGTTTCTTTCACAGTACAGACACTTCTGCTTTAAAGAGTGTTAGAAATGTGTGACGTGCGTTGACATGCATCCTGTAATGGTCTGCTAACAGTCTTCCTTCACAGGTTAAATGCTTATTTTAGTCTCATGTACAGTATCTACAAAGAGGTTCTAACAATATTGTGGCTGGATATTTTTGCATCGCAGAAAAAAGACTGTTGCAGTGGCCAGTCGCGGGAATATATTGTACATCTAGTCGTCTGGCCTCATTGCCTGTCACTGACCACAGATTATTACTGGTGAATTACAGTGTGGACGTAAAGCTGGTGTGTGTATGTATGTATGTATGTATGTATGTATGTATGTATGTGTGTATATACGTGTGTGTTTGATTCAAGACAACTCACTTTCCAACAAGACATTTTCATCTAAAAGGTGCTATATGTAGCATTTAACCAGCAATAAATCATCAACATGCTGTTAGAATTACTCTGAACTCATTAAACATCCTCATCAGAGGTTTCCGACATGGAGGTCGGGACCACAAAGGAGTCATTCACAAGAAAAAAGTAAAAGAGAAATATTTCTGCAACACAAATTAATTTCCTGACTTTCTGATCTTTGCCTTTTTACTTTGAAGACGTGTTTACTTTCACATCTTCAGGAGCTGCTTGCACCAGCTCTCCCAAAGTTTAACGTCAGCCTCGTTGTTACAGAAGTTTCACCACGTGGAGATCAATGCATCACTAAATAAAGAGAGAACTGGACACAGATCAGAGGCAGGGCCCCGTTCATTTCTATGAAAGTTGCTCAGTAGCGCATGAAGCCAAAAAAGTTCAACTGCTGTGTATAAAATTACCCGGATGATGCACTGTGCAGCCCATAAAGTAATTCAGTCATGCGGCTCTTGTAGTCAATCAAAATGTTACTGGACTGAATGGATCAAGTTCTGTTGCTAAAACGAGTCATTCTGCAATGGTTTTAATGCTCAAAAAATGTATCTACTGATTAACAGATGTTTCTTTTGCCATGTAAGTCTACGGCAAAAAGTCTTTTGAGGCCACACCATCATGTGGATGGATATAGTCAACATGTCTGACAGTGGTAAAGATGTTTCCTAGCAAAAGATTCACACATTACAAAAGCCTTGTCTACACATATACAGATATTTTGGGAAACTGATAATTCCTCTGTGTTTTGGCCTCTCCTCTATATGCCAATGGATCTTTAGGTCACGAAAATAAAGATTTCTAAAGACGTTTTCTCAGCCTTATATTTTTCAAAACTCTGGTCACTTTGGTCTGGCCACATGTAAAACGGAGTATTTAAGAAACGATGACTTCCTGTGCTCAGTTCCTCCATTGTTGCTTTGTGTAATAAGTACGGTACCTAAAACAATAACAACGGTGGACTACAGGTTTGCTTATGTTTGGTTAGCACAACTTGATCTAATAATGACACTTTACGCTTAAACTTGTTAGTGCTACACTTTTGGCTAATCTGGACCGGTCGAACCAGCAGCAGTTGGTACAACTTTAAGAGTGGGATTGCTGTCAAGTGTAAGGAAAACTTTTGCATGTCCAGAGCATCACTTGAATCTTTGAGTCAGCTCCTTCGTCCTTATATTGAAGTGGAATCGACAGTGCTTTGAAAAAGGTAACATTAGCCTGTACACTGTACTACCTTTGCGACAAGGGGAAACTGTGGAATATCTTTTCCTAGCATGCAGCGAGCAAATTTTGGCAGATGGAGTGTGAAAAAGTGTCCAGATATACAAGCGACCACAAAATTCAGCCCTTAGTGAGCCTAAGCAACAGGTTGTTGTTGTTGATCTAAAAATCTGTTGGAGGTAGCTTCATTAAAATAGAGCCAAGGCAAGCGCTTTTTCAAACACTGACATGTCGCTTGGCCTATTCGCTGATGCATGGAGCAGATGAGGATATCTTCATTGGGAAATACTGGAACAATCTGACGTTAGCGCACTCACTTGTTCACATCTCGTCTAGGTAGCAAAAGGTCACAAACACATGCGAACGTTTGGAGTTTTAGTGTGTGCAGAGATATTTTGTAAAATAAAGGGGGAAATTTCCCATTTTTAAAACTATCTGTAGATGCGTAGACAGGGCCTAAAGTCTTTATTACCTAAGACATTTTATTTGTGCATTTTGATTTAGTAAATTACTGGTTTGAAGATAGCTAGCAGTTACTGAGAAGGTTACACACAAACTTAGGGAAAGTTTTATGAACAGCTGGTGCAGCCGAGGTGAAACAATCTGAGAGGTGACGAGCCAAAACTGTTGGGAACCAGTGATGATCTACACTGTACTTTACATCGCATATTCCTTGTCTCAAAGAAACATATCATAGAATGCTAACATGCTAATATTTATCATGTAACCTACAGTACATTATAATGCAAAGGTTAGCAGGTGAGCATGCTATGTTAGCATTAAACTGTAACTTTTGAGATCATGTTTCACTCAGGGTCAAAGTGTTGGACAGACAAGCTGAACAACAGCCAGCTCATAGAAGAACAGCCTCAGTGAGCTATGGGATGCAAATGAAATGCTACACATAGCACCTTTTAGCATCGAGGAAGAGATGATATTTCTTTCTTACTGTTTCCTGATTGTCTGTTGGTTAAATATGTCGCTCTTTATCCCTTATGTTCTTGTATCTCAGCAAAGTATTTATCATCTTTGCTTGTTACGCTCTTACATCGCCTCACCCTTACACACCCAATCCTCTGCGTTTCATTCCAACAGTCCTTCATTACATTTTCCCTTTCTTCTTTCCCCCACAGTCCACCCGTCCTCTCTGTCCGCCATCACTCCCAGAAGATGTTGGTGATGTCAGAGTCCAGGCTGAAGATCCAGATCACTAGCGGTGCAGAGATCAGGACGAACGACCAGGACACGCCCTTCAGCGACTGGCGCAGCTTCGTCATCATGGTACCAACAAATCCTGTGTTAGCCCCTGTCCTCCTCAGCTCCTCCTCCTCTTCCAGTGACTTTTTGAAAGATGAATTGCAACAAAGGAAAGAGTTAGACCACTTTGAGATACAAATACAGCTGTTGCACATGAACAGAAACACTGTCAGGCACGTCTTCTGACCTGGATCTGGCTTCCTGGCTCGATGTAGTTGCGGGCTAGAAACTTGAGAGCCTCGTCCATCAAGATGACAGGAAGTGACATCTTCAACACCACCACCCACTGAGGCCAAGACAGAGGGCGTATCTGGAAAATCACCTGAAGACACAGACGGGAGGAATGGAGGATTTTTAAGTCCTGAGTAGATTAAAAGTGTCAGCGAACTGATGTATGACACCATGGAATAAGTGCGGGTCAGCTGTTAACAATCAGTGCAACCTTTCAAGGAATCTTTCAGACATATACTGTTCGTGCATGCTTGCTTACCGGAAGTGGGTCTACATATAGAATGAGGAAGTGTAGAGCCATGGACAGACAGATGGCACCCACCAGCCAGGGGTTTGACCAGGGAGGCATTTTCAGCAGGGACTGGTTCTCCGAAAGACTGGACAGCACAGATAAAGAAGAAAGACATTATTTTTACTGTTACACTGCCTGATCTGTCACTTTCACTTTGTGTAATATATGACAATGAAATGGTGACACAGCACTGTAGGATATATGGTTGAGTGTGTGTGTGTGGGTGTGTTTGTGTTATTCTTACCTGTTCAAGGCGTTGCACATCTCTATGGTAACCAGGACAGACAGGGCCATAGTCATGGGATACGGAGACTCAAAGACTGAACACTGCACGCCGGCAAACTCAATGTGTCCCTCACTGCACTGCAGGTAGTGGGACTGTGGAGGAAACAAACAAGGAAATAACATTCTTACCACCTTCATACCTGCCTCACTTACCTACCTGCTGTGATATCTAGATAAATAGAGTCTGACAGATGTATCACTGAAAGTTAATGAGCAATGTCAGGGCAGAAATTCCAAAATATGTGTCTCAGTAATTTCTCTGACCATCAGAGAGCACTGATGAGTTCATTTCTTAGTGTAAGTTGGTGTCCTGCTCAGCACGTATCTTTGCCACCCTAACCCTCCCCTCACTGTGATGTAGCCTTGAGTTCTCGGTCAAAAGGACCCCCCTAATATTGACTCTTTAAAAGGGCATTTCACCCACATATCAAAAATTTAAGTTGCTGAGTGTTGGACATATCAGCTGTTGAAATGTCTGCTCTGTTTTAATCTCCACTAACTCCTGAGGGAATTATCCGTCTTTTTAGCTGCTAAATGCTCCACTGTGTTCACCAGCAGGTCTCTGACTTTCTCTGTCTGCTGTCTGTCTGATGCCGAGCGGGTAGTGTGCAGTGGGGTTATCAGAGCTGTTTGTTGCCTGCTGTGTAGAAACAACGCCGATGAGAGCATTGATAGCTAAACAACAAACTGAAAGACACTAAATCTTTCCACAGAGCTGAAGAGAGCCGCAGAGTCTGTGATAATTTGACATTTTAACTTTGTTACACACACATTTTTAACTTGTTTTTTTTTTAAATCATTTTGAATTAATATTTCATTATCAATATTCTTCTCCTGCCTGATTACTCAGGTACTGTAGTGACACTGGAACTCAAAATACTTAAGACAGAGTAGCTGAAACTTAGAAGCAGACCACTGATCATACAGCTCAGGTAGGTCTGACCTATAGCAAAGTTCCTATTCTGAATAAGCAGTTATTAATATATTATCAGTAACAAATATAAGCTGTTTATTGCCCCACTTTTATTGTCTTATTTCTGTTTTCTATTACCTGCAGTTTGTCAATAAGTTGTTTGATAGTTTGAAATAAACGTGGAACTCTGCCTGTATAACGTGATAGTGTGATTTTAGAGTGAAGTAAAATCATGTGTTTATGGTAAGAACAAGGTTTCAGCTTCTCCTGCTTATGTTAGTGCCACCATGTATCTATTTATCTACAGTGTATAGTTTAGGGCAGCAGAGCATGTGAGGCCTGAAAGAGGTGTAGTGAAGGGGAGATGTGTGTTTACCAATTGATAGAAGGAAAGTTTTGGTCCGTCGTGGGCTGCCATGAACCACCAGGCAGCAGCGCCGACAGTTGCAGCTCCCACATAACCTACAGAGGGTGGTGAGCAGCAATAGGTCAGATGCTCTGATGATACATAAATGATCTGGAGGTTTTTGTCGATGTTGTAGTAGTAATGATCAGTTCTGTTCCAAGCTCATGACTCACATCCGATGATGAGGTAGCGACAGAACAACCAGCTGGAGATCAGAGGCTCCTTGGGGGAACGGGGAGGGCGGGACATGATGTCCAGGTCTGGAGGGTTGAAGCCCAGAGCTGTTGCCGGGAAACCATCTGTGACAAGGTTGACCCATAGCAGCTGGACAGGGATCAGCGCTTCAGGCATGCCAAGTGCTGCCGTCAGGAAAATACTGAGGAGGAAGGAAGGACAGATGGAGGAGAAGAAAACAGTGAGAGGCACAAAATATCCATTCAGTGAATCTCTCTCTCTGTCAGTGTTAAAGTTAGCACACCACACTTATATCAGCTGTTACTAACCAGACCACCTCTCCTATGTTGGAGGATATCAGGTATCTGATAAACTGTTTCATGTTGTTGTAAATGGCTCGGCCCTCCTCCACCGCAGCCACGATGGTAGAGAAGTTGTCATCGGCCAGGATCATCTCAGAGGCTGACTTAGCAACCGCTGTGCCGCTGCCCATAGCAATGCCAATCTCCGCCTTCTTCAATGCAGGTGCGTCGTTCACCCCATCACCTGTCTGAAGTCATGAGAGAGGGGTGAGATGTGGGAGGATAATTCAGTGACACCACAGGAGAAAGGGTGTTTTACTGGTTATCGACACACCTATGATACTGGCAGTACTCCTACCATGGCAGTGATGTCACTCAGGCTCTGAAGGTACTCCACTATACGACTCTTGTGTGCTGGTTCCACCCGGGCGAAGCACCGTGCCGTCCTGCAGGCCTGACGTTGCAGGTGAGGGGGCAACTCATCAAACTCCCGCCCCGTCAGGCCACCGATGACCCCCGCGCCCTCTTGCTCCTCTTCCTGCTCCGTGATGATGCCCACCCTCCGACAGATAGACAGGGCTGTCCCTTTGTTGTCACCTGGAGAGATACATTGTTCGATTAATGATTGTACTGGTTAGCCAGGTAAGGTTTCTTTCATTAAAATCTAATGGCCTATCATTAGTAATTTTAAATGTGTGTGCACAACTAATGCACATAATGTGATTTATCTGCATGTGCAGGGTGTTATTTTTGTGTCATGGCCAATGGGCAGCTTTCATGTCTTCTTTTGCAGGTCTAAGAGTAACTATGAGTATTGTGTGTGGATTTGGTGAACCACGATTCTCACAACCGGCAACTGACGGCACATTAAGTTCAGCAACCTCTCTCTCATCATGTCTGCTGTGCATTCATACACCTGAGGATTCTGTCAGCATGCTTTACTGCCTTTCACGATCACGTCGGAAAAAAGGACATGGGAACTGTTTTCACTGGCTGAGTGGCATTAACATTACCAAGTAAACTGACTTATGTGCAAAAAAAGTGCCCTTCAGCGAGTGTCTGGGGTAGCCTCACATCCACAGACTGCAGACGTAGCCACTGTGACGTCACTCAGTCTTGAGTTTAGCATTTTGGCTGCTGCCATCTTGTTTTTTTAGAACTAGAGGTGACCGTATTTGCAGGAGCACCTCTATTCCGATTGACAGGTCATGATCGAGAACATAGACTCATGAGGAAAATGTTTAAATCCATTGAGAGGTAGGGTCATTTCCCCATGAACTTGTATACAGTCTGACTTCTTTTTGCACCTGTGGAGTCGTCCTCTGCTGACAACATGACACCATAATGCAAATCACACACAGTCTCTACTGATGTTATAGTTGTCTGTTATATTTCTGTATCTGTGTGGTTTAATGTATGCGTATTAAAGGTGAGTTTTTAGACACACATAGTGTACTTTTAGATGTGTGCGTGGTCGTGCGTGTTACCTGTGATCATGATGACCCTTATGCCAGCCTGCCGACACATTCTGACGGCGCAAAGCACCTCTTTCCTGGGGGGGTCCAACATGCCCACACAGCCCACAAAGGTCAGGTCCGACTGGGGAGAGGGGAGAGAGGGAAGGGAAGGCGTAGGGGACAACAGTTAATCTTGTTATTTAGAGCCACTGGTGATTTGAAGTAAGTCATCTATATCTGAATTTAATGTCCAAATGGTATGGATACAGTGTTTTGTTATTTAAGAGTATGTCAGCACCATCATCACTATCATCATTTTAATCATCACCTCATAGTCAGCAAAGGCAGCTGTGTTCTCCAGGTTGAGGCAGTGGATATCGGGGGGATTGTCCCTGGTTGCCATGGCAAGGCAACGTAGCGTGTCCCGACCTGATCCCCATTCCCGCACAGTGGACAGGAGCTGCTCTCGTACCGCCGGGCTCAAAGGCACACGAGCCGAACCGCTAACCCTGATATAATTACAGCGCTCCAACACGCTCTCTGGAGCTCCCTGAGGAGACATGGGGAAACGATTAGATACTGAAGGGGAAGAAGACATGACAGTGTCTTTGTAGCCACAGAATAACCACATGTATCAAAGAGAGTGATGGGGAACACACCTTGACAAACATCTTGGCTCCAGAAGCCGACCTGGTAAGTTTATTGGATGAGCAGAAGACAGACATGGACTTCCTGTCTCTGGAAAACTCCAGCGTCAGCTCCTTCCTCATCAGCTGCTTAATCACCTGAAAACAACCAGTAAAAACTACAGTATGTACAGATCATCTTTAACACAGGTCAGTGAGGTTTACTGGCAGAGCATACAGAAATAAAAACACAGCACATTTAGTCACTTTGAACCACTGCAACCAAAACACAGACGTACAGAATGTCAAACCAGCGTTCATGGGTCAATGCTCAATACAACAGCTTAATGGTCTCATAGGTAACGAGACATAAGAGAGAAGAGAAAGCATGGAAAAGGTTTCAGCGTAATGGATTCAGAGGTCAGAGGGAAGGATCAATTTGCACCAGCACTTTCTTTAACTTTCTCTCCCACTCTTTCTCACACACACACACACACACACGGGATTCCCTTAGAAAATTTGCTGCTGGTTTACATGTTCTGAAGATTTCACTGTCACAGATAAATGGGAGGAAACTGATGACCTGTGGTTACTGAACAGACTCATGCACATAATAGAGCTATTTTAAAAAATATATAATTATTAACACAAAAAAGTTTTTTTTTAGCTTACCGCATCCAAACAGAATGTGACATGAGTGACTGTCAGAGACAGAGAAATGAGTTTGATTGCATAGCTTTTTAATGGAATGTCCTAACTGGCTGCGAGCGATGCAGCGCTGTTTGTATTTATTCCTGTGGCTTGCTTGTAAAGCTGCGCAAGATATGGCTGATTCGTGAAGATGAAATGAAGCGTTATCTATACAATACAAGCAGCAGCCTCTGGGTTTGAAACATGAAGCCAATGCAATATCCAAAATTTGCAGTTCCTCAAATGGCCACTAGAGGCTGGCTTCAAGATTGAGTCACCACCCATAGATGCCCCTGTTACAATGCCCAACTTTACTGCACAAATAAACATGTTTACTCATGGTGCAAAAAATGGTTTTGGTCTCTATATCTAATTTCCACGTTCATGACAACTGTGCAATTTATGCAACACACCTATTTACATTTTATTAGGACTTTAAATTACGCATTAGGCAGGGCTGCTATGAGCAACAGGTTGTCTGCGAGGCGTCACCACAGTCAGTGAGTTAGATTCATGGCTACAGTCAAAATGCCAAATGTAAGGCTTTAAAACAGGAGTCTACAAACTAGTGGTTTACGTTTACGTTACGTTACGTTACATTATTTTTGTAGTCTATGATATGACTACAAAAACCTAAATAAGGTGGCAGCTGGCTGGAGGGAGATCACCAGAGACGTAAAAGTTTCTGGTAAATGACCATCGCTATTAACAACCTACTTGCTGTTGTCTTTCCAGTCAATATCACAATATAATATGTTTAGGACGATAGCAAGTGCTCACTTATCTTTTAAGTCAGTGGTTACCAACTGGTGGGTTGTGGTCCAAAAGTGGGTTGCGGGGCCATTCTGAATGGACCGCAAGCGACCTGCAGATATGTCAAGTTTGTAGAAAATACATTTTAATTTTAAGCACAGGGAATTTTTAGCACAGAACTTGTGCCATTTCCTGCTGTAGAGTGAGTGACTGACAGCTACTTGACAGAGACAGTAAACTAACACGATGACATGGCCAAACGCAAATATGACGCCAGATGTATCAAACTGTGTGGAGCTTGAACTAATGACTAAGGAGAAATCTGGACCAGTTGGGAGTGGCTACGTCTCCAGTCTGACCTTGAGCGCAAAGATAGGTACAGTCAGGTCCATAATTATTTGGACAATGATACAGTTGTCGTCATTTTGGCTCTGTACACCACCACAATGGGTTTTAAATGAAACAATGAATACCTGCTTAAAGTGCAGACTCTCAGCTTTCATTTAAGGCTTTTTTCAAAAATGTAGTATGAACCGTGTAGGAATGACAACCATTTCTTCACACAGTCCCCCGACTTTAAGGGCTCATAAGTATTTGGACAAACTAACATAATCATCAATTAAACAGTCAGTTTTAATACTTGGTTGCAAATCCTTTACAGTCAATGACTGTCTGAAGTGTTGGACACATAGGCATCATCAGATGCTGGGTTTCTTCCCTGGTGATGCTCTGCCAGCCCTTTACTGCAGCCGTCTGCACTTCCTGCTTGTGTTTTGGGTGTTTTGCCCTCAGTTTTGGCTTCAGCAAGAGAAACGCATGCTCAGTTGGATTCAGGTCAGATGATATGACTTGGCCATTGCAGAACATTCCACTTCTTTGCCTTAAAAATGTCTTTGGTTGCTTTTGCAATATGCTTCAGGTCAATGTCCATCTGCACTGTGAAGCATCGTCCAATGAGTTTTGAAGCATTTAGTTGAATCTGAGCAGATAATGGTGCCCCAAACACTTCAGCTTTCATCCTGCTGCTCTTGTAAGCAAGACAAGACTTCACTAGAATAAATACAGAGGGTTTATCACAAGATGCAAACCATTGGTTAGCCTTAAAAATGGAAGGCCAGATTAGAGTTTGTCAAAAACCATCAAAAAAGCCTGTACAGTTGTGGAACAGCATACTATGGACAGATAAAACAAAGATCAACTACCAGAATGATGGGAAGACAAGAGAAGGAAGAAGGGAAGGAACTGCTCATGATCCAAAGCACACCACCTCATCAGTGAAGCATGGTGGAGGTACTGTTATGTCATGGCCATGTATGGCTGCCAGTGGAACTGGTTCTCTTGTATTTATTGATGATGTGACTGCTGAGAAGAGCAGCAGGATGAAAGCTGAAGTGTTTGGGGCACCATTATCTGCTCAGATTCAACCAAATGCTTCAAAACTCATTGGACGATGCTTCACAGTGCAGATGGACATTGACCTGAAGCATACTGCAAAAGCAACCAAAGACATTTTTAAGGCAAAGAAGTGGAATGTTCTGCAATGGCCAAGTCATATCATCTGACCTGAATCCAATTGAGCATGCGTTTCTTTTGCTGAAGTCAAAACTGAGGGCAAAACACCCAAAACACAAGCAGGAAGTGCAGACGGCTGCAGTAAAGGGCTGGCAGAGCATCACCAGGGAAGAAACCCAGCATCTGATGATGCCTATGTGTCCAACACTTCAGACAGTCATTGACTGTAAAGGATTTGCAACCAAGTATTAAAACTGACTGTTTAATTGATGATTATGTTAGTTTGCCCAAATACTTATGAGCCCTTAAAGTCGGGGGACTGTGTGAAGAAATGGTTGTCATTCCTACACGGTTCATACTACATTTTTGAAAAAAGCCTTAAATGAAAGCTGAGAGTCTGCACTTTAAGCAGGTATTCATTGTTTCATTTAAAACCCATTGTGGTGGTGTACAGAGCCAAAATGACGACAACTGTATCATTGTCCAAATAATTATGGACCTGACTGTATGTGGTTTGTTTACATGAATTAACAGAAGTGCATATAGTGTGGACAAAGCAAGGCTTACTTACTGTTAAGACACGGTGTACGACCTGCATCTTCTCGAGGGGAATTATTTTCACCAGACAAGGACCAGAGACATTTAAATGTGTTGGACTTGGACAGATTATCCCAGTCGCAAACCGGTGGTGACCAGTTAACAGCCTGATATAGACACACACACACACACACACACACACACACACACACACCCACTTACAGAGCAGCACGCTGTAGCTCTCTCAGCAGGGCTCAGTCCTCTCAGGTCGGTGTCGAACACGTTCATTTTCTCCACCAGACAGCAGAGGGCGGTCTCTGTTGCCTCCCCAACCTTCTCATACACACCCTTTGCCTGGAACACACACACACACACACACACACACACACACACACACACACACAGGGAACAGAGGTTAAAGTATGCTGTTCACGGTATTTATAACGCAGAATCAGTTTCCAGTTGTACATGTTCCAGCACCGTATACGGTAATCTATGATGGTCTGAGTCGTCGCTGCAGTAATGTCTTACCTCATTGTAGTCCAGTGATGAGTCATTGCACAGTGCACAGATGGTGGCCATCTCCACCAGGCCTTCATACTGACTGGACTTCACCACTGAGCCATCCTTATAACTGGAGAAACAGCAGGACAGGCCACGACAGAGAGAGTAGGAATATAGAGAGAAGAGTAGAGGCAATAGAAACAAACTGTAAGAAAAGGGGGAAGAGATAAACTCTCATAATCCATATCCATCCATAACCCATCAGGGGTTAGAGGTTAAAGGTTAAAGACACTCACACTTCCCCTTCAGGGGCATAAGTAGATCCAGTCACTGAAAACTCGCTCAGGCTGCAGCGCTCCCCCGACACACTGTCTACTACAAACATCTAAACACACACACATACACATAGACAGACAGACAGTGCAGTAGTTTATTAGTTCAATAATATTAGAAGATCATATTTGGGGTTAGCTTCATATTCCAACTGGTCATTCCAGCACATGAGCCTTTTATATCAAAGCCGACACAACACTAAGTGGCAACTTCCTGTTGATTAACATGGAAATTCTTCAGAGTGTGAGGCAAAGTCCTGAACCTTATTTTGCTGCACTGATGCAGGTTTTCACCACTTTTTTAAAATGTAGATTTTTCTAATACCGTTCTGTAGAAAGGGTGGGACAAATAGCCTGTCACAAAGGCCAATGGTCACATCTTACATGTACAAGTGCTGCTATGGAGAAGAAATTAATACTGAGTCCACACAGACCAGCAAGTTTGTCATCTTTTCTTACATGCTTAAGCCATCCCTTCATCTAGAGCCCATGGGCTGCTTTTAGCAAAATGTCAGGAGGCCAGGAGCCAGTTAAGATGGACATTTGCTGTCCTCACTCATCTTTTACAAAGTAAAAATCCAGTTACAGCAACCCCGCACAGGCCAGGCAGTGTGGTGTTACTAGGATTTCAAGACATTCAAAACTTAGCCCAGGTATCTGTCGGGGGGTCCGAGGAATCCTCCCCCGGCTTTTTTTTTAATAAGCAAGCTCTATTTTGATGTTTTTTTAATGCCTCCTGGCACCATAATGACATTCAAAGTACAAAAAATAAAAGAATAAAATTCCCAGTGTGAATCAATTTAGTTTCATTGTGAAGAAGAAAATGGTTGCTGGGCCACCAGGCACCATATCACTGGTCAGATGTGGCCCACAGGCCTTGAGTAGAGTATCACTGATCTAGAGCAAGTCACTCTACCTTGTGCTGACAGTTTAACTTCCACTGATATTCCAAATCAAAGCAGTGAGACGCAACTGAAGCTGAAAAACATGCACCTCATTGCCCTTCTGTGTTCTGCATTTACCAATAAACAAGTACTTTTTCTTTGTCATTTAAAAGGCAACAATATAATTAATACTGAGAGCTGAATGAGGCTGACTGGCCCACACAGAAATCCTGATACAAAGCAGATGTCAGCCTTTTATGTATCATTCTGATTTAACATTCCTCCCACAACTTACCCTGCAGACTGACATCTGGTTGGTGGTCAGTGTTCCTGTCTTGTCAGAGCAGATAACCGAAGTGCAACCCAGCGTCTCCACTGATGGCAGGCTGCGGACGATGGCGTTCTTCCTGGCCATCCTCCTGGTGCCCAGTGCCAGGCAGGTAGTGATGACTGCTGGGAGGCCTGGGAGAAAACACGACAGGCAGACGATGGTGAGGAGAAAGCTTTTTTTTTAGAGGGAGAGGTAGTTTAACAGCTTCATTGCCTTGTTTTTTTTCTGTCAGCCACTGAGAGAGCAGCATTCAGCATTCATAAGAGCAGCTGGATTCATGTGCTTTAATCAATGGCTCATAGAAGACTTTTAGAGTGAGTGGAGAAAGCTATTTTGTTCCTCTATCCAAATTTTGCCAGCTCAGTGTCTTTAACAAAAAAAAAGTAAAAACATACATCTAAAAGAAGTGATTTTGTTGCACTGATAAATAGATAAGATATTTGACCTTCTGGTATGGCAGCTACAGCCAGTGCGACAGCGATCTTGAAATAGTACACAGCTCCTCTCAGCCAGCTGCCTCCATGGACTGGATCGTTAAAGTGTCCCACATTGATGGCCCACACTGCCACACAGATCACACTGATGACCTGCAGGTTCAAACACAAGTGCAGGGTAGTAACAGAGATACTGTGTATTAAATCTTTGGATTACTGTTTTAGAAAGTGTCAAAAACATTGATTAAATTAGAGTCCAAAGTGATGCCAGGCACTAACACACACACACACACAAAGAGGTCCTTGCCTTAGACAGCTGTTCTCCAAACTGGTCTAGTTTCTGTTGTAGTGGGGTCCGTTCAGGGTCAGTTGAGGCCATCTCATCTCGGATTTTCCCAATCTCTGTTTGCACCCCCGTCGCCACGACAACGCCGATGGCACGGCCCGCTGCAATGTTGGTGCCCTGAGGAAAAGGTCATGAACTTTGCTGTCAAACTTGTTGTCATCATGACAAATACTGGGTTGTAGTAACGCACCGTTTCTGTAGTTCTTCAGCAGAGAGCCGTTTAAGAGACGTGAGTAGAATCTGTATGTGTCTTTGAGCGCTTTGTCTATTTCATATGCTCCCACATAAAGCAATGACAGTGAAATCTAATATCTGAGTGTAATGATTTCATTCTCCCCTGTAACAGCAGGTTCTAAATTGTTGCCTACACATCAGTGTGTGAAGTCACACTCAGGACAGCAGCACTGAGAGAACCACGCCAACAAAGACAACCTGCAGACCTGCAGCCTGTCAGAGTGATGGCGCTGAATAAAACATCACTGGCTGTTGTTCTTTGACCACAGACCACCTGGTGACTCAGCAGTCTTTGAGGTCTCACACACACACACACACACACACACACACACGCACACACACACACACACACACACACCACAGCCGCTTTGTCTGATCAAATAATGGTCATTTTCCCTGTCACACTCTCTGGTCATGTTGTGTGTACATGAAACACATGTCTTGTCATCTATTGTACCATTAAATGTAAGATGTATAATATAATATAATAATATAATATAATATAATATAATATAATATCTTTAACAAATTTTAGTGCATAAACAAATAAATTAAATATGTAAGAAAGTAAGTATTTTTCTACTTAATTTTCAATGGGTCTGAAGTGTTTTGCACTTTGTTTTATCCTCTCAAATGCATCTGGTAATTTTAGAGACGTGCCATGAGCAAAGAGAAAAAATGTGTGACTCGTGTAGCAGATAAATGCTTTATGTCACTGCAACTCTTTTTTCTTAGAGCTGCGGAGCTCAGTGACTGCTGCCTCAGCAAGTGAACGATAAATATATTATACTGCATACGAAGATCAGTACAGATGTTAGTAACAACACAACTTTGTTCCAGCACTGAACTTAAAAGATAAGGCTGGCTGTATTCTGTATGTGTTAGTCTCGTAGATGTGAATCTTTAAATACATCATTTCCTAAATCTGCTGGTCACTGTAGTTTTTAGCGATCGCTACTTAAACAAGAGGAATTCGTGCATTTGTTGGGGACTGTTTTCAGCAGCACATAAATCCACATTTGGTGCTCGAGTTAGTGTTTGGTGCTGCAGGATGGCGTATGAGGAATAGAGTCAAAATAAACTACAGTGGTAATAAAGGAAAATGTCTCCTAGTGCAACAGTGTGACTCATTAATATTGACAATAATAGAAATCATTCAGGTATAACTTAAACACTTGGTAGTCCCATTCTCCCTGGTCCTTTCCCTGGTGGTGTGTGTTACATTGACTGTATGTGAATTAGGAAAAGACAGATATGGTTGTTGAGACTCACAGAGAAGAGCATGTTCTTCTTGTCCTGGTTGACAGCACGGGGGTCTGGTACAGGGTCTGTGTGTTTGAGCACCGACACAGACTCCCCCGTCAGAATGGACTGGTCCACCCTCAGAGTGGTGGAACGGATGGACGTCAGCCTGATGTCAGCTGGGACCTTATCACCAACTGCAGGGTGTTGAAAAGACAAATCTTAATTTCACTTTTCATTTCTGTATTTAACTTGGAACAAAGGTGGTGTTTAAGCCCCGAGTAGTGACCAAAAACTTGAGCATGACATACTCTACATCACTTTACATTATCTAATATTTTTATACTTTAATACTAATATTTTTAATGACTTAAATGTTGATTATGTGGAATGAAACTGCCTGGATTCCCTTCCTCCCCTCTTCTACCTCCACATCATAAAAGAACAAGCTAATCTAAAGATCATGATTAAACACACCAGCTGGGGTTAAAAAGTACTCTCCATGGACGACAAGCAAACAGTCGCACTCCTTTTAAGATCAAAGCACAGTGGCTTAAACAAGCAACGCACTTCACTTCTCTGACATTTGTCAGAGCTGCAAGATGTAAACTTGCTCCTGAATTTGCTTAACTTGCCAGGCGCAATCATTGTAGTTTCCTGTGAGCTTCACCAATCATAGCATGCCCCCGCAAAAAAACCCCTCTGTCTTGTTTCTGGTTGTAAAGATGCAACATGAACGTCTCACACTTACCAAAGAAAATTACTGCTAAACACAGAGCATGGTAATTCCCTGATGGTCGGCACAAAAGTAAGGGTAAACTGTTTTGCACCGTGTACAACGTTGAGGTGGAACACCTGACATTCTGACAAACACTTTTCTACCGCAAAACACACCTGGAGAATGTCTGAAACGTGATGATAACAGAAAAGACAAATCACCATGACAGAGGTGGTTGCGTCCAAATCTACTGCGTGTGCCGAAAGAATCAGGATGACAGTATATGTCACAGACTCAGAACAGAATGGTTTTATTCTCACTGGAAGTTGCATTTATATTTTAATGAATTATTCGGAAAAAAGAATTTGCAATTTTCACTTGCTCCTGCACTCTCATTGTAAAAAAACCCACCTAAAAAAATCACAACATGCACCTCAATTATTTTGAATAGCTGCCGGGAAATCATGCAGGGAAAAAACCCTATGAAATCTTGGTGGGACTGACATGTATAGACCAATCCCAGTGACACCTCACTAGTGAGCCGAGGCATTACACTGTAATGCCTCGGCTTTTTTGGACAAGTAAAATCCCACAGGGGAGCTTTAACAAATGAAGCTCAGCCTACGTTGAATCAGGAAGACTTCCTTTGTGCTCATCCATCCACAATTCTCTCCATCGCACTCTCACTACTTCCTCTCATCAGCTGACTCTGGGCGCTCACTCTTCTAGTTATCCAATCAAACTTTGCCACAATCTCTATCAGCCAATCAGGATGCCACTGCCAAATTTTAAATCTGCTCTCTCCTCTGCTGCTGTCAGCCGTCATTTTATGCAGAATCTTCGCGCCCTCCTCCACCCCATTCACCTCCAGCCATCATATCCAGTGTCCAGAACAAGCTCAACAAAGGCTCATTCCTCTACTCATCCAGATCATCAGCACCTCTCCATCTTCCTCTCATCCCATCTTCACCACCTCTACCACCACCAGATTTCCACATTTTTATTCTGATGTACACGTTAATAAATATTCTTTTACTATAAAAAACAATTCTCTCCCGATTGAAATGTTAGTAGCAATGATTTTGGACAAAAATGTTTTCTTTAAACTGTATCTGTGACACACCCTGACACACAAAGCTGTATGTGAGTATTACTAATTGTAAAAATAAATTACAAATGGATGAAATTGTTTGCACAGTCACTCTCAACAGTAAACAGACAGACAAAGATCAGTACATGAATCTCATTGGCCTAACCACAACTTAATATGGACGTTTCCTTGTTGTCCAAGACACTGATGCATTTGTCTGTTCCTTATCTAGCTTGCTTTTTTTACAAATACGAGGAGGAGGAAGTTCTGAAACTGTTTCATGGTTCTTTCCATCATAAAAGAGCTTAATATTAAGGGTTGTTTGGCTTGCACATGACATAAGCTATAATCCTTTTTTCATTGGCACAGTTTTTTGCTAGCAAGACAAATCACGGGTAATTCATGAGTACAGGGAGATGTGAGAGCATTTTTATTAAAGGTGCGTATAAACACTCTTTTCTGGCTAAGGTCTTCAATATTATGAAGTAACGATACAAAGGAAATTTTCCACTTGTGTCCAGAAAGATTTCTAGAGGAAATCATATGTTTATGACCTTTGAAATCATGTCTTATTTATGCAAATAAGGACGGACTCCTGCATTCCTTCTCTTGGAAGAGCACAGCCTTTTTTATAAACTGTTTACAAATGTTTCCATAAGTGAGTGACTCAGAGAGAGCCAGCGAGAAACGAGAGAGAAATGAAGAAAGAGAGGCTGCACTGACACATTACCCTTTCGCTTTCTTTCGACACTAAAGAGAGGCTGACACTTAATATGAGCTCTAACAAACCACGACAAAGAAACGTTTGCAATTGTTGGTGAGAGCACTGACACATTTTACCAGAGCAGGGATATTCCTGCCTCAGAATGTTGTCTTCTTAATGTAAAAATATAGAAACATATAAATTAATTAATGTCTCAAATATAATCAAAGACATTTATTAAATTAAGAGCCCTATAAGTACTCATCATTGGATGAGATTGTTATACATTTATAGCTTTGATGCTTGTTCTCTTTTTCACGTTTATAAAGTCATATGTCAGTAGTGTGGAGGGGACTGGACAGGAGAATATTGGAATGTAAGTTGACATACAGTTGACGTGTTTTATTTTAGGGATAGAAGGTGTCATTTGTTGTATAGAATAGACAGCATATTTTGTGATTTAGGGTAGTATGAAAGTGACAGCTGTGTCGGTCTTATACATGTTCGGCACACTTTTTGGGGCCGTTTTCCCGGCACTGCGACAGGATGAATTCTTAGAGTAGGTCCACACGAAGATGGTTAAAATTAAGATCCTCTGTCACTCTAAGCCATGTTGACTTCTCCAGAGTGCAGACATCTCAAAATACCATCACTAAGCACAACACCAGACCTATCTGAACTGATGAAAATCAGACGTGTGGGCAAATACTTAATTTGGATGTATAAAATAATAAATTTATTTTTTTCTTTGTAAAAGAAAGCACGTACTATCTACTCTACACTCTATCTATACTACCTACGTATACTACTAGCCATGCAAACATACTGGTTTTACTGGGGTTTTTACAGTGGAGTAGAGCAAAGTAAAATAAACTGATGTTAGGGGATATTGAGAGACATGTCGATATAGAGCAGCCTCGATGGCAGTGTCTTTCTGGTCTATAGCAGTCGGCATTGTTATTATTACCCTCCATTCATTCCAGCGCACTGCCTGACAAGAGCTTGACAGCGATGTTAGTCCAGCCCATCGTGCTAATTGGCTAATCGTTAATCCCCCCCGTGGCACTCATGGGTTGTTTTTTAATTTCTTTTTTTAAAGATATTTTGGGGGATTATTTGCCTTTATTTGATAGGGTAGATTTAGCATGAAAAGGAGCAGGGACTGGAATTAAATCTGTGGCTGCTGCAGCAAGGACACAGCCTTTGTGCATGGGGTGCCTGCTCTACCACAGGAGCTAGTGGGCGCCCCAGGTTGTTTTTTATTTCAACCAAGAAACCGCTGTTTCGTGTTACAATGCCAGACGATCAGGCAACTTAAACTCAGTGGAGTGGGTGGATTTAAAGTTCTGGATCCAGGCAAATGTAACTGTTATCTGTGAATATCTACAGAGATCCATTCACCAAAGTGACAGCTCTGCGCAGCTGCAGATAACATTTAATGTTTCATTCACTCGATCTAACGTTACAGGTGAATGGTAACCAGGCACAAAACTGATTTTTGGAAGTATTACATAACAGGGAAAATTCATATTGAGGGCATACAATTAACATTTTCTATCAAAAGATAAACATAACAAGGGTATAACATGACAACTAGGACTTTTCTTTTCTTGGTTAGTAGCAGAGAACAGCAGAAAGACTGTATTAAACATTAACAATAAGAGACCGAGCTGTTGCATCAGTACTGTGGAAAATGAGCACTGAAACCCTTAATATAAATATATAAACATTAGAAACTGGTATGTATAGATAAATAAATATTTCTGACAATGCTAACGTGCTATGTAGACTAATCTCTACAGTCTGTGGAGCGCAGAAAGATAAGCTAACACTGACCCTGCTCTTTTGCGAGTACTTGATAATAATTTAATGTGAGCACTCAAAAATGATAATCACTTGAAATGGTTCACTTGAAATTCAAAGGTCTGCAACTAGACGACCTCAACAGGTAGGTGTTTTTTAGAAAGAACTCATTACAACTGATACACACATTAAGGTTATACCATTCAAATCTGCTGGTCTGCACAGTAATCATTTAGTTGACAAGAATACAACTATAAAACAGTGATTGCATCAATTTGCTTTTTTTGTAATAATGATGGATACATGTACTTTAAAACCAGACAAAATTACTAACACAAACTACTGGTAGCTTCATTCCAAAAATGTGAGGCTGTACCCAAACAGTCATATTGGTCACTGTGTTATGTTTGGCCTGAAACGTCGGAAAGATAATAAAAGCACGAGCCACATTAAACACAGCCTCCAGCTCCGTCCTGTTGTTCCAGCTCTGATTAGTGTCACTGTGTTCCCATGCTCTGGAAGTCGAATACTTTTACTACAGACAGAGGGCACTGGATCTCACACACACACACACACACACACACACACACTCCTAACCCTGCTTCCTCTCTCCGAGCAGCCTGAAATAGCAGTGGGTATCTGGAGGATTCAACAGTTTTCTTACTGGGTCAAGATGAAATGTGTGTGTGTGCAGACTGTTACTACAGCTGGCAGTGTTCATGCGACCCAGCTGGACTGGTTTTAATTGTGTATACAACTGATCTCAATGTGTTTATTCAAACACAAAACATTTTTTTTTATGTGAATCCATTCAGCTGTAAAATGTGCAAAAAGAAGTGGACTCATAGGACAGGGTCACATCTGGTCACATCTGTCCGACTGCCAACTTTGACAAGAGAAGTGCACCAACAGATCTTGAAAAATGCTCAGAAGCACTTGAAGCATTCTCAGACCGAGAAACTTTGCTGCTCGCAACCAGGGCTGGAAATTAGCACGAGCCACCAGCCAAATGCTGATAAACTATGCAAGTGGCTGCTAGATTTGCTTCACTCAAGAGCCAAAAAACAATTATAGTCTATTAAGTGGCTGGTAGATGTTGAAATCCACCAGCCAGAGTGGCAGGTGGACAAAATGGTTCATTTCCAACCTCACAGCAATCTTTTCTTTGTCACATCAGAAATAAATTAGCGTCTTATTCAGAGATTACTAAATTGTGATTTGTTCCTTATAAACTCCCTCTTATGAAAATTAAGAAGTGACAGAATGAATCAGCGTGACTTGTAACTTGTTTCTTCTCAGAGGTTTCTCAACTCCAAGAACAGAAAGCTGAGATTTGAATTTGATCACTGAGACAATTTTCTGAAATTGTGCAGGCTCATTCATGAGCCAGTGAAGTTTTCTTTTGGATTTTATGGTTATCTCAAGAGCTGATAAATTGAGACAAATTTAAATGACCGCAATGAGAAAAGAAAAAGAGCATTTTAAGATCTTAAATTAGGGTCAGGCTGAGACATGTGAAAGGCTATTTCTCTAGAGCTGAATTTAAAGCCCAGTTCAGACCAATGATGAGACGAAGACGAGACGAAACCGTTCTAGAACGTGCAGAGAAACATCCCAACAGTGTGAAGTGGTCAGTCTGAGCTCGACTCAAGTGATGGTGTCACCTGCAACTCAGCTGGCAGAATGTAAAGCTCGTCACCTGTTTCTACAGCCAGTTGGCTTGTCGTGAAGTCCGCTGGTCAAGGCAAAATACAAACAGAGGTTGGTTTGCTTGTTGTGGAAGGTGCTCCAGTTTTTAATATTATTGTGGCATATTTATTATGAATATAGTCCATCTCATGCTCATTTTATGTTTTTACTATAAATGCAGCTGTAGCCAGTGTCTCCCTATCACTATCCTCATTCATATTTTAAGAAGCTACAAATTAAATTCAGCCACAAAATAAACCCGAAAAGCTGGAAATCAGAACTGAAGTAAAGAGTTGTTGCATAGAGATGATACACCCAAGAGGTATGAGAAAATGGTCTCCAAATCTCATATTAACGTTATATTGAGCTCTGTTGTGTCTAGGAGGAAAAAGCCTGGTCAAAGAATAGATCTTAATTTAAATTTTCTTTTCCCCTAGGCTTTTTCATTGTTCTAAGGATACCCCTTTATGTTCTGTCTGCACTGCAAGGACTAGGAATGATTGTGGATTCTTGGAACACACATTCTGAGGGACAACCAATCCAGCAACTGCAACTGCCATTCTTAAGAAAAACTGTTAACCGTGTAAACAAAAGACAACACAAAACACAAACAGCTTGTATCAGAAAAAAATGCAAGAAAACAGACAAATGAACTTGCAATGAAGTCCAGACTTTACTGAGTCTATATGTGATGGTGGAAATACAAAATCTTGACTAGTCTATGCGGAAGTGACATTCCTATCCAACCATCGGTTGGCTTACAGTATATCGCTTCAGTGTTCTTTCTGGCAGTGCAAATGCAAACAGAAAAACAGCCCTTTAAGGTATGTGGTTCTAGCGGGTACTCCCCAGTGGACAATTTCTCTCAGGGATCCCCAGAAATGTTTCGTCTGCACAAGCCTTTAGCCCTGCGCTTGTGTAGCTCCTTTTTTAGTCTTTCGACCACTCAAAGAGCTTTTTACACTACGAGTCACATTCTCCCATTCACACACTCATTCATACGCTAGTGGCTAAAGCTACCGTACAAGGTGCACCTCAGTTTTTAACACACTCATACACGAATGAAACAGCCATCGGGTTCAGTATCTTTCCCAAGGATACTTCAACATGCGGACGGGAGGAGCTGGGGATTGTCGATCTTTCAATTAGTGGACAACCCACTCCACCTCTGAGCCACAACCGCCCGATGTTGAAAACAATGCTGTTGACCTGTTTAGATTTTCCACCTCCTTTTGTATGTCTGGTCACATTGGTGACAAATCAGTTGCTAAACAACCATCACAACCTCCCAAACAAGCCAGAGCAATGAATACTAACACCGGCATTCACAAGCACCTAAAAACTCTACATGCACTCTAACACTCTAAAACACTTGATAAAAAATGGCGGCACTCAAAAAGCACTCCAAGTGGATGAAAAAGGTTTACACAAGAGGCCATTAGCTTAGATGTCCCATATATCATTAACATACTGCTCAAAAGAGATACAAATGATTAATTCAGACCCTTCATTTCATTTCAGCATTCATGAATCCATATAGCAAAACCTTCTGAGACTGCTGCGCTGATATACACTCCAATCAAATATTTTCCATGAAGGCCGTGTGTGCCTCTCACTGGGTTTCCATGACGATAACAGCCGGAGGAAAGGGCAGAGATTAAGATGTTTGCCAGGAATGACTAAACAAAGATGCCGCAGTGTTATTTCAACCATGTCTAAACAACAATCCAGTGTAAATGCATTGTGCTGGAATACAAAGGTCTTTCCAAGCTCACTGCAGTACTACAGATACACTGTTAAAACAGCATATCAAGTGAGTGTGTAAAAACACGTTAGGGCTTCTGTTTTAGGTTATTGATGGCTCCCATTCATATACTTGTTTGCTGCCTTCTGATGGCGTTACCTTTTTGAATACTAATGACACCTTTGTGCAGGAGTCAAGTTAAATTTAAGACTTTTAAAGACCTTTTAATAGAACATAGAATGCAGTTTAACACATTTTACAACTATACCATCAAATATACGAATGGGGTGGGACGATACGGCCTAGAACTATTCTTTATATCACTTTTTATTCAGTACTTCTAGGCAGTATATAACTATTATTTCTAATAAAAGTTAATTCAATTAATGCAACCTGGACCCAGAGAAGTGCCATGAAATGGATAGATGGATTAACCAATGAAACTGCTGACTGAAACAACCTCCTACAGCACAATCCCACTTTAAATTCGTAAGTGTATAACATCTTGTAGCCCACAGATTATCGCTGACATTACTGCATACAGCACTTTTTCTAAACCTTTTAAGGGAGCTTTTACACCTAATCTGTTTAGCTTGGTTAAAACGAACTCAGGTCCTTTTGCCTGGTTAGTATGGTTTGTTTTTGCTGGTGTAAAAGCTGTCAGTGGAACCCTTGTGTGGATGAAACAACCAAACCAAGGCTGCCTGAAAAAGTGGGTCTCTGTCCACTTCCAAGTTGACTCACGTGTGGTTCGTTCATGGTAGGAAAGCAAACAAACCATGCAAAAAAGTTCACAAAAGCGCACACATCAAGATAATAATTACTAGATGCAGGACAGAGGGATGGAAAAAACAGAGTCTGCACACTATGACATGCATGCATGTACAGCTCTTCTTCAGGTCTAAAAAATACATAAATCAATTTTACGTCTTAAAGGAGAAAACCAACTATTGGCTGACTATTTGACACTCAAGAGACATTTAATGAATTGAATTTTACTTGAGAGGGTGAAGAGAATTTGCCACTACTCACCTGCGACTTCCACAATGTCTCCAGGAACGATGTCTCGGGCTCTGACTCTCTGGACACTCTTCTTGTCCTGTCGGTACACCTTGCCCATCTCTGGCTCGTACTCCTTCAGAGCCTCAATGGCATTCTCTGCATTACGCTCCTGGAGGACACAGCGCCATAGAAAGGTTCTATGAGTTTATTTTAATTGTCGATATGTGGAAGCTAGGATTGTTAATGTGAAAAATCCCTTCGAGCATGGTTGCCCTCATGTGAAGACAAAGACAGCAGGGAAGGAGAGACAGGAAGCTACAGGTATGACAGAACATGAGGTATTGCTAAGCTGGGCAGTTCTCTGTTTGTGATATGGATAATTTCAGCAGTGATTTAAAAGTGGGGACTGGTTCATGAACAGCTCAGAAACCCCACGTACACACACCCATTAATTCTGTTTGATTCTTACCATCCATGTGAGCATATAAATGTTATAATCCGAACAACACACCACCGAGCACAGAAGCTAAACCCAGGAAACAGAGGCACATCCAAGAGGCTTTAAAAGCCCATGGTTGCCCTGACTGGTCTTTGTTAAAACCCAAACTAGGTCAACAGACCTAGATACATTACATCAAAAAAGAAACAAACAACACAAGATGAAATACACCGTTAACCCACATGTAGTCAGTGTTTCTGAAACGAATCCAAGGACTTGTATTTCTGTTATTCAGCCCACTGTCAATTAAATAAATGAGGTGGACAAAATGTAAACTGAACTTGAAGGAAAGATGTTTTGCACAACTGTTGTATGAGACTGCATTACTTTTAGTTAAGTGTACCTACTAAACTGGCAACTGAGTGCAGCACCTCAGTTTTGGACTGACGGCAAGTCTCTCATGACTGGCACCTTTCCTCGAGTCTTGTGCAGTTGAAGGGATATTTTGCCAATTTTCAATTAGGCCTGTGTTACAGCAGTGTGGGGAGTGTGTACAGATGAATGCCGTTAAGGTGCCCCCCTGCTGCTAAATCCCGGAGCTCCCCGCCTGTCCACCTGCCAAAATCCACCGAAAAATGCTAAATGTTGCATTTCACACTATAGTTACTTAATGGTCTAAGAAACCACCCTGATATGGTGATATTGCCAGTCCATAAAAACCTGCAAACACTGTTTACCTGCCATACTCCTACAATAGCATTGGCGATGAGAATGAGGAGGATGACAAAGGGTTCAACAAAGGCTGTGATTGTCCCCTCCCCTTCTTCAAACCAAGCCAGGGTCTATGAGACAGAAGACAAAACCAAGAGAAAGGTGAATGTTTGTGTTCAGTGTAGATCTGTGTTATTAAAACTCATTTCATTTGTATGTATATCTAGCAGGGTTAAACTAATACAAACTCCATCGTCATCACTACTTGATTATGTGAATTTGAGTGTGTATGTGTTTGCTCGTGTGCTGTACAGACAGTTGTATTTTCTTACAAAGGAGATGCACGCAGCCAGCAGCAAGATTCGCACCAGCAGATCCTCAAACTGTTCCAGGACTAGCTCCCACAGTGACTTCCCTGTATGAGGAAACAGAGGAACACAATGAGCAGCAGCAAAAAGAAACACAGACAGACTTTGATGTAAATTAGTTAATGTGACGATGGAAGAAAGAAAAAGAAAGAGTAACAATAAAGGGGATAATAAAACAGATAGCTCACCTTCTTCTGCTGGCAATTCTGTAAGTACAGAAAGAGTTAAAGGCAGAGAGAAAGCAGAGAGGATGGAGAAAAAGAACAAATTACATCACCACCACTGGTACTTTGTTTAATAAATTACATTGTGGAAAAGTAATCAGTTATTTTCCTTCCCAAAGTGCTTGGTGCATATAATTTTCTTTTTTCCCAGCAGCAGGACTAGATTGATATTGTGCTTGCTCAGACTTGAACATGATGCAGATATAAAGTGCTCCTTCTACTGAAAACAGGATATATATTGGATATGACGTGATTCACAACACTGCAGGGTAAGTGTGTATCCATGTACACATTTACTGAACATTTTAATCAATACGACTGCTGCACACTGGAAGCCTGATGATTTTTTGTATATGTTTTTTATAACAACGATGGCTATTATTTTTGTGAGTGGCAGTAGTAGTACGAGCTATAGTAATTTCATCATCATCATCATCATCATCATCACAGAGATTTACTCTCCTGAGACTACAGTGAAATTGTCAGTTTGTTTTGAAGAAATGTAATTGGTGTTTAATGAAAAAAAAAGAAGCTATTTCCATGAGTACCGTTGGGTCCCCATCTCTCCCTGTTCTTCTTCAGCTGCTCACAGCTCAGACCTGTAGACTCATTTACACTGAAGAAGCCCAAAACCTCCTCCACCGTCTTAGTATGAGCATTATCCATCACTATGGCGAGAAGAGAAGAAAGAACACAAGGAAATGTGAATATCAACAGATAGCTTCTTCGATATAAAAATATCAGTTGTCAATGCCTATTTTACTAACTTACAGAGGGAGCTATGAACTGTGAGAAAAGCAGTTTGATTCAAAATGTTAGTAGTATTGTAGTACAATCATCCTTCTTTACTAGGCTTGGGTGGTATCAAGGTATTGCGTTATACCAGTTCATTTATAAATCCCGAAGATATGATTTTCAATAGCATCAAAAATACTGACTCTTTCTATTAAAGTGATAGGGAGATGCTGTAATGAGTTCTGTAGAGCACAACACGCTCCTCCAGAGGTCAGTCTGGGGAGAAGGATGATAACTGCGACTGGTGGGGATGATGTTACTGTAACAACAGGCCAGCAACAAGCTGGCCAGCAACAGAGGACAGAGAGCAGGGGAAAACAGTGTAGAGCCAGCATATTTTCACATCTAACTTAGTGAGTTAAAGGTTATCTTCAAGTAAACCGGAGGTGGTGATTATTGGCACAATGAAAAGACAAAAAAGGGGGTGGGGGTTACACAAAGACCATCATATTGTATACCCTGGTTAAATGTCAGGAGGATATGAAGGTACCGCCCTAGCCTATTCTACTATTATGGCTCTGATAAAAAATACATTGAAAATACATTCAACATTTTTCAGATCTTACTATTTCCATGATATGTTGTATAGCTGTTTTTTTTTAAACTGCATCAGAGATAGAGCACCATGACTGGAGCTCATCTGGTTTTCAATAAAAAAGACAACACTATTATCAGTGTTTTGCACCCCTGCTTCTTGAATGTGTAAAAATTTCACACTGTTACAGCATGAGTTGGCTGGGGAATCAAATGTACTGGATAGCCAAGCAACCACACAAACTGGAACCCGTAGAGGCAAACAGGCCCAAGAGACATGAGTTACTATCCATAGGGTGTGAGCTGGCTCTGAAAAAGAAAAAAAACATCTCCCTGTGTTGCATCAAATAGGACAGGATTTATTTCTGAGAATTTGGGGGTTGTGCTGCTCGGAAGGGCTTTACTGTATAAGTTTTTACAAGATTTAAGGCCTTTAACAAGCAGGTAGGGGCCATGCCAATTCAACAGCAGGCTAGTTTTCACCCATTTAAATTACATGATAACAGAACAGAAATCATTTGCCTGTTATTCCCATTCCAACACTATGGAGTGTGTAAGCAAGCAGCTTGAAATAATTACAAACTTTTAACATCATTTACTGGAACATGCTTTATGGTAGCGTTAGATGATCTGTGCTGGATTTATCACAAGACTTTATTCTCAGTGATTGGTAAAGGCCAGTCAGGCTGTCAGAAGAGGGCCTGTGTTTAGAATAATTAACTCGGGAGCATCGCCTTTACATCACTTAGGCCAATTTCTGCATCTGCAAAATACCAGCGACTGCCTCTGCATTCAGCACAGGAGCCAAACATTAACATTATGCTAATAAATCGGCTACCGACGAAACGGTAATAATGATGACACTTCCGGTCTTTTGCTTAACGTTATACACCACATATGAAGGGTTAACACTGACACTTTCTCGCTGTTATTACGAGGAGCCTCGCCTAAATTCTGGGTAACGTTAATATGGATGACATGACGGCAAATGCTCAGACATGTAGCTCACGACTGGTGAGGGTTACCAGCAATTTGACATGTCTGCATAATTGACTGGTTACACGCTGATACCATGAGCCGTATGTCAAATGACAGGTGAAAAACTGTAACAAGCTAAAGGCTTCGAGCCACAAGCTAGCAGACAGCTAATGGGCTACATCTCTGTAGGTGACTAACGTTAGCTAGCTAGGCAGCTAGCGCTGATATAACGTTAATCCTCCGGAGATGAACAGGTTGCTTACCAGAGTGTGGCGTCTGTCCACTATCCCTACAGTTCCAGTAAGACAGTGTATATCACAGCACCATGGGTTTTGGATTAAATTCCCCACAGCGACGGAAAAAAAGCAGCAAAATATACTTTGAATGATAGTTTTCACAACAGGCTATCTAGCTAGTTATATTGTGACAGCCGCTCATGAGTGAAAAATCATCAGAACGACATTTCCATTGAAAGAGTACCGGATTTCCGATTTGTAAAAATGTTGTTTTTAAAGGAAAAAAATAAGGCTTATTTAAGGCGAATTATTCCCTAAATATATTAAGACAAGTTTGTACAGACAGTGTGGTATTATTACTCCCTGTCCTGGCTGCAGGAGTGTCTGTGGGTCACTAATACTCAGCCTACACGCTACAATAGCCAATAAAATCAAGCTAGCCACTCACAAAAAGCAACTTCCGGTCTCAACCTTCAAAGTAAACACTTATGCTTAATAAATATTACGTACCTTGATATAATCTAAATGCCCAGTCCATGAACATGATTAACTCAAAAATTAGAAAACAATCATAAAGTATTATGCGACCAAAACATGACTGAAAGCTAAATTAATTCCAACGCTAACAGATTTTAGACTTTTATTTTGAAAAGACGTCCTTTGACTTCCCATATTATGATGGCTAATCCTCTCTACCTTGACGTGCTGCCCAGTAATGAGCGTGATTAACGGTGTTTGTCAATGCAGAAACCAAACGGAGATAAAAAAAATGAACCAATGAGAGGCCCGGGAATCAGACTGATGCAACATACTAACGAATCAGCGTTCAGAATCCTCTGAAATCCCGCCCACTAGAAGCCTTACTACAGAAGCGCCCTCCTTCCCAAGCTCTCGGGTCAATCAGCGGGCGGTGCGTCTGCTGTCGCTCAACGGATCGACATGCGAACCAATCAGCTTTGAGCTCTGAGTTTTTGACAACACTGTGGACCAATCAAACAGCGCCGGAGGCGGGACATATGTTTAAAGTGTATCTGGCAGCATTCCTTTTCCTCCTGGTGTCCATCTGTCAAAAAAAACTGTTGTGGGTTTGTATTTTTTAAATCAAGGCTGCAGAAACCTCCACAATCAGTATTTTCAGTATAACTTGAAAATAAATTGTCTATTTTTTTTCACTTAAGTACACTTTTTTCTTTCAACTGCATTCACAATGGATACACAGTATAAGAAAAAAGAACATTTTAAAAGTAGTTATGTACATGTTTTTTCAAATTTGATTGGATTTACATGTAGGAAAAAAGCTAACTACTACTTAATGAAATACACATTCTCTTCGCAGCAGTATGAACACGTTTTTTTTGTAATAATCCTCTCTTCTTAAATTATAACCCCCTTTGCTGTCTGAAAACATTTTTTGTATGTTACTTAAAATGAATTACTTTTTGCTTTACACATTTGCTCTGTTTTAAATTCTACATGATTCATGAACTTCAGAGGATATGACTCTAAAAAGAGTGTGTTAGAGTGGTCACAATATCCTACAGTGTTTACAATCCATATGGCTCTCTTTTGTAGTATGAATGACTGTCATGTTATTTTGTACATGGTCTCCCACACCTCCACACAGTAAATCAAATATGAATACACAAGTGAATAATACAGTGTGTAACGCATTATGATTCAGCATGTGGCTGTTTTTTCCCAACTCTTTGCCAACTTAGCTCACACATGAGGTTTCCAGGTTGTGGTCTAATATCACGACCACAAATTAATTTTCGTATACTCTTTTTTTTTTTTATTATCATGTATGTGTATTATCGCTATTTATGTGTTCCAATTCCAAGTTCACATCTATCACATTATCTGCTAATACAGACCTTTCACGAATGCTGAACTTTCTCCAATGTGCCCATGTTTTGGTATCATTGTGGAACTCATTCATTCACTCATTCTCAATCTTGTGGAGAGTAAAAACAGAGAGACTGTGCTAAGTTAGGTCAGTTATAAAAAGACCGAGGCAAATGTATGTCAGCATTCAGACCACACGGGAGATACCAGAGGGTAGCAAATTATGTGACTGTGTAACTCTTTGTCATTTATATCTCCTTCACCATTTTCATTCCACAGTGTTAACCGTGAGGTAACCCCCCCCCTCCCTTCATTATACATCAGAAGATGACAGAAGAAGTAAAATTAGCAAACTTCTTTTTTATTAAAAATGTAGTAGACTGTGCGGAAGCAGTGTGGTGCAACTGCAAGGAAAAAAACACACACACAACTGGATGCTCTGTCATTCTTCTGTGTCTTACGATGTCTTCCTCACAAAGGGTATTCACTCCACAGGCTGAAAGACAAAGAAAATGTTCTCATCATCATTACCTACAAATTAAGATGGACTTTATTAATGTATCTCCAAGAGATAGGGCTGAATATAGTTACACATTTTTCAGCACAACATGAACTTTGCCTGCAGATAATAATGAATCATAATAATTAACCATGAATCTCTAACCATATGAATTCAAGTAGGTATTTCGTGTTTTATGCTCAACACTATGGACACATTTTGGTGAGTACTGTAAAGCATAGATTTTTTAATACTCAGCGTTAAGTAAGCATTTTTTTCACACCATGATAAAGTCTCCATGTCATAGTGATGTTACTGAGAGTAAGTGATATAGTGAATGATTGGCAACCTGTATTTATGCATGTATCACCACCATGTATCTTAGCTTATGAATTAGGCCATTAATATTCTGTTACATTGAAAACAAGTGTGCTACATTAATTCGACTTCCAGGGTCACGACACATCATACTGTTCAGTAACATTTCTGATAAGCGCAATGATGTTATCATATTGTTGTTATGGTGCACAATATGGGACAAAACAGTGTTAGTAACATGCAGGTGCACTGAGGTGATTTATTAAACGGCAGGTAGATAAGAAATCCGGTTCCTATAATCACGCTGAATTATGGAAGCTGAGTTCCTCAAAATAATTACATCTAGGATGAAAGGAGACATTAGACGGCCATAACCTGATTTCTACCAGTAACATGCTTTTGTGTAGATGTTAAAGGCTAACCTTGGTATATGAAACTGCTGTCGCCAAAGCCACCTGATTACATTTGAATTAACAGTAATTTATCATTGCAAAACACACTTCATTCAAAGTTGGCTGAAACAAAATAAAACTGGAAAAAAGGTCTTGGTTCATCTTTCCACTGTTCCAACAATCAGCAACTCTAGTTTGGTTGGAAAAAAACCCCTTAATTCACCCAGTTGGATGTAAATATATGCTGGCTCTATACACGCTAAAATTACTATTTATTTAAATGGAGTCTGGTGGGTGAGATATGCGTGAGTGTGTGTGTTACCTCCGGCTGTACTCGGGGTCAGTGTGTGTTTGCAGCAGCAGGTCTCTGATCTCCTCAGGTGGGCTCAGACCATGAAGCTTTGCTCTCTCCCATCTCTGCAACCTGCTGATACCTGGAAACAGATAGATGATGTGATAAATGATTCAGTGTTCTGTGTGATTAAAAGCTGTTTCTGCACCACTATAACTTTACCTTTCCCAAAAAGAGCAGAGCCCAAAACAATGAAAAACACAGCAGCAATACAGCTTTGTCCCTCTAATGACAGTGCAGGACAGAGTGTAGTAAAAAATGGACTTACTGTCTGGTAGATCTACTAAGCCTAAACCACAGCAGTAAGACTGAACCAGACAGTAAAGCTGTAGGCGGTAAAACCAAAGCAAAGAGCTAAAACTGGCTAAAAAGCTTCATAGGACTGAGGAGAACTACAGAGTTTGTTATCACTCTCTATCGGTTCGTTAGTTACTAGTGTACATATGTATGTATGGTATGTTACCTGTGCAAGGCCCAAATCTCCAGTCCAGATCAAAATGTCTGAGTGTCTCCAGCTCCTCCTCTCGGATCGTTTTAGTTTCAGCCTCTGCTTGAGTAAGAAAATTCAGAGAGAACTAAATAAAACAACAAAAACTAAAGAAAACAAAACAATGACCGATCATTTTCAGTGAACTCTAAAGTAAGTAAACACTGCATAATGCATTTCCATATACTGTTACTGTGACACTGAATTTTACAGAGCAAATGTATGTATATATCAATAGAGAAAGACCTTTAAAAAGCTACCCAGAACTGACAGTAACACAAAAATATTTCAGCGTTTTTCACAGTCCGTAGATGCTGATTGATATTTGGATTTCGTTGACTGTTTTTCAAAGTGATACTGCAAATACAGAGTCAGTCTGTATCACTGAGGGGAGATTAGATACAACACAGAGCACAGCTACAGTAGCCAAACATGACCTCTATATAAACACCATGCTGCTCTTCACCTTTCTGTGGTGGCGGAGGAGAAGAAGGCGTCTTCGCTCGTTTCGTCCCCCTCCTTGCTCTCTTCACCACCTTGAATGAATCAGTTATCAGTCCACGCTTGGTTGTCATGGTGACTGATCTAGAACATACACACATGCATACACTTTACTGTATACTCCACATCACTGTTCAGGGATTTTTTTCAAACCAAACAATAGTAAGTCTATTCTGAGATGGAAATCTATGCACACCCCAAAGACAACACCTTAGAGTTGTGATCACATACCGTCCTTTTTCTTTGTTAATTAGGGCTGCAACCAACAATTATTTTCTTTGTTGATAAATCTATCAATTACTTTCATGATTAATTGAGCAGTTGTTTGGTCTATAAAACGTCTGAAAATGGTAAAATATGTTGATCAGTGTTTCCAAAAGCCCAGGAGGACGTCTTTAAATGTCTCATTTTATCCACAACCCAAAGATGACTCTCATTGAGGAGATAAGAAACCAGAACATACTTACATTTAAGATGCTGGAATCAGATAATTTTGACTTTTTTCCTTTAAAAAAAGACTCAAACCAAACAACTGATTATTGTTTATATAAGTTGGCGATTAATTTAATAGTTGACAACTGATTAATTATTACAGCTCTCCTGGTAACATTCTCAACATTCAGATATGTTAGATGCACAAAAATGAGGGGAATTTTAGAGATGGCAATGTAATTATTTAGTATTATTTTCTTTCACATTTTAAGTAGAACCCTATTTGCAGCTCCACTAAGAGTACCTCTGCTAAATTCTTGATTTAACCACATTTAAAATAAACTATAATGCAGAGTAAACCAACGTAAACCTAAAACCAAGACACACGACCACATCACACCAGTTTTGGCCCCTTTACATCGGCTCCCTGTTTGTTATAAGATTGACTTTAGAGTCTTATTGATTACTTTAAGGTTCTTCATGGCCTGGCTCCAGATTACATTTCAGACCTGTTATGAACCTCTGTGTAGTTTGAGATCCTCGAGCAGAGGTCTTCTGCTTGTTCCAGAGTCCAGACTGAAAACTAAAGGGGACAGAGCTTTTGCCATCAGGGCCCCAAGACCCTGGAACGACCTTCTCGAGGATATAAGGCTGTCTGAGTCACTGGCTTCCTTTAAGTCTCTCCTAATGACATACTTCTGTCGGAAAGCATGTCCTGACTATCCTGCTATCATATTGATCAATGTTATTTCCCATTTATTATCTTGAATTTAGTTTTGGCTTCCCATCTTTTTATGACGTTATTTGTTTTATTCTTCTTGTGTTTTAAATGTGTTTAGTTTTAATGTACAGTACTTTGTAACTGTGTTTTGAAAGGTGCTCACCTTCGTCTCATGTCTAGATTACTGTAATTCTCTTTTCACCTGTCTCAATAAAACTTCATTAGACCGCCTCCAACTAGTCCAGAACGCTGCCACCAGGCTTCTGTCCAGATCTCATAAGTTCACTCACATCACTCCAGTCCTGGCATCCTTGCACTGGCTCCCTGTTAATTTCAGGATCCAGTACAAGATTTGAACCACCACTTACAGAGCCCTCCATGGTCAAGTAACTGCATACTTGACAGATCTAGTGTCCTTTCACTGTCCTGTCAGGTCACTGCGGTCCACTTAAGGCCATCTGCTTACTGTCCCTCACACAAAATTAAGGACCAAAGATGACAGAGGCTTTAAGGCTGTTGCACCTAAATGGTGGAATGCACTACCTCATGAGCTGAGAGCGGCCTCTTCCGTGGACATTTTTAAAAGGCAGTTAAAAACACATCTGTTTAGGCATGCGTTCCAGTAATAGCCCATTGTATCATCTCTGTATTTCGCTGCACTTTATTTTTTATTGTTTTTGTGTTTTTGCATTGTTTCTGTTATTGTATTTTTTTTGTATTTTAACTTGTAAAGCACTTTGTGAGTCCTCTCTGTGAGAAGTGCTATATAAATAAATATACTTACTTACTATAAAAATGAAGATTGTTATTATCATTATTATTATTAGTATTATTATTATTAAATGCAGTTATATCACTTCTTAATGCATGGAGACTACCCTGAATTGTCCACATTTATTTAAATTAAAAAAACTAAACATTACATTAGGAAGCACATTTGTAGTTGCTGCCTTTTATGCTCACCTCCTGATGCTGGTCACACAGCACTGTCTTATTGGAATTTACATAGCAGTCTGTATTTGTCAGTTTTTAACTGTTTGTATAATTAAGCAATAATACAATGTTCTTGCAGTGTTTAGCTGCTGTTTGCTTTAAAACATTCACATTAGGCTGTTTTGTACAGCTGGACATGTCCGGGCAAAGGCTCCCATACTTCTCGTTTTTCAAAATAAAAGCAGCGCTCAATAATATGAAGTTACAATTTTATTTTATTTGACAGTTTTAATAAAAATTATACATGTGTGTATATGGTTAGAATAGCATGTCACCACAATTTAAATGACACATATCTTTTTGTCCCGACGCTGCACTCTCATAAGGTCACACCAAATTCGACTAAAAATTCTGGTTAATTATGTTGACATGCTTCCCAGCAAACACATGTATGCCGATAAAATAATTTATTAAATGTTTACGTACCTCTGCGATGCCATCTTATATTCGGCACAAATAAACAAAAGCTATTTCAATGACAAAATGAATTACTGCCTTATCAACCTTTAAATCTCCTCTACTGACTGCCACACCTTCTTTTTCAAAATCAGTAATCTGCAGTAATTTGATTGAAAGAGTTGTAACGAAGTCATTACAACTTTACAAGCATATATCAACAGCGTTGTTAGATTATATTTCAGACGACTTCACCAATTCAAAACAGATGGACGAGCCACAGTATGTCTGACGTTACTGACCCTATCGATGGTCAAAGCTGCAGGAAACAACATGTTCCACTAAAAGCTATATGATAACACAGGAGACGTGTTTCAGCGCGAGCATCTTAACTTTCAGCTAAAGGTTTCTGCGGCTGTCTACTTAACTTACCTCGTTATTCAACCAATACAAGCTCCAGCAGATGTATCGCCCAGTTCAAAATGTTTTCTCTTCATTCAGTCTGCAGAAAAACCAGTCGACCAAAACAATGACGACTGACGACGCTGTCTTCTTCTTCTGTCAGTGTCGCTACGGCAGACGACAGACTGCTGGGCCTCTTTGCTGCCCCCTGCCGTTACCTTCACATGTACTACAGGTCAGTGGTTGGCTACAGAACATTGTACTGTATTTTTGTCTCCCTCACTATTTAGAACATGTGCATCTGTCTCCCCGAATAAAAATATTTATTTTATCATATTATTTTATTTTTACACCATAAGTTGATGCAGGAAAGGCACAAACTAGAGAGCTGAAGTGAAACCCGAAAATGTTTCTGTTCCGCAATTAAGAAAATTCAAATTCACCAACATTCAAATCACACAAACATCTGTAATAACACAGATTACAGAAAAAGGGAAATACAGCTTTGAACACAAACATCCTGCTCAACAGTTTGTTGTCTTGTACACTTCATAAAGATGGCAATTAACATTAACTGTCAGTGTTTATTTGTTTTATGCTGTGTTTTAAGCTGTTAAATGAACATAATTTTCTGTAACTGAACTTTTAGGTCACACCACCAGCCTGACAGAAGAGACTCCTTGCCCTGCTGAAGAGGGGTGGCAGTAGCTCAGTCCCATAGACTGTCAAAATAATGAAATAATGGACGTAGCCACCGTGACGTCACCCATTGCTTTGGTGGTCTGAGCTTTATTTTGAACTGCAATTACATTGTACACAAACTCCCTGTAAAACTGTCCATTTTCCATAAGCAGGTCCTTTTAGCATGGTCTTTCATTTATAAGCACAATTTTTCACCTCACAGGTATCTAATTTGGAATAATAGAGATATTTTATATAAAAACAAGTCACTCTTTTGTGAGAATTGGGTACAGAATCAGATTCTGCTGGTGGGCCAGCTATCCAACGGAGAGGGGTGACTTTTCTCTTATAGAGAGTTTCTATCAACATATAATATTCTAGTTACGCCACAAGAATTTGCTATTGTATTTGACGCCATTCCATCAGGCTCAATAATGCTTTTTAGAAATACTGGCAGACCTCCACCCACTTCTGTCTCCCTCCCCGCTGCGGCTGAATCACCATTTGGAAAAATCTGTTTTTCTAAACTTCCTCGAAATAATAAGAATATTCGTGCCTTGTTTCAGAAAGAAATTGTATCTATTCCAAATGTCGTGTTTTACTGGAACCGATTTATAAACAACATTGACTGGAAAAAAGTTTGGAGGATTCCTCACCGATACCTGATAGTAAACAAGGTGAAAGAAGTGTCGTTCAGAATAATTCACAGATATTATTACCCTGCTAATCATTAAATGGTTAAATTTAAAAGAGACATCAATACAAACTGTTCTTTTTGTGAAGACCACCCAGAAACTGTTTTGCACCTCTTTTGGTATTGCTTACACACCAGAACATTTTGGCAAAACTTCAGCAGATTTGTCATTGACCATATTTATAAAAACTTTGCCTTATTGTGGGAGAATGTGGTATTTTGCTTTTATAGAAGCCATTTTGGCCGTCGCCATCTTGGATTTCTGTCAGACGTGCAAATAATTGCAAATTTGTGGGTGAGGGGGCGGGGCTGTGGAGGAGTGAAGAGGACACTACGCATGCGCACCTACACTGGCAAACTGACTGCTGTACCTGGCTTGCCTTGCTAATCGCTAATAATTCGAGGTAAACTTTAGAGGTAAGTATTAAAGGCACAGTATTAACGTTAGCTAATTGCATACATGTCTACGTTACATGTAAGAGGAGTAACGTTATTGTAACATTAGTGTGGTGTTAACTGGAGTCAACGTTACCGTGTGTAAATTAATGTTAAAGTGTGTGGTTAGCATAACTGCAATAATACAGTGGTTAACACTTTAAGCGGGATTTATAGTTGTGCGCAGACCCTACGCACGTCGCCTACGCCCTTGTGAGCATTTTTACTTGTGCGGTGGCGTGTCTGTGTCACTCTGCAGTTACACCTCCAAAACACTAGCACTAACACTAAATAGCAACAATTTCAAACACAAGGACACAAATTGGCTTCACTATAACTCGCAGCATTCACAGACAAACACTTGTGGTAATACGGACACATTTTCCCCACAGACACAACATGCTAATGCTATTAGCACAAGTCTCTGGCATTTTACATTGTATAAATTAGCCTAGTGATTTCCTCTTCGCATATGAAACCTGGATAAATCCCTGGAGGATAAATCACACACAAGGCTAAAAGTGCTTTTTTAGTGGAGGCATACTGTCGTTCAGTTCGATGTGCCTTTGTGCACTGAACCCCCAACTGCGTAGGGTGCCTGCATGTATAGGTCCTGTTTGTGTATGTGTGTGTATCTTGGGCCTGTGGTGGCGCAGAGTGGTACAGGTATTTTTAATAGTTTATTATAGTTTATGTAGAATTTTATTTTTTATAGATACTACTGACTGTTTAACAAAAACAAAACAAAACAAAAAACCCCACACAGATGAATTTGCCTTTTTCAAGGGTATATAGTAATTGGCACTGTTTTTAATTTAGCAAGAGTTCTTCTTTGAACATAGGCATATTTCCAAGGTGTCAGTAGCCATGTTTCCATCAGATGTTTAGATGCGCATCTAGAGGTATCGCATCGGAAAATTATGATGGAAACGCCAAAATTCAAATTAAATTCCCCTGATTCGCACAAACTAAAATACGCTCGTTTTAGCCAGGTTTTGGTTGATTTGAAAAAATGTTGATTCTAGAAGAAAAAAAACGGGGGATGGAAACAGTTATGTTCGAATTAAGTCTGACGTAGCGCACCTCTCTCCGTGGTGATATCCACACTCCGGGTCGGGAAGGCGGTAATGCATTTACAAGCTGGTTGCCAACCGCCAGAAAATGTAGAAGAAGAAGAATGCGAGACTTGTTTTGTTTCTGGTTCTGCGGAAAACTCGCATGGGTTCGTAGTTTTCACCAAAGTCCGTACATTTAATGGAAACACACAGGATTCGTATTTCTTTTAATGCACATTTCCCAATGATTCAAATCACTTTTGGATGGAAACATAGCTAGTCGCTCTTATGGGCCCATTCTTCACCCAACACATTGTTGGAGGGCCCACTTCACGGGCCCCACTGCGACCACACTGCCTGCACTGTCTATATTTACGCCCCAGATTTCAGTAATTCTTCTTGATGAAGACCGCAGACACAGCAGTGTTCACCAGCTTTTAACAGTATCCAAAGACCAGAGCAGCACTGTCTGTTGTCACTGCTCTTGTTTTATAACAATGGCAATCTAATTTAACCAGAACAATAAAAGCAGCTGTGTATAATTGTAATAATTATTATTTACTTGCTCCATGAGGCTCCATGGAGAGAGCTGGACTCAGCAGTGATGGCTGAACACTTTATTCTTTATTTGATTTCCCATTAGCTTCCACAGAGTGGAAGGGTCCAGATCAAATTGTACTGCTGTGATCTTTGTGGCCAATCCTTCAATCATGTGGACGGATGTCTTTACAGTGAAAATAATGGTGATGATGATCATGGGTGACAGGAAGGCAGAGGGCAAAGTAACCTCTCTCTCACTCTAACTGGTCATAAATACCAAAATCAATACAAATCTTTTTGACCAGTTCTGCAGCCGTCTTCATGGGTATTTCCCTCTTTATGTCTCCCTCATCCCTCCATCCAGATGGATCACTTACTGTATAATCTAATCTAAGGTGTATGTGAGTGTGTGTGTACACGCTTGAATGTTAACCACTGTAGAGAAATGCACTTTATCTTTGTCTTTACATTGAAATCAAGGCAATGCTTAAGAGATTTATAGTTTGGGAAATAACATTTACATGTCACTGTATGATTCATTCTTTTTAATGTTGCAGTATGATGCATGTTCCCCTCTTCTTTCCACTGTCTGGTTTCCCATGAGGTCTCACTGAATTCAAAAGTCTATTTTCACATGGGTTTCATGACTGTCCAGTTTCAAGTGCACGCACACACTTACTGTATTTACATCCCAAAAATTTTCATATAGTTAAGAGCAAAAATCATTACGGTGGATGGCATATTTTGAGAAGTAGAGAATGTGTGTTTATAAATTGTATTATTGGTACATTTTATTATTTACTGTCTTCCTGACAGATGTATTCTTGTTTATATTTAGACCATTGTAGAGTGCTAGAAATTAAAACTTAAACAGGGGACATCAACCATATTAAAATAAGGAAATATTTCGATGTGGTCATGTATGAAAAGATCTTTAGCGCAGTATTCTCCATTTTCTTGGCCTTATGTCGTCAGCCTGACTGGCAGCCCTGGGTCAACACTGTTCTGCTCAGCTTCATTTTATATGTTGTTAAACCTGCTCTCCATCTCTTTGCTCTCTTTTTCTCATCTGTTACTCCCCCCTTTGTGCCCCTTCTCTATTCCTTTCTCCCACCCTCCTCCATTGGTTCTCATCCAATGGCAGTGCATTATCAACTCCACGAATGTGACTACTGTTTAATGGAGGTACTCTGAGAGTCTAGGTGGCATTAAACTGAAGACAGCTGTGATTGAGTTAGACTGAAACGTTATATCCTGGATGTGGTTTGTGGTGTACTGATAAATGGGCCTGATAGTAGACTTTTATACACTCACTGTGGTTCACATTGAACATGATGGATATAATGCACTTTGAACCATGAAATATTTATCATACAATTGATGTGCTACACTAAACTGGATGTGTAAGACACTTGTCTGAAGCCCTGACATGGCACCAAAGGGCAGTGGTCGATTTATTAATCTGTATTTCACTCGAGTCACGATGCTGATTTGTATACGTGGATTTGAATAGCTGAGTAGCCTCTTGTGGGATCATAAATTAACGCATGCAATTGGTCTGTGAGTTTCCTGGGCTGCTAAACCAGTGCTACATGCTGTGCCGCTTAAAATTGAAAAGCTCCAACGAAATGTAATAATTCTCAATATTTTATCGGTTATAGGTCAATTCAGAAAACATGGCATCTGGATCCAGACCGGGGATGGAGAGGACAGCAAGTTAGCAAGGAGGATGTGTTTTGGTCATTGTGCTAACCAGGAGAATGTCGTCCCCCTTGTCCTTCCTCAGATTGCTTACTGCTAAGGTGATATTGACATTTGGACTTAAAGTTGTTATTGATTTCTTTTTAATGTAGAATAAATATTTTTAAAAAATCCACAGAGCTTTTAGCAAGGTGCTTTCCTAAAACAAAGTCATTATGATTCCACTGTACACTGAGCAGAAGGAGGGAGGGGGCCTGTGAGGAGCCGAGGAGAAAATCAAGGAGGGAACCTGAAAGTCGGATAAACAAGAGAGAGGAAAGACGAAAGAGGCTGTGCTGTGGGTTAAGAGAGAGGGAGAGCTATTTACTTGTTAGTCAGCATCATACATGAAGTTACAGGAAGACATCATTAACTGAAGACTGGTGCAGCTGAGCTACAGGGATTTATTTGCCCTTTCCGTGAAGAAGAAGAGAAACAGCTCTTGGATATCTGGATACTGCTCTCGGTGTTGGACCTGATTTTTTTTTCTCAACACAAAATAATAATGAAGATGTCAGCTTCAACTGGGGGCCAACATCTGTAGTTTCTGTAGGATCACACACTAACATCTGCTTCATCTGGAGTTCAGTTTCAGCCTTTATTTCCATAATCCATACATTGTGGAATTTTCTTTATAATTCTGTAAATATTGTAAAGCTTCATACCCAAACACACGCTTTTTTCTATTTACTGACACACATACTGCCAGAATGTGGTCTTGTATTAAAGACTTCTTCACCTATGAAACCACCAAGTCAGTGGTAGTGAAGAGCTGGACCATCGGCATCATCAACCGCGTCGTCCAACTCCTCATCATCACTTACTTCATTGGGTAAGTGTTTACCTTCAGTCTGGTGTATTTTTTGGATTATTCAATTTTTACATTGGTCTGGTTGAGTGAATTAGCAGCAGCTGCCAGTTACAGAAAATATATATTTATTATACATTAATATTTAATGTAATCGATTAGGCATTTATTATCATATCACATCTACCCTGATTAATTAATAAACTATTGCTTGTGGTGGTGATGGCATACCTGGTCGGTTTAGAATTAAAATGCAATATTACACACGGCATTGCCATATTATATTATCATGTTTATTATTGTATTCTCGTGCTGTAAGTATTATAGGTGCTATTACCTCAGTTGTAGTTTTATACAAATATTATGTTTGTATACATATGTAATATCTAAACATATATTAATTCAAAATGTTAATGTTCAGATATTAAACATATTTATTTACCACTAACAATATAATACAAGTGTCCTGTACCTGACATTAAAAGAGGGAAATTAGGTCCATTTCAGAGGCTAGAAGTGCTATATTATAAATGAATGAATGAATGCATAAATAATACACAAATAAATGAATACATAAATTAATAAATAAATAAATAAAAATATACAATCTTATTTCATTCATTCACTATCAATAAAAAAACATCTCAGCCAGTTAAGTTTTGCTATATTTGTTTTGTGTAGTTTAATTGTAACTGTAGGCTGAGTTTTAGGTTTGATTGCATTGCAGTGTATCAAATTAAAATTCACTGAACTAAGTTAAATTTGAGGTTCATAATTTTCCTCTGTTCTTAATGTAAACTTAGTTACATTTAATCTTATTTTTCCTAATTAAAATCCATTAGCTGTAGTTGTAGTGATTTATCACCCTTAATCTGCTCTTAACGGTTTTAGTTAATGGGTTACTATGTTGATCAGCAGTTATACTGGACAGTTACAGGGAGAGTCTCTTTATCAACAATATCTCACTTGAACATTTGAGCTTAAAGTGTTGCATGTGAAGAGCAAAGATCCTTGCTATTCATATCCCTCTCAACCACACCCGACTGACCACATCCTCTGGTAGTTCATGATTTCATGAGCTCTTGGTATCAAGGTATCAGACTGAGTTATATGACTGTAACTGAACCTCCCATCCAACACACGAGCGTAAACATCAGCATGCTATTAAAAATATTTAAAACCACCAAAGCTGTCAAACTAACAAGCTATAGGTGATGCTCACTTTGACCCTTTTTCAAGTCACTACTCATTCAGTCTACAGCAGCTGAAAAACAGTGAGCAGTCACACAGCAGCTTAAACTCATGGCCCAACCTATAGCTAATTCCTAGTAAATTATAGAATAAAGCATTAACAGGCTCCACTGCATCTTAAAATGAAGTCTGAGAGAATCAACACACAAGATTTACTACTGTATTGCACTGTTTGTAAGTATCTGCAAACGATGGATATGTTACATTACCACATTTCATATCAACTTTTTTAAAGTGATGTATATCCTCCTGAGACCCTGCGTCCTCATATGAGGACATCACATTCTGAGTTTGTTGCAGCTTATACATCATTCTAACTACTTAGACCTGTTGTCCTCATTCGTGGACAGTTTTTTGTGCCACTTAGAGGGTAGCAAAAGCACAACAAACTGACTGATCTATGTGAAAACGAGATGGTAGCCATCTCTGCCAAGTCAGTCTGCAGCTGATCCCGACATAAAAGTGGATATGGCACAAAACCTGATCACATGTTATGGCTGAAACTTGTTTTTTTATGATTAATGTTTGTAGTTTGATATGGCAACAAGTCTGACCGCTTTTAGCATCAGTAACAAACTTTTATAATCGTCATATTTGAGGACGCTGGGACCAATTAGGTGTAACAGACTGTTCCTACAGACACAAGGACACTCCTAACTTGGAGTATGGATCAAAGGAAATTCATGCTGAGTTTCTAAATGAACAAAATACACGACAAGTGGTTGTTTTTTACTGGGGCATGGCTGCTTTTCCTGCGGGGATTGTGCCACCCAAACCAGGAATTTTTAGCCAAAGCATGATCTTTTTCTAACCATAACCAAACGCTTTTTGTGCCTAGACATAACCCCATGCTAACCACGGTGTTATTTAAAAGTAAAGGTTCAATGTATCGGCTACATAATAATGTGGAACAACATATTTGAAGTTTTAAGAAACACACAATGCCAACATTTTCTCTGGCTTCTGTGTACTTCAGGTGGGTGTTTGTCAATGAAAAGGCCTACCAGGTGAGAGACACAGCTATTGAATCCTCAGTGATGACCAAGGTCAAAGGTTTTGGAATCTACAATAACAAGGTCATGGATGTTGCCGACTACGTCACTCCCACACAGGTTTGGACAGACTGATGGATGAACAGATGGCTGGATAAATATTCATTTAACAGTGGGCTACAGTGATGATGTCCTATAAATGTGTTTTCCACAGGGAGCTTCAGTCTTCTGCATCATCACCAAAATGATCACAACAGAGAACCAAGTCCAAGGATACTGTCCTGAGGTCAGCAACTGTCACTACCGTTACTGTAATACCACTACTGTTACTAGTGCCTTACGATTATTAATACTTCTACCATTACAACTAGTGCACATCAGAATTGATTGGCAATCTGACAAAAGAATAAGGACGCTAGGCTCATTTAAGTTTTGTTTTAAACTGTATATTTTGATAACATATAAAAGCCCAACTAGGGACAAGAAATGACAATTAGCAATAGCTATAAACTCTCTGTGCAACACATCAGTCCCATAGTCTGTACTGGAACTATGTTGCATTGCATTGTCCCCATAAAATGAAACTAAATTAAATTAAATTTAATTAAATAAAACAAACAATCTTATCCGTGACACTGTACACATTTATGCCACTTCTAAATTTTGCATTGCATTCTCTCTAACTACCCTTTTACAGTCACTGTTGCTAATAGTGCTAATAGTCTGCTATCACTGTTAACACATGTTACACAGAGCAGACAGTTTTCCTGCTGACATGCACTGTTTGTGAAATATAGATATAATTATGAGGATGATATATTTTTGATAACCAAAACACAGCCACAAATCTTTGATTTGTGTCATTCAGAACTGGACTTTTAACGATCTTAGCGTTGTCTGGAGGCTACAGAACAACAAAATAGGAAATGACAATACACTTTATTAAAATAGACAAAAAAATTAACTGCGTAGCGTACTTACTTATGGCAGCACCACAATACTACAGATAAATGACCAAAGCAACGAAATATGTAAGTTTATAAAATCTGCTACGCAAAACGCTAAACTTTTGAAACACTTATGGTGTGGTATGGCGGTGTGCAGCAGATGGAACAAAAGCATTGTAGCTGTGCCTGGTGGAATTGTCTGTCCCAGCCTACAGTCAAGATGGCAGTGACGATAACAGTTCATCTCGTATTGTGCCTAACTTTAGTATCGGTAATGGAATTAATCTGCAGAAGCTTCGGTTCAAAATGAGACCAAACTCTTCGATGGATGCCAGTTTTTGAGCCACAGTGAATAGAAGGCCAAAATGTGGCCTGCAACAGACAGTAAAGCTTGTTGTTTGTAGTCACGCCAGTTTTTGAAAAACTGAAAGAAGAATCAGTGACAGTATCAAACAGTCAATAAAACAGGGTTTTCAGTGATTGTGAATCAAAGCGACCACGGAAGGTCTTTGAGCATACAGCTGCGGTAGCTGTAGAACCGTCAGATACACACACTCACACAGACTCACTCACGCATGCACACACACAACCAAATGCATGATCCCCTCCAAACAGATATGCTAAAATCTCTGTAGATATGAGGGTAACTGCAGAGTTGGACGATAACTCTTTCTGGGTTCGTCATTACTAGAGATTCCTTACACATTAAACATAGTCATTTGATTCATTATTAATATGAAAATAATTCAGCTGAAGAGTGAGTGTGTGTGTGTTTAATTGTGTTACCCAGAGTGAGAAGAAGTATATTTGTACCAAGCAAAGTGACTGCACAAGGCTTCTCAACAAGCCAGGAAGTTATGGTGAGATCTTCTCTCTGTGTCTTTATCTTCTCTCATCATATCAGTGTTTGATCGATATAATTTTATACTCATTGCTATTATTACAATTATGTATATGTATTGCATTGCTACGTTACAACTGCTATGTATTTCTGAGCCTCGCATTTGTTTTTGGTTTTGCAATTTGAATAAAAGCTTTTTCTTTTCCTGCTCAGGAATCCTGACAGGGAACTGTGTTCCTTTCAACGCCACCATCAAAATGTGTGAGATAAAAGGATGGTGTCCTGCCGAGATCGACACCATCAAGACGTAAGGCAATACTCTGATGGAGAGCTTTTTACAAGGCTGCGCTATCACTGATCTTTACTGTAACAAACAATGAGAGAGGGTATCCTGATACCAAAGTTATGTTGGGGCAGTACACTCTTTAAAGGTCTCCATCTAGTTATATTTATCCATGCAGATAGTTTGGATTTTATTTTTGTCCAGCTTTTGAGATATAAACGGCTTCTGCCTCCACCTCAGTACAGTACAGGTGAACAGAATCATCTCTGTTGGTCGAAACTGAGCCACAGGCGAGAGAAGAATAACACGTTTAAACCCAATGCTGTTTGTATGTCTTTTCTTTTTTTCTATGTTCGTCTCTACACATCTTTTTCAGTACGCCAATGATGGAAGTGGAGAATTTCACCATTTTCATTAAGAACAGCATCCGCTTTCCAACCTTCAACTATACCAAGTATGACAGTTGTGATTTTAAATATGATGATGATGCTACTGCTGCTGCTGCTGCTGCTGCTGCTGCTGCTGCTGATGATGATGATGATGATGATGATGATTATGATGATATTTCTGTATGTGTGCAGGGGGAACTTCCTTCCCACCATCACTGATGATTACATCAAAAAATGTAACTTTGACAAGGTCAACAACACCTACTGCCCCATCTTCAGAGTCGGAGACGTGGTCCGCTACGCACAGCAGAACTTCACTAAACTGGCAGACAAGGTAGAGTCAAGAGACGTTGTAAAAGTCCCAGTGAAACGCAAATTAGAGCGTCTTAAGCTTCTGCACTGTGAAGTTTTTCCCCAGTTAATATTCAAGGCTGCAGTTAAATGAGGTCAATCAAATCCTTGGCATTTGATTGGACCAGCAAAAAGTATAAGGGCCAAGCTACAACAGAGTCCACTGCTGAGCAGACTGTTGGCTCTCCACACTCCTCCCTCGCCGTTAGATCAGGAGGAGGACAAAGGAGAGATGAATTAATTAGACCTCTGCCACATTGTTGAATTGTTGCTGCCCGATTTTTATGATTTGCTGTACTTAAATTAAAAGACATTTCCATCATAAATTGCTGCATAAAAAAATATCATAATGTAGGAAATGCAGTGTCATGCTTAATATTTCCTGGGGATAACCCCCCCAGACACTCTGGCTTAATGTATGTCACCACAGTGTTGAAATGAAATCCACGCCATTCATCAGTTGTCATGCCAAAATTATATTCAAAAGTCGCTGAACAGTTGTAATGGTTGCCCTTTCCTTAAGTCTTTTTTGTGACCTCAGTCTTGCATGAGGCAAGATATGAATCCTGGAATCAGGATGAATCAGGCAGTGCAACACTTCTCTTGTGTTTGCCCGCACACATTAGTTGTATATAAATGTAATTTATAGGATACAGGGTTCAGCGCAAACACACTTATCCATGTGCCTCTCTTATTTTTAAAAATTCTGTCAGGGAGGAGTGATTGGAATAAAGATCGGCTGGGTATGTGATCTGGACAAGCCCGATGACCAGTGTAACCCCTCGTACTCATTCACCCGCCTGGATGCCATGTCACAGAAGAACGCTGTCTCGCCAGGCTACAATTTCAGGTAAGACATGGTTCAACTGCTATGATCCATACAGAGAATTAAACAACTACTGAGCAGATTGCCATAAAAATCAGTGGCTTAAGGTAGGTGTGACAGGCCACTATTATTACCGAACAATCATCACTGCATAGCTGTACATGACAAAAAATACCAAAGAAAATAAGAAATTATTAATTTAATTTAACAATTTTATTAGTTTATCAGAGTTTATTCAGAATAAGATTATTATTTTGTTATATTTGCTACTGACTATTTTACAGAAAAAAAGAAAAAGGGCATATATAGCGATTGGCACTGTTTTTAATCTAATGAGAGTTCTTTTTTTAACACAGGCATAATTTTAATTCTGCAATTACTTATAAGGGCCCATCCTCCACCCAACACATAGTTAGAGAGCCCACCCTCTATGGGCCCTCCCACCTCACAGGCCCCAGTGCAACTGCATTGCCTGCACTGTCTATATTTATGCCCCTGACTTTGTAAACAAGATATCAACAACACATGACCATATCTGCATGATATTTGCTTTGGATATTCATGGCTCCTGTGGCTATCTCAGCCACCTATTTGTCAATGAAAAGAGTTCCAGGTTGTTAAACAGATTGCTTAAATAAAGGGCTCTGAATAAAAACAAGCGTTTCAGCATTGATAACTTCTTCAATAACACATCAGTCAGACTGCATCATATCCAGTATGTCTGAGATTGATCATTTTGGCTTGTCCAGATCTGAATGTTAAAGGGTAACTTCAGTATTTTTCAACCTGGACTCTATCTTCCCATGTTTATGTGTCTAAGGGACTAATGGGGACAACAATTTTTGAATTTGGTGCCGTACTGAACAAGACTGCTGCAGCCTGGAGCCATGAAACAGGCTGCAATGTAACCTAAAGACTCTGGGAAATTGTGCATTGTCAATGTACAATGCTTGTTTTTGCTACTAATGGACTCAGATTTGTCTGTCAACATTATGGAAAGGATCCCTACAGAGATAGAGCTTTTGTCAAAGACGTAGATCCTTTTTGTTTAACCAGATACAGCCACAAAGTCACTGTTCTTTCTTTCTATTCTGCCAAGAAAGTGTCTCAGTTGCAGACTAATCTATAAGCTTAATAGTGTTTTCTTTGATATAACAATGGTGTGATTTTTCCGTCTGTACAGGTTTGCCAAATACTTTAAGATGGAGAATGGCACAGACTACCGCACTCTTGTCAAAGCCTATGCCATCAGGTTTGATGTTCTGGTCAATGGAAATGTGAGTATGTATCTCATGCTGTGAGGCCGAGTCCCCGTTGAAGTGTTGCTCAACCGCTCGTTAACAGAGCCACATCGTCACGGGTTTGTGTGTGCCTGCTATTTGCCACAAAGCACCTCAAGTGAACACCGCAATACACAGAAAGCTGGTACAGTGTCAGCTAACCAACCTAGCTACAGAACAGTAGCACAGCTAGACACAAAAACATATAGTTTGTTGATGCTTCACTTTGTCAGTGGAACACTGAAAAAAGCTGAGACCAGCTCAACTTTGGTTAGTGGCACATCATGCCTGACAGCAGCAACAAGTGTCGGATGTTGGTTTGTAGCTTTATGTCACCGGCTTCTAATAAAAATGACTTGCAGCCTGTTGCTGTGTCGCTAGTAGTGTGAACAAAGCATTAGTGTGTGTCAGGGTTTGTGTACTTACAAAACACAATCTGTTATGAATAATGACAGACATTTGTTTGTAGTCGTTTTGACAGCTCAACATGGAAGCTCTCGTTCCTCTTTACAAAGTACTAAAATATATTTTATGGCACCAGTTGCATACGTTTTTATGCACAACACTTCTCCATCTTTTGAAGCACCCTATTACAAATACCTTGTTTAGGCATTACTAGAGCAGAATAGCAGAATAATTTATACAGTACATCTAAATACAGTCTTGATAACTGTTGCCTGTGTGTTTGGGGCATGAAAGGGTTATTGTCTTTAACATCATTTCAGGTCAGATAAAGTAGCTATGATCAATGAAACTGATTCATATAAAGCCTGGGGTCTTTGAATTGAAACTCCCTTGTTATTATTCTCCCTTTGCAGGCAGGGAAGTTCAACATGATCCCTACACTTATCAACATGGTGGCAGCCTTCACATCAGTGGGAGTGGTGAGTTTTACTGGTATACTCGACACAACCAGTGTAAAGCTCATTATAAACCAGTTTGTTTTTTTTATTTAGTAGTTTTGAGTTTTTTTCTCAGAACTGTTAAATGGAGTCAATTATTTCCCTGTAATCTCTGATTTTAAGCATTATATCAGGTACAGTTTTACCTCTGCCGCACTTAAATACATCACAAAAAATGTCCGCCCATCTCGCTGAAACTTGAAGTGTATTGGGTTTTACTTAGTTTTGAAGGAAATTTGAGGCTGTTGGGCTGAATCTTACAAGTGTCATCTCTACTCTTGCTTTGTTGATTGCTGTATAAATAAATGTTCTTCTTCTTATTATTATCATCATTATTATTATTATTATTATTGTTGTTGTTGTTGTCGTTATTATCATGTAGGGTACAGTGTTGTGTGACATCATACTGCTGAACTTCCTGAAAGGAGCGGAGCAGTACAAGGCCAAGAAATTTGAAGAGGTAAAATACCCAGCTCTTCAGATAATCAAACACAATGGATTGTGCACCTCATCAGATTATTTGAATTTATTAATCACAGATTGTGGCTTGCTAACCCGTAGAGCTGCATTAATTGATTTAAAGCCATGTGGTGGCTGTGGAACAAGCTGTAAACACAACACTGGCAATTCATCACCATTTAACTAGGAGTAATGGCATCCTGAGCAGAGAAAAAGGTCAAGACACCTCTGTGTGTTGTAATCAGAGCTTCTCTGTTCCTCCACACATGCATGTAAGCACACATGGAGTCCCTGTGTGTGTATCCCATGAATCACCACTGCTCTGCACTGCATCACTGCTCTGCACTGCACTTATAACGTTGATAACGTCGTCCCAACTCATGGTGGCGAAACAGCATTGTCATGGAAGCATAATGCCCACCCTCAGGTTGAATAAGCAACAACTCTCAAGCTGTTTTAAATCGCCATGACCACCTGTCTTACTTTCAGTAACAGTTCCACCTCTTTATCGACCCAAGCAAAGACATCTCTGGATTTTTTTTTGCCAATATGTTATGTAATTAAGCAACCAACCATGGAGTAGACAATCTGTTTCCTAAGTAGTATGCGTACAGTTTAGAAATGACAATCACCAAAACTGAAGGATATGACAGATGCCAATATGTGTGTGGTAGTATATTAAAAAGAAACATGTCTCCCTCTGTCTCTTTCAAATACTGTAGGTGTCAGACAACCCGCTGGATTCCCCAAGCAGTGGGTTGTACCGCTCCCAGCTGTCACTACGACATAACGAAACCATCATGAGGTCCAGTGACTCGGGGGCATTTTCTATTGAACATTACAGCTAAATGGACAGGAGCATCAGCCAATGGTTTGGGAGGAGTGGACTGAGGACGACAGATGTGGGTTGGATTTCTCTAAAAATGTTAAAAGTTTTATCGATTTCAAAAATGCAGGTCTTTCACTCTTTTTTTTAATACCTCAACATTATCAATTTGTTTATGTCAATGTCAAAAAAAATCTGAAGATCCTTGAATCGCTGCTATGTAATCCTTAAATTCACAGAACAGCTGCGGTCAATGACAAACAGTTATATCTAAAATAAAAGTATCTTTGCATGGCGACACTTTTGGCATGTGACGTTGGCTCAGGATTTACCAGGCAAGAAGAAAACATTGGAATTAAACCTGAAAAAGATTTCAGCTGAGTCTGAGCTCTCTGTACTTGTTTTGTACCTTGCCTTGAAACTACTATAATGCACTACAACTGATGACGGCCTTTGTGAATTGAATCACTTGCTTGGCCTTCTTTAATAGCTCTATTGTGGTTTCTATTCTAACAGTTTTACTCTGTGTAATGGAGCTGAATCGTGGTTTGGTTTGATAAAAGTAGCCATTTTGTCTCTGATGATAACAAGCTGGATAAAGCCACAGCAGTCATGGCGAGCATGCTATTTCTTATGTATGTTTGTGTGTCCTTTTGTGTTGGATATATGTGCATGGCTCTTCACATTCAAGCAAATTTTTACCCTTAAAAGTCCAGTGTGTTAGGGGGATATATTGGCAGAAAGAAATACAATATAATAAGTATATTTTCTTTAGTGTATAATCACCTGAAAATAAGAATTGTCGTGTTTTCGTTACCTTTGAATGAGCTGTTTATATCTACATATGGAGCGGGTCCTCATCTAGGGAGATTGCCACGTCCACTGCAGTGTTTCTACTGTTGTAGACAGGGTCATTTGCATTTTGGCCACTAGGTGGCCCCCCCATTCCTCCATCTCATCACCACCATGATGAGATGGAGGAATGGGGGGGTGGATGGCACACAGGAAAACATCAAAAAGAGATTATACCCGGATGCTGAGGAGAGAAAGAAGCTAATCCAATAAAGACAGAAACACCATGTGATGTCTTCTCATGTTTCTAATGGAGCCTCCTTCAAAGTCAAGCCCAGTAGTGTGTATCCTCAGGTGTGTGTTGAGTTTCACATATGAAAGAAAGGTATAATGTACTGCAAGATAAAGACACGTGGCATTAAGCAAAGTTATGATGGAATAACATCTGCTGTGAAGGGAGTGGAGGAGCGTACAGCCCTATTCAGACATGCACCCCTTAACATTAATATGACGGCAATGTAACATGTTGGTCTCATGTCTAAATAAGAAATAAGTACCTTAGTCACTCTTATGTAAAAGGTATGGCAGCAATCTTACTATGAACATGGCAAAAGTCTGAGTTCTATGCTGTATGATTAATCTAAAGGCTGATCACTTTGAAACCCTACTTAATTGTTTGGTAGCGTTCTCCAGTTCTTCTGGCTTGGGGGTAATAAGTGGACAAAACTGCAGCACAAGTTAACTCTTGTCTCTTACTCTAACATCTATCCCCCACCAAACAGTAGTAGCTAGGAACTATAATTACTCTGACTATAAAAAATATACATAAAATAATAGTTAAAGTGCCATTTATTTTAATGTAATACTGTAAGTAATATACAACTTAATTCTGTAAATCCTAAATGACAATGCGGAATTAATCCAGCTATATACAGCTTTCCTAACAGCAAAAATTGGTTTGGAGCAAATAGAATAATCCAAAAACATAATGTGTACACTACCTACGATTCCAACTGTAATAAATACATTACTTCAATCATCATATCTAATGCACTAAATCAGCTTAATAAAGTAGGAAACACCATGAAAGAGCAAGTTTAATAACCTGGATCCAGAGTGAATAGCCTAATGTAGTTCAAATCAAAATGAACACCACCTAAACCAGCAGCAGCAACATTAAGGTGATGCATCATATGTAGGCTATGGTATATTATTACTTAAATTACTTTCTTATTAAACTGTATATTTACTGCTGCTTCATGAGGAGCTCAGCATGCCTTATATATATATAGCCCTTTTTAGATAGGAATTGCGCAAATTTGCAGGAAAGCCCAATCAGTCTTTATTCAGCATTGGCAGTATAAAAACAAATTCGGGAATGCGGCAAAATGCCGCCTACCTACTTTTGTTTATACAGAATGTGCCGTTTTCGGGGCAATGTGGGGTGTGAGCAAGTAACAAAAGTGTAGCTCAGCGTGTGACGTAAACAGTGACGTGGGAGGGAAGCCGCGGCTGGTCAGTCCTTCAGCGATTCTCTCGTAAGTCGGCCCGTCCTTCACCGTCCCCGTCATCTAACGGTTAATGGCCTCTTCGTTTGTGAGGGCAAGGAGGGTGCGCAATTCCTTGTCTCCCCAGTTGCTCATCTTTACAGTGTCTGTCAGGTTTGCATTTCGGGAGCGTATCTATGTTTCCTGGGTTCTATGTTTCCCAGGTTCTATGTTCCCCACTTAACCCTGCAAAAAAGGTTCTATGTTCCCCGTTTACACAAATAGGTTCTATGCTCAATCCTTTTTGGTTGAGCGGGAAACATAGAACCGGGAAACATAGGGATGACCCCTGCATTTCTCTCTTGCTACTAGCTGCTCGCTAATTCCTGCTATCAGCTGTTTCCTATTTATCCACTGCCAGTGGCTCGCACATGTGGCGTCATCAACAGCTCCTCCCACAAGTCATCAACAGCCCCTCCCGTTGCGGGAGGCCACCTCGGTCTTCTTAAACTAAAAGGGCTCCACCAATATAGCACTGCCAGATTTTCCGCAAATGTTGGGCTGTTTTGCTGGCAAGCTACGAGTGTTTATACACAGAGACGGAAAGGCAAGTTGATCTGAGGTGCCCAATTTTCTGCCTCGGAGGATAGTCATATTGGCGGAACCCTTTAAGATTAAACAGACTAAATGTAGTGGTTGTGTACTCTCTCTTTCTTGCATTGTGTATAATCATGAAAAAGCTCAGATCACTGTTGACACTCGCTGTTTATTCCGGCATCAGGGAGACAATGCAGCCAAACTGTTGCTTTAGTTTTAAAATGAACATAAAATATGCAAAAAGCGTACCTGGCAGAGAAGTATTTGTACAGTCAGTCTTGGCCTCATTTACACACGTGCTCTCACACTGGGAATATAAATTAAAAAAGGAGTGCAAGTTAGCTAAACCCTGTGTTATGCTAACCACGTTACACACAAATAAATAAAAACACCGTCAACTTTTACAAAAGGAAGTGCTCAACCGATCGGGAGCTCCAGTCTTACAAAAGGTAACATACACAACCCCTTAGATACAAAATTAAGATAAATAATACAAAATTATTACGGAGCTGATAACATGTGCACCTACCAGGGAGACACCGCAGCCAAACTGTTGCTATCTTCCGGGGTACACGACCCTAGTCTGCAGGGGTGTTGCGTTCGCTGACCATAAAATAAATCAGTTTAAGCGAAAGTAATCAATAAAATAAAGCAGTGTGAGCTTTATACAGTCTATGAGTGTGAGCCATGGCAAGCGGAATCATACATAGGCTACTGTATATTAACTCCATCACATAAACATACAGGGGGTGCAGAGATACAAACAAAACAAAGGAAAAAAACAAAACAAAAGACAGCAAAAAGACTTTACAGATCACTTCCACAGACTTTCTCCATAATAGAGTATCTTTTTGGCAGCTTTCTTATTTCTAATGTCCTTGATTGTGGCAGCATAGCGGTGCAGTTCTTGTCGAAAGAGTACAATGTTTGGTTTAGATTTGGCCCATTTGTTTTTATGGATGTGAAATTTCCCCAAACTCATGATCAACTGACAGAAAAAACACAAATCTTTGTCTTCCGTCCGCTCATCAAAATAAATAAAAATGTTTTTTTTTTTCCTGGAAACTGATCATTTTGTCCTGTTTTCTCTTGTACAAAATGCTGAACATCTTTCCAAAAAGTTCTACTGTAAGTACATTGATTAAATAAGTAGGCTAAGCGATGGTTTCATCTTCAAGTCCACAGAAATCGCACAAATATTCAGTGTTTAAATCTTTCAAGTGTTTTCTTTGCAGGGTAGATTTGATGTAAAATTTTAAACGAGACTTCTTTCACCTTGTTATTAAGACGGAATTTGTCACCAACCAGCCTCGCTTTATGCCAGCTAACCTCTCCAAATTGTGCAGTCCAGTAAATTTGACCTCTAGGCAGAATCGTTGATTGTAAGCAGCTTCTCAAATATCTGTTAGAGCAGGATTTTTTTTTTTTTGTAATGTCTAGTAGGCTACTCCGCCAACAAAAATCTCACACTTATAATTTTCTGCAACAGTATATTTCTTTCAGTCCCTGCTGCATCAAAAATCACAGCATAATTCTTCGGCGTAACTGGCAACTGAAATTTTAACAAAAATTCTTCATAAGAAAGTAAAAAACCTTAGTCATTAATAAGTTGGCTAATTAATAAAATTCCATGCTCCAGCAAATCCTAATAAAACAGTGATTTGTTTTTATAAAGGATGTCTTCATTATTCCAAATATAATCACTGGTTTGTGAGAAGTTATGCTTGTAGATCAGTTTCCAGGCCAGCAAAGCTTGTCAGTGGATTTGGCAAGGAAACAAACGACTTTCTTCATTTATTTGAAAGATTTTTCTCTTCACGATCTGTTATTTCCCTCATCAACTTTTATTATGGATACAAACTTTTATTATGGATACAAGCTTTTATTATGGATACAATCAAAGTCAGAGTCTGTCTGTCATTTCCATTCAGTTACACAGGCTGATCATTCCTGAGCGTTGGGTTGATGAGTTACAGAATTTGAATTTTCCCTTCAACATTTGGCCTAATCAGGGCCGCCCCTCCCTAAAGGCAGAACACGCGCTATGCGGAGGGCCTCATCTTCTATGGGGGGCCACATTTTGCGCGAGGGGACGTATTTGCGCATATGCGCAATGGATGCGCACATGCGCTACCGTGAGGCGCGCGTAGAATCAGCTCGAGGAAGGAGAGAAGAGACCTGACCGCCCATGCGTCGCTGCAATGATTGACAGCACTCGACGTCTGAACAATAAGAGGGGTGCGCTGGCAGGCACTTGCAGAGCTGCAGCAGATGAAAAGTTGTCGACATGTCGTCCAAAAGAGCCTCAGGAGTATGTGCGGGGTTGAGAGGGAGGGCGGGCTCCACGGAGGGGGAGACCCAAGCCTCGGGGTTATGTGCGTGGCGGGAGGTCGGATGCTCCCAGAGAGGAGAGAGGGAGAAATATAGCTAAATAAGATGAAAATTGAAAAGAATGTCTCTGTATTTTATTTCTGTTTTCAGTGTTTAATTAAGGTGGGAGAGGCGGAGGGCTGAGGGAGATCGGACGCCTCCAGAGAGGGGAGAGAGAGAAATATAACAAAATAAGATTAAATAGGAAAAACCTGTCTCCCTCTTTTATTTTATTTTCAGTGTTTAATCAAGGGTGGGGGATTGAGGTGGTGGAAGTTACTTTCTTTTGATGAGTAATTGATGGCTATTTGTGACTCAGATTTGTTCATTTATTTATTTATTTCAGTTTGAAGTTATTTTTATTTAATATTTATTTATTTATTTATTTATTTCAGGTTGAATTTTTTATTTTATTTGACTCATACAGCCAAACTAGTGTATTTACAGTACATTTGTTATTGCCAGTAAAGGTTGTCAAGTTAAATGGCAAGTTGTAGTACGGTCATTTTGTACCTATGATACATTTGGGATGGGGGCCTCCAAATAAAATTTCGCTTAGGGCCCCAATTTGGTCAGGGGCAGCCCTGGGCCTAATACATTATTTCCAGTGTTCAAAGACGTGATTATATTCTGGGTTATTAAATAATGAACCCACAAACAATAGTAATAATAATAATAATAAAGAATAAATCAAAAACACATAGTGTGATTCTGAGCAGGACAGATTATAAATAGGCTACAGAAAGCAGGTTGTTGTTCATGTGCTGGTGATTGTTAGGCAGAGAGAAAACACTGCTGCTCTGTTACTGATAACTGTAGGCCTGTCTGTATCTGTATCATTATAACATTATGTGTGTGCAGACACAAACTCCATTAAAACTTTCTATAGCTGTTAATAAAGCCTCCTGGCAGCTGATCATCACAAACGTCTTTTACCGACCGACACACCCTCTGATTGGATATGAGTTCTTGATTGGACAGTGCAGCGCTTCAGCTGATTTGACGGATCTGATACATCCCAACATCACCGGAGTTTGATACAGAGTGAAGACATATAAGAGATTAAATTCAGGTGTATCACTGCCACACACAGTCCAGAGAAGAGCAGAACAATCTCCAGTGTCTATCAGTTGGAAGATTATAGAAGAAAATCAGCAGTCAACGTCTGATCAACCAAAGAGGTAACTTTTAACTTTTGTCTACGTTTAACATGAGAGGCGCAAACATCTACCAAGAAATGTAAAGTTACCGGGCAGGTAGCATAGGGCCTATCATGGTGTCGTGTGTTTTTCCCCACAGTGTTTGTTAAGTTTGCTTTCAGTAGCCTATTTAAGTTTCTCATATTTAAAACACCAGCCTGAGTAAACCTGCTTCAGTAGGCTATATTGAGTTTGACTCTGGATCACATGCATTCTTGTTTCCCTTGTACAGCAACACAATTGAAGCCACTTGAGTAACTACCGCCCCGAAGCTCTTTGTAGAAATTAAACCGCAGTCTAATTTTAAAAATGAGAAGAGCATCTTCATTAGCAAACACAACATTGCTCCTCTTTGTTCGAAAGGTTCGGCAGTATAATGTCAGAACGTCTATACACTGATTTCTAGAAATAAAGACACACAACATGTAGCTAAGGGATAATGTGAGCCGGTGACTGCTGGAAAAATAGCCTAACTCCCGACAGGGGTTCCATTCCCTTGTCGGGAGTTGCTATGGCGTCCCTAGCAATGGAGCAGCAGAGCAGCGGTGATACCTCCAGAAATAAACACCGCAGAATTTTGTTGATTGACCGAGCTGTATATGATGACCAAATGTTTTATATTTTAATATTTAAAAGTGCAGACAGTGCCTGTGAAAATGTGATAAGTAGCATGAAACGCTACAGTAGGCTACAATACTTGAGTAAATGTGATCAGTTGTATTTCACCACTGCTTTTTAGGCCTACCTTTGATAAATAAGCAAACCTATAGTGCGCACTCATACTGACACATCAATTATGTGATTTGCTGGCTGAGAAGGTCGTTGATGACAATTTTGATATAAGTTCAAACGTAAAAACTCCAAAATTTCCAGTTACAACTTTTCAAAAGTAATGATGTAGCCTATGTCTTTTCTGTTACTTGTATCAAAGTGAAAATGTGAGTGTGTTTCACATACAGATAAATCAGAGGTCATAGACACACTAGGCGTGCTGCCAAAATCAAGCAGCTGAAATAAAGCTAAAATATGGGCTATTTTTTTAGACAGAGAGGAGATTTCAGTAAATTAAACTACAACCTGTTCCCCTGGTGCTTGTAAGAGAGACAGACTGTAAACTCATCATGTTGGAGCTTTGACTGAGGATTATGCACATTAAGCTTCTTCTCAGAATATAATGCTGGTATTTTAACATTTTACAACTGGTAATACAAGTTGAATTCAAACAGGAGCCTGGATAGGTGTGTAAACAGAGAGAGTTCCTGCTCAGAAATTAGGTGTGATTTCAATAAATGCAAAACAGTTGCAAATCATCATTGGGTTAGTGAAACACACAACAATCCCTTCAGGGGGATTAATAAAGTATATATAAAATAAAAAAAATAAAAAAAATTAAAAACAAACAGAGACAGCAAAAAACAAAGCTATTTGTGTGACATCAGTCTAAAGTAACCCCCACATGTCTAAAGGGGAATACATAATATAGTGAATTTCTAAATATTTCTGTTTCTCTTGAGACAGAAATTGCTGCAGTGCTTTGTGATCTCCGAGAAAGATCTCAAACTTAAAGTCCTCTCTCTGTCTGTTTTGTGTCTCTCCGTAGCAGCACAGCCATGGCGAGGGAAGACTTCCTGGTATCATCAGACTACTTTATGGCTGTAGCCGTCCTGTCAGCCCAAAGGAGCAGAGACCCAAGCACACAGGTGTGTGTGTGTAATGTGTATTAGGGCTATAACAATTAGATACTTGGCAATGTAGTTGCTGATTTAGTTTTAACAAAAAGTTTTTGTTCCCACAAGCCCCTTATTCAAATATCAGGAAGTTCAATGGGTTAAAGGAACAGTGATTGTCTTTTACCTTTGTTTTCCTTGCCTCCAAGATACATGAAGTTCATGTTGTTTTTCTAGGCATCAGCTGTACAGGAAAAAATGTTGAGTCTTTCAGACTTACTATTTTTCTCATGTTATGTATCCAAAATGAGAACATACAGATACTTGGTTTGACTCAGATTTGTAAGACTGGTATTTTTTAATCTTACACTTGGTAAGAAAACAGTGTCTGTTGTATTATTTACAGATTTTGATGAGAGTTGTCAATGAGGAGATCCAGACAAGTGGAATTAGAGATGATGATTGTTTTGGCACTGTGGCTTCGTAGGGTTGGCTACCGAACTTTGTAGTTTTAACGGTACTGATCAAATTATGAAGATACTAACGAATATGGATTCATGTCAAAGCCATTGGTGCCAAATGTTGGTACCTGGGAGCACATCTGTGTGAGAACGACGGGTTTAGACAAGAAGGGGAAGTCTAGAAGCGAGCCATGGAGAACCAAGGCCAGCAACAGAGCTCTGCAGAGCCCCTTGGTTTTACTTCAGACAGGAGGCGGAAGCACAAGGAAGCCTGCTGCCCCATTTGGCTGCTCTTTCACCTTCCCAGATCGCTCCTTTGGCTGCTCCTTTGGCTGCTCCTTTGGCTGCTCTTTTGGCTTCTCCATTGGCTGCTCTGTTGGCTGCTCCATTGGCCGCTCCATTGGCCACTCTGTTGGCTTCACAGCTAGCCAAAACTATTGCTACAGCACTGATCTGCAGCGATAGTTTCTGATCTCAGCAGAATCCCTTGGTTCCACATATTTATGTTCAGACATATACTTGAATGCTGCTTACTAAGTGCACTAAATCCCTTTTTGTGTGTATGTGTATTTGACAGTTTCCATTACTTGTTCTCTACCTCTTAAATATATGTATATGTATATATGTTTTCTTTTCTCAAAAAGAGAGACTTGTGTGTGTTGTGTGTGTTCAATAAAGTTTTTGTTATTTTTTTCTAAAATTGACACTTGTGTACCCCTCATTGTTATTATTGTGACATTTCTATCATGCAAATAGAGGGACAAAAAACTATATCGGCTCAGAAACATTGGCAGTACATATCGGTCATCGGCTGAGGCTGATGGCAAAACATCGGCCATAAAAAATCCATATCGGTTGACCTTTACTTTTGAGTGTGTGACATACTACTGAGAGTAGATTAGATTATTTGGTCATTTAAAAGGTTACGGCCAGACTAAACTGCGGAACATGTCTCCCTCTCTGCAGGTGGGGGCCTGTATAGTGAACCAGGAGAATAAGGTAGTTGCCACTGGTTACAATGGTATGCCCAACGGCTGTGATGATGCCCAGCTGCTGTGGGCCTGCTCTGGTACTGCTGACTGGCTTGACACGAAACACCCTTACGGTGAGAACACATGTGCAAACACACTTCCTGTTTTTTCATTGCTTTATTTTTGGATAATCATTTTGGTTAAGAAAATGTGCACTTGCAGCAAAGAACTCCTGGTTTCATCCACAACAGCACAGAACCCTGTAGTGATTATACTGAACTGAGTAGAAGGATTTCTCAGTAGCGCCAAGATCGAAAAGTGGCTGAAGGTATGTCGATTGCTGCTCAGCGGCATATTCCTCTGGCTCATCAGTGGTACGTCCATGCCTAAAGGCTTATGCCGCTGGAAGTAAAGGCTTATGCCGCTGGCTTATGCCGCTGGAAGTAAAGGCTTATGCCGCTGGCTTATGCCGCTGGAAGTAAAGGCTTATGCCGCTGGCTTATGTCGCTGGAAGTAAAGGCTTATGCCACTGGAAGTAAAGGCTTATGCCGCTGGAAGTAAAGGCTTATGCCAGTCTGGGGATCGGTAAATGCCAGTCTAGGGATCTTTATGCCAGTCTGGGGATCGGTATATGCCGCTGAGCAGCAATCGACATACCTTCAGCCACTTTTCGATCTCGGTGTCACTCGGATTTCTGGAATCAACATAATACAATTTTAAAGGCATCTCTGTGCAACAACGACTGTGATTGACTAGTTGTCCATACTGTGCTGCTGAGTTCTCTTCATGTCTCAAGTGATAATCTTGGGCCTGTAGAGGGGATAAATAATGAAGGAATCTCACTCTTTCTCCATTGACCACATGCTCTGTTCACATTCTACTTTGACATTCTCTGTTTCTCTCTCTTCCCTTCCCCTTTAGTGCTCATGTAAGGGTGGGATATTAGGGCAAATAAGTAGTCTACATCTTTCTCCACTCATAATGAGCCCCTTCTTCTTATTTTGAGTTGTTTTTACTTTAAATGAACTGACAATTCCACAGAAAATGTCTAATGGTGATGCTAGAGGAAAGGTTACATCAGGATTCATCTGTCATCCACGAAAATGTTCTTATTTTCTTCTTATTTTCTGTGTTCAGGACATTTATGGGTGTGTAAAACCAAAAGCAAGAATAGGAGGGATGGATGGATGGACAGACTAAATTGAACAAGTAGTGCATATACCAAGACCAAGAAAAGCACTGAAAAATTCAACTAACACATCTTTTCCACTGTTAATCTGGATCATTTTCTGTCGATAGTGAGTTTAATGCGTCCTTTAATCCCAACAGTATCCTGGGAAAAATCTTTTTGTCCCAAACATGTATTCTGTTGTCCCCAGGATAATGGGACACTATAAGTCTCCAGCCCTGCTTTTTAGCCTGCACAAAATTGATGTAACACAATAGAAAAACATCGTCCACTACCATTTCTCAATGACATCTTACTTGCTGATAAACCAGTGGCAGTAAACAAAGCGAACATCGGTCAATACCGATGTGGGACTAATAAATGGGTGCATTCCTAAATATCATGAATGTCAGCTGATATTGTGTCTGTGCTACGTTTTGGAGAAAAGGAAGGGTTTTTCTGTCGCCCGTGTCACAGAAAACATACACCATCCAGAGGCCTGGTTCTTGTATATTATGCCTGCCTGTCTGTTTATAGAGTGTTTGTAGTACATCTTACTATATAATGACAAAAACTCCGTCTGTGTTTCTATCTGTGTGTCTGTCCCACATTTTTCTCCTCACTGACTCGGTCAATCCATGTGAATTTTGGCACAGTGGTAGAGGGTCATGGGAGGATGCGAATGAAGCAATATTACATCAATTGGCCAAGGGGGAGCGCTATAGCAACCGATTGAAATTGCAAACTTTGAATGGGCATATCTCATGCCCCGTATGTTGTAGAGACATGAAACTTTGCACAGAGATGCCTCTCCTCATGAGGAACAAATTTGCCTCAAGAACCCATAACTTCCAGTTATATAGATTTTCTGCCATTTTGAATTTTTTGAACACTTAAAATCGATCTCTTCCTAGGAAGTTTGACCGATTTGCATGAAACTCAGTGAACATAATCTAGGGACCAATATCTAAAGTTCCCTCTTGGCAAAAGTTGGAAAACTTACTAAAACTGAGCTTCTATAAGGCAATGAATATTGTGGAGGGCGTGGCTCATCACATAAAGGTGTATAACATCTCAAGGGTTTCTCAATTTGAATTTGCTCAGCGAGTCAGTCTGGCAATCAGTAATGATGCTCATTACCCATGCCCTTGGAGCCGAGCTGCACCAATCACATCGGTGTATCTGATATAGGCGGGCCAGAGGCGAGCTAAACAGATGATGACAGCGCTGCGACGACGAAGTCCGGAATCAGTCAGTAAACATTGCAAGATGGCTACGGATGAACACCAGTTGTAATGGCTTTGGCCGCTACAATGAACGAGTTAGACTTGGCTTTTTCTCTTAAAGAAGAACAGAAGACAGCACTCGAATCTTTCCTTTGCAAGAAGGACGTTTTTGCTGTTTTGCCGACCGGATACGGCAAGAGTCTAATCTACCAGTTAGCTCCACTGGCAGCACTCTGGATACGTCACCCCGTGTATTGTTCTGATTGGTCGTAGTATTATCCAATTGTGTGCAGTGATATTTTCAAATGCATGCTTGGTGCTGCCCCTCGAGTTGGGCCATTTGCATTACTCATAACCAGACCCTAAATCTTTCTAGATTTGGGTCTGGATTTCCAGGCTACAACTTTGTAGGCATATGACCACACATAATCTGAGGGGACCCCTCCATTATTGACCTGATCAAACAAAATGGGGGCGCTAGAGAGCTAATTTCTTATCTAGGCCTAACCGCCATATTGATTTTTACTAAACTTGGTAGATATGTAGAACAGGACACCTCAAGGTGACTGGAGAAATTTAACTCTAATTGACAACTGGGTGGTGCTGTAACAACAGAAAAATGCTTAAAAATGGCTAAAATGCGACCGATCGCTGTGGCTCCCCCTGTGGCCGAATGTTGTTGGGGTTTTTTCTCATTTTTGGTATGACTAAGTCATGGTATGGTATGCTGCACATAATCACGGAAACTGTCAGTGTGTCATTCTGTCAGTCAGTCATTCTGTCTGTCCCACGTTTTTCTACTCACTGACGTGGTCAATCTACTGTACTTTCAATAAAGCAGTCGTACTATCAAATTCACAAAAACTCACTCTGAATACATTGCTCTCCTTAATAGGTTCACTTGACTATTTAATCTGCAATTTCCTATGACCTGTATCCCAAACACGCAAAAACTGTACATGGGCAACTGTGCCCTCAATGGGTATGGACTAGTCCTAATTAAACTTAAAAGAAGAAAACTCGCAACGTTTTGTACTGACTGGAGACCATCTCAACGCTCTGTCTCACAGTGTGCCACGCAGAGCTGAATGCCATCATAAACAGCGCTGACGTGAGAGGCTGCACCATTTATGTGACTTTGTTCCCCTGCAATGAGTGTGCCAAGCTCATCATCCAGGCTGGTGAGTGTTGACAGCAGACACACACACACACACACACACACACACACACACACACACACTCTTATGCTCTAGTCAGTTGTAACTAAAGACTGATACTCATCCTAGAAGGCCTATTATGATATTTTATTTTATTTTATTTTGTTATTTTTTATATGTTAAAGGGATAGTGCACCCAAAAATGAAAATTCAGCCATTATCTACTTACCTTCATGCCGAGGGAGGCTCTGGTGAAGTCCTCACATCCCTTGCGGAGATCGGCGGGGGGAGCGGCTAGCACACCTAATGGCTGGTGGCGCCCCAGACTAACGTCCAAGAACACAAAATTGAATCCACAAAGTATCTCCAACATGCTCATCCGTAGTGATCCAAGTGTCCTGAAGCCCCAACATAAAAAGATGTTTCGAAAAATGTCATTTGAACTCTGTTTTTAGCCTCATTGTAGCCTGTAGCTCTGACTGCTTCTCTGTGCTCCGCGCTCACGTGCACTTGCGCGAGACCAGCGAAAGATCGAGCTTTGCTCACATTATGTGACACGTGCACCGCAGGGAGAGGGAGAGATAACAGTAACCGCATATCCGAGACCAACGCCATTGTCTGCCTGAACTACGGTAGAAATGAATGACTTACTCCTCTGAAAGCCTGCCATCTGGTCCTGCGGGCCTCTGCCCTTTCTTCCAGTTGATCTTGGGGAAGTAAAAAAATGTCTCCAGAAAACCACAGGTCAGTAGTGCTGGAAACTGATCGGTGATGCACGGTCTCTGAAGAGCAGCAGTCTCGTCAGTACTGATGTCCAGATTCTCAAGTGCAGGCATCGCCAATTCCCAGTCTGAGCAGCAAAGACTTTCCTCATCCGTTGGCACTGATTTGCATTTGAAACAACTACACCACCAGGTTTCCAGTGCTCGACTCCGGTATTCTGCGGCTGGCTGAGGCTTATGAGCTGCGGCGGCTGCTTTGTCCAGTAGCCTGAGTTCTGTCTGTATACTCAGGCTCAAACAAATACGGCTCAACAAAGAAATGCTGTTCCTCCTCACTTTCAAAGTCTTCAGACATGTTGGCTGTCCTTTGCTAAAAGACCGTAGTGCAAATTATCTTTTAGCTCCGTGGTTACGTTGTCTCCCCCTGCAGTGCACATGTCACGTGATGTAAACACGGGTAGGGCAAAGCTCATGCTTTCGCTGGTCTCGCGCACGCGTGAGCGCAGAGCACAGAGAAGCAGTCAGAGCTACAGGCTACAGTGAGGCTAAAAACAGAGTTCATATGACGTTTTTCGAAACGACTTTTTATGTCGGGGCTTCAGGACACTTGGATCACTACGGATGAGCATGTTGGAGATATTATGTGGTTTCAATTTTGTGTTCTTAGACGTTAGTCTGGGGCGCCGTCAGCCATTAGGTGTGCTAGCCGCTCCCCCCGAGCAATTGGCAGGATGGACCGCCTGTCGGATGTTGCCGTATTAAAAAGACAAAAACGGCAACGAAATCAAATCCATCTTTTACCCTTTTCCTTCTCTTCATGCCTTCTGCTGTCATGCACTTCCCTAGGTGAGAAGCATGTCTCTGCTAAGAAGACTATGAATGGTCTTTATTTCTACGTTTGCCTTTTGTGCCTCTGTTTAATCCTTCTCTCCCTCTGTCACACCAGGTATAAAGAATGTGGTCTATCTTTCTGACTGTCGCCAACAAGAGACGGTTGCTTCCAGAAGACTGCTCAATGCGGCACGCGTACCATACACGTGAGTAACAGGTTTGATCTGGCACACAAAAACAAGTGGGAGTGTTTTTGCTGTCTGTTTTTATTATTAGCCTACACAAGACCAAGGGATACATACACTCACACATAGACACAAAGGAACATAATAACAATACCACCAGCTGAAACCAACAACAAGTTATAGGAGATACAAAAGAACAATAAACAAAAGAATAAATAAAACAAGTGCAAGTGTTGCTTCTTCGCCATAAAGGAAAATTGTGATGGTGCTGTAATTAACCTCTTTTTGTTGCACAAAGTTTTTTCCCAACTTTACTCCTCCGCCCAACTCAGTAACACTTAGAGAATTGTCAAACACCTGTGCTGTGTTGAGAGAAGAGGCAACAGATAGGATTAGTTGGTTTTTTTTAGCTTGTTGCCACCTAGCGTCTAGTCTCGCTCACCAGACCTTTCTCAAGAAAAGAAAGGTCTGGCTGGGCCGACTCTCACTTTGAGATTGGAGAAAAAAACGCCCCGGCTGCTTGTACTTCTTTCAACCAATCACAATCGTTCTGGGCGGTGCCACAGCAACGGTGCGCTTGCAAAAATATTGCCGGGGGGAAACAGGTTTTGGTGTAACACGCCCACAAAAATATCACCTAGAGGACGCGAACCATGGCAGAAAAATGGCTACATCCCCGCAAGATCAAACACCCCACAAGTTAGTAAAGGACATGTTGAAAACGGTTGAAAACTGCTACACAACCGGAGGTGGTAGGGCGGGACTTCAGCGGGTGGCTCGTTCCACCCAATGAGAGGCTGATCTCTGCAGCAAACTTCCGCCCACTCAGAATACCTAGCGTCAGTAGTGTTGCGTCGCACTGTTGCAACAACCAAATTAACCGTGGGGATCAGAGATCATCAATAATATGACTCTGTTAGACTCTCTAAATTAAATAAAATGTAGGCTGTAAAGCCACCAGTATACCTCTATGTATATGTAGAATGAGAAGGTGTGTGGACGCTCTACTAAATAAATGAGTAAAGAGACCGAGCAACAATTATCAGATTTATCTGAAGAAAAAACAAATAGTAATGCAAATAATTATACCAGAATGCACAGTACCAGTACAAACAACTCACAGTAAATTATGCCCATATGTACAGTATCAGTGCAGTAAATAATACCAATATGCACAGTATCAGTACAAACAACAGTAGACACAGTGGAATTATACCAATACGCACATGTAAACAGTCCCGATTCTAGAATAAACGGTACTGTATGGAAACGATACGGCCGGTTGGAGCTCAGATTGAATGGGAAACAGAGTTCAGTGTTCACTTAGCTGGGCGTAACTTAGCTGGGCGATGTCCGTCAATAGCTGCCTCCGTGAGAAGAGAACAGAAGGAAGGGAGGAGGGTATCACTGTCCGAGGGCTGCTGTAGAATGGCAGCGAGGATGTCAGCCGACCAACACTCGCTACCCGCTCCCTGGTTGCGGCGATTTGCGATGCTGGCCAGCTAGGAATGAACTAGCAGCCAGTACAGTACAGTCCTCTCTCGTCTAGCTAACATTTAGCCGTGTTACTTACTGATCCATTAGAAAGAAAGCTAGCTGGACATCGGTTCTGAAGCCTCTTTGGTCACGGAGCTCCCTCCATCTCTTGAATTCCTGACTGAGGTTTACTCTTGTTTTTCCTCTTCTTTTATCACTCTCCTTTTTGCTCTTCTTTGCCTCCTCAGACAGAGGAGCTCGGTTTCTTTCGCTAGGCCGTTTTTCACTTGTCTCCAAACTTTGTCCGTCTGCCATTGTGCTCGTGACTCAACTACCTCATGCCCAACTCCTCCGAAGGACTCGCTCCAGTCCCTGATTGGCTGACGGACCAATTTCGCAATACATGACGCATTTCCTGCCGTAAAGCAGATTTTTTCCGCGGAATTTCGGCACTGGTGGCAGAAACTTATTGCAAAGATTGCAAAGCCATTGAGTAACCTATGTAAACTACTGTGGCCACTACCCTGTGCAACCCACATTATTTTCATAATGATATATTTAGGAAAAGATGCTATGTTGCCTCTTTAAAGGTCAGATCTGGTCAGGTCTGTAAAGCTGAGAAATAGTTTGTAATGCCTCTGCTGCAATCGTCTGTCTCTGACAATGTCAGTCATGTCAGGCAGTTTGAAAACCAGACGTACAGGAAAACATTGAGGAGTGGTGGAAGCAGACAATAGGTGCAGAGAAGAAGTGAATTGTAAGGACCTTTACACCGAGCCAGAATGCTGACAGCCGCAGAACAAGTTGCTCTGCTTTTTATACATATTAAAATCAGTTTACTGACAGGGCAGTACCAGTACTCTAGAATGAAAGGTTGATATTGTTATTAGGGCTGCCGCTTTAAAGTCGTAGATTTGAATCGTTGGTTGAAGACTGCTCAGTCGACTGAGATAGCTTCAAGTTTTTGACTTTCACGCAACTCTTTGGTACAGACCGCTGTGGAACCTGATGCAGTGACACAGAAGAAATAGTGATAGATAATAATACATATTACCAGCTTCATGTGAAACAGACTACATTAAAAACAGGCCGTTATTTATTATTCCCTCTGTATTTTTATATATTTACTTTTTATTGGCTCCAGTTAGCCTTCATAATGTTAATGCATCGCGCCATCATTTCAAACTCAACACTTCCTGTACCTGTTTCAAATTTAAAGCCCCTTCTTACTTCAGTTGAGAGAATCCCTTCATTTTCTAAATAGGCTTTTATTGTGAAACATTTGCAGAAACTTGTCGAGGAGGATTCGGTGACTTGCATGTTTGCGTACAGTACTTCAAATGTAGCTCCTGCCATCTGCTGGCACGTTTTACATTACTGCAACAACATATTGGCTGGCACATGAACAGACACAGTGACTGAAATAATAGTAAAAGTAGTAAACGTAAGCAAGAATAACCTGATGACATCACAAAAAATGTGACTGGGAATGATTGACAGTCACATATTTTAGCCCTTGTAGCATTTTCTCTAGGGAGGTTGGCCTGGAAAAAAATGGCAAAACCTGGTCTAAAGTTAAAATGGCGGAGTATTTCCCTGCTATTTAATGGGTGCTTTCTTCAGATAGTGAGAGGCGGGTTCACAGGGGTGTGTGGGTGTGTTGCGGGTGGGTGAAATAATACACTGTTAATGAGGAAAACATTAATTACATCCTGTAGAATGTGAGCAGACCTGCAGAGCCGCTGTGTGGCTCCACATCTAGAGAGACATTGTGCATATTTACACGAGGACCGATGTAACTTCTTTGATTATTTCAGCAGCTGAAAGTTTAGTTCTGTTTCCTCTGTCAAGTTTATAACTACTGCTTAAATGTCCCACATATCCCATGATATTTACTGCAGTGACATTATTGCTCTTACTGCATTATTAAGCAGAAAACTGCTTCTCCAATTTGATAAATGCACGTCAATGTCAGCACACCAGGTGCAGGCACACCTGGCTTTTAGAGGTAATGGGAGTTGAAACTCTGTTTGGTTGAATTCATTTTATGCCCAAAACACACCTTTTATAAATGAAGAGACTAAATAAAAGCCCTTTACCTCATGAGCCTTACTGTATGCCCAGATTACGTCCCATTTAACTAGACAAAAATAGCGTTGGACACGCCCTAAATGTACTTGTGCCTGGCACCACTTGTTCCCACGGGGTCCAGATTCCTCCGTAGTCATTAGTTAAAGATCCACACTCTTCAGTACATTCAGCATCATACTTCCGTACAGCATACTTGCATGTCTTTGAGCTAGTTTGCTGTCTCTGTTAAGTAGCTGTCCATTAGTCACTTGATCTACAGCTGGAGACAGCACTTCAAAATAAAAGCTCTGTGTCGCGAAGTTGCTGCACTTAAAAATTATGTGTTTTTTTGTTTGTTTTTTTACAAACGACACATTTGCAAGTCACTTGTGGTCCATTCAGATTGAACTTGCAACCCACTTTTGGACCACAACCCACCAGTTTGCTGCTTTAGACCACATGCTACAGATAGCTTGAATAGGGCCCAGAGTGTGTGTGTGTCCAGGAGGTCCCAAGGTCTAGTTGTGAACTGAGTGTTTTTGTCAGAAGGTCAGAAGCTACGTGTGTGTGTGTTTGGGTTTTTCCTGGGTTGGCTTGGGAGTGGATTTGTGTCCAGGATATGGTGGTGTATGTGTGTTTTGGGAGCTGTTGAAAAAAGTGCCCACTTTGCCCACTAATAATCTGCTCAGAGACATCTGGTCACAGAGAGAGAAGCTTTTACATGACAAATTGTAAAATATAAAAAAAAAAATAAAATAAATAATTAGTCTTAATGGGTTTTATTGAACTCACTTTAGCAGGCTGTAAAAGCTGTTTTTTGTGTTTCTTCCTTTTCCTTCTTGGTCTTACTCCCTTTTTCTGTGCACACTTCCATCTACAATTTACCCGGACCTTGTGAAAATGTATCGGGGGTGGCTGACAGATGAAAGCGAGACCTGATAAGAAAACCAAGAAGTGACTTTCATCCTCATCAATGTTTGTATTTGGTGTTTTCCATGTGTGTCCTCATACCTGCGCGTCCCTGACTAAAATGCATGTGTTGCTTTTTTCCTCTCTGTGTTTTTGGCAGGATGTTCGAGCCCATAAGGAATGAGATTGTGATTCCATTAACCACCCCTGAAAACTGACCAGCGTGACCAAGTGAAATGCAAAAGGCTCACCTTGGGGAGCTGCTGAATGAGGCGGGAAGTAGAAGGAGACTGACACGATTGAAAGGCACTTTGATGCCTCTTTTCTGTATGTCTTCTTGCCCCCTGCCTTGTCCAAAGGAAACCTCAAGGATACCTCAAGATAGTTTAATTTGAAGCTTTCGCTCTTTGTGGATGGTTGTGGCAGAAGGTCTTTCAATGCTGCTTTCACACTTTTATTTCCTTTTAAAACTCCCTTTGGAGTGGGACAAGTGTATACAAGGGCTCTGAACACACTTTCTTGAGTGTTTGATTTTAAAATCTTTTGTGTTGTGAATCAGATCTTCCAACTCATGGCTGTCTGCACAGGGGAGAACCAGAATCTGTTTAATTCCTCCTTCAAACAAGGTTCCAGATTAATAAAGAGGCACCTTAACATTTACTGCATTTGACCTTTCACATTCACAGTGAAAGCTGCTCTCAGTAAATCAGTCTTTATGCAATTTGGTTCATCAAACCTGTCTGCAGAAAGTAGCCACTATGTAGCCTGGGGTTTTTACTTTTGATTGCATTTCTTCTTTTGATGTTCTAATAGGTATCAACCGTACTGGCAAGTAAATATAGAAAATATATTTTAACAAAGATGTAACAATGACTTAGCCTGAATATCCAGACTCAAATCTAGAAAGATTCTGAGTCTGGCCCTCACCGATACACCCTTCCTACCCAAGGGGCGGCACTAACTGAGGCATATTAAATGCCGCCGCACACAATTGGATAGCACGATGGCCAATCAGAGCAAAAAACAAGGTGACATATTTATTGCGCCAAGCCCCATTTGTTTGCCGACCAGTGGGGCTAACTGATATATTATGTTTTTGCCGTATCCCGTCGGCAAAACGACAAAAACGTGTAGTTGGCTTAGCGTTTCTTCCAAAGCTAAATTGAATGGACGCAGTCCTTCAGCAGCGGCCATCTTGGCTGTTTAGCTCTGCTTTCCAAAGCACGGCCGAAATATATCTTGCAAGCTCTAGATAAAGCCCAACTGGATACTACTCCAGGTGGAGGTGTCTCGTCCTCCGTCACATCCAGACCTTGAAAATAAGGCTGCAACCTGTCCCATTCCTTGTAGCAGAGGCATTCCTCTTCTGTGGGCACTGGGGCACAGCATTCACAGGTACACCACCAATCTCCAGAGCTACGCAGCCTTGCAGCAGCCATTCCTCCTCTCTTGTCCTCTACCTGTTGCGCCTCTCTCTGTCTCGTCCTCCGTTCTTCAATTTCACGAAGCTCTCCCTCAGTGTATTCTGGCTCAAATAAATTTTCTATATGTTTTCTGACATTTATCCTAACGATATGAGGTGGTCTTTGTGGGAAAAAAAGTTTGTTTAGTGGACTAACTTTGCACTTAAAGGTTGCCCGTTCACTTACGTTTTAACAGGTCTGACGCTACTATGCGCCCCGGCTGTATCTAGGCTAACATGCTAACTATTATTTTTATGTCACTAGTCACTTGAAACAAATTTAGGATGATAGGAGACAGGTTGAAATAAACCGAAATTTCCCTTTAATGGCCAATTTACTTTTTTTTTCTCCAAAACATGTTGCAGTCTTTAGTGGGACAAAGTTTCTGTGTGTCTATTTTCAACTGTAGTAAGACAAGACTGCATATTCTCTTGTAACACTGTGTTTACTCTGGTTTCTTTCATGGTACCAAACAGCCCATTCGTCTGAAGGCAATCTTGGCATTGTACGTTACATTTGCACATTATTATATAGCTGTTATGTTTAAACTTTAAAAACGGTAATGAGTCGTTACAAAACACCCACATTTGGTGCCTAAAAATCTGCTGGAAACACAGCAATGACTCGCTTAATTAAGTGCAAGTAAATTAAGTGTTTTTGTGCCCAAACCTAACGACACACAAACCTCAGCGTTGTTGAAATGTAAAGTTTCAACATATTCAATACATAATGTGCAAATTTAATGTATCTGTGGTTTGCAGAAATGCACGATGCCAACATTTATTCTAGTGTTTGGGATGCATATAAAGGCTTTTAAAAATACGTATCTGTGGCTCATGATACTACATTGTTTTCAAGACTACCTGTCATTAAGATGAGAACAGCTGATTCTTTTTGTCATATTGTCTAATATGCTGTACAAGTGTATGAAAGCTATAGTCATTCCTTCATAATGTGTCTGTGTAATGAATCAATGTACACGACCAGAAAGCACTTGTCAGTTCTGTGACTTCATACCATCATGTCCGCTGTGAGTGCAGCTGAAGTCAATAAAACTTTTGGGCCACATCAGCTTGTGTTCAGTGTGTTCATTATTCTTGAAAAGGCATTTTAGAATCTAATCAGTCTGAGAGTCACTGCTGTTCAAATGAAAAAGTATATAGTGTTAAAGGACAGTAGGTCTTTCACTGCTTTGTTAAGTAGCCTTTAGAAACTGCCAGACAGATTATAATCAAAGTTAAGCCATGAGGCCAAGTGAGCAGTTTTTGATGTGGATAGTTCCATCATTGCTGGAGCCAAATATTTGACTTAATAATTCACAGAATATTTTGTTTTTCTTTATTAAATTAAGTAAAGCAAAGGAAATAATGAATATGAATAATATATGAATATGTATTGTGCCATGGATTATGTGTTTTGTTTCATTTGAATTTCCAATTATTATTTGATTGATTATTGTTGTTTATTGGATGCTGTAGTGATATTGGCCTGGAGCTGTATTCACAAACATTCTGAAAACACTCAGAGAGATCCTGACTTAGACTAAAAACTTTTTAGTAAGGAGTCCTAGCTTAGGAGTGATTTAGGAAACTTCTCAGAGCAACTCTGAGCAAGGACGGGACAGAAACTTTTACGCTGGTGTGGAGGTGTGGTTCACCCAGTGCTAGGTATGGTGCAATCTTTTAACAGATGTGATGGTTGTCACAGACACACCCTTTTGTGAGCCTGCAAGGTGTGGATACCCAGTGGAAATGAACTGAGAGTGGTTGTCATTGTTTGTGCGATCACTCTGCTGATGGAAGGTTGAGACAGACCAAAGTCATCACCAGGGCCGCTGCTAACCATTTGGAGGCCCGAAGCATAATTGGTCACAGAGGCCACGTGCTCCTCCTTGAACATATTTTAGCATTGACCCTGTGTATATTTTAAAAATACAAAAAAGAGATTAGCAAGAGCTAAATGAAATACCCAAACATTAGGATTTCAAACAAGGGTCAGAAATAACTGATCACCCCTCCCGCGCTCAAATTGGTACAACCCTCAAGTCCCTCGTTTGTTCGCTACTTGCGCTTGCCTGAAATTTAACGTTTGACATTAGCCTGCTTTAGCAACCTCAACCTAATGGCAAGTATCAGACAGCATGAATCTGGAGCAGAGAAACGGAAGAAGAAAAAACTAATGTTAATGTAGTTAATGACAACCGACACCACGTCTGGGATGCCTCACAACATTCCAACAGAAAGTCTAGCATGTCTGATTTTCTTTTTGTCGTTCACAACTTCGCCCATCACAGCCGTCACTTTGACCAATAGAAACACATAGTGATCTGCTGCCGTGGACAACTGTATGACAACAACACCACAGCCTTGTAGATATTTCCTCTAGGGATGTTACCACACAGAGTAAAAAGGGGCAATGATGGTGTGAAACAGCAGAGGCACTGTCGACCTGGTGAGTTAACGTTGCTGTCATTAGCATCAAGCTAGCAAACAGTGTTATTTCTTCATAATGGAGATGGACATAAAGTAAGAAAATTAACAATTGGTGGGGCTTTTACTCACCACAACTGCAGAGGCTCCCAGCTTCATTTGAAACAGACTACATTATAGACGGTCCGTTATTTATTAATCCCTCTGTATCTTTATATATTTACTTTTTATCTGCTCCTGTTGTCTTGATAAAGTTAATGCATCGCACCGTCATTTCAAACACTTCCTATATCTTTTTCAAATTAAAAGCCCCTTATAACCTCAGCTGAGAGAATCCCTCCATTTTCTAAATAGGCTTTTATTGTGAAACATTTGCAGGAACTTGTTCTGGAGGATTCAGTGACTTGTATGTTTGCGTACGGCACTTCAAATGTAGCTCCTGCCATCTGCTGACACTTTTAGGTGACTACAACAACATGTCAGCTGGCACATGGACAGACACAGTGACTCAAATAATAGTAAAAGTGATAAAAAAAATAGGACAAGAATAACCCGATGACATCACACGCGCCGTGAAAGACGAACGGGGATAATTGGTGTGTACCATTGTGTAGTGTGTCATGTCTGTCGGCCAAGTCACGGCACGATTGTATGATCCCACAATTGTGTAATGTTGTGACATAGTGACTTTCAGAACGAGCAGAAAAGTCGTGAAGTATGTACCAGGCGTAAGGCTCTCTTGAGGCTGTGGCAAGGGCGAAATCTGCTGGTAAAGTTTTGAATTGCTCAATGTAGTAGTTTCAGTAATTTGAAATTGGGTAGAGGACTAAATGCCACCATTGTTTTGCTTGCCTTTGCTCTGCATTTATTGGTTAAATAATGTGTATGATTTGAGTATTTAATCTTTATTCAGTGTGTGTCCCACTAGATTTGCTTTAATATAATTCTTATGTCACTGTGAAATACATACTAGAGATATGAAAATATCAGTATAATGAAGTGCTTTACAGATAAACAGTAAACTTAGGCTAACGCACATGATTTTTGAGGCAGTGATTGTCCAATTATAAACAGCTGGTCAATATAGGTATCAAATATGAAAGTCGTTGCCAGATGGTATAAAAGGGAGTAGAGTGTCACATAGTTATTGTGTTATACTGTGTTGTTAAGGTTGTCGCATTATACTGTTAAGTGCTGTTTATAATTATTTTGTCCACGTTGTGTAGGTTGCCTTGATGCAAAAGTCTCGGTTAATGAGACACATTAAAGGGGCAATAAGCGGAAATTCATCATTTCTAGATTGAAGGAATTAAAAAATTGCTATGTGAAGAACTAGAGGTGTAATTTCATCTGGAGTATAGCATGACCTCACACACCCTCTCTCTGTGTCGATTTCCAGCCCTTTGTTTACAAGCCGGTCTGGCCGCGTGTTCATGTACGTTCATGTGAATCGCCGCCTCCTCCCTCCTCTCTGAGCCCTTGGCCCTCCCTCCCTATAAAAGGCTACAGCCAGTGAGCAATGGCAGCATGTATTTTCAAAGCGAAATGGCGGAGAGCAGAACGAAACGTCCACCTGAAGATGACCAGGATCCGACATTACCTTGAAAGAAACAACGGTCGCTGGCGAAGAAGTTGTCGGATAAAGAAAGGGACAGAACCCGGATTAACATTGGCCATGCATTTCCAAGGTGGAGAGCACTGTGAGAGCTAAAGGGGCTACAGTTTGACTCGGAGCTAGCTCTTCTTCTGCTGGACAGGTACAACATAAAGTCAAATGTCTGTTTTAATTAGTGTTACAGTAACGCTTCCACCAGCTCTTCTAGTCACTGAGCCTCACCTCCATCTCAGCAAATATATTACATTTATTACAGGTACCATCATGTCATCATCATCATGTTCCACAAAATGGTGATGTTGTTTTGCTCAGCGTGTTTGCACTTTGCAGATATTTGTTCGCAGACAAGGCGAGTGGGGGGTGGTTTGGTGGTGTTGGAGAGCAGAGGTAGAGGGAGGTGTGGCTCATGACACTTTGTTTTGGTCTACAGGCAGTGCACAACAGCAAACCTAGCGGTGAAAAGATTTTTCTTTTTGCCCCTTTAAAGGTCCAATGTGTGGGATTTACGGGCATCCATAGGCAGAAGTCAAATAGAATATTCATAAATATGTTTTCCTTAGTTTAAAGTTACTTGAGAAGAAGAACTGTTGGGTTTTTGTTATTCTAGATTGAGCCTTTTATATCAATATGTAGAGTGCATCCTCTCCCACAGAGTCCGCCATGTTGTTTGTAGAGCTGTCAAGAACAGACAAATCAAACACTGGCACTAGATGTGTCCATCTGAGTTTTCACATTGGCCAATATAAGGGAGAAGTTTCAGTTGTGCAACCTCACCGCTAGATATCACTAAGTCCTACACACTGGACCTTTAAGCTTTGGCTATAAGTTAAATAGTTGACGCTCCACTAGCATCATACTTTAATGGATTAGTAACATTGACGGATGAGCAGTTATGATTTCTTTATTTCACTTATGAATAAGCTTTTGTTTTTGTATGTGTGACAGAAGAAAACAGAATTAATTCTAACAATTTTAGGTAGAGGCATTAGCAAAGTAATTTTAAAAACAGAAAGCATTTGGTCTATTGCACTGTTAATTATACAATGAAGAAAGACAACACACACTCTCAAAAAAGAAGAAAAAAGTCTGGAGGTGCTCGGCCACAGAACAACAGTATAAACAAGAAAAAGCCAGCAACACTCGGTGTCCTTCGTTACCAACTTTTAATACCTCACTGGTACAGGCGATTAAACACACAGACCGGTTTCGACAAGTGTCTTCCTCAGTGTGTGAAAAGACAGAAAAGCAGGGTGAGACATGTAGAAATAACCTCCATTCCCAATCACACAGCTGCGTGGCATTAGGCAATCACCAGAGCACCAAGCAGAATCCTTTGACCTGTGGCACTTTATATATTTTTTATTGTACCATTTGCTGTTAAGCAGTATTTTGTATATATTTATTTATTTATTTTTTGGGTGTATTAGGTAAGTATTTATTACTCTTAGGTACTTTATATTTTCTCTTCTATGAGATGTTTTTCTATGATTACCAGGATTCTGCTTGGTGCTCTGGTGATTGCCTAATGCCACGCAGCTGTGTGATTGGGAATGCAGGTTATTTCTGCATGTCTCACCCTGCTTTTCTGTCTTTCCACACACTGAGGAAGACACTTGTCAAAACCGGTCTGTGTGTTTGATCGCCTGTAACAGTGAGGTATTAAAAGTTGGTAACGAAGGACACCGAGTGTTGCTGGCTTTTTCTTGTTTATACTGTTAATTATACTACACAAGAATTGTCAGCAACTGTTTCTATACATTATCGAAAGTGAAATTGAAAATCAACCTACTATTGTTTAGCTGTATTTGCTTTTTTTCTGCGCTGTGTCTGCAATTTTTGTAGCTTCCTTTTGGATGTGTGCTGCTTACGGTCTAGTTCCTGGTCGCTATCTGTAGAAAATAAGAGAATACAGGCAGATGGTGAGGTCTCTCCAGATAAATAAACTCCCACACACTTCTAGTGGGTCGATTGAAAGGGATTACTTTTGTATGAGTCTATACATTAGTTGTTTTTTTTTGCGAAAATCCTTTGGGGTATATCTTTAGAAATGTCTCACATGTCTTGACTACACTACTTTATAGTGTTGTGCTATAGCACAAAACAAGGTGACACATTTGTGCACTAAGCCCCATTTGTTTGCCGACCTGTGGGGCTAACTGATATATTATGCTTTTGCCGTATCCCGTCGGCAAAATGACAAAAACATGTAGTTGGCTTAGCATTTCTTCCAAAGCTAAATTGAATGGACGTGGTCTTTCAGCAGCTGCCATCTTGGCTGTTTAGCTCTGCTTTCCAAAGCACGGCCGAAATATATCTTGCAAGCTCTAGATAAAGCCCAACTGGATACTACTCCAGGTGGAGGTGTCTCGTCCTCCGTCACATCCAGACCTTGAAAATAAGGCTGCAACCTGTCCCATTCCTTGTAGCAGAGGCATTCCTCTTCTGTGGGCACTGGGGCACAGCATTCACAGGTACACCACCAATCTCCAGAGCTACGCAGCCTTGCAGCAGCCATTCCTCCTCTCTTGTCCTCTACCTGTTGCGCCTCTCTCTGTCTCGTCCTCCGTTCTTCAATTTCACGAAGCTCTCCCTCAGTGTATTCTGGCTCAAATAAATTTTCTATATGTTTTCTGACATTTATCCTAACGATATGAGGTGGTCTTTGTGGGAAAAAAAGTTTGTTTAGTGGACTAACTTTGCACTTAAAGGTTGCCCGTTCACTTACGTTTTAACAGGTCTGACGCTACTATGCGCCCCGGCTGTATCTAGGCTAACATGCTAACTATTATTTTTATGTCACTAGTCACTTGAAACAAATTTAGGATGATAGGAGACAGGTTGAAATAAACCGAAATTTCCCTTTAATGGCCAATTTACTTTTTTTTTCTCCAAAACATGTTGCAGTCTTTAGTGGGACAAAGTTTCTGTGTGTCTATTTTCAACTGTAGTAAGACAAGACTGCATATTCTCTTGTAACACTGTGTTTACTCTGGTTTCTTTCATGGTACCAAACAGCCCATTCGTCTGAAGGCAATCTTGGCATTGTACCTTACATTTGCACATTATTATATAGCTGTTATGTTTAAACTTTAAAAACGGTAATGAGTCGTTACAAAACACCCACATTTGGTGCCTAAAAATCTGCTGGAAACACAGCAATGACTCGCTTAATTAAGTGCAAGTAAATTAAGTGTTTTTGTGCCCAAACCTAACGACACACAAACCTCAGCGTTGTTGAAATGTAAAGTTTCAACATATTCAATACATAATGTGCAAATTTAATGTATCTGTGGTTTGCAGAAATGCACGATGCCAACATTTATTCTAGTGTTTGGGATGCATATAAAGGCTTTTAAAAATACGTATCTGTGGCTCATGATACTACATTGTTTTCAAGACTACCTGTCATTAAGATGAGAACAGCTGATTCTTTTTGTCATATTGTCTAATATGCTGTACAAGTGTATGAAAGCTATAGTCATTCCTTCATAATGTGTCTGTGTAATGAATCAATGTACACGACCAGAAAGCACTTGTCAGTTCTGTGACTTCATACCATCATGTCCGCTGTGAGTGCAGCTGAAGTCAATAAAACTTTTGGGCCACATCAGCTTGTGTTCAGTGTGTTCATTATTCTTGAAAAGGCATTTTAGAATCTAATCAGTCTGAGAGTCACTGCTGTTCAAATGAAAAAGTATATAGTGTTAAAGGACAGTAGGTCTTTCACTGCTTTGTTAAGTAGCCTTTAGAAACTGCCAGACAGATTATAATCAAAGTTAAGCCATGAGGCCAAGTGAGCAGTTTTTGATGTGGATAGTTCCATCATTGCTGGAGCCAAATATTTGACTTAATAATTCACAGAATATTTTGTTTTTCTTTATTAAATTAAGTAAAGCAAAGGAAATAATGAATATGAATAATATATGAATATGTATTGTGCCATGGATTATGTGTTTTGTTTCATTTGAATTTCCAATTATTATTTGATTGATTATTGTTGTTTATTGGATGCTGTAGTGATATTGGCCTGGAGCTGTATTCACAAACATTCTGAAAACACTCAGAGAGATCCTGACTTAGACTAAAAACTTTTTAGTAAGGAGTCCTAGCTTAGGAGTGATTTAGGAAACTTCTCAGAGCAACTCTGAGCAAGGACGGGACAGAAACTTTTACGCTGGTGTGGAGGTGTGGTTCACCCAGTGCTAGGTATGGTGCAATCTTTTAACAGATGTGATGGTTGTCACAGACACACCCTTTTGTGAGCCTGCAAGGTGTGGATACCCAGTGGAAATGAACTGAGAGTGGTTGTCATTGTTTGTGCGATCACTCTGCTGATGGAAGGTTGAGACAGACCAAAGTCATCACCAGGGCCGCTGCTAACCATTTGGAGGCCCGAAGCATAATTGGTCACAGAGGCCACGTGCTCCTCCTTGAACATATTTTAGCATTGACCCTGTGTATATTTTAAAAATACAAAAAAGAGATTAGCAAGAGCTAAATGAAATACCCAAACATTAGGATTTCAAACAAGGGTCAGAAATAACTGATCACCCCTCCCGCGCTCAAATTGGTACAACCCTCAAGTCCCTCGTTTGTTCGCTACTTGCGCTTGCCTGAAATTTAACGTTTGACATTAGCCTGCTTTAGCAACCTCAACCTAATGGCAAGTATCAGACAGCATGAATCTGGAGCAGAGAAACGGAAGAAGAAAAAACTAATGTTAATGTAGTTAATGACAACCGACACCACGTCTGGGATGCCTCACAACATTCCAACAGAAAGTCTAGCATGTCTGATTTTCTTTTTGTCGTTCACAACTTCGCCCATCACAGCCGTCACTTTGACCAATAGAAACACATAGTGATCTGCTGCCGTGGACAACTGTATGACAACAACACCACAGCCTTGTAGATATTTCCTCTAGGGATGTTACCACACAGAGTAAAAAGGGGCAATGATGGTGTGAAACAGCAGAGGCACTGTCGACCTGGTGAGTTAACGTTGCTGTCATTAGCATCAAGCTAGCAAACAGTGTTATTTCTTCATAATGGAGATGGACATAAAGTAAGAAAATTAACAATTGGTGGGGCTTTTACTCACCACAACTGCAGAGGCTCCCAGCTTCATTTGAAACAGACTACATTATAGACGGTCCGTTATTTATTAATCCCTCTGTATCTTTATATATTTACTTTTTATCTGCTCCTGTTGTCTTGATAAAGTTAATGCATCGCACCGTCATTTCAAACACTTCCTATATCTTTTTCAAATTAAAAGCCCCTTATAACCTCAGCTGAGAGAATCCCTCCATTTTCTAAATAGGCTTTTATTGTGAAACATTTGCAGGAACTTGTTCTGGAGGATTCAGTGACTTGTATGTTTGCGTACGGCACTTCAAATGTAGCTCCTGCCATCTGCTGACACTTTTAGGTGACTACAACAACATGTCAGCTGGCACATGGACAGACACAGTGACTCAAATAATAGTAAAAGTGATAAAAAAAATAGGACAAGAATAACCCGATGACATCACACGCGCCGTGAAAGACGAACGGGGATAATTGGTGTGTACCATTGTGTAGTGTGTCATGTCTGTCGGCCAAGTCACGGCACGATTGTATGATCCCACAATTGTGTAATGTTGTGACATAGTGACTTTCAGAACGAGCAGAAAAGTCGTGAAGTATGTACCAGGCGTAAGGCTCTCTTGAGGCTGTGGCAAGGGCGAAATCTGCTGGTAAAGTTTTGAATTGCTCAATGTAGTAGTTTCAGTAATTTGAAATTGGGTAGAGGACTAAATGCCACCATTGTTTTGCTTGCCTTTGCTCTGCATTTATTGGTTAAATAATGTGTATGATTTGAGTATTTAATCTTTATTCAGTGTGTGTCCCACTAGATTTGCTTTAATATAATTCTTATGTCACTGTGAAATACATACTAGAGATATGAAAATATCAGTATAATGAAGTGCTTTACAGATAAACAGTAAACTTAGGCTAACGCACATGATTTTTGAGGCAGTGATTGTCCAATTATAAACAGCTGGTCAATATAGGTATCAAATATGAAAGTCGTTGCCAGATGGTATAAAAGGGAGTAGAGTGTCACATAGTTATTGTGTTATACTGTGTTGTTAAGGTTGTCGCATTATACTGTTAAGTGCTGTTTATAATTATTTTGTCCACGTTGTGTAGGTTGCCTTGATGCAAAAGTCTCGGTTAATGAGACACATTAAAGGGGCAATAAGCGGAAATTCATCATTTCTAGATTGAAGGAATTAAAAAATTGCTATGTGAAGAACTAGAGGTGTAATTTCATCTGGAGTATAGCATGACCTCACACACCCTCTCTCTGTGTCGATTTCCAGCCCTTTGTTTACAAGCCGGTCTGGCCGCGTGTTCATGTACGTTCATGTGAATCGCCGCCTCCTCCCTCCTCTCTGAGCCCTTGGCCCTCCCTCCCTATAAAAGGCTACAGCCAGTGAGCAATGGCAGCATGTATTTTCAAAGCGAAATGGCGGAGAGCAGAACGAAACGTCCACCTGAAGATGACCAGGATCCGACATTACCTTGAAAGAAACAACGGTCGCTGGCGAAGAAGTTGTCGGATAAAGAAAGGGACAGAACCCGGATTAACATTGGCCATGCATTTCCAAGGTGGAGAGCACTGTGAGAGCTAAAGGGGCTACAGTTTGACTCGGAGCTAGCTCTTCTTCTGCTGGACAGGTACAACATAAAGTCAAATGTCTGTTTTAATTAGTGTTACAGTAACGCTTCCACCAGCTCTTCTAGTCACTGAGCCTCACCTCCATCTCAGCAAATATATTACATTTATTACAGGTACCATCATGTCATCATCATCATGTTCCACAAAATGGTGATGTTGTTTTGCTCAGCGTGTTTGCACTTTGCAGATATTTGTTCGCAGACAAGGCGAGTGGGGGGTGGTTTGGTGGTGTTGGAGAGCAGAGGTAGAGGGAGGTGTGGCTCATGACACTTTGTTTTGGTCTACAGGCAGTGCACAACAGCAAACCTAGCGGTGAAAAGATTTTTCTTTTTGCCCCTTTAAAGGTCCAATGTGTGGGATTTACGGGCATCCATAGGCAGAAGTCAAATAGAATATTCATAAATATGTTTTCCTTAGTTTAAAGTTACTTGAGAAGAAGAACTGTTGGGTTTTTGTTATTCTAGATTGAGCCTTTTATATCAATATGTAGAGTGCATCCTCTCCCACAGAGTCCGCCATGTTGTTTGTAGAGCTGTCAAGAACAGACAAATCAAACACTGGCACTAGATGTGTCCATCTGAGTTTTCACATTGGCCAATATAAGGGAGAAGTTTCAGTTGTGCAACCTCACCGCTAGATATCACTAAGTCCTACACACTGGACCTTTAAGCTTTGGCTATAAGTTAAATAGTTGACGCTCCACTAGCATCATACTTTAATGGATTAGTAACATTGACGGATGAGCAGTTATGATTTCTTTATTTCACTTATGAATAAGCTTTTGTTTTTGTATGTGTGACAGAAGAAAACAGAATTAATTCTAACAATTTTAGGTAGAGGCATTAGCAAAGTAATTTTAAAAACAGAAAGCATTTGGTCTATTGCACTGTTAATTATACAATGAAGAAAGACAACACACACTCTCAAAAAAGAAGAAAAAAGTCTGGAGGTGCTCGGCCACAGAACAACAGTATAAACAAGAAAAAGCCAGCAACACTCGGTGTCCTTCGTTACCAACTTTTAATACCTCACTGGTACAGGCGATTAAACACACAGACCGGTTTCGACAAGTGTCTTCCTCAGTGTGTGAAAAGACAGAAAAGCAGGGTGAGACATGTAGAAATAACCTCCATTCCCAATCACACAGCTGCGTGGCATTAGGCAATCACCAGAGCACCAAGCAGAATCCTTTGACCTGTGGCACTTTATATATTTTTTATTGTACCATTTGCTGTTAAGCAGTATTTTGTATATATTTATTTATTTATTTTTTGGGTGTATTAGGTAAGTATTTATTACTCTTAGGTACTTTATATTTTCTCTTCTATGAGATGTTTTTCTATGATTACCAGGATTCTGCTTGGTGCTCTGGTGATTGCCTAATGCCACGCAGCTGTGTGATTGGGAATGCAGGTTATTTCTGCATGTCTCACCCTGCTTTTCTGTCTTTCCACACACTGAGGAAGACACTTGTCAAAACCGGTCTGTGTGTTTGATCGCCTGTAACAGTGAGGTATTAAAAGTTGGTAACGAAGGACACCGAGTGTTGCTGGCTTTTTCTTGTTTATACTGTTAATTATACTACACAAGAATTGTCAGCAACTGTTTCTATACATTATCGAAAGTGAAATTGAAAATCAACCTACTATTGTTTAGCTCTATTTGCTTTTTTTCTGCGCTGTGTCTGCAATTTTTGTAGCTTCCTTTTGGATGTGTGCTGCTTACGGTCTAGTTCCTGGTCGCTATCTGTAGAAAATAAGAGAATACAGGCAGATGGTGAGGTCTCTCCAGATAAATAAACTCCCACACACTTCTAGTGGGTCGATTGAAAGGGATTACTTTTGTATGAGTCTATACATTAGTTGTTTTTTTTTGCGAAAATCCTTTGGGGTATATCTTTAGAAATGTCTCACATGTCTTGACTACACTACTTTATAGTGTTGTGCTATAGCACAAAACAAGGTGACACATTTGTGCACTAAGCCCCATTTGTTTGCCGACCTGTGGGGCTAACTGATATATTATGCTTTTGCCGTATCCCGTCGGCAAAATGACAAAAACATGTAGTTGGCTTAGCATTTCTTCCAAAGCTAAATTGAATGGACGTGGTCTTTCAGCAGCTGCCATCTTGGCTGTTTAGCTCTGCTTTCCAAAGCACGGCCGAAATATATCTTGCAAGCTCTAGATAAAGCCCAACTGGATACTACTCCAGGTGGAGGTGTCTCGTCCTCCGTCACATCCAGACCTTGAAAATAAGGCTGCAACCTGTCCCATTCCTTGTAGCAGAGGCATTCCTCTTCTGTGGGCACTGGGGCACAGCATTCACAGGTACACCACCAATCTCCAGAGCTACGCAGCCTTGCAGCAGCCATTCCTCCTCTCTTGTCCTCTACCTGTTGCGCCTCTCTCTGTCTCGTCCTCCGTTCTTCAATTTCACGAAGCTCTCCCTCAGTGTATTCTGGCTCAAATAAATTTTCTATATGTTTTCTGACATTTATCCTAACGATATGAGGTGGTCTTTGTGGGAAAAAAAGTTTGTTTAGTGGACTAACTTTGCACTTAAAGGTTGCCCGTTCACTTACGTTTTAACAGGTCTGACGCTACTATGCGCCCCGGCTGTATCTAGGCTAACATGCTAACTATTATTTTTATGTCACTAGTCACTTGAAACAAATTTAGGATGATAGGAGACAGGTTGAAATAAACCGAAATTTCCCTTTAATGGCCAATTTACTTTTTTTTTCTCCAAAACATGTTGCAGTCTTTAGTGGGACAAAGTTTCTGTGTGTCTATTTTCAACTGTAGTAAGACAAGACTGCATATTCTCTTGTAACACTGTGTTTACTCTGGTTTCTTTCATGGTACCAAACAGCCCATTCGTCTGAAGGCAATCTTGGCATTGTACCTTACATTTGCACATTATTATATAGCTGTTATGTTTAAACTTTAAAAACGGTAATGAGTCGTTACAAAACACCCACATTTGGTGCCTAAAAATCTGCTGGAAACACAGCAATGACTCGCTTAATTAAGTGCAAGTAAATTAAGTGTTTTTGTGCCCAAACCTAACGACACACAAACCTCAGCGTTGTTGAAATGTAAAGTTTCAACATATTCAATACATAATGTGCAAATTTAATGTATCTGTGGTTTGCAGAAATGCACGATGCCAACATTTATTCTAGTGTTTGGGATGCATATAAAGGCTTTTAAAAATACGTATCTGTGGCTCATGATACTACATTGTTTTCAAGACTACCTGTCATTAAGATGAGAACAGCTGATTCTTTTTGTCATATTGTCTAATATGCTGTACAAGTGTATGAAAGCTATAGTCATTCCTTCATAATGTGTCTGTGTAATGAATCAATGTACACGACCAGAAAGCACTTGTCAGTTCTGTGACTTCATACCATCATGTCCGCTGTGAGTGCAGCTGAAGTCAATAAAACTTTTGGGCCACATCAGCTTGTGTTCAGTGTGTTCATTATTCTTGAAAAGGCATTTTAGAATCTAATCAGTCTGAGAGTCACTGCTGTTCAAATGAAAAAGTATATAGTGTTAAAGGACAGTAGGTCTTTCACTGCTTTGTTAAGTAGCCTTTAGAAACTGCCAGACAGATTATAATCAAAGTTAAGCCATGAGGCCAAGTGAGCAGTTTTTGATGTGGATAGTTCCATCATTGCTGGAGCCAAATATTTGACTTAATAATTCACAGAATATTTTGTTTTTCTTTATTAAATTAAGTAAAGCAAAGGAAATAATGAATATGAATAATATATGAATATGTATTGTGCCATGGATTATGTGTTTTGTTTCATTTGAATTTCCAATTATTATTTGATTGATTATTGTTGTTTATTGGATGCTGTAGTGATATTGGCCTGGAGCTGTATTCACAAACATTCTGAAAACACTCAGAGAGATCCTGACTTAGACTAAAAACTTTTTAGTAAGGAGTCCTAGCTTAGGAGTGATTTAGGAAACTTCTCAGAGCAACTCTGAGCAAGGACGGGACAGAAACTTTTACGCTGGTGTGGAGGTGTGGTTCACCCAGTGCTAGGTATGGTGCAATCTTTTAACAGATGTGATGGTTGTCACAGACACACCCTTTTGTGAGCCTGCAAGGTGTGGATACCCAGTGGAAATGAACTGAGAGTGGTTGTCATTGTTTGTGCGATCACTCTGCTGATGGAAGGTTGAGACAGACCAAAGTCATCACCAGGGCCGCTGCTAACCATTTGGAGGCCCGAAGCATAATTGGTCACAGAGGCCACGTGCTCCTCCTTGAACATATTTTAGCATTGACCCTGTGTATATTTTAAAAATACAAAAAAGAGATTAGCAAGAGCTAAATGAAATACCCAAACATTAGGATTTCAAACAAGGGTCAGAAATAACTGATCACCCCTCCCGCGCTCAAATTGGTACAACCCTCAAGTCCCTCGTTTGTTCGCTACTTGCGCTTGCCTGAAATTTAACGTTTGACATTAGCCTGCTTTAGCAACCTCAACCTAATGGCAAGTATCAGACAGCATGAATCTGGAGCAGAGAAACGGAAGAAGAAAAAACTAATGTTAATGTAGTTAATGACAACCGACACCACGTCTGGGATGCCTCACAACATTCCAACAGAAAGTCTAGCATGTCTGATTTTCTTTTTGTCGTTCACAACTTCGCCCATCACAGCCGTCACTTTGACCAATAGAAACACATAGTGATCTGCTGCCGTGGACAACTGTATGACAACAACACCACAGCCTTGTAGATATTTCCTCTAGGGATGTTACCACACAGAGTAAAAAGGGGCAATGATGGTGTGAAACAGCAGAGGCACTGTCGACCTGGTGAGTTAACGTTGCTGTCATTAGCATCAAGCTAGCAAACAGTGTTATTTCTTCATAATGGAGATGGACATAAAGTAAGAAAATTAACAATTGGTGGGGCTTTTACTCACCACAACTGCAGAGGCTCCCAGCTTCATTTGAAACAGACTACATTATAGACGGTCCGTTATTTATTAATCCCTCTGTATCTTTATATATTTACTTTTTATCTGCTCCTGTTGTCTTGATAAAGTTAATGCATCGCACCGTCATTTCAAACACTTCCTATATCTTTTTCAAATTAAAAGCCCCTTATAACCTCAGCTGAGAGAATCCCTCCATTTTCTAAATAGGCTTTTATTGTGAAACATTTGCAGGAACTTGTTCTGGAGGATTCAGTGACTTGTATGTTTGCGTACGGCACTTCAAATGTAGCTCCTGCCATCTGCTGACACTTTTAGGTGACTACAACAACATGTCAGCTGGCACATGGACAGACACAGTGACTCAAATAATAGTAAAAGTGATAAAAAAAATAGGACAAGAATAACCCGATGACATCACACGCGCCGTGAAAGACGAACGGGGATAATTGGTGTGTACCATTGTGTAGTGTGTCATGTCTGTCGGCCAAGTCACGGCACGATTGTATGATCCCACAATTGTGTAATGTTGTGACATAGTGACTTTCAGAACGAGCAGAAAAGTCGTGAAGTATGTACCAGGCGTAAGGCTCTCTTGAGGCTGTGGCAAGGGCGAAATCTGCTGGTAAAGTTTTGAATTGCTCAATGTAGTAGTTTCAGTAATTTGAAATTGGGTAGAGGACTAAATGCCACCATTGTTTTGCTTGCCTTTGCTCTGCATTTATTGGTTAAATAATGTGTATGATTTGAGTATTTAATCTTTATTCAGTGTGTGTCCCACTAGATTTGCTTTAATATAATTCTTATGTCACTGTGAAATACATACTAGAGATATGAAAATATCAGTATAATGAAGTGCTTTACAGATAAACAGTAAACTTAGGCTAACGCACATGATTTTTGAGGCAGTGATTGTCCAATTATAAACAGCTGGTCAATATAGGTATCAAATATGAAAGTCGTTGCCAGATGGTATAAAAGGGAGTAGAGTGTCACATAGTTATTGTGTTATACTGTGTTGTTAAGGTTGTCGCATTATACTGTTAAGTGCTGTTTATAATTATTTTGTCCACGTTGTGTAGGTTGCCTTGATGCAAAAGTCTCGGTTAATGAGACACATTAAAGGGGCAATAAGCGGAAATTCATCATTTCTAGATTGAAGGAATTAAAAAATTGCTATGTGAAGAACTAGAGGTGTAATTTCATCTGGAGTATAGCATGACCTCACACACCCTCTCTCTGTGTCGATTTCCAGCCCTTTGTTTACAAGCCGGTCTGGCCGCGTGTTCATGTACGTTCATGTGAATCGCCGCCTCCTCCCTCCTCTCTGAGCCCTTGGCCCTCCCTCCCTATAAAAGGCTACAGCCAGTGAGCAATGGCAGCATGTATTTTCAAAGCGAAATGGCGGAGAGCAGAACGAAACGTCCACCTGAAGATGACCAGGATCCGACATTACCTTGAAAGAAACAACGGTCGCTGGCGAAGAAGTTGTCGGATAAAGAAAGGGACAGAACCCGGATTAACATTGGCCATGCATTTCCAAGGTGGAGAGCACTGTGAGAGCTAAAGGGGCTACAGTTTGACTCGGAGCTAGCTCTTCTTCTGCTGGACAGGTACAACATAAAGTCAAATGTCTGTTTTAATTAGTGTTACAGTAACGCTTCCACCAGCTCTTCTAGTCACTGAGCCTCACCTCCATCTCAGCAAATATATTACATTTATTACAGGTACCATCATGTCATCATCATCATGTTCCACAAAATGGTGATGTTGTTTTGCTCAGCGTGTTTGCACTTTGCAGATATTTGTTCGCAGACAAGGCGAGTGGGGGGTGGTTTGGTGGTGTTGGAGAGCAGAGGTAGAGGGAGGTGTGGCTCATGACACTTTGTTTTGGTCTACAGGCAGTGCACAACAGCAAACCTAGCGGTGAAAAGATTTTTCTTTTTGCCCCTTTAAAGGTCCAATGTGTGGGATTTACGGGCATCCATAGGCAGAAGTCAAATAGAATATTCATAAATATGTTTTCCTTAGTTTAAAGTTACTTGAGAAGAAGAACTGTTGGGTTTTTGTTATTCTAGATTGAGCCTTTTATATCAATATGTAGAGTGCATCCTCTCCCACAGAGTCCGCCATGTTGTTTGTAGAGCTGTCAAGAACAGACAAATCAAACACTGGCACTAGATGTGTCCATCTGAGTTTTCACATTGGCCAATATAAGGGAGAAGTTTCAGTTGTGCAACCTCACCGCTAGATATCACTAAGTCCTACACACTGGACCTTTAAGCTTTGGCTATAAGTTAAATAGTTGACGCTCCACTAGCATCATACTTTAATGGATTAGTAACATTGACGGATGAGCAGTTATGATTTCTTTATTTCACTTATGAATAAGCTTTTGTTTTTGTATGTGTGACAGAAGAAAACAGAATTAATTCTAAAAATTTTAGGTAGAGGCATTAGCAAAGTAATTTTAAAAACAGAAAGCATTTGGTCTATTGCACTGTTAATTATACAATGAAGAAAGACAACACACACTCTCAAAAAAGAAGAAAAAAGTCTGGAGGTGCTCGGCCACAGAACAACAGTATAAACAAGAAAAAGCCAGCAACACTCGGTGTCCTTCGTTACCAACTTTTAATACCTCACTGGTACAGGCGATTAAACACACAGACCGGTTTCGACAAGTGTCTTCCTCAGTGTGTGAAAAGACAGAAAAGCAGGGTGAGACATGTAGAAATAACCTCCATTCCCAATCACACAGCTGCGTGGCATTAGGCAATCACCAGAGCACCAAGCAGAATCCTTTGACCTGTGGCACTTTATATATTTTTTATTGTACCATTTGCTGTTAAGCAGTATTTTGTATATATTTATTTATTTATTTATTTTTTGGGTGTATTAGGTAAGTATTTATTACTCTTAGGTACTTTATATTTTCTCTTCTATGAGATGTTTTTCTATGATTACCAGGATTCTGCTTGGTGCTCTGGTGATTGCCTAATGCCACGCAGCTGTGTGATTGGGAATGCAGGTTATTTCTGCATGTCTCACCCTGCTTTTCTGTCTTTCCACACACTGAGGAAGACACTTGTCAAAACCGGTCTGTGTGTTTGATCGCCTGTAACAGTGAGGTATTAAAAGTTGGTAACGAAGGACACCGAGTGTTGCTGGCTTTTTCTTGTTTATACTGTTAATTATACTACACAAGAATTGTCAGCAACTGTTTCTATACATTATCGAAAGTGAAATTGAAAATCAACCTACTATTGTTTAGCTGTATTTGCTTTTTTTCTGCGCTGTGTCTGCAATTTTTGTAGCTTCCTTTTGGATGTGTGCTGCTTACGGTCTAGTTCCTGGTCGCTATCTGTAGAAAATAAGAGAATACAGGCAGATGGTGAGGTCTCTCCAGATAAATAAACTCCCACACACTTCTAGTGGGTCGATTGAAAGGGATTACTTTTGTATGAGTCTATACATTAGTTGTTTTTTTTTGCGAAAATCCTTTGGGGTATATCTTTAGAAATGTCTCACATGTCTTGACTACACTACTTTATAGTGTTGTGCTATAGCACAAAACAAGGTGACACATTTGTGCACTAAGCCCCATTTGTTTGCCGACCTGTGGGGCTAACTGATATATTATGCTTTTGCCGTATCCCGTCGGCAAAATGACAAAAACATGTAGTTGGCTTAGCATTTCTTCCAAAGCTAAATTGAATGGACGTGGTCTTTCAGCAGCTGCCATCTTGGCTGTTTAGCTCTGCTTTCCAAAGCACGGCCGAAATATATCTTGCAAGCTCTAGATAAAGCCCAACTGGATACTACTCCAGGTGGAGGTGTCTCGTCCTCCGTCACATCCAGACCTTGAAAATAAGGCTGCAACCTGTCCCATTCCTTGTAGCAGAGGCATTCCTCTTCTGTGGGCACTGGGGCACAGCATTCACAGGTACACCACCAATCTCCAGAGCTACGCAGCCTTGCAGCAGCCATTCCTCCTCTCTTGTCCTCTACCTGTTGCGCCTCTCTCTGTCTCGTCCTCCGTTCTTCAATTTCACGAAGCTCTCCCTCAGTGTATTCTGGCTCAAATAAATTTTCTATATGTTTTCTGACATTTATCCTAACGATATGAGGTGGTCTTTGTGGGAAAAAAAGTTTGTTTAGTGGACTAACTTTGCACTTAAAGGTTGCCCGTTCACTTACGTTTTAACAGGTCTGACGCTACTATGCGCCCCGGCTGTATCTAGGCTAACATGCTAACTATTATTTTTATGTCACTAGTCACTTGAAACAAATTTAGGATGATAGGAGACAGGTTGAAATAAACCGAAATTTCCCTTTAATGGCCAATTTACTTTTTTTTTCTCCAAAACATGTTGCAGTCTTTAGTGGGACAAAGTTTCTGTGTGTCTATTTTCAACTGTAGTAAGACAAGACTGCATATTCTCTTGTAACACTGTGTTTACTCTGGTTTCTTTCATGGTACCAAACAGCCCATTCGTCTGAAGGCAATCTTGGCATTGTACCTTACATTTGCACATTATTATATAGCTGTTATGTTTAAACTTTAAAAACGGTAATGAGTCGTTACAAAACACCCACATTTGGTGCCTAAAAATCTGCTGGAAACACAGCAATGACTCGCTTAATTAAGTGCAAGTAAATTAAGTGTTTTTGTGCCCAAACCTAACGACACACAAACCTCAGCGTTGTTGAAATGTAAAGTTTCAACATATTCAATACATAATGTGCAAATTTAATGTATCTGTGGTTTGCAGAAATGCACGATGCCAACATTTATTCTAGTGTTTGGGATGCATATAAAGGCTTTTAAAAATACGTATCTGTGGCTCATGATACTACATTGTTTTCAAGACTACCTGTCATTAAGATGAGAACAGCTGATTCTTTTTGTCATATTGTCTAATATGCTGTACAAGTGTATGAAAGCTATAGTCATTCCTTCATAATGTGTCTGTGTAATGAATCAATGTACACGACCAGAAAGCACTTGTCAGTTCTGTGACTTCATACCATCATGTCCGCTGTGAGTGCAGCTGAAGTCAATAAAACTTTTGGGCCACATCAGCTTGTGTTCAGTGTGTTCATTATTCTTGAAAAGGCATTTTAGAATCTAATCAGTCTGAGAGTCACTGCTGTTCAAATGAAAAAGTATATAGTGTTAAAGGACAGTAGGTCTTTCACTGCTTTGTTAAGTAGCCTTTAGAAACTGCCAGACAGATTATAATCAAAGTTAAGCCATGAGGCCAAGTGAGCAGTTTTTGATGTGGATAGTTCCATCATTGCTGGAGCCAAATATTTGACTTAATAATTCACAGAATATTTTGTTTTTCTTTATTAAATTAAGTAAAGCAAAGGAAATAATGAATATGAATAATATATGAATATGTATTGTGCCATGGATTATGTGTTTTGTTTCATTTGAATTTCCAATTATTATTTGATTGATTATTGTTGTTTATTGGATGCTGTAGTGATATTGGCCTGGAGCTGTATTCACAAACATTCTGAAAACACTCAGAGAGATCCTGACTTAGACTAAAAACTTTTTAGTAAGGAGTCCTAGCTTAGGAGTGATTTAGGAAACTTCTCAGAGCAACTCTGAGCAAGGACGGGACAGAAACTTTTACGCTGGTGTGGAGGTGTGGTTCACCCAGTGCTAGGTATGGTGCAATCTTTTAACAGATGTGATGGTTGTCACAGACACACCCTTTTGTGAGCCTGCAAGGTGTGGATACCCAGTGGAAATGAACTGAGAGTGGTTGTCATTGTTTGTGCGATCACTCTGCTGATGGAAGGTTGAGACAGACCAAAGTCATCACCAGGGCCGCTGCTAACCATTTGGAGGCCCGAAGCATAATTGGTCACAGAGGCCACGTGCTCCTCCTTGAACATATTTTAGCATTGACCCTGTGTATATTTTAAAAATACAAAAAAGAGATTAGCAAGAGCTAAATGAAATACCCAAACATTAGGATTTCAAACAAGGGTCAGAAATAACTGATCACCCCTCCCGCGCTCAAATTGGTACAACCCTCAAGTCCCTCGTTTGTTCGCTACTTGCGCTTGCCTGAAATTTAACGTTTGACATTAGCCTGCTTTAGCAACCTCAACCTAATGGCAAGTATCAGACAGCATGAATCTGGAGCAGAGAAACGGAAGAAGAAAAAACTAATGTTAATGTAGTTAATGACAACCGACACCACGTCTGGGATGCCTCACAACATTCCAACAGAAAGTCTAGCATGTCTGATTTTCTTTTTGTCGTTCACAACTTCGCCCATCACAGCCGTCACTTTGACCAATAGAAACACATAGTGATCTGCTGCCGTGGACAACTGTATGACAACAACACCACAGCCTTGTAGATATTTCCTCTAGGGATGTTACCACACAGAGTAAAAAGGGGCAATGATGGTGTGAAACAGCAGAGGCACTGTCGACCTGGTGAGTTAACGTTGCTGTCATTAGCATCAAGCTAGCAAACAGTGTTATTTCTTCATAATGGAGATGGACATAAAGTAAGAAAATTAACAATTGGTGGGGCTTTTACTCACCACAACTGCAGAGGCTCCCAGCTTCATTTGAAACAGACTACATTATAGACGGTCCGTTATTTATTAATCCCTCTGTATCTTTATATATTTACTTTTTATCTGCTCCTGTTGTCTTGATAAAGTTAATGCATCGCACCGTCATTTCAAACACTTCCTATATCTTTTTCAAATTAAAAGCCCCTTATAACCTCAGCTGAGAGAATCCCTCCATTTTCTAAATAGGCTTTTATTGTGAAACATTTGCAGGAACTTGTTCTGGAGGATTCAGTGACTTGTATGTTTGCGTACGGCACTTCAAATGTAGCTCCTGCCATCTGCTGACACTTTTAGGTGACTACAACAACATGTCAGCTGGCACATGGACAGACACAGTGACTCAAATAATAGTAAAAGTGATAAAAAAATAGGACAAGAATAACCCGATGACATCACACGCGCCGTGAAAGACGAACGGGGATAATTGGTGTGTACCATTGTGTAGTGTGTCATGTCTGTCGGCCAAGTCACGGCACGATTGTATGATCCCACAATTGTGTAATGTTGTGACATAGTGACTTTCAGAACGAGCAGAAAAGTCGTGAAGTATGTACCAGGCGTAAGGCTCTCTTGAGGCTGTGGCAAGGGCGAAATCTGCTGGTAAAGTTTTGAATTGCTCAATGTAGTAGTTTCAGTAATTTGAAATTGGGTAGAGGACTAAATGCCACCATTGTTTTGCTTGCCTTTGCTCTGCATTTATTGGTTAAATAATGTGTATGATTTGAGTATTTAATCTTTATTCAGTGTGTGTCCCACTAGATTTGCTTTAATATAATTCTTATGTCACTGTGAAATACATACTAGAGATATGAAAATATCAGTATAATGAAGTGCTTTACAGATAAACAGTAAACTTAGGCTAACGCACATGATTTTTGAGGCAGTGATTGTCCAATTATAAACAGCTGGTCAATATAGGTATCAAATATGAAAGTCGTTGCCAGATGGTATAAAAGGGAGTAGAGTATCACATAGTTATTGTGTTATACTGTGTTGTTAAGGTTGTCGCATTATACTGTTAAGTGCTGTTTATAATTATTTTGTCCACGTTGTGTAGGTTGCCTTGATGCAAAAGTCTCGGTTAATGAGACACATTAAAGGGGCAATAAGCGGAAATTCATCATTTCTAGATTGAAGGAATTAAAAAATTGCTATGTGAAGAACTAGAGGTGTAATTTCATCTGGAGTATAGCATGACCTCACACACCCTCTCTCTGTGTCGATTTCCAGCCCTTTGTTTACAAGCCGGTCTGGCCGCGTGTTCATGTACGTTCATGTGAATCGCCGCCTCCTCCCTCCTCTCTGAGCCCTTGGCCCTCCCTCCCTATAAAAGGCTACAGCCAGTGAGCAATGGCAGCATGTATTTTCAAAGCGAAATGGCGGAGAGCAGAACGAAACGTCCACCTGAAGATGACCAGGATCCGACATTACCTTGAAAGAAACAACGGTCGCTGGCGAAGAAGTTGTCGGATAAAGAAAGGGACAGAACCCGGATTAACATTGGCCATGCATTTCCAAGGTGGAGAGCACTGTGAGAGCTAAAGGGGCTACAGTTTGACTTGGAGCTAGCTCTTCTTCTGCTGGACAGGTACAACATAAAGTCAAATGTCTGTTTTAATTAGTGTTACAGTAACGCTTCCACCAGCTCTTCTAGTCACTGAGCCTCACCTCCATCTCAGCAAATATATTACATTTATTACAGGTACCATCATGTCATCATCATCATGTTCCACAAAATGGTGATGTTGTTTTGCTCAGCGTGTTTGCACTTTGCAGATATTTGTTCGCAGACAAGGCGAGTGGGGGGTGGTTTGGTGGTGTTGGAGAGCAGAGGTAGAGGGAGGTGTGGCTCATGACACTTTGTTTTGGTCTACAGGCAGTGCACAACAGCAAACCTAGCGGTGAAAAGATTTTTCTTTTTGCCCCTTTAAAGGTCTAATGTGTGGGATTTACGGGCATCCATAGGCAGAAGTCAAATAGAATATTCATAAATATGTTTTCCTTAGTTTAAAGTTACTTGAGAAGAAGAACTGTTGGGTTTTTGTTATTCTAGATTGAGCCTTTTATATCAATATGTAGAGTGCATCCTCTCCCACAGAGTCCGCCATGTTGTTTGTAGAGCTGTCAAGAACAGACAAATCAAACACTGGCACTAGATGTGTCCATCTGAGTTTTCACATTGGCCAATATAAGGGAGAAGTTTCAGTTGTGCAACCTCACCGCTAGATATCACTAAGTCCTACACACTGGACCTTTAAGCTTTGGCTATAAGTTAAATAGTTGATGCTCCACTAGCATCATACTTTAATGGATTAGTAACATTGACGGATGAGCAGTTATGATTTCTTTATTTCACTTATGAATAAGCTTTTGTTTTTGTATGTGTGACAGAAGAAAACAGAATTAATTCTAAAAATTTTAGGTAGAGGCATTAGCAAAGTAATTTTAAAAACAGAAAGCATTTGGTCTATTGCACTGTTAATTATACAATGAAGAAAGACAACACACACTCTCAAAAAAGAAGAAAAAAGTCTGGAGGTGCTCGGCCACAGAACAACAGTATAAACAAGAAAAAGCCAGCAACACTCGGTGTCCTTCGTTACCAACTTTTAATACCTCACTGGTACAGGCGATTAAACACACAGACCGGTTTCGACAAGTGTCTTCCTCAGTGTGTGAAAAGACAGAAAAGCAGGGTGAGACATGCAGAAATAACCTCCATTCCCAATCACACAGCTGCATGGCATTAGGCAATCACCAGAGCACCAAGCAGAATCCCTTGACCTGTGGCACTTTATATATTTTTTATTGTACCATTTGCTGTTAAGCAGTATTTTGTATATATTTATTTATTTATTTTTTGGGTGTATTAGGTAAGTATTTATTACTCTTAGGTACTTTATATTTTCTCTTCTATGAGATGTTTTTCTATGATTACCAGGATTCTGCTTGGTGCTCTGGTGATTGCCTAATGCCACGCAGCTGTGTGATTGGGAATGCAGGTTATTTCTGCATGTCTCACCCTGCTTTTCTGTCTTTCCACACACTGAGGAAGACACTTGTCAAAACCGGTCTGTGTGTTTGATCGCCTGTAACAGTGAGGTATTAAAAGTTGGTAACGAAGGACACCGAGTGTTGCTGGCTTTTTCTTGTTTATACTGTTAATTATACTACACAAGAATTGTCAGCAACTGTTTCTATACATTATCGAAAGTGAAATTGAAAATCAACCTACTATTGTTTAGCTGTATTTGCTTTTTTTCTGCGCTGTGTCTGCAATTTTTGTAGCTTCCTTTTGGATGTGTGCTGCTTACGGTCTAGTTCCTGGTCGCTATCTGTAGAAAATAAGAGAATACAGGCAGATGGTGAGGTCTCTCCAGATAAATAAACTCCCACACACTTCTAGTGGGTCGATTGAAAGGGATTACTTTTGTATGAGTCTATACATTAGTTTTTTTTTTTTGCGAAAATCCTTTGGGGTATATCTTTAGAAATGTCTCACATGTCTTGACTACACTACTTTATAGTGTTGTGCTATAGCACAAAACAAGGTGACACATTTGTGCACTAAGCCCCATTTGTTTGCCGACCTGTGGGGCTAACTGATATATTATGCTTTTGCCGTATCCCGTCGGCAAAATGACAAAAACATGTAGTTGGCTTAGCATTTCTTCCAAAGCTAAATTGAATGGACGTGGTCTTTCAGCAGCTGCCATCTTGGCTGTTTAGCTCTGCTTTCCAAAGCACGGCCGAAATATATCTTGCAAGCTCTAGATAAAGCCCAACTGGATACTACTCCAGGTGGAGGTGTCTCGTCCTCCGTCACATCCAGACCTTGAAAATAAGGCTGCAACCTGTCCCATTCCTTGTAGCAGAGGCATTCCTCTTCTGTGGGCACTGGGGCACAGCATTCACAGGTACACCACCAATCTCCAGAGCTACGCAGCCTTGCAGCAGCCATTCCTCCTCTCTTGTCCTCTACCTGTTGCGCCTCTCTCTGTCTCGTCCTCCGTTCTTCAATTTCACGAAGCTCTCCCTCAGTGTATTCTGGCTCAAATAAATTTTCTATATGTTTTCTGACATTTATCCTAACGATATGAGGTGGTCTTTGTGGGAAAAAAAGTTTGTTCAGTGGACTAACTTTGCACTTAAAGGTTGCCCGTTCACTTACGTTTTAACAGGTCTGACGCTACTATGCGCCCCGGCTGTATCTAGGCTAACGGCTAACATGCTAACTATTATTTTTATGTCACTAGTCACTTGAAACAAATTTAGGACGATAGGAGACAGGTTGAAATAAACCGAAATTTCCCTTTAATGACCAATTTACTTTTTTTTTCTCCAAAAGATGTTGCAGTCTTTAGTGGGACAAAGTTTCTGTGTGTCTATTTTCAATTGTAGTAAGACAAGGCTGCATATTCTCTTGTAACACTGTGTTTACTCTGGTTTCTTTCATGGTACCAAACAGCCCATTCGTCTGAAGGCAATCTTGGCATTGTACGTTACATTTGCACATTATTATATAGCTGTTATGTTTAAACTTTAAAAACGGTAATGAGTCGTTACAAAACACCCACATTTGGTGCCTAAAAATCTGCTGGAAACACAGCAATGACTCACTAAATTAAGTGCAAGTAAATTAAGTGTTTTTGTGCCCAAACCTAACGACACACAAACCTCAGCATTGTTGAAATGTAAAGTTTCAACATATTCAATACATAATGTGCAAATTTAATGTATCTGTGGTTTGCAGAAATGCACGATGCCAACATTTATTCTAGTGTTTGGGATGCATATAAAGGCTTTTAAAAATACGTATCTGTGGCTCATGATACTACATTGTTTTCAACACTACCTGTCATTAAGATGAGAACAGCTGATTCTTTTTGTCATATTGTCTAATATGCTGTACAAGTGTATGAAAGCTATAGTCATTCCTTCATAATGTGTCTGTGTAATGAATCAATGTACACGACCAGAAAGCACTTGTCAGTTCTGTGACTTCATACCATCATGTCCGCTGTGAGTGCAGCTGAAGTCAATAAAACTTTTGGGCCACATCAGCTTGTGTTCAGTGTGTTCATTATTCTTGAAAAGGCATTTTAGAATCTAATCAGTCTGAGAGTCACTGCTGTTCAAATGAAAAAGTACATAGTGTTAAAGGACAGTAGGTCTTTCACTGCTTTGTTAAGTAGCCTTTAGAAACTGCCAGACAGATTTTAATCAAAGTTAAGCCATGAGGCCAAGTGAACAGTTTTTGATGTGGATAGTTCCATCATTGCTGGAGCCAAATATTTGACTTAATAATTCACAGAATATTTTGTTTTTCTTTATTAAATTAAGTAAAGCAAAGGAAATGATGAATGAATATGAATAATATATGAATATGTATTGGATGCCATGGATTATGTGTTTTGTTTCATTTGAATTATTATTATTATTTGATTGATTATTGTTGTTTATTGAATGCTGTAGTGATATTGGCCTGGAGCTGTATTCACAAACATTCTGAAAACACTCAGAGAGATCCTGACTTAGACTAAAAACATTTTAGTAAGGACTCCTAGTTTAGGAGTGATTTAGGAAACTTCTCAGAGCAACTCTGAGCAAGGACGGGACAGAAACTTTTACGCTGGTGTGGAGGTGTGGTTCACCCAGTGCTAGGTATGGTGCAATCTTTTAACAGATGCGATGGTTGTCACAGACACACCCTTTTGTGAGCCTGCAAGGTGTGGAAAGGGATTACTTTTGTATGAGTCATGAGACGTGTAGTTGGCTTAGCATTTCGTCCAAAGCTAAATTGAATGGACGTGGTCCTTCAGCAGCTGCCATCTTGGCTGTTTACTTTTGGACTCCTACGGCGCAGTGCTGTCGTCATCACGTTACACCCGCCAGGAGCCCGCCGCAGTCAGATAGACTGATCTGATTGGTCCGGTTGCGATCCACCGGGCTCTGCTCGTCGGGGCCAGATTCCTGTGCAGTGCAAATTTGAATTTGCTATGGGCAGGGCATCTGGATTTCCAAGTTAACAATGACTCTCAGCATGGACGCTACAAAGAGGATGTGTTGTATTGCTCAGTGTATAAACAACACGTTAATAACAGTTTGAAGCTTTTATTACAAAGTGATTTTTATTTTGCACTTCCACTAAAACTAATGAATTGCTTTACTTGAGTAATGCTAATAAATACTTTATCTAATTTAGGTTGCTCTACATGAATAAGGTGACGGTTATAACCTAATACCATCTTACAAATTACAGTCAGGCAAAAAAAATGACATGCAATACGTGAATTTTAAAAACGTTTTGCCATCAACTGAACTTTTTTTTTTCGTCCGCCATGTTTCTGCATTTATGACCTCAGCTTGGCAGCTCGTCTGCCAGAATTTGTCCCAACTTTCCATGTTGTTACTGCGACTTGAGGGGGTGTTCACATGAATATTCCCAGTTGGGAACATTTTTTTTTTATTATTCCACCACCTCATGAATGCAGGGTAACACCTATGGTAACTTTATTCCATCAAAGCAAACAAAATAATTGCGTCTATTGAAAGACAAAATAATGCCAGTTTGCCAGATTAGAAGGACTGGTGGAGCTTCTTTGTGGCACAATTATTCCAACATCAGCACTGTCCTCTTATTGTTACACATTATATATGTTACTGTACGCTTATGGGTTTTCAAAAATATTCCTTGTAGGGCATATGTGATATGGATCTTAGTTTTAAAGGGAAATTTCAGTTTATTTCAACCTGTCTCATATCGTCCTAAATATGTTTGAAGTGACTAGTGACATAAAAATAATAGTTAGCATGTTAGCCGTTAGCCTAGATACAGCCGGGGCGCATAGTAGTGTCAGACCTGTTAAAACGTAAGTGAACGGGCAACCTTCAAGTGCAAAGTTAGTCCACTAAACAAGCTTTTTTTCCACAAAGACCGCCTCATATCGTTAGGATAAATGTCAGAGAACATATAGAAAACGACATGTAAACGTGTTGTCTTACCTTACTGGTGTGGTGACATGTTTGTTTACCATGTAGCTCTGCTTTCCAAAGCCCAAATTATGAATGAATATGAATAATATATGAATATGTATTGTGCCATGGATTATGTGTTTTGTTTCATTTGAATTTCCAATTTTTATTTGATTGATTATTGTTGTTTATTGGATGCTGTAGTGATATTGGCCTGGAGCTGTATTCACAAACATTCTGAAAACACTCAGAGAGATCCTGACTTAGACTAAAAACATTTTAGTATGGAGTCCTAGCTTAGGAGTGATTTAGGAAACTTCTCAGAGCAACTCTGAGCAAGAACAGGACAGAAACTTTTACGCTGGTGTGGAGGTGTGGTTCACCCAGTGCTAGGTATGGTGCAATCTTTTAACGGATGCGGTGGTTGTCACAGACACCTGCATGGTGTGGAAAGGGATTACTTTTGTATGAGTCATTGTTTTGTAGGAAAATCATTTGGGGTTTGTCTTTAGAAATGTCTCACATGTCCTGACTGCACTATTTGTTGTCTACTATGTGTTGTACACTATGTGTTGTGCTATAGCACATAGAGTCTAATGATTAAACTATGCAGACAGTACATAATAAAGCAGCCAGCCATCTACATGCATGTCTGGTTTCAGGCCACTGCATGGTGCTGCAGTCTTTCCTCAGTACACATTGTCTAATATCTGTTTGGGAACAAGAAACATATTTAGTTTTTAGTTGTTTTTTTATCTCAGACATGTATCAGGATGTTACATACCTTGACATGTTTCGGTGAAAACTTCCTCAGAAGCGTCACTTGGTGGTGGTTGTGACGTGTCTTTATCAGCTGATCTGTCAATCAGCTGATATTAGGGAGGCCTGACCATCCTGTCAGTTTTGACATCATTTTCTCACCTTTGTGACATTGAGAGACCCCGGAAGTTGATTCAGTTGACAGTAGCATTTTTGGTCTGATGTACACAGCTGACAGCACAGGACATGGTTTTATAGCAGAGGGAGAGAAAAGAGTGAGCTCCAGTTGGTGGATTCACCTAGGCAGGCTCTGCAAAGGCACAAGTCACATTGTAAACTACATAATGCTGCTCTTATTTTCTCAATAAATGCACTTTCTGGCATGGAGAGTGGCACCACAGTCTTCTTTATCAGTAAAGATAGATTGATAATCCTGCTGTTGAGGAAAGGAGAAAACCAGAAATGGAAATGGTTCCCTTTTCAAGACTTTTATCAGTTTACGAAACTCAGACGAGTCACTGAAAACAGAGCTTTTTATTATTTCTTTTTAATTTTTAGAAATGATGTAATGTCAGTCAGAAGCAGGCTAATCATAGAGTGACAAAGAACTGAACACCAAAATCTTTCTTTCTCCCCAAATCTACTCAAAAATTCATCAGGTTGTCATTTGTGCTCCAATACTGCCATCTAGTGGGCACTTAGGCAAACACACCACTTTAAATGAAAGTGTCAAATATGATCTTGCAAACAAGCTACATTTTTTCTTAGCCTACAAATAATAAAAACAATTTAACGCATTAAAACCTCTTGAGACACAAAAAATCCAACTTATTAATACAAAGGCATAGAAAGTATAGTTCTATACAGTATGTTTTGATCCCATTGGTGTTCCATATCATTAAGACTTTAGTGGGGATATTGGGATTGGGCCTCCTCTCAAAATAAGGGACTGTTCTTTACTTATCAGAGGACAGGGTTGGCTGAAGTGCATCAGGTAATAAACGAGAAAGTCTGATGGACACTTGAGTGCTGCTGGCTTTTTAAAGACTTTCATATCGTTAACAGAGCCATGCACCTCCACAGTCTTTTATCTCCGAGAGTGCTCGTATTTTCCACTGTCATTTAGAGTTTTGCCAGCATGCAGGACAAGAGCAAAGAAGTAAGCCTTTTTTTTTCAATTCCAGGATTTTGTCTTTAACTTTTAACTTTCAAGCAATGGTGGAGGGAGGGTCATTTTTCACCAGTCACTTAGGGAAGCTCAAGGAAAATATTTTGAGGAAGGTAAAAATAAATTAATAAAATGAAATAAAACAAAGTTGCACTCCAGCCAACCCTGTCCTCTGATAAGTAAAGAACAGTCCCTTATTATGACAGGCCCAATCCCAATATCCCCACTAAAGTCTTAACGATATGGAACACCAATGGGATCAAAACGTACTGTATAGTTCTGCCTTTGTTGTCTGTAAGTTGGATTTTTTTGTCTTAAGAGGTTTTAATGCATTAAAAATAAACAGTGTCAGCACTTCATCAGTTTCTGAGGGGAATCCTTACATACAATTGTTGCAAGACAGAAAACAACTACCCACTCAGTTTACCTGTATGAATTGTTAAGACATATTAAACTGGGCTGAGGAACTTATTGTTTATGGTGACATTATTAAAAATCTGATTTTTTAAAACTGTTTTTATTATTTGTAGACTAAGAAAAAATGTAGCTTGTTTGCAAGATCATATTTGACACTTTCATTTAAAGTGGTGTGTTTGCCTAAGTGCCCACTAGATGGAAGTATTGGAGCACAAATGACAACCTGATGAATTTTTGAGTAGATTTGGGGAGAAAGAAAGATTTTGGTGTTCAGTTCTTTGTCACTCTATGATTAGCCTGCTTCTGACTGACATTACATCATTTCTAAAAATTAAAAAGAAATAATAAAAAGCTCTGTTTTCAGTGACTCGTCTGAGTTTCGTAAACTGATAAAAGTCTTGAAAAGGGAACCATTTCCATTTCTGGTTTTCTCCTTTCCTCAACAGCAGGATTATCAATCTATCTTTACTGATAAAGAAGACTGTGGTGCCACTCTCCATGCCAGAAAGTGCATTTATTGAGAAAATAAGAGCAGCATTATGTAGTTTACAATGTGACTTGTGCCTTTGCAGAGCCTGCCTAGGTGAATCCACCAACTGGAGCTCACTCTTTTCTCTCCCTCTGCTATAAAACCATGTCCTGTGCTGTCAGCTGTGTACATCAGACCAAAAATGCTACTGTCAACTGAATCAACTTCCGGGGTCTCTCAATGTCACAAAGGTGAGAAAATGATGTCAAAACTGACAGGATGGTCAGGCCTCCCTAATATCAGCTGATTGACAGATCAGCTGATAAAGACACGTCACAACCACCACCAAGTGACGCTTCTGAGGAAGTTTTCACCGAAACATGTCAAGGTATGTAACATCCTGATACATGTCTGAGATAAAAAAACAACTAAAAACTAAATATGTTTCTTGTTCCCAAACAGATATTAGACAATGTGTACTGAGGAAAGACTGCAGCACCATGCAGTGGCCTGAAACCAGACATGCATGTAGATGGCTGGCTGCTTTATTATGTACTGTCTGCATAGTTTAATCATTAGACTCTATGTGCTATAGCACAACACATAGTGTACAACACATAGTAGACAACAAATAGTGCAGTCAGGACATGTGAGACATTTCTAAAGACAAACCCCAAATGATTTTCCTACAAAACAATGACTCATACAAAAGTAATCCCTTTCCACACCATGCAGGTGTCTGTGACAACCACCGCATCCGTTAAAAGATTGCACCATACCTAGCACTGGGTGAACCACACCTCCACACCAGCGTAAAAGTTTCTGTCCTGTTCTTGCTCAGAGTTGCTCTGAGAAGTTTCCTAAATCACTCCTAAGCTAGGACTCCATACTAAAATGTTTTTAGTCTAAGTCAGGATCTCTCTGAGTGTTTTCAGAATGTTTGTGAATACAGCTCCAGGCCAATATCACTACAGCATCCAATAAACAACAATAATCAATCAAATAAAAATTGGAAATTCAAATGAAACAAAACACATAATCCATGGCACAATACATATTCATATATTATTCATATTCATTCATAATTTGGGCTTTGGAAAGCAGAGCTACATGGTAAACAAACATGTCACCACACCAGTAAGGTAAGACAACACGTTTACATGTCGTTTTCTATATGTTCTCTGACATTTATCCTAACGATATGAGGCGGTCTTTGTGGAAAAAAAGCTTGTTTAGTGGACTAACTTTGCACTTGAAGGTTGCCCGTTCACTTACGTTTTAACAGGTCTGACACTACTATGCGCCCCGGCTGTATCTAGGCTAACGGCTAACATGCTAACTATTATTTTTATGTCACTAGTCACTTCAAACATATTTAGGACGATATGAGACAGGTTGAAATAAACTGAAATTTCCCTTTAAAACTAAGATCCATATCACATATGCCCTACAAGGAATATTTTTGAAAACCCATAAGCGTACAGTAACATATATAATGTGTAACAATAAGAGGACAGTGCTGATGTTGGAATAATTGTGCCACAAAGAAGCTCCACCAGTCCTTCTAATCTGGCAAACTGGCATTATTTTGTCTTTCAATAGACGCAATTATTTTGTTTGCTTTGATGGAATAAAGTTACCATAGGTGTTACCCTGCATTCATGAGGTGGTGGAATAATAAAAAAAAAATGTTCCCAGCTGGGAATATTCATGTGAACACCCCCTCAAGTCGCAGTAACAACATGGAAAGTTGGGACAAATTCTGGCAGACGAGCTGCCAAGCTGAGGTCATAAATGCAGAAACATGGCGGACGAAAAAAAAAAGTTCAGTTGATGGCAAAACGTTTTTAAAATTCACGTATTGCATGTCATTTTTTTTGCCTGACTGTAATTTGTAAGATGGTATTAGGTTATAACCGTCACCTTATTCATGTAGAGCAACCTAAATTAGATAAAGTATTTATTAGCATTACTCAAGTAAAGCAATTCATTAGTTTTAGTGGAAGTGCAAAATAAAAATCACTTTGTAATAAAAGCTTCAAACTGTTATTAACGTGTTGTTTATACACTGAGCAATACAACACATCCTCTTTGTAGCGTCCATGCTGAGAGTCATTGTTAACTTGGAAATCCAGATGCCCTGCCCATAGCAAATTCAAATTTGCACTGCACAGGAATCTGGCCCCGACGAGCAGAGCCCGGTGGATCGCAACCGGACCAATCAGATCAGTCTATCTGACTGCGGCGGGCTCCTGGCGGGTGTAACGTGATGACGACAGCACTGCGCCGTAGGAGTCCAAAAGTAAACAGCCAAGATGGCAGCTGCTGAAGGACCACGTCCATTCAATTTAGCTTTGGACGAAATGCTAAGCCAACTACACGTCTCATGACTCATACAAAAGTAATCCCTTTCCACACCTTGCAGGCTCACAAAAGGGTGTGTCTGTGACAACCATCGCATCTGTTAAAAGATTGCACCATACCTAGCACTGGGTGAACCACACCTCCACACCAGCGTAAAAGTTTCTGTCCCGTCCTTGCTCAGAGTTGCTCTGAGAAGTTTCCTAAATCACTCCTAAACTAGGAGTCCTTACTAAAATGTTTTTAGTCTAAGTCAGGATCTCTCTGAGTGTTTTCAGAATGTTTGTGAATACAGCTCCAGGCCAATATCACTACAGCATTCAATAAACAACAATAATCAATCAAATAATAATAATAATTCAAATGAAACAAAACACATAATCCATGGCATCCAATACATATTCATATATTATTCATATTCATTCATCATTTCCTTTGCTTTACTTAATTTAATAAAGAAAAACAAAATATTCTGTGAATTATTAAGTCAAATATTTGGCTCCAGCAATGATGGAACTATCCACATCAAAAACTGTTCACTTGGCCTCATGGCTTAACTTTGATTAAAATCTGTCTGGCAGTTTCTAAAGGCTACTTAACAAAGCAGTGAAAGACCTACTGTCCTTTAACACTATGTACTTTTTCATTTGAACAGCAGTGACTCTCAGACTGATTAGATTCTAAAATGCCTTTTCAAGAATAATGAACACACTGAACACAAGCTGATGTGGCCCAAAAGTTTTATTGACTTCAGCTGCACTCACAGCGGACATGATGGTATGAAGTCACAGAACTGACAAGTGCTTTCTGGTCGTGTACATTGATTCATTACACAGACACATTATGAAGGAATGACTATAGCTTTCATACACTTGTACAGCATATTAGACAATATGACAAAAAGAATCAGCTGTTCTCATCTTAATGACAGGTAGTGTTGAAAACAATGTAGTATCATGAGCCACAGATACGTATTTTTAAAAGCCTTTATATGCATCCCAAACACTAGAATAAATGTTGGCATCGTGCATTTCTGCAAACCACAGATACATTAAATTTGCACATTATGTATTGAATATGTTGAAACTTTACATTTCAACAATGCTGAGGTTTGTGTGTCGTTAGGTTTGGGCACAAAAACACTTAATTTACTTGCACTTAATTTAGTGAGTCATTGCTGTGTTTCCAGCAGATTTTTAGGCACCAAATGTGGGTGTTTTGTAACGACTCATTACCGTTTTTAAAGTTTAAACATAACAGCTATATAATAATGTGCAAATGTAACGTACAATGCCAAGATTGCCTTCAGACGAATGGGCTGTTTGGTACCATGAAAGAAACCAGAGTAAACACAGTGTTACAAGAGAATATGCAGCCTTGTCTTACTACAATTGAAAATAGACACACAGAAACTTTGTCCCACTAAAGACTGCAACATCTTTTGGAGAAAAAAAAAGTAAATTGGTCATTAAAGGGAAATTTCGGTTTATTTCAACCTGTCTCCTATCGTCCTAAATTTGTTTCAAGTGACTAGTGACATAAAAATAATAGTTAGCATGTTAGCCGTTAGCCTAGATACAGCCGGGGCGCATAGTAGCGTCAGACCTGTTAAAACGTAAGTGAACGGGCAACCTTTAAGTGCAAAGTTAGTCCACTGAACAAACTTTTTTTCCCACAAAGACCACCTCATATCGTTAGGATAAATGTCAGAAAACATATAGAAAATTTATTTGAGCCAGAATACACTGAGGGAGAGCTTCGTGAAATTGAAGAACGGAGGACGAGACAGAGAGAGGCGCAACAGGTAGAGGACAAGAGAGGAGGAATGGCTGCTGCAAGGCTGCGTAGCTCTGGAGATTGGTGGTGTACCTGTGAATGCTGTGCCCCAGTGCCCACAGAAGAGGAATGCCTCTGCTACAAGGAATGGGACAGGTTGCAGCCTTATTTTCAAGGTCTGGATGTGACGGAGGACGAGACACCTCCACCTGGAGTAGTATCCAGTTGGGCTTTATCTAGAGCTTGCAAGATATATTTCGGCCGTGCTTTGGAAAGCAGAGCTAAACAGCCAAGATGGCAGCTGCTGAAAGACCACGTCCATTCAATTTAGCTTTGGAAGAAATGCTAAGCCAACTACATGTTTTTGTCATTTTGCCGACGGGATACGGCAAAAGCATAATATATCAGTTAGCCCCACAGGTCGGCAAACAAATGGGGCTTAGTGCACAAATGTGTCACCTTGTTTTGTGCTATAGCACAACACTATAAAGTAGTGTAGTCAAGACATGTGAGACATTTCTAAAGATATACCCCAAAGGATTTTCGCAAAAAAAAACAACTAATGTATAGACTCATACAAAAGTAATCCCTTTCAATCGACCCACTAGAAGTGTGTGGGAGTTTATTTATCTGGAGAGACCTCACCATCTGCCTGTATTCTCTTATTTTCTACAGATAGCGACCAGGAACTAGACCGTAAGCAGCACACATCCAAAAGGAAGCTACAAAAATTGCAGACACAGCGCAGAAAAAAAGCAAATACAGCTAAACAATAGTAGGTTGATTTTCAATTTCACTTTCGATAATGTATAGAAACAGTTGCTGACAATTCTTGTGTAGTATAATTAACAGTATAAACAAGAAAAAGCCAGCAACACTCGGTGTCCTTCGTTACCAACTTTTAATACCTCACTGTTACAGGCGATCAAACACACAGACCGGTTTTGACAAGTGTCTTCCTCAGTGTGTGGAAAGACAGAAAAGCAGGGTGAGACATGCAGAAATAACCTGCATTCCCAATCACACAGCTGCGTGGCATTAGGCAATCACCAGAGCACCAAGCAGAATCCTGGTAATCATAGAAAAACATCTCATAGAAGAGAAAATATAAAGTACCTAAGAGTAATAAATACTTACCTAATACACCCAAAAAATAAATAAATAAATAAATATATACAAAATACTGCTTAACAGCAAATGGTACAATAAAAAATATATAAAGTGCCACAGGTCAAGGGATTCTGCTTGGTGCTCTGGTGATTGCCTAATGCCATGCAGCTGTGTGATTGGGAATGGAGGTTATTTCTGCATGTCTCACCCTGCTTTTCTGTCTTTTCACACACTGAGGAAGACACTTGTCGAAACCGGTCTGTGTGTTTAATCGCCTGTACCAGTGAGGTATTAAAAGTTGGTAACGAAGGACACCGAGTGTTGCTGGCTTTTTCTTGTTTATACTGTTGTTCTGTGGCCGAGCACCTCCAGACTTTTTTCTTCTTTTTTGAGAGTGTGTGTTGTCTTTCTTCATTGTATAATTAACAGTGCAATAGACCAAATGCTTTCTGTTTTTAAAATTACTTTGCTAATGCCTCTACCTAAAATTTTTAGAATTAATTCTGTTTTCTTCTGTCACACATACAAAAACAAAAGCTTATTCATAAGTGAAATAAAGAAATCATAACTGCTCATCCGTCAATGTTACTAATCCATTAAAGTATGATGCTAGTGGAGCATCAACTATTTAACTTATAGCCAAAGCTTAAAGGTCCAGTGTGTAGGACTTAGTGATATCTAGCGGTGAGGTTGCACAACTGAAACTTCTCCCTTATATTGGCCAATGTGAAAACTCAGATGGACACATCTAGTGCCAGTGTTTGATTTGTCTGTTCTTGACAGCTCTACAAACAACATGGCGGACTCTGTGGGAGAGGATGCACTCTACATATTGATATAAAAGGCTCAATCTAGAATAACAAAAACCCAACAGTTCTTCTTCTCAAGTAACTTTAAACTAAGGAAAACATATTTATGAATATTCTATTTGACTTCTGCCTATGGATGCCCGTAAATCCCACACATTGGACCTTTAAAGGGGCAAAAAGAAAAATCTTTTCACCGCTAGGTTTGCTGTTGTGCACTGCCTGTAGACCAAAACAAAGTGTCATGAGCCACACCTCCCTCTACCTCTGCTCTCCAACACCACCAAACCACCCCCCACTCGCCTTGTCTGCGAACAAATATCTGCAAAGTGCAAACACGCTGAGCAAAACAACATCACCATTTTGTGGAACATGATGATGATGACATGATGGTACCTGTAATAAATGTAATATATTTGCTGAGATGGAGGTGAGGCTCAGTGACTAGAAGAGCTGGTGGAAGCGTTACTGTAACACTAATTAAAACAGACATTTGACTTTATGTTGTACCTGTCCAGCAGAAGAAGAGCTAGCTCCAAGTCAAACTGTAGCCCCTTTAGCTCTCACAGTGCTCTCCACCTTGGAAATGCATGGCCAATGTTAATCCGGGTTCTGTCCCTTTCTTTATCCGACAACTTCTTCGCCAGCGACCGTTGTTTCTTTCAAGGTAATGTCGGATCCTGGTCATCTTCAGGTGGACGTTTCGTTCTGCTCTCCGCCATTTCGCTTTGAAAATACATGCTGCCATTGCTCACTGGCTGTAGCCTTTTATAGGGAGGGAGGGCCAAGGGCTCAGAGAGGAGGGAGGAGGCGGCGATTCACATGAACGTACATGAACACGCGGCCAGACCGGCTTGTAAACAAAGGGCTGGAAATCGACACAGAGAGAGGGTGTGTGAGGTCATGCTATACTCCAGATGAAATTACACCTCTAGTTCTTCACATAGCAATTTTTTAATTCCTTCAATCTAGAAATGATGAATTTCCGCTTATTGCCCCTTTAATGTGTCTCATTAACCGAGACTTTTGCATCAAGGCAACCTACACAACGTGGACAAAATAATTATAAACAGCACTTAACAGTATAATGCGACAACCTTAACAACACAGTATAACACAATAACTATGTGACACTCTACTCCCTTTTATACCATCTGGCAACGACTTTCATATTTGATACCTATATTGACCAGCTGTTTATAATTGGACAATCACTGCCTCAAAAATCATGTGCGTTAGCCTAAGTTTACTGTTTATCTGTAAAGCACTTCATTATACTGATATTTTCATATCTCTAGTATGTATTTCACAGTGACATAAGAATTATATTAAAGCAAATCTAGTGGGACACACACTGAATAAAGATTAAATACTCAAATCATACACATTATTTAACCAATAAATGCAGAGCAAAGGCAAGCAAAACAATGGTGGCATTTAGTCCTCTACCCAATTTCAAATTACTGAAACTACTACATTGAGCAATTCAAAACTTTACCAGCAGATTTCGCCCTTGCCACAGCCTCAAGAGAGCCTTACGCCTGGTACATACTTCACGACTTTTCTGCTCGTTCTGAAAGTCACTATGTCACAACATTACACAATTGTGGGATCATACAATCGTGCCGTGACTTGGCCGACAGACATGACACACTACACAATGGTACACACCAATTATCCCCGTTCGTCTTTCACGGCGCGTGTGATGTCATCGGGTTATTCTTGTCCTATTTTTTTATCACTTTTACTATTATTTGAGTCACTGTGTCTGTCCATGTGCCAGCTGACATGTTGTTGTAGTCACCTAAAAGTGTCAGCAGATGGCAGGAGCTACATTTGAAGTGCCGTACGCAAACATACAAGTCACTGAATCCTCCAGAACAAGTTCCTGCAAATGTTTCACAATAAAAGCCTATTTAGAAAATGGAGGGATTCTCTCAGCTGAGGTTATAAGGGGCTTTTAATTTGAAAAAGATATAGGAAGTGTTTGAAATGACGGTGCGATGCATTAACTTTATCAAGACAACAGGAGCAGATAAAAAGTAAATATATAAAGATACAGAGGGATTAATAAATAACGGACCGTCTATAATGTAGTCTGTTTCAAATGAAGCTGGGAGCCTCTGCAGTTGTGGTGAGTAAAAGCCCCACCAATTGTTAATTTTCTTACTTTATGTCCATCTCCATTATGAAGAAATAACACTGTTTGCTAGCTTGATGCTAATGACAGCAACGTTAACTCACCAGGTCGACAGTGCCTCTGCTGTTTCACACCATCATTGCCCCTTTTTACTCTGTGTGGTAACATCCCTAGAGGAAATATCTACAAGGCTGTGGTGTTGTTGTCATACAGTTGTCCACGGCAGCAGATCACTATGTGTTTCTATTGGTCAAAGTGACGGCTGTGATGGGCGAAGTTGTGAACGACAAAAAGAAAATCAGACATGCTAGACTTTCTGTTGGAATGTTGTGAGGCATCCCAGACGTGGTGTCGGTTGTCATTAACTACATTAACATTAGTTTTTTCTTCTTCCGTTTCTCTGCTCCAGATTCATGCTGTCTGATACTTGCCATTAGGTTGAGGTTGCTAAAGCAGGCTAATGTCAAACGTTAAATTTCAGGCAAGCGCAAGTAGCGAACAAACGAGGGACTTGAGGGTTGTACCAATTTGAGCGCGGGAGGGGTGATCAGTTATTTCTGACCCTTGTTTGAAATCCTAATGTTTGGGTATTTCATTTAGCTCTTGCTAATCTCTTTTTTGTATTTTTAAAATATACACAGGGTCAATGCTAAAATATGTTCAAGGAGGAGCACGTGGCCTCTGTGACCAATTATGCTTCGGGCCTCCAAATGGTTAGCAGCGGCCCTGGTGATGACTTTGGTCTGTCTCAACCTTCCATCAGCAGAGTGATCGCACAAACAATGACAACCACTCTCAGTTCATTTCCACTGGGTATCCACACCTTGCAGGCTCACAAAAGGGTGTGTCTGTGACAACCATCACATCTGTTAAAAGATTGCACCATACCTAGCACTGGGTGAACCACACCTCCACACCAGCGTAAAAGTTTCTGTCCCGTCCTTGCTCAGAGTTGCTCTGAGAAGTTTCCTAAATCACTCCTAAGCTAGGACTCCTTACTAAAAAGTTTTTAGTCTAAGTCAGGATCTCTCTGAGTGTTTTCAGAATGTTTGTGAATACAGCTCCAGGCCAATATCACTACAGCATCCAATAAACAACAATAATCAATCAAATAATAATTGGAAATTCAAATGAAACAAAACACATAATCCATGGCACAATACATATTCATATATTATTCATATTCATTATTTCCTTTGCTTTACTTAATTTAATAAAGAAAAACAAAATATTCTGTGAATTATTAAGTCAAATATTTGGCTCCAGCAATGATGGAACTATCCACATCAAAAACTGCTCACTTGGCCTCATGGCTTAACTTTGATTATAATCTGTCTGGCAGTTTCTAAAGGCTACTTAACAAAGCAGTGAAAGACCTACTGTCCTTTAACACTATATACTTTTTCATTTGAACAGCAGTGACTCTCAGACTGATTAGATTCTAAAATGCCTTTTCAAGAATAATGAACACACTGAACACAAGCTGATGTGGCCCAAAAGTTTTATTGACTTCAGCTGCACTCACAGCGGACATGATGGTATGAAGTCACAGAACTGACAAGTGCTTTCTGGTCGTGTACATTGATTCATTACACAGACACATTATGAAGGAATGACTATAGCTTTCATACACTTGTACAGCATATTAGACAATATGACAAAAAGAATCAGCTGTTCTCATCTTAATGACAGGTAGTCTTGAAAACAATGTAGTATCATGAGCCACAGATACGTATTTTTAAAAGCCTTTATATGCATCCCAAACACTAGAATAAATGTTGGCATCGTGCATTTCTGCAAACCACAGATACATTAAATTTGCACATTATGTATTGAATATGTTGAAACTTTACATTTCAACAACGCTGAGGTTTGTGTGTCGTTAGGTTTGGGCACAAAAACACTTAATTTACTTGCACTTAATTTAGTGAGTCATTGCTGTGTTTTGTAACGACTCATTACCGTTTTTAAAGTTTAAACATAACAGCTATATAATAATGTGCAAATGTAAGGTACAATGCCAAGATTGCCTTCAGACGAATGGGCTGTTTGGTACCATGAAAGAAACCAGAGTAAACACAGTGTTACAAGAGAATATGCAGTCTTGTCTTACTACAGTTGAAAATAGACACACAGAAACTTTGTCCCACTAAAGACTGCAACATGTTTTGGAGAAAAAAAAAGTAAATTGGTCATTAAAGGGAAATTTCGGTTTATTTCAACCTGTCTCCTATCATCCTAAATTTGTTTCAAGTGACTAGTGACATAAAAATAATAGTTAGCATGTTAGCCTAGATACAGCCGGGGCGCATAGTAGCGTCAGACCTGTTAAAACGTAAGTGAACGGGCAACCTTTAAGTGCAAAGTTAGTCCACTAAACAAACTTTTTTTCCCACAAAGACCACCTCATATCGTTAGGATAAATGTCAGAAAACATATAGAAAATTTATTTGAGCCAGAATACACTGAGGGAGAGCTTCGTGAAATTGAAGAACGGAGGACGAGACAGAGAGAGGCGCAACAGGTAGAGGACAAGAGAGGAGGAATGGCTGCTGCAAGGCTGCGTAGCTCTGGAGATTGGTGGTGTACCTGTGAATGCTGTGCCCCAGTGCCCACAGAAGAGGAATGCCTCTGCTACAAGGAATGGGACAGGTTGCAGCCTTATTTTCAAGGTCTGGATGTGACGGAGGACGAGACACCTCCACCTGGAGTAGTATCCAGTTGGGCTTTATCTAGAGCTTGCAAGATATATTTCGGCCGTGCTTTGGAAAGCAGAGCTAAACAGCCAAGATGGCAGCTGCTGAAAGACCACGTCCATTCAATTTAGCTTTGGAAGAAATGCTAAGCCAACTACATGTTTTTGTCATTTTGCCGACGGGATACGGCAAAAGCATAATATATCAGTTAGCCCCACAGGTCGGCAAACAAATGGGGCTTAGTGCACAAATGTGTCACCTTGTTTTGTGCTATAGCACAACACTATAAAGTAGTGTAGTCAAGACATGTGAGACATTTCTAAAGATATACCCCAAAGGATTTTCGCAAAAAAAAACAACTAATGTATAGACTCATACAAAAGTAATCCCTTTCAATCGACCCACTAGAAGTGTGTGGGAGTTTATTTATCTGGAGAGACCTCACCATCTGCCTGTATTCTCTTATTTTCTACAGATAGCGACCAGGAACTAGACCGTAAGCAGCACACATCCAAAAGGAAGCTACAAAAATTGCAGACACAGCGCAGAAAAAAAGCAAATACAGCTAAACAATAGTAGGTTGATTTTCAATTTCACTTTCGATAATGTATAGAAACAGTTGCTGACAATTCTTGTGTAGTATAATTAACAGTATAAACAAGAAAAAGCCAGCAACACTCGGTGTCCTTCGTTACCAACTTTTAATACCTCACTGTTACAGGCGATCAAACACACAGACCGGTTTTGACAAGTGTCTTCCTCAGTGTGTGGAAAGACAGAAAAGCAGGGTGAGACATGCAGAAATAACCTGCATTCCCAATCACACAGCTGCGTGGCATTAGGCAATCACCAGAGCACCAAGCAGAATCCTGGTAATCATAGAAAAACATCTCATAGAAGAGAAAATATAAAGTACCTAAGAGTAATAAATACTTACCTAATACACCCAAAAAATAAATAAATAAATAAATATATACAAAATACTGCTTAACAGCAAATGGTACAATAAAAAATATATAAAGTGCCACAGGTCAAAGGATTCTGCTTGGTGCTCTGGTGATTGCCTAATGCCACGCAGCTGTGTGATTGGGAATGGAGGTTATTTCTACATGTCTCACCCTGCTTTTCTGTCTTTTCACACACTGAGGAAGACACTTGTCGAAACCGGTCTGTGTGTTTAATCGCCTGTACCAGTGAGGTATTAAAAGTTGGTAACGAAGGACACCGAGTGTTGCTGGCTTTTTCTTGTTTATACTGTTGTTCTGTGGCCGAGCACCTCCAGACTTTTTTCTTCTTTTTTGAGAGTGTGTGTTGTCTTTCTTCATTGTATAATTAACAGTGCAATAGACCAAATGCTTTCTGTTTTTAAAATTACTTTGCTAATGCCTCTACCTAAAATTTTTAGAATTAATTCTGTTTTCTTCTGTCACACATACAAAAACAAAAGCTTATTCATAAGTGAAATAAAGAAATCATAACTGCTCATCCGTCAATGTTACTAATCCATTAAAGTATGATGCTAGTGGAGCGTCAACTATTTAACTTATAGCCAAAGCTTAAAGGTCCAGTGTGTAGGACTTAGTGATATCTAGCGGTGAGGTTGCACAACTGAAACTTCTCCCTTATATTGGCCAATGTGAAAACTCAGATGGACACATCTAGTGCCAGTGTTTGATTTGTCTGTTCTTGACAGCTCTACAAACAACATGGCGGACTCTGTGGGAGAGGATGCACTCTACATATTGATATAAAAGGCTCAATCTAGAATAACAAAAACCCAACAGTTCTTCTTCTCAAGTAACTTTAAACTAAGGAAAACATATTTATGAATATTCTATTTGACTTCTGCCTATGGATGCCCGTAAATCCCACACATTGGACCTTTAAAGGGGCAAAAAGAAAAATCTTTTCACCGCTAGGTTTGCTGTTGTGCACTGCCTGTAGACCAAAACAAAGTGTCATGAGCCACACCTCCCTCTACCTCTGCTCTCCAACACCACCAAACCACCCCCCACTCGCCTTGTCTGCGAACAAATATCTGCAAAGTGCAAACACGCTGAGCAAAACAACATCACCATTTTGTGGAACATGATGATGATGACATGATGGTACCTGTAATAAATGTAATATATTTGCTGAGATGGAGGTGAGGCTCAGTGACTAGAAGAGCTGGTGGAAGCGTTACTGTAACACTAATTAAAACAGACATTTGACTTTATGTTGTACCTGTCCAGCAGAAGAAGAGCTAGCTCCGAGTCAAACTGTAGCCCCTTTAGCTCTCACAGTGCTCTCCACCTTGGAAATGCATGGCCAATGTTAATCCGGGTTCTGTCCCTTTCTTTATCCGACAACTTCTTCGCCAGCGACCGTTGTTTCTTTCAAGGTAATGTCGGATCCTGGTCATCTTCAGGTGGACGTTTCGTTCTGCTCTCCGCCATTTCGCTTTGAAAATACATGCTGCCATTGCTCACTGGCTGTAGCCTTTTATAGGGAGGGAGGGCCAAGGGCTCAGAGAGGAGGGAGGAGGCGGCGATTCACATGAACGTACATGAACACGCGGCCAGACCGGCTTGTAAACAAAGGGCTGGAAATCGACACAGAGAGAGGGTGTGTGAGGTCATGCTATACTCCAGATGAAATTACACCTCTAGTTCTTCACATAGCAATTTTTTAATTCCTTCAATCTAGAAATGATGAATTTCCGCTTATTGCCCCTTTAATGTGTCTCATTAACCGAGACTTTTGCATCAAGGCAACCTACACAACGTGGACAAAATAATTATAAACAGCACTTAACAGTATAATGCGACAACCTTAACAACACAGTATAACACAATAACTATGTGACACTCTACTCCCTTTTATACCATCTGGCAACGACTTTCATATTTGATACCTATATTGACCAGCTGTTTATAATTGGACAATCACTGCCTCAAAAATCATGTGCGTTAGCCTAAGTTTACTGTTTATCTGTAAAGCACTTCATTATACTGATATTTTCATATCTCTAGTATGTATTTCACAGTGACATAAGAATTATATTAAAGCAAATCTAGTGGGACACACACTGAATAAAGATTAAATACTCAAATCATACACATTATTTAACCAATAAATGCAGAGCAAAGGCAAGCAAAACAATGGTGGCATTTAGTCCTCTACCCAATTTCAAATTACTGAAACTACTACATTGAGCAATTCAAAACTTTACCAGCAGATTTCGCCCTTGCCACAGCCTCAAGAGAGCCTTACGCCTGGTACATACTTCACGACTTTTCTGCTCGTTCTGAAAGTCACTATGTCACAACATTACACAATTGTGGGATCATACAATCGTGCCGTGACTTGGCCGACAGACATGACACACTACACAATGGTACACACCAATTATCCCCGTTCGTCTTTCACGGCGCGTGTGATGTCATCGGGTTATTCTTGTCCTATTTTTTTTATCACTTTTACTATTATTTGAGTCACTGTGTCTGTCCATGTGCCAGCTGACATGTTGTTGTAGTCACCTAAAAGTGTCAGCAGATGGCAGGAGCTACATTTGAAGTGCCGTACGCAAACATACAAGTCACTGAATCCTCCAGAACAAGTTCCTGCAAATGTTTCACAATAAAAGCCTATTTAGAAAATGGAGGGATTCTCTCAGCTGAGGTTATAAGGGGCTTTTAATTTGAAAAAGATATAGGAAGTGTTTGAAATGACGGTGCGATGCATTAACTTTATCAAGACAACAGGAGCAGATAAAAAGTAAATATATAAAGATACAGAGGGATTAATAAATAACGGACCGTCTATAATGTAGTCTGTTTCAAATGAAGCTGGGAGCCTCTGCAGTTGTGGTGAGTAAAAGCCCCACCAATTGTTAATTTTCTTACTTTATGTCCATCTCCATTATGAAGAAATAACACTGTTTGCTAGCTTGATGCTAATGACAGCAACGTTAACTCACCAGGTCGACAGTGCCTCTGCTGTTTCACACCATCATTGCCCCTTTTTACTCTGTGTGGTAACATCCCTAGAGGAAATATCTACAAGGCTGTGGTGTTGTTGTCATACAGTTGTCCACGGCAGCAGATCACTATGTGTTTCTATTGGTCAAAGTGACGGCTGTGATGGGCGAAGTTGTGAACGACAAAAAGAAAATCAGACATGCTAGACTTTCTGTTGGAATGTTGTGAGGCATCCCAGACGTGGTGTCGGTTGTCATTAACTACATTAACATTAGTTTTTTCTTCTTCCGTTTCTCTGCTCCAGATTCATGCTGTCTGATACTTGCCATTAGGTTGAGGTTGCTAAAGCAGGCTAATGTCAAACGTTAAATTTCAGGCAAGCGCAAGTAGCGAACAAACGAGGGACTTGAGGGTTGTACCAATTTGAGCGCGGGAGGGGTGATCAGTTATTTCTGACCCTTGTTTGAAATCCTAATGTTTGGGTATTTCATTTAGCTCTTGCTAATCTCTTTTTTGTATTTTTAAAATATACACAGGGTCAATGCTAAAATATGTTCAAGGAGGAGCACGTGGCCTCTGTGACCAATTATGCTTCGGGCCTCCAAATGGTTAGCAGCGGCCCTGGTGATGACTTTGGTCTGTCTCAACCTTCCATCAGCAGAGTGATCGCACAAACAATGACAACCACTCTCAGTTCATTTCCACTGGGTATCCACACCTTGCAGGCTCACAAAAGGGTGTGTCTGTGACAACCATCACATCTGTTAAAAGATTGCACCATACCTAGCACTGGGTGAACCACACCTCCACACCAGCGTAAAAGTTTCTGTCCCGTCCTTGCTCAGAGTTGCTCTGAGAAGTTTCCTAAATCACTCCTAAGCTAGGACTCCTTACTAAAAAGTTTTTAGTCTAAGTCAGGATCTCTCTGAGTGTTTTCAGAATGTTTGTGAATACAGCTCCAGGCCAATATCACTACAGCATCCAATAAACAACAATAATCAATCAAATAATAATTGGAAATTCAAATGAAACAAAACACATAATCCATGGCACAATACATATTCATATATTATTCATATTCATTATTTCCTTTGCTTTACTTAATTTAATAAAGAAAAACAAAATATTCTGTGAATTATTAAGTCAAATATTTGGCTCCAGCAATGATGGAACTATCCACATCAAAAACTGCTCACTTGGCCTCATGGCTTAACTTTGATTATAATCTGTCTGGCAGTTTCTAAAGGCTACTTAACAAAGCAGTGAAAGACCTACTGTCCTTTAACACTATATACTTTTTCATTTGAACAGCAGTGACTCTCAGACTGATTAGATTCTAAAATGCCTTTTCAAGAATAATGAACACACTGAACACAAGCTGATGTGGCCCAAAAGTTTTATTGACTTCAGCTGCACTCACAGCGGACATGATGGTATGAAGTCACAGAACTGACAAGTGCTTTCTGGTCGTGTACATTGATTCATTACACAGACACATTATGAAGGAATGACTATAGCTTTCATACACTTGTACAGCATATTAGACAATATGACAAAAAGAATCAGCTGTTCTCATCTTAATGACAGGTAGTCTTGAAAACAATGTAGTATCATGAGCCACAGATACGTATTTTTAAAAGCCTTTATATGCATCCCAAACACTAGAATAAATGTTGGCATCGTGCATTTCTGCAAACCACAGATACATTAAATTTGCACATTATGTATTGAATATGTTGAAACTTTACATTTCAACAACGCTGAGGTTTGTGTGTCGTTAGGTTTGGGCACAAAAACACTTAATTTACTTGCACTTAATTAAGCGAGTCATTGCTGTGTTTCCAGCAGATTTTTAGGCACCAAATGTGGGTGTTTTGTAACGACTCATTACCGTTTTTAAAGTTTAAACATAACAGCTATATAATAATGTGCAAATGTAAGGTACAATGCCAAGATTGCCTTCAGACGAATGGGCTGTTTGGTACCATGAAAGAAACCAGAGTAAACACAGTGTTACAAGAGAATATGCAGTCTTGTCTTACTACAGTTGAAAATAGACACACAGAAACTTTGTCCCACTAAAGACTGCAACATGTTTTGGAGAAAAAAAAAGTAAATTGGCCATTAAAGGGAAATTTCGGTTTATTTCAACCTGTCTCCTATCATCCTAAATTTGTTTCAAGTGACTAGTGACATAAAAATAATAGTTAGCATGTTAGCCTAGATACAGCCGGGGCGCATAGTAGCGTCAGACCTGTTAAAACGTAAGTGAACGGGCAACCTTTAAGTGCAAAGTTAGTCCACTAAACAAACTTTTTTTCCCACAAAGACCACCTCATATCGTTAGGATAAATGTCAGAAAACATATAGAAAATTTATTTGAGCCAGAATACACTGAGGGAGAGCTTCGTGAAATTGAAGAACGGAGGACGAGACAGAGAGAGGCGCAACAGGTAGAGGACAAGAGAGGAGGAATGGCTGCTGCAAGGCTGCGTAGCTCTGGAGATTGGTGGTGTACCTGTGAATGCTGTGCCCCAGTGCCCACAGAAGAGGAATGCCTCTGCTACAAGGAATGGGACAGGTTGCAGCCTTATTTTCAAGGTCTGGATGTGACGGAGGACGAGACACCTCCACCTGGAGTAGTATCCAGTTGGGCTTTATCTAGAGCTTGCAAGATATATTTCGGCCGTGCTTTGGAAAGCAGAGCTAAACAGCCAAGATGGCAGCTGCTGAAAGACCACGTCCATTCAATTTAGCTTTGGAAGAAATGCTAAGCCAACTACATGTTTTTGTCATTTTGCCGACGGGATACGGCAAAAGCATAATATATCAGTTAGCCCCACAGGTCGGCAAACAAATGGGGCTTAGTGCACAAATGTGTCACCTTGTTTTGTGCTATAGCACAACACTATAAAGTAGTGTAGTCAAGACATGTGAGACATTTCTAAAGATATACCCCAAAGGATTTTCGCAAAAAAAAACAACTAATGTATAGACTCATACAAAAGTAATCCCTTTCAATCGACCCACTAGAAGTGTGTGGGAGTTTATTTATCTGGAGAGACCTCACCATCTGCCTGTATTCTCTTATTTTCTACAGATAGCGACCAGGAACTAGACCGTAAGCAGCACACATCCAAAAGGAAGCTACAAAAATTGCAGACACAGCGCAGAAAAAAAGCAAATAGAGCTAAACAATAGTAGGTTGATTTTCAATTTCACTTTCGATAATGTATAGAAACAGTTGCTGACAATTCTTGTGTAGTATAATTAACAGTATAAACAAGAAAAAGCCAGCAACACTCGGTGTCCTTCGTTACCAACTTTTAATACCTCACTGTTACAGGCGATCAAACACACAGACCGGTTTTGACAAGTGTCTTCCTCAGTGTGTGGAAAGACAGAAAAGCAGGGTGAGACATGCAGAAATAACCTGCATTCCCAATCACACAGCTGCGTGGCATTAGGCAATCACCAGAGCACCAAGCAGAATCCTGGTAATCATAGAAAAACATCTCATAGAAGAGAAAATATAAAGTACCTAAGAGTAATAAATACTTACCTAATACACCCAAAAAATAAATAAATAAATATATACAAAATACTGCTTAACAGCAAATGGTACAATAAAAAATATATAAAGTGCCACAGGTCAAAGGATTCTGCTTGGTGCTCTGGTGATTGCCTAATGCCACGCAGCTGTGTGATTGGGAATGGAGGTTATTTCTACATGTCTCACCCTGCTTTTCTGTCTTTTCACACACTGAGGAAGACACTTGTCGAAACCGGTCTGTGTGTTTAATCGCCTGTACCAGTGAGGTATTAAAAGTTGGTAACGAAGGACACCGAGTGTTGCTGGCTTTTTCTTGTTTATACTGTTGTTCTGTGGCCGAGCACCTCCAGACTTTTTTCTTCTTTTTTGAGAGTGTGTGTTGTCTTTCTTCATTGTATAATTAACAGTGCAATAGACCAAATGCTTTCTGTTTTTAAAATTACTTTGCTAATGCCTCTACCTAAAATTGTTAGAATTAATTCTGTTTTCTTCTGTCACACATACAAAAACAAAAGCTTATTCATAAGTGAAATAAAGAAATCATAACTGCTCATCCGTCAATGTTACTAATCCATTAAAGTATGATGCTAGTGGAGCGTCAACTATTTAACTTATAGCCAAAGCTTAAAGGTCCAGTGTGTAGGACTTAGTGATATCTAGCGGTGAGGTTGCACAACTGAAACTTCTCCCTTATATTGGCCAATGTGAAAACTCAGATGGACACATCTAGTGCCAGTGTTTGATTTGTCTGTTCTTGACAGCTCTACAAACAACATGGCGGACTCTGTGGGAGAGGATGCACTCTACATATTGATATAAAAGGCTCAATCTAGAATAACAAAAACCCAACAGTTCTTCTTCTCAAGTAACTTTAAACTAAGGAAAACATATTTATGAATATTCTATTTGACTTCTGCCTATGGATGCCCGTAAATCCCACACATTGGACCTTTAAAGGGGCAAAAAGAAAAATCTTTTCACCGCTAGGTTTGCTGTTGTGCACTGCCTGTAGACCAAAACAAAGTGTCATGAGCCACACCTCCCTCTACCTCTGCTCTCCAACACCACCAAACCACCCCCCACTCGCCTTGTCTGCGAACAAATATCTGCAAAGTGCAAACACGCTGAGCAAAACAACATCACCATTTTGTGGAACATGATGATGATGACATGATGGTACCTGTAATAAATGTAATATATTTGCTGAGATGGAGGTGAGGCTCAGTGACTAGAAGAGCTGGTGGAAGCGTTACTGTAACACTAATTAAAACAGACATTTGACTTTATGTTGTACCTGTCCAGCAGAAGAAGAGCTAGCTCCGAGTCAAACTGTAGCCCCTTTAGCTCTCACAGTGCTCTCCACCTTGGAAATGCATGGCCAATGTTAATCCGGGTTCTGTCCCTTTCTTTATCCGACAACTTCTTCGCCAGCGACCGTTGTTTCTTTCAAGGTAATGTCGGATCCTGGTCATCTTCAGGTGGACGTTTCGTTCTGCTCTCCGCCATTTCGCTTTGAAAATACATGCTGCCATTGCTCACTGGCTGTAGCCTTTTATAGGGAGGGAGGGCCAAGGGCTCAGAGAGGAGGGAGGAGGCGGCGATTCACATGAACGTACATGAACACGCGGCCAGACCGGCTTGTAAACAAAGGGCTGGAAATCGACACAGAGAGAGGGTGTGTGAGGTCATGCTATACTCCAGATGAAATTACACCTCTAGTTCTTCACATAGCAATTTTTTAATTCCTTCAATCTAGAAATGATGAATTTCCGCTTATTGCCCCTTTAATGTGTCTCATTAACCGAGACTTTTGCATCAAGGCAACCTACACAACGTGGACAAAATAATTATAAACAGCACTTAACAGTATAATGCGACAACCTTAACAACACAGTATAACACAATAACTATGTGACACTCTACTCCCTTTTATACCATCTGGCAACGACTTTCATATTTGATACCTATATTGACCAGCTGTTTATAATTGGACAATCACTGCCTCAAAAATCATGTGCGTTAGCCTAAGTTTACTGTTTATCTGTAAAGCACTTCATTATACTGATATTTTCATATCTCTAGTATGTATTTCACAGTGACATAAGAATTATATTAAAGCAAATCTAGTGGGACACACACTGAATAAAGATTAAATACTCAAATCATACACATTATTTAACCAATAAATGCAGAGCAAAGGCAAGCAAAACAATGGTGGCATTTAGTCCTCTACCCAATTTCAAATTACTGAAACTACTACATTGAGCAATTCAAAACTTTACCAGCAGATTTCGCCCTTGCCACAGCCTCAAGAGAGCCTTACGCCTGGTACATACTTCACGACTTTTCTGCTCGTTCTGAAAGTCACTATGTCACAACATTACACAATTGTGGGATCATACAATCGTGCCGTGACTTGGCCGACAGACATGACACACTACACAATGGTACACACCAATTATCCCCGTTCGTCTTTCACGGCGCGTGTGATGTCATCGGGTTATTCTTGTCCTATTTTTTTATCACTTTTACTATTATTTGAGTCACTGTGTCTGTCCATGTGCCAGCTGACATGTTGTTGTAGTCACCTAAAAGTGTCAGCAGATGGCAGGAGCTACATTTGAAGTGCCGTACGCAAACATACAAGTCACTGAATCCTCCAGAACAAGTTCCTGCAAATGTTTCACAATAAAAGCCTATTTAGAAAATGGAGGGATTCTCTCAGCTGAGGTTATAAGGGGCTTTTAATTTGAAAAAGATATAGGAAGTGTTTGAAATGATGGTGCGATGCATTGACTTTATCAAGACAACAGGAGCAGATAAAAAGTAAATATATAAAGATACAGAGGGATTAATAAATAACGGACCGTCTATAATGTAGTCTGTTTCAAATGAAGCTGGGAGCCTCTGCAGTTGTGGTGAGTAAAAGCCCCACCAATTGTTAATTTTCTTACTTTATGTCCATCTCCATTATGAAGAAATAACACTGTTTGCTAGCTTGATGCTAATGACAGTAACGTTAACTCACCCGGTTGACTGTGCCTCTGCTGTTTCACACCATCATTTCTCCTTTTTACTCTGTGTGGTAACATCCCTAGAGGAAATATCTACAAGGCTGTGGTGTTGTTGTCATACAGTTGTCCACGGCAGCAGATCACTATGTGTTTCTATTGGTCAAAGTGACGGCTGTGATGGGCGAAGTTGTGAACGACAAAAAGAAAATCAGACATGCTAGACTTTCTGTTGGAATGTTGTGAGGCGTCCCAAATGTGGTGTCGGTTGTCATTAACTACATTAACATTAGTTTTTTCTTCTTCCGTTTCTCTGCTCCAGATTCATGCTGTCTGATACTTGCCATTAGGTTGAGGTTGCTAAAGCAGGCTAATGTCAAACGTTAAATTTCAGGCAAGCACAAGTAGCGAACAAACGAGGGACTTGAGGGTTGTACCATTTTGAGGGGGGGAGGGGTGGTCAGTTATTTCTGACCCTTGTTTGAAATCCTAATGTTTGGGTATTTCATTTAGCTCTTGCTAATCTCTTTTTTGTATTTTTAAAATATACACAGGGTCAATGCTAAAATATGTTCAAGGAGGAGCATGTGGCCTCTGTGACCAATTATGCTTCGGGCCTCCAAATGGTTAGCAGCGGCCCTAGTGATGACTTTGGTCTGTCTCAACCTTCCATCAGCAGAGTGATCGCACAAACAATGACAACCACTCTCAGTTCATTTCCACTGGGTATCCACACCTTGCAGGCTCACAAAAGGGTGTGTCTGTGACAACCATCACATCTGTTAAAAGATTGCACCATACCTAGCACTGGGTGAACCACACCTCCACACCAGCGTAAAAGTTTCTGTCCCGTCCTTGCTCAGAGTTGCTCTGAGAAGTTTCCTAAATCACTCCTAAGCTAGGACTCCTTACTAAAAAGTTTTTAGTCTAACTCAGGATCTCTCTGAGTGTTTTCAGAATGTTTGTGAATACAGCTCCAGGCCAATATCACTACAGCATCCAATAAACAACAATAATCAATCAAATAATAATTGGAAATTCAAATGAAACAAAACACATAATCCATGGCATCCAATACATATTCATATATTATTCATATTCATTCATCATTTCCTTTGCTTTACTTAATTTAATAAAGAAAAACAAAATATTCTGTGAATTATTAAGTCAAATATTTGGCTCCAACAATGATGGAACTATCCACATCAAAAACTGCTCACTTGGCCTCATGGCTTAACTTTGATTAAAATCTGTCTGGCAGTTTCTAAAGGCTACTTAACAAAGCAGTGAAAGACCTACTGTCCTTTAACACTATATACTTTTTCATTTGAACAGCAGTGACTCTCAGACTGATTTGATTCTAAAATGCCTTTTCAAGAATAATGAACACACTGAACACAAGCTGATGTGGCCCAAAAGTTTTATTGACTTCAGCTGCACTCACAGCGGACATGATGGTATGAAGTCACAGAACTGACAAGTGCTTTCTGGTCGTGTACATTGATTCAGTACACAGACACATTATGAAGGAATGACTATAGCTTTCATACACTTGTACAGCATATTAGACAATATGACAAAAAGAATCAGCTGTTCTCATCTTAATGACAGGTAGTCTTGAAAACAATGTAGTATCATGAGCCACAGATACGTATTTTTAAAAGCCTTTATATGCATCCCAAACACTAGAATAAATGTTGGCATCTTGCATTTCTGCAAACCACAGATACATTAAATTTGCACATTATGTATTGAATATGTTGAAACTTTACATTTCAACAATGCTGAGGTTTGTGTGTCGTTAGGTTTGGGCACAAAAACACTTAATTTACTTGCACTTAATTTAGCGAGTCATTGCTGTGTTTCCAGCAGATTTTTAGGCACCAAATGTGGGTGTTTTGTAACAACTCATTACCGTTTTTAAAGTTTAAACGTAACAGCTATATAATAATGTGCAAATGTAACGTACAATGCCAAGATTGCCTTCAGGCGAGTGGGCTGTTTGGTACCATGAAAGAAACCAGAGTAAATATAGTGTTATAAGAGAATATGCAGCCTTGTCTTACTACAATTGAAAATAGACACACAGAAACTTTGTCCCACTAAAGACTGCAACATCTTTTGGAGAAAAAAAAAGTAAATTGGTCATTAAAACTAAGATCCATATCCCATATGCTCTGCAAGGAATATTTTTGAAAACCCATAAGCGTACAGTAACATATATAATGTGTAACAATAAGAGGACAGTGCTGATGTTGGAATAATTGTGCCACTCACAAAGAAGCTCCACCAGTCCTTCTAATCTGGCAAACTGGCATTATTTTGTCTTTCAATAGAAGCAATTATTTTGTTAGCTTTGATGGAATAAAGTTACCATAGGTGTTACCCTGCATTCATGAGGTGGTGGAATAATCAAAAAAATTGTTCCCAGCTGGGAATATTCATGTGAACACCCCCTCAAGTCGCAGTAACAACATGGAAAGTTGGGACAAATTCTGGCAGACGAGCTGCCAAGCTGAGGTCATAAATGCAGAAACACACAAACAAAAAAAAGTTCAGTTGATGGCAAAACTTTTTTTAAATTCACGTATTGCATGTCATTTTATTGCCTGTCTGTAATTTGTAAGATGGTATTAGGTTATAACCGTCACCTTATTCATGTAGAGCAACCTAAATTAGATAAAGTATTTATTAGCATTACTCAAATAAAGTAATTCATTAGTTTTAGTGGAAGTGCAAAATAAAAATCACTTTGTACTAAAAGCTTCAAACTGTTATTAACGTGTTGTTTATACACTGAGCAATACAACACATCCTCTTTGTAGCGTCCATGCTGAGAGTCATTGTTAACCTGGAAATCCAGATGCCCTGCCCATAGCAAATTCAAATTTGCACTGCACAGGAATCTGGCCCCGACGAGCAGAGCCCGGTGAATTGCAACCGGACCAATCAAATCACTCTGTCTGACTGAGGCGGGTGTAACGTGATGACGACAGCGCTGCGCCGTAGGAGTCGAAAAGTAAACAGCCAAGATGGCAGCTGCTGAAGGACCACGTCCATTCAATTTAGCTTTGGAAGAAACGTTAAGCCAACTACACGTTTTCGCTGTTTTGCCAACGGGATACAGCAAAAACATAATATATCAGTTAGCCCCACTGGCCGGCAAACGAAAGGGGCTTAGTGCAATAAACATGCCTTGTTTCTTGCTCTGATTGGCCATCGTGCTATCCAATTGTGTGCGGCGGCATTTAATATGCCTCAGTTAGTGCCGCCCCTTGGGTAGGAAGGGTGTATCGGTGAGGGCCAGACTCAGAATCTTTCTAGATTTGAGTCTGGATTTCCAGGCTAAGTCATTGTTACATCTTTGTTAAAATATATTTTCTATATTTACTTGCCAGTACGGTTGATACCTATTAGAGCGTCAAAAGAAGAAATGCAATCAAAAGTAAAAACTCCAGGCTACATAGTGGCTACTTTCTGCAGACAGGTTTGATGAACCAAATTGCATAAAGACTGATTTACTGAGAGCAGCTTTCACTGTGAATGTGAAAGGTCAAATGCAGTAAATGTTAAGGTGCCTCTTTATTAATCTGGAACCTTGTTTGAAGGAGGAATTAAACAGATTCTGGTTCTCCCCTGTGCAGACAGCCATGAGCTGGAAGATCTGATTCACAACACAAAAGATTTTAAAATCAAACACTCAAGAAAGTGTGTTCAGAGCCCTTGTATATACTTGTCCCACTCCAAAGGGAGTTTTAAAAGGAAATAAAAGTGTGAAAGCAGCATTGAAAGACCTTCTGCCACAACCATCCACAAAGAGCGAAAGCGTCAAATTAAACTATCTTGTGGTATCCTTGAGGTTTCCTTTGGACAAGGCAGGGGGCAAGAAGACATACAGAAGAAAAGAGGCATCAAAGTGCCTTTCAATCGTGTCAGTCTCCTTCTACTTCCCGCCTCATTCAGCAGCTCCCCAAGGTGAGCCTTTTGCATTTCACTTGGTCACGCTGGTCAGTTTTCAGGGGTGGTTAATGGAATCACAATCTCATTCCTTATGGGCTCGAACATCCTGCCAAAAACACAGAGAGGAAAAAAAGCAACACATGCATTTTAGTCAGGGACGCGCAGGTATGAGGACACACATGGAAAACACCAAATACAAACATTGATGAGGATGAAAGTCACTTCTTGGTTTTCTTATCAGGTCTCGCTTTCATCTGTCACCCAACCCCGATACATTTTCACAAGGTCCGGGTAAATTGTAGACAGAAGTGTGCACAGAAAAAGGGAGTAAGACCAAGAAGGAAAAAGAAGGCACACAAAAAAACTGCTTTTACAGCCTGCTAAAGTGAGTTCAATAAAACCCATAAAGACAATTTAAAAAAAAAAAATTCTTTTACAACTTCTACAGCATGTTTACACTTTTTCCAACAACTCCCAAAACACACATACACCACCATGTCCTGGACACAAATCCAGTCCCAAGCCAACCCAGGAAAATCCCAAACACACACGCATAGATTCTCACTTTCTGACAAAAACACTTCACAACTAGACCTTGGGACCTCCTGGACACACACTCTCACTCACTCACTCCTCCGAGTCAGTGGACCAGCAAGGGGCCGAGGGGAGACGGAGGTCAGGGGAAGATTGGTGGTGTAGCTACGGGGCTTGCCAACCTATGCCTACGGAGGTGGAATCATTTTGCTGCACAGAATGGGATTCGGTGCTACCATTGTTGGGGAGATATATCATCAGGGGGAAAACCGCCGCAGAGAGTACATCACAAGGAGTGAAAACTTTGCAGCAATCACTAATCCTGGACAGCTTTCAGTCAAGTGACTAATATCACTTTATAATCGTCCGTGTTGTCTTGTTGTTTGCTTTTACAGAGTGACATAGCGTACCTGTCCCAGAGCCAGCTGCAGCTGTTGCTCACCGGTGTATCCCTCCGCACAGGGCGTAAACACACTATAGTACCGTGTATGAAACTTCTTCTAAAATGACTAAAAAGGACTCTCTTTTTTCGAATTAATGTTTAAATATGTTTATTTTAAATGTACGTGTAGAAATACCAGCTTCAGGGTTCTGTAACGTTTATTTGTTCACTTTTACGAGTAGGCTACTGACCCCCTATAGACTTCAATTGTATTCGCTAAGCTAAGCCGCAGTGCTAACCGCTGAGACCCAGCCACTGGACGTACAGACACAAAAAAGATATTGATCATGTTGTCTCAATATGAAAATGATAGAGAAAGGGCATAACTCCCAAATCGTCAGCGGATTCCTTTAACAGAGATAGCAAACTAGCTCAACGACATGGCCAAACACAAGTATGATGCTGAATGTATGGGAGGACAACTTGGGAACCAGTGGTGCCAGGTACACGTGCATTCAGGGTGTGTCCAACGCCATTTTTGTCTAGTTAAATGGGACGTAATCTGGGCATACAGTAAGGCTCATGAGGTAAAGGGCTTTTATTTAGTCTCTTAATTTATAAAAGGTGTCACAAAGACCTACTCACAGTCTGTCGGCTGGTGCAGTGGACCTTATCGCAGCAGTGTTTTGTTAAAATATTATGACTGCCAACTTCTAAAGCCATATGCAAAAAGAGTCTCACTCCCTTGGAAAAAGGCCAGTAAACCAAAGTTCATTAACTGGATGAACTCCTCTAATACGTGATTGTACTGGTACAGTATGCCCCATGTGAACTATATCTTTGAGTTTGATACAAGGTGCAAACAAAGAAAGCATGACATGAATATAACAATATGGGAACCCTCTTTAAAAAAGGAGAACTCTCCTTTTTTCCTTTTCTTTTATTATTTTTATTTTATTATGTATAATTTCATATCTTTTATTATTGATGTTTGCTTTTAGTTATCTTTAAAATGTATGACATGTAAGGGAAGACTTCATTTTGCTGTCAGACAATAATCTCTGCACTTTAAATGTTCTTCTGGATGAGAACACAGTTGCTTACCTGTTCTTATAAAGTATTTGAACATTAATAAAGATATTGCGGGGAAAAAAGTTGAATGATTTGTTTCTTAAAATGCCTGTGGTTTCTGATACCGGATTCAATGTATTTGAATGTCAGTATTTTACTAATAGAAATGTAATTTGTTTCTCATGCTGCTGTATATTAGTAGCCATGTTTTTTGGTTGGATCACAGCAAAGTGTGTCCCTGACTGAGTGAATGGGTGAGTGATGAAGTTACACCATTGATCTGGTGAATGTTGGAGTTTCCCCATTGGCAAATGCCCATTCAAAATTAATCCGCGTGACAGTGTTGCTACTGGACACGTTTTGCCATGGCGGTCCACAAAGGAACTGACTGACAAACTGATCCACTTTTTATACATATTTGGTTGTTGGCCTTGTATGAGCACCGGCAAGCAACAGTTGCTCTTTGACTACAGACGCAGCCCCAGAATGCATTCATTATGATATCTGGGGACCTTAACCAGGTCAATCTGGCCGGACTGTGCTCACTTTCAAGCAGTTTGTGTGCTGTCCAACCAGGGAAATAAGACACTGGACCTGCTGTATGCCAATGTTAAAGAGGCATACAGCCCTATAGCTCTAACCCATTCAGGGGATCAGAGCACAACATGATGTACCTTCTACTCCAGTATAAGCCTCTGGGCCAACAGCAGCCTCTGACTTGTGAGAAGGGCAAGGAAACGAGCATGTGCAGAAAGACCGGAATGAACTTAAAGAGGAATGAGTGTACACAAGTGTGAGAAATTCTTTCATTCAGAATCAGAAACGGAATATTTCAGCCCCTTACATCGAATTGAATTTTCAATCGCATTGGCCATTTTCATTCCGAATTAGGTGTTTACAAGATCACTTTTAATAGGAATGAACTTTCATTCCGAATGAAAAGGGAATTAAACTGTCCATGTAAACGCGCTCATTGTCAGAAACAAACAGTTGCAGTAGAGACACTACAAACTATTTCTCAGCTTTACAGACCAGGGGCCTCATTTATAAAAGAGTGCTTAGGATTCATACTAAAAGTTGACGTGCGCCCAAAAGCTGAAAATGTGCACCAAAAAGTAATCTGATTCATAAAACCGTGCGCACGCACACTTGCACAGGTTCTCTTTATAAATCACAGACCTCCTGGAGTTGTGCGCAACCAGATCTGCCTCATATTCTGCCCTCTACACGCCCTAGTTCAACCATAAATAGTCATGCAAATCACCTCATGAATGCGATCTGCTTATAAATAAGCCGGCATGCAAGTGTTCTCTCGTTGTGAGTCACGGCGACAGGTGTGAGAAACGAACCAAAAAATGGAATTTCTCTGAGACTGAGCTAGAGACCCTTTAACGGGAGGTGGAGGACTAAAGAAAGATTTTATTTGGTGGCCACAGCACTAATAAAAGAAAGCAAAAAAGTGCCAACACATCAACGCTGCTGATGCTGTCAGCTGTGTCTGTGGGACTGCACGGACAGTGAGAAAAAGAAAAGTGGTCTGATCTAAAGGTAGACCAAATATTTCTACTCCTTTACCAACATGTAGTTAATGTGTTGCTTTTAAATTTGAGGTTGTTTGACACTGATGTGCAACATAAAGAATCACATTTATTAAAGGTGGAGGCAAAAAGGAGTATGTGCCAGTGCCAGCTTGCGCAATTTCGCACGAGGGTTACCGCTGTATTTATATGTTCATAGCAATTAGTCTAAGCGCAAAATAAGGCTACTGGATTTAATTTCAATGATAACGTGGATCTAAGGTGGATATAGCGTGACATTAAATTTGTGAGACATCAATAAAAATCTGACTCCATTTCTCCACCTCTCCACCTCACCGTCCGCATTGCCACTTCCCAGTGTCTCCAAAATGTGTGCATGCATGACTCAGAGTTTGCTTACAGGTGCGCACATTCTCCCGCCAAGTTTATTTTTATAAATCACAACCTTTGCGTGGGAAGTGGCATACGCGTAAGCAAGCTTTATAAATGAGGCCCCTGACCTTTAATTTAATCAACCAGGAAGCCTCTGGCATGCCTTGGAGCACTTCTCAAAAATTTCTCATCACCACCCACCTCCTGCATGTCATGACTGCTGCTGTTCACTGTGGTGGATCAGATAGAGACCCTTTCAAAATCAGGACAGGAGTCAAGCAGGGTTGTATCACTGCTCACATTTCAGTTACCATTTATCTGACTAGTACTAGAGCCGTGTTGTATCCATGAGAAGCTCCTATCAGGAGTTAACGTATTGCCTTGATTTTGCCCAATATAGTCTGGCATGGATGACAGTAGTTACAATGGATGTCAAAGATTTCTATCTGTCTGAAACAAACACAATATCTATATTTTAAATGTAAGTCTTGGATGTCAGCTTCTCCTCTCAACACAGCACAGGTGTTTGACAATTCTCAAAGTGACACTGAGTTGGGCGCAGGAGTAAAGTTGGGAAAAAAAGTTTGTGCAACAAAAAGAGGTTAATTATAGCACCATCACAATTTTCCTTTAAGGCGAAGAAGCAACACTTGCACTTTTTTTATTTATTCTTTTGTCTACCTCCTATAACTTGTTGTTGGTTTCAGCTGGTGGTATTGTTATTATGTTCCTTTGTGTGTATGTGTGAGTGTGAGTGTATGTATCCCTTGGCCTTGTGTAATAATAAAAACAGACAGCAAAAACACTCCCACTTGTTTTTGTGTGCCAGATCAAACATGTTACTTACCTGCATTGTATACGTGCCGCATTGAGCAGTTTTTTGGAAGCGACCGTCTCTTTTGTGTCATGGTACTTATCAGAAAGACAGACCACTTCCTTTATTCCTGGTGTGACAAAGGGAGAGAGGGATTAAACAGAGGCACAAAAGGCAGACATACAAATAAAGACCATTCATAGTCTTCTTAGCAGAGACATGCTTCTCACCTAGGGAAGTGCATGATAGCAGAAGGCATGAAGAGAAGGAAAAGGTTAAAAGAAGAGATGGATTTGATTTCATTGCCGTTTTTGTCTCCTTAAAGCCCCTACAAGGAACTTTCATTTTGAGTTGATTTTGGCAACCCTGTGGACAAAAGCGGTAGTGTTTTGCCGGAATGAAGCCTACACTTCCCATGAGCTCTAGCGCGCATTGTCGTAAAGACGCTTACCTGGCTCGTGCATGTGTTTGTTTTGGGGATGAATGAAACAACAAGACGGGAAAACTTTGCCCCCGCTCCTATCGGGGATCCCAGCTCACCTCTGCCGCGCCCCAGCTCCACCTCTCCAGGGTAAGCGCCACCGCCGCCGGGGTAAACGCAGCGGTTGGCTGGTAAGGCTGAAGGCTTGTTTGGCGAGCACTTCCATGGCTTCTTGGACTGAGTATGGAGCGGTGCCTCACCTCTTTAGTTCTCGGCACTCGCTGGACCCTGTTGACGCCTGGCTGGTAGGCTACCTGTCATCGGCCCGGATGAGGTGTTCCAGCCCAGCGGCCCCTGCTCTCCTCGTCCCCGCTGGCGCGGGGTGAATCTGCGCAACCTGCGGCCTCTGTGTGTGGCTCCCCTGACAGCTAACGCCATGGACCCGCCAGCTCCTGCCAGGATTGGGCTGGTAAATGCTACATCTCTAGCGAACAAAATGTTTATCCTGAAGGATTTCCTGACTTCCCGAGGATTTTCTCTGTGTGACTGAGACGTGGCTGACTGTTGGTGAGTCCAGTGCTTTCACAGAACTTTTACCCGATGATTGCTGCTATTTTAACTCCCCGCAGACGTCGGGTCGAGGAGGAGGAATAGCAACTATTTATAAGCGTCACTATAAATGTAAGCAGCAAGGTAAGGTGATGTGTGCCGTCTGAGTGCCGTAAATCATTTCGTCCTGGAAGCGACCTGGGGCGAACCCAGAGACAGTTTCCTAAAGGTATGGATATACATTATATAGAAATAGCTTATCTTCGCACTGATGGTCTCATTTGCTGTTGTAGGTCACGCACAGACATCAGCAGAAACTTTTGCATATCGTTAAAAGTTCTTTGTAGCGGCTTTAATACGGCAACATCCGACAGGCGGTCCATCCTGCCAATTGCTCGGCTCAAAGCAAGATATTTCAGTAAATGCTGGACAGTATTCATGTTCTATAGATGATGAATCTTTATAATTCTGGTGACCATCTTTAGGACGAACTTTATACTCTTTAACCTCTCTAACCAACGCATTTGTACTGTGAGGTGCTAGGCTTGGGTGGTATCGGGTATACCAGGGCATTTAGAAAATCCTGATGGTTTGAACGTTACAAGACTAGGGAAATGCTGGCCAGCAACAGCAGAGAGAAACAACAGGAAAAAACAGCAGTTGACCCTGCATATTTTTATATATAACTCACAGAATTAGTCTTTATTTTGTTTATTTGGTGATTGTTGGACCAATGAAAAGACTAAAGCAGGGGTGATGTGCGGCCCAGGTGAGCTGCCATGCAACAGCTACAGAAAGCTGTGGCGGCTGCTCCCGGCTGCAAGTGTTTGATTTTGCAATAAAGTCCGGCCATACTAAAAGTTTGGGATAGTTCAACTTTTAGCGGTGAATTGTGGCCTGAGAATAATCAGTAAATAGAGTGCTGTGACTTCTGTGACTTCTTCCCATCTGAAACACATGAACACACATCCCAGCCACAGAAAAATTTAATTATTGCAGCGAGCAGGACTTCACCGCCACCTCACTGTGACCATGATGGGTTTGAAGAGTTGCATTTTGTTGTTGTTAAGTTAAAATGATGTGTGTTTCACAATGATGAAGATATCTGAAATGACAGCAGCTAACACAGAAGTGGCCGATCACTCAGGAAAACACACACAGGAAGAGGAAGAAAAATAGAGCTGAAGAGGCAAGTGACCACTGGAAATGATGGAAAACAGAGGGGACAGAGAGAAAGAAAAAACAAATCTGTTTGGGTAGCAAAATCTATATTTGGGAAAGAGTGATATTATCCAAGTCATTTCGTAATGGAGGTGGTTTGACTGGAAAATTTCCTATTTTTAGAGACTGAATATTGAAACAAAGTACAGGCACAGTTAGCAACAACTTTAAGAAGTTAACATATAAAAAATAATAAAATAAAATATCATAATAGGCCTTCAAAGATGAGTTTCAGTCTATAGTTACAACTGACTAGAGCATAAGAGTGTGTGTGTGTGTGTGTGTGAGTGTGCGCACGCCTGCTGTCAACACTCACCAGCCTGGATGATGAGCTTGGCACACTCATTGCAGGGGAACAAAGTCACATAAATGGTGCAGCCTCTCAGGTCAGCGCTGTTCTTGTTCATGATGGCATTCAGCTCTGCGTGGCACACTGTGAGACAGAGCATTGAGATGGTACAAGTATGCCAAGTACAAGATGTTGCGAGTTTTCTTCTTTTAAGTTTAATTAGGACTAGTCCATACCCATTGAGGGCACAGTTGCCCATGTACAGTTTTTGTGTGTTTGGGATACAGATCATAGGAAATTGCAGATTAAATAGTCAAGTGAACCCATTAAGGAGAGCAATGTATTCAGACTGAGTTTTTGTGAATTTGATAGTGCGATTGCTTTATTGAAAGTACAGTAGATTGACCACATCAGTGAGTAGAAAAACGTGGGACAGACAGAATGACTGACTGACAGAATGACACACTGACAGTTTCCGTGATTATGTGCAGCATACCATACCATGACTTAATCATACCAAAAAATAGAGTTAAATTTCTCCAGTCACCTTGAGGCATCCTGTTCTACATATCTACCAAGTTTAGTAAAAATCAATATGGCAGTTAGGCCTAGATAAGAAATTAGCTCTCTAGCGCCCCCATTTTGTTTGATGGGGTCAATAATGGAGGGGTCCCCTCAGATTATGTGTGGTCATATGCCTACAAAGTTGCGTGGTGATCGGTGAAACCCTTGAGATGTTATACACCTTTATGTGACGAGCCACGCCCCCCACAATATTCATTGCCTTATAGAAGCTCAGTTTTAGTAAGTTTTCCAACTTTTGCCAAGAGGGAACTTTAGATATTGGTCCCTAGATTATGTTCACTGAGTTTCATGCAGATCGGTCAAACTTCCTAGGAAGAGATCGATTTTAAGTGTTCAAAAAATTCAAAATGGCAGAAAATCTATATAACCGGAAGTTATGGATTCTTGAGGCAAAATTGTTCCTCATGAGGAGAGGCATCTCTGTGCAAAGTTTCATGTCCCTACAACATACGGGGCATGAGATATGCCCATTCAAAGTTTGCAATTTCAATTGGTTGCTATAGCGCCCCCCTTTGGCCAATCGATGTAGTATTGCTTCATTCACATCCCCCCATGACCCTCTACCACTGTGCCAAATTTCACATGGATTGACCAAGTCAGTGAGGAGAAAAACGTGGAACAGTCACACCCACAGACGGAGTTTTTGTCATTAAATAGTAAGATGTACTACAAACACTCTATAAACAGACAGGCAGGCATAATATACAAGAACCAGGCCTCTGGATGGTGTATGTTTTCTGTGACACTGGCGACAGAAAAGCCCTTCCTTTTCTCCAAAACGTAGCACAGACACAGTATCAGCTGACATTCATGATATTTAGGAATGCACCCATTTATTAGTCCCACGTCGGTATCGACCGATGTTCGCTTTGTTTACTGCCACTGGTTTATCAGCAAGTAAGATGTCATTGAGAAATGGCAGTGGACGATGTTTTTCTATTGTGTTACATCAATTTTGTGCAGGCTAAAAAGCAGGGCTGGAGACTTATAGTGTCCCATTATCCTGGGGACAACAGAATACATGTTTGGGACAAAAAGATTTTTCCCAGGATACTGTTGGGATTAAAGGACGCATTAAACTCACTATCGACAGAAAATGATCCAGATTAACAGTGGAAAAGATGTGTTAGTTGAATTTTTCAGTGCTTTTTCTTGGTCTTGGTCTATGCACTACTTGTTCAATTTAGTCTGTCCATCCATCCATCCCTCCTATTCTTGCTTTTGGTTTTACACACCCATAAATGTCCTGAACACAGAAAATAAGAAGAAAATAAGAACATTTTCGTGGATGACAGATGAATCCTGATGTAACCTTTCCTCTAGCATCACCATTAGACATTTTCTGTGGAATTGTCAGTTCATTTAAAGTAAAAACAACTCAAAATAAGAAGAAGGGGCTCATTATGAGTGGAGAAAGATGTAGACTACTTATTTGCCCTAATATCCCACCCTTACATGAGCACTAAAGGGGAAGGGAAGAGAGAGAAACAGAGAATGTCAAAGTAGAATGTGAACAGAGCATGTAGTCAATGGAGAAAGAGTGAGATTCCTTCATTATTTATCCCCTCTACAGGCCCAAGATTATCACTTGAGACATGAAGAGAACTGCAGCACAGTATGGACAACTAGTCAATCACAGTCTTTGTTGCACAGAGATGCCTTTAAAATTGTATTATGTTGATTCCAGAAATCCTCCCACTCAATTCAGTATAATCACTACAGGGTTCTGTGCTGTTGTGGATGAAACCAGGAGCTCTTTGCTGCAAGTGCACATTTTCTTAACCAAAATGATTATCCAAAAATAAAGCAACAAAAAAGCTGGAAGTGCGTTTGCACGTGTTCTCACCGTAAAGGTATTTATTTTTAAGCGGGTCAGCAGCAGTGCGGGCCCACGGCAGCTGGGCATCATCACAGCCGTTGGGCATGCCATTGTTACCAACGCCAACTACCTTATTCTCCTGGTTCACTATACAGGCCCCCACCTGCAGAGAGGGAGAGATGTTCAACAGTTTAGTCTGGCCGTAACCTTTTAAATGATCAAATAATCTAATCTACACATGAACTAATCCAAGATAAATTGCAGTAGTCCACTACCCTCAGTAGTATGTCACACACTCTAAAGTAGAGGTCAACCGATATGGATTTTTTATGGCCGATACCAATGTTTTGCCATCAGCCTCAGCCGATGACCGATATGTACTGCTGATTTTTTTGAGCCGATATTTGGGGCCGATATTGTTTTTCTCCCTCTATTTGCATGTTAGAAATGTCACAATAATAACAATGAGGGGTACACAAGTGTCAGTTTTAGATAAAAATAACAAGAACTTTATTGAACACACACAAGTCTCTCTTTTTGAGAAAACAAACAAACAAACAAACATATATATATATATATATATATATATATATATATATATATATATATATATATATATATACAGTACAGGCCAAAAGTTTGGACACACCTTCTCATTCAATGCGTTTTCTTTATTTTCATGACTATTTACATTGTAGATTCTCACTGAAGGCATCAAAACTATGAATGAACACATGTGGAGTTATGTACTTAACAAAAAAAGGTGAAATAACTGAAAACATGTTTTATATTCTAGTTTCTTCAAAATAGCCACCCTTTGCTCTGATTACTGCTTTGCACACTCTTGGCATTCTCTCGATGAGCTTCAAGAGGTAGTCACCTGAAATGGTTTCCACTTCACAGGTGTGCCTTATCAGGGTTAATTAGTGGAATTTCTTGCTTTATCAATGGGGTTGGGACCATCAGTTGTGTTGTGCAGAAGTCAGGTTAATACACAGCCGACAGCCCTATTGGACAACTGTTAAAATTCATATTATGGCAAGAACCAATCAGCTAACTAAAGAAAAACGAGTGGCCATCATTACTTTAAGAAATGAAGGTCAGTCAGTCCGGAAAATTGCAAAAACTTTAAATGTGTCCCCAAGTGGAGTCGCAAAAACCATCAAGCGCTACAACGAAACTGGCACACATGAGGACCGACCCAGGAAAGGAAGACCAAGAGTCACCTCTGCTTCTGAGGATAAGTTCATCCGAGTCACCAGCCTCAGAAATCGCAAGTTAACAGCAGCTCAGATCAGAGACCAGATGAATGCCACACAGAGTTCTAGCAGCAGACCCATCTCTAGAACAACTGTTAAGAGGAGACTGTGCGAATCAGGCCTTCATGGTCAAATAGTTGCTAGGAAACCACTGCTAAGGAGAGGCAACAAGCAGAAGAGATTTGTTTGGGCCAAGAAACACAAGGAATGGACATTAGACCAGTGGAAATCTGTGCTTTGGTCTGATGAGTCCAAATTTGAGATCTTTGGTTCCAACCGCTGTGTCTTTGTGAGACGCAGAAAAGGTGAACGGATGGATTCCACATGCCTGGTTCCCACTGTGAAGCATGGAGGAGGAGGTGTGATGGTGTGGGGGTGTTTTGCTGGTGACACTGTTGGGGATTTATTCAAAATTGAAGGCACACTGAACCAGGATGGCTACCACAGCATCCTGAAGCGACATGCCATCCCATCCGGTTTGCGTTTAGTTGGACGATCATTTATTTTTCAACAGGACAATGACCCCAAACACACCTCCAGGCTGTGTAAGGGCTATTTGACCAAGAAGGAGAGTGATGGAGTGCGGCGGCAGATGACCTGGCCTCCACAGTCACCGGACCTGAACCCAATCGAGATGGTTTGGGGTGAGCTGGACCGCAGAGTGAAGGCAAAGGGGCCAACAAGTGCTAAACACCTCTGGGAACTCCTTCAAGACTGTTGGAAAACCATTTCAGGTGACTACCTCTTGAAGCTCATGGAGAGAATGCCAAAAGTGTGCAAAGCAGTAATCAGAGCAAAGGGTGGCTATTTTGAAGAAACTAGAATATAAAAAATGTTTTCAGTTATTTCACCTTTTTTTGTTAAGTACATAACTCCACATGTGTTCATTCATAGTTTTGATGCCTTCAGTGAGAATCTACAATGTAAATAGTCATGAAAGAAAACGCATTGAATGAGAAGGTGTGTCCAAACTTTTGGCCTGTACTGTATATACATACATACACACATATATATATCTTCAAGAGGTAGAGAACAAGTAATGGAAACTGTCAAATACTGCAAATATTACTAAGTGCTGCCATACAGGGTCAGTTTTCTCAGCCATCAGGGGATTGCTTAACAAAGGAAAAACAAAAACACAAATTCAGTTTATTTTGGTCTAGTGCCTTTGTGTTAAACTCATTCTATGGACTTTTTTCACGGCAGACATTTTGACTTGACATCCTAGCAAAACCACAGGTGAAACTGATAGCACTGACGACGGCTCAGTTCCATTAAGAATGCCAGCGAGCTGCTCCAGCACATTATATGGGTGCATCATGGTAACAGTAGTGTACAAGGCACAAAAGGCTGTCATCAACATCTCCAAAACAGCCCTGATGATAAATTGTTTGCTGGTAGATACTATTACAAGTCAAATAGATTAGTTAAAAAATCTTAAATAGATCTGGTTATCACAACAAAATGTAAAATAAAATAGGCTGTTTGGTTAATTAGGTTCACTGTCAACTCATCTTTAATGCTTTTAATGTTCATGTTCATGTAGCCATTGTAAAAAAGAAAACGATCAACCATAAGAAATAGTCATTGAAATGCAGTCTTTAATTTATAAAAGAAGAGTGTCATAGTTTCCCTTTTTTCTACATAAAATAACCTTGTTTAGGCCTATTACGCAGCCTTCTATGCAAAGACAACAGATTAGCAAAGGAAACGTTGTCAAAGAAGCTGTGAGATGTATCCCGTATGTGTGCTGAAAATCAGCAGGTTTTTTTGTTCAGTGTTTTTATTAGTTATTTAAGTAATACCAAATACAGTTTGAGGTGCAGTTCAATAAAGTTCAACACAATCCCACCCATACACAAACATCCCCACCCTACTGCACCGCCACACATCCACTTCACAAGTCCAGTGGTGATATACAATTTATAAATACACAGAAAACACAAATAAGGTAAAAGTAGGGGGGAAAAAAGGAAGAAACAAAAAAAGAGGAGGGGTTATATCTGTACATTTGAAATATCTGAGGCATCTATCTTTTCTACCTGATTTAGAACTGGTTGCCATATAGTGTAAAACTTGAGGGCCCAGCCTCTTGTGGCATAACAGATTTTTTCTAAAGTCAGATGGTGCAGAAGTTCTCTGACCCATTGACTGAAAGTTGGAGGAGATCTGTCTTTCCATTTAAGCAATAAAAGTCTCCTAGCCAGGAGCGTAGCATAGGCTATCATGTCTTTGCTGTGTTGGTTGAGACAGAGATCCTGCGGGACTGTACCAAATATTGCAATTATGGCAAGAGGTTCTACGGGTCTTTCTAGCAAGTCAGAAAAAAATTTGAATATAGGTTGCCAGAAATCCATTCATTTTGGACAGAGCCAGTTAGGATTGGTCAGACAGTTAGGATCCATATTTGGGGTAATTCTTGCCAATCTCGCTTTAGACCAATGCAGTCTATGTACAATCTTGAATTGTATTACCTTATGTTTTACACAAATTGAGGATGAGTGTATCTTATCTAATGCAGAGTGCCATGTATCCTCACTAAGTTCTGTGCCCAATTCTTCCTCCCATTGTCTTTTTAGATGTGTCAGAGGTTCTAAATTGTGAGAGTTGAGTGACATGTAAATTTTGCCGATAAACCCTTTATGGTAGGAACTGAACTCCAAAACAGAGTCAGAAAATCAGCAGTTTGAATGAGAAAATAATGTCAATGTCAGTGCACCTTAAGCAACGCATTTCAACAACTTGCTTGAGTTTCTGCTCTAAAATTGGCATTATATGGTTACAATTTAATCCCGCGAGTGGTGCCCATGCATATTGACAAACTCACTGAGGCTAGCTCTCTAGCCTAGCTCTAGAATTAGCCTGTGTAAAATCTAGTTCGCAAGATAGCGATACAGTTGCAAGCATATTTAAAGACCACTCATTCGGCATTTGCATTTTTCATCCTCAAAGTTTAAGGCAACAATACAAATAAGTAACCAATTAAAAATACAGTTCTCTGACGGATCAAAACTTAAGCCTTACCGTTCTCTCCCAGGAGCTGTGTTGTTTATTTGGCCACTGTCCAATACTCCAGCTGTAGTGATGTGTTGGTCGCGAATGAAACGGCTCTTTGAAGTGAACGATGGGAGCCGGCTCCTCATTGGGACCTAGCCACCGAGCGTTAAGTAAGTAATTTAAGTACTGCCTCTACATCTGATTGCCTTGCATGCTTTTCCCTCCCCTATCAGCCGGACGATATATCGGTCGATATCTACTTGAAAGGCCTGGACATAAACAGGATACCTTTAAATTCTGTTTGCTTTGTGATGAACACCATTTCTTTCAACCATGATGGTCTCTTACACATACACGTCTATATGTATAAGAGAGGATCCTTTTGAAAGTGTTCGGCTGTGTTTGTTTGAGGATTTAAGAGTTAGATTCATGCTAACTGTGTCCTCCATTTTGTTTACCTGCTATAATGACTGTTGTAAGAGCTTATGGGCCTCGCTGGGCCTCTGTCCCCTGTGCTGCACATCTTACCTACTGAATGTAATAAAAACCTCTTACAGTTGTGCCATTATGCAAATGGGAATTTGAATGTGCATCCATATTAGGATACTATATGGGCAACACAACATTTACAAGTCTAGTGCACCAAGTGATTGTGTGATGGTTTCAGCAGAGCATACTACCCCCTAAAATATAGATTCCAGATCAAATTGAGGCTGTAAGTCTGTCAGTTTGACATCTACAGGCAAGAAACTCTTACAGGTATGGGGAGAACATGCACGCTCACAGAAAGAACACAACCAGCCTGTGGATGTAAACCAACAACCTCCTTGTTGTGAGGTGACAGTGCTAACCACTAAGCCACAGGGTTAGGTGTTCATACTTGAACGATACCAGTGTTTTTCTGGTGCCTTGAATTTCATACCTTTACCCAATGGTACCTTTTTTTGATACTTTACTTTCTCTGTAATTACAAAAATGTAATATTTAAATGCAGTTCTGCTCCTCTGCTCTTCTCTAATGACACATAGAGCTAATCTTCTGTCTCTGTCTGTTTGTCTGCTTGTGTGTGTGTGTGTGTCTAACAGTGATACTAGGCTTTGATAAAATAACACAGAACTATAGGTGCAGATCAGCGCTGCAGTTTTGGCTACCTGGGAGGCCAACATAGTGGCCAGCGCAGTGATCTGGGAAGGTAATAGAGCTGCCAAAGGGACAGCTGGCTTTCCATTGCTTACGCCTCCTGTCTGTGGAACCAAGGGGCTCTGCTGAGATTTGAAACTATTGCGGCAGATCAGCGCTGCAGCAATAGTTTTGGCTAGCTGGGAAGGAAGTGGCTAGCGAAGTGGCCAACAGAGTGGCCAACAGAGTGGCCAACGGAGCGGCCAGTGCAGTGATCTGGGAAGGTGATAAAGCAGCCAAAGGGGCAGGCTTCCCGGTGCTTCCAACTCCTGTCCGAAGTGGAACCAAGGGGCTCTGCTGAGATCAGAAACTATCGCTGCAGATCAGCGCTGCAGCAATAGTTTTGGCTAGCTGGGAAGCCAACAGAGCAGCCAGTGGAGTGGCCAAAGGAGCAGCCAAAGGAGCAGCCAAAGGAGCGAACTGGGAAGGTGAAAGAGCAGCCAAATGGGGCAGCAGGCTTCCTTGTGCTTCCGCCTCCTGTCTGAAGTAAAACCAAGGGGCTCTGCAGAGCTCTGTTGCTGGCCTTGGTTCTCCATGGCTCGCTTCTAGACTTCCCCTTCTTGTCTAAACCCGCCGTTCTCACACAGATGTGCTCCCAGGTACCAACATTTGGCACCAATGGCTTTGACATGAATCCATATTCGTTAGTATCTTCATAATTTGGTCAGTACCGTTAAAACTACAAAGTTCGGTACCCAACCCTACGAAGCCACAGTGCCAAAAACCTCATCATCTCTAATTCCACTTGTCTGGATCTCCTCATTGACAACTCTCATCAAAATCTGTAAATAATACAACAGAAACTGTTTTCTTACCAAGTGTAAGACTAGAAAATACCAGTCTTACAAATCTGAGTCAAACCGAGTATATGTATGTTCTCATTTTGGATACATAACATGAGAAAAATACGTAAAAAACAATAAGAATAAATATGTAAAAATAAGACTCAACATTTTTTCCTGTACAGCTGATGCCTAGAAAAACAACATGAATTTCATGTATCTTGGAGGCAAGGGAAACAAAGGTAAAATACAATCACACACACAATACACATTACACACACACCTGTGTGCTTGGGTCTTTGCTCCTTTGGGCTGACAGGACGGCTACAGCCATAAAGTAGTCTGATGATTCCAGGATGTCTTTCCTCGCCATGGCTGTGCTGCTACGGAGAGACACAAGAAAGACAGAGAGAGGACTTTAAGTTTGAGATCTTTCTCGGAGATCACAAAGCACTGCAGCAATTTCTGTCTCAAGAGAAATAGAAATATTTAGAAAAAAATATTTATTTGTAATTGATTCACTATATTATGTATTCCCCTTTAGACATGTGGGGGTTACTTTAGACTGATGTCACACAGAGAGCTTTGTTTTTTGCTGTCTCTGTTTGTTGTGTGTTTCAATAACCCAATGATGATTGAGCAGGAACTCTCTCTGTTTACACACCTATCCAGGTTCCTGTTTTAATTCAACTTGTATTACCAGTTGTAAAATATTAAGGAGTGGCAACAAGATCCTCGCAAACACAGTCACTTTAAACTACCAGAATTATATTCTGAGAAGAAGCTTAATGTGCATAATCCTCAGTAAAAGCTCCAACATGATGAGTTTACAGTCTGTCTCTCTTACAAGCACCAGGGGAACAGGTTGTAGTTTAATTTACTGAAATCTCCTCTCTGTCTAAGAAGTATGTTTTAGCTTTATTTCAGCTGCTTGATTTTGGCAGCACGCCTAGTGTGTCTATGACCTCTGATTTATCTGTATGTGAAACACACATTTCACTTTGATACAAGTAACAGAAAAGACATACATCGTTACTTTTGAAAAGTTATAACTGAAAATTTTGGAGTTTTTACCTTTGAACTTATATCAAAATTGTCATCAATGACCGTTCTCAGCCAGCAAATCACATAATTGATGTGTCACCATGAGTGCGCACTAGAGGTTTGCTTATTTGTCAAAGGTATGCTGTAACAAAAAGCAGTGATGAAATACAACTGATCACATTTACTCAAATACTGTAGCGTTTCCATTGTATGCTACTTATCACATTTTCACAGGCACTATCTGCACTTTTAAAGATTAAAATATAAAACATTTGGTCATCATATACAGCTGCATGCAAAAGTTTGGGTACCCCTGAGACAGTTATCGGCTGATTGACAGATCAGCTGATAAAGACGCGTCACAACCACCACCCAAGCCGTTCAAGACATACTCAAGTTCGGCAGTTCGGACTTGTGGACTAGGCAAGTCAACGCGAGAGTCTTCCCAAGAACGGGTGGACGGGAGTACAGTCATTTCTGCTTTTGGAACAGCAGCGTACTTGATGATGTCACCACCTCCGCTCGCCTCGGCTGTTGTACTGTGTTGTGTAGCCTACATGCATTTAGAATAAAACAATATAAACACAGCCCTGCGGCTTTTCTTTGTCATTGTAAGAAATTAATATGTATATGTTTTTAACGTTTCAGCATATATAACTGACATACTAAAACATATAAATAGCCAAAATATTTTCATAAAATTTATTTTAAAACCTTTTCCCCACAGCTGGCTTCTGATTATAATGAAAAGTCAAGTGCGGGGAGGGGGTTGTGGAGAGTTGGTGGTTATTGTGATCGTGAGCATTGGCGAGATGGAAATCAAAAATCAATAACGGATCGGAGAAGGCGTCTTGGCGCAATTACTGCAGCAGGACTGCTGTACCTGCAGGCTGAGGAGGAGGCTGCCCAGTTGAGGAGGCAGATCTCAGGAAGACAGTGGAGAATGAGGCAGAGAATGAAGCGGAGAATGAGGATGAGGATGAGACGTGCGATGCTTGCATGTCTGTTCGACATGTTTGTCCAGTTGTGGACAAAGTACCCAGGAATATCACAACAAAGAACAAAAACTCAGTCACAAGTAAAAGTGCTGCATACCAAATCTGACTTGAGTAAAAGTATCTGGGTATTGTCAGCAAAATGTAGGCCTATATGAAAAGTTCAAAGTATACTCATGATGCAGAGTGACCCAATTTCAAGTGCTGTGATCATCATATACATGAATATGTATTGAGTATTAATTGATCAACGTCGGCTACATGTGAGCAGCATTTAAATGTTGTCATGGTAGAACTAATTTTAACACCTTTCACTGGTGTACTAGTCTAATCTATAACAACACACAGCAACTTGTAAATATGAAACAACAACATATAAAACAAACTATCTGAAAAGTAACTATAGCTATCAAATAAATGTAGCTTGAGTAGAATGTACAGTATTTCCCTCTAAGTAAATGGAAATACCCAAAGTACATCAAATTTATACTTAAGTACAGTAGCTACTTGAGTAAATATACTTAGTTACTGTCCATCACTGCATTTGTCTCACCATTATGCTTTCTGTCTACATTTTTATGGAGACTTGACAGTTTACTCGGTACACCTAGAAAAAACAACAGCAGTTTAATATTGTATTAAGTCTGACATTTTATTGAAGTGTTGAGTTGTAGATTGTGGTGCTGTTGAACTGTACTGGATTACACTGACAGCAGTTTCTCATTTAGTCTGTCCTCACCAATATAAATGGATCAAACAGGTCAGATGTGAAGAGGAAATTTTTATTCAGCCACACTTCAGACATCAGGTATACAATTCATATCAGATAATCAATATTTAAAATGCTGTTAAATAAATACTAAAATAAATACAATTAATCTTTAAATACAATAAATAAATTACAATAAATTCTTAAAATCATTATTGAATGGTAAAAACACATAGGCCTAAATAAGCAAAAGAATGCAAAGAACAATAACATGTTACAACATTTAATAATAGGCTATAAGAACATATCTTATACTGAGACAGAATGTTGCCCATTAGACATACCTCAAACGAATTACATTTCATATTTAACCACTACAGAGATATCAGCCACGAATTTCAAAAGGACTACCCGAGAGAGGCTGCTCTCTGGGGCAGCCTGAGCGCTCATACACACGTTTATTATCTATGAGCGCTGACACCGCTGTCATCTAGCGGACCTCAGTCACATTCAACTGGGCTCTATAGCTATTAAAACATCGACCACGGGTCTGACGTTTAAACTACGCATAAAAACACTACGTTCTGTGACAAAACAACAGTAGCCTAACATATCGGTGATTATGGCTTACAATTGTGCGCCTTTCCCTCACTTGTCATTTTCCGATGGTTGTTGTGAAATGCATGCTGGGATACCTTGCTGTCTGAAGTCCACACAAGCAAAGAGCATGGGTACCAAGAGGCGAAGCTCAATAGAACGCCCCATAGCAACAGATTCGCCCATGGTTTTGTCCTACCACCGCCATTTTGGACTGTCAGCAGACCGCAGCAGACCCGCTTGCATACAAAAACACACAGACAAACTGAATTATATCGCTATTAATTATGCTTACAGTGCTACTCACCTCGTGATAGCTTGGTCACAGCTGCTTTTTCACGTTTTTGTAAAGCAAAATATAGACTTTACTTACTTTAAAAACGAAGAAAAACGGCCTAGATGGCATCTCTACATATTACATCTACTTATGAGAAGATTAATTTAATTAGCCTACTCCTTCAAAATCACCCCATAAGCCAATCTACCAAAAAAAAAAAAAAATCAAAAAAAAAAAAATCAATATTTTAACTAGAAACACATTAATGGCGACGTCACATAGTCAGGAATAAAGATTTATTTACAGTTTGTACAGTAATAATAATAATAATAATAATAATAATAATATATAGGCTATTTTAATATGATATATTTTAATTCTAAAGCAGTAATCAGTTCTGATATAAATGGTCCAAGAGGCCATATATATATATATATATATATACATATATATATATATATATGTATATATATATATATATATATATATATACACACACATATACATACATATATATATATATATATATATATATATATATATATGTACATACATAGCCTACAAGTGTTATCTTCCCTCCAAAACTGGCATATTAAATTGATATTAAAACACTTTAAAACTTACACCTCAGGAGTTCTTACCTGTCGGGATCCTTCGGGAAACGGTGGAAGGCCAGGTGCGGGGTGTTCCACTGATAGTTGTTGCAGTTAATTGCACCACACTGTTTTCTTTTACTTTTTTTCTCCTCTCTCCTTGACATCTTGCATGTTGTCTGGGCGCAACACAGTCCAAGCTCAACAGTCCAAAATGGCGGCAGCGCTACCGCAGCGCCCCTACTGGCTGTTGGCAAAAATTCAACGGAGCTTCGCCTCTTGGTATCCATGCTCTGACACAAGTCTGCTCCAATGCATCCCCGGTGAAATGGGTGTGGCGAGAACACATCCGGGAATTTGGACTGAACTTGGCTAGATGTGAACTTTGAACTGGAACAGTACTTGGGCTGTGACTAATGACGTGTCACAAGTCCACAAGAACACAAGTCGGCACAAGAACGCATATTGATAAACGCCTCAAGTGACACTCCTGAGGAAGGCGGAGGTTTCCGCCGAAACATGTCAAGGTATGTAACATCCTAACATGTCTGAGATAAAAGAACAACTAGTCATTATCAGAAACTAAAGACATAATGAACACCATTGAACTATTACACAAAACATTTGGTCATATGTAAACATGATGATATATTACAGATTAAACTACCAACTAGTAAATAGTTTTTGTTTCATTTTTTCCCTGTAAGCCCTACAGCTGAGCTATAAATACATATAATTGTGCACTGAATAATACAGTAGCTACAATAAATGGCAACAAGAGGGGGCAATTTTCTGCACATTATTATTATTTTTTTTAAACCTGTAATACTTTACATTTTGATGATAGTAGCCTACTTCTGTAGCAGGGCTGCCAACTTGAAAAAAGAACCTTGGAGTGAGATTTGGTGGGGGATTGGTATGTTTTCCCCTGCATTCTGGTGGTTTGTGGATTAATAACTCTACTGTCAGTTACAATGTGCCTTTTTTTGTAGAGCACAAATTTCTTGTAGAATTTTAAATTCTTTGGAATACATCTTACCCGTTCTCAGTGCTGTTGGCCATGCAGAAAAAGTCTTGATCCACAGTGCTTATCTTTCGCCTGTTAATAGGTTGATATCACAGGTGATTATGTTTTAGTTCCCCATTTATTTCCTTAATATGGCGATTAAAATTATATACATACAACAAGAGTGTGAGTTGAAAGGGCCAAGTTTGTTTTTTTGTTTTGTTTTGTTTTTTGTTGTTGAAAATATTACTTCAGAGAGAGTTTTCATGTAGGGCTCATTGTGGAGTGTTAATACAGAGTGGTGTTGCTCCTTTCACTCAATAAAGAAGCCAATTTCTTTGCTGACAAGAACTAAGTTTTGCGTTGGATACTACCCAGTTTAATGAGAGTTTAGACATGACGTGGCTGAGCAAAAGAGAGTCTATGTATGACAAACATCATATGGAAAATGTAAGAAATTGGGTGACAGAATGATAAACAGGTAAGCAGGTTTATTTAGGCTGGTGCTTTAAATATGAGAAACTTAAATACTGAAAGCCAACTTAACAAACACTGTGGGGAAAAACACACGACACCATGGTATGCTACCTGCCCGGTAACTTTACATTTCTCGGTAGATGTTTGCGCCTCTCATGTTAAATGTAGACAAAAGTTAAAAGTAGTTACCTCTTTGGTTGATCAGGCGTTGGCTGCTGATTTTTTTCCATAATCTTCCAACTGATGGACACTCTGGAGATTGTTCTGCTCTTCTCTGGACTGTGTGTGGCAGTGATACACCTGAATTTAATCTCTTATATGTCTTCACTCTGTATGAAACTCCGGTGATGGTGGGATGTATCAGATCCGTCAAATCAGCTGAAGCCTGCACTGTCCAATCAATAACTCATATCCAATCAGAGGGTGTGTCGGTTGGTAAAAGACGTTTGTGATGATCAGCTGCCAGGAGGCTTTATTAACAGCTATGGAAAGTTTTAATGGAGTTTGTGTCTGCACACACATAATGTTATATGTAAATATATAATGATACAGATACAGACAGGCCTACAGTTATCAGTAACAGAGCAGCAGTGTTTTCTCTCTGTCTAACAATCACCTGCACATGAACAACAACCTGCTTTCTGTAGCCTATTTATAATCTGTCCTGCTCAGAGTCACACTATGTGTTTATGATTTATTCCGTATTATTACTATTATTATTATTATCATTGTTTGTGAGTTCATTATTTAATAACCCAGAATACGATCACGATGTCTTTGAACACTGGAAATAATTTATTAGGCCAAATGTCGATTACCGGGTCAAGTGATCAAGAATAGAGGACAGAGGAGTCAAGGAGGGATATTGGGATGAACCCACAGAGGCGGGCTGTTCTTCTTTCTCAGTTTTATAGACGGTTGGTACATTAGCGCCATCTACTGACTAACTACAGTATGAATCAGAGACAGCTTGCTCTCATAAGCCCCTTTTACACTGCCAGATTTTCCGTGAATGTTGGGCCATTTTGCCTGCAAGCTGCGAGCGTTTAGACACACAGAGCCGGATTGGCGAGTGGATCCGATATGGAGATAGATTTGTTTCATAATTATGTGTGTGAACAGATCGACAATCTGTGTGTAAATGTGTAATCTGTAAATATAAAACACCTTCCACAATACAAAAAAAGATTTGTAAACTCACAAAAATATTTTGCATGTATAAAACGGATCTGCAAATACAAACACAAACACATTCCACAAATAAATAAAGAATAAAAAAAGCCTAGCCTAGTGGGCAGCTGGCTCGCGGGCTCGCGGGCTGCCTGCTAGGCTAAAACATCACTTCATGTTAAAGTGGGAAGAAGCAGCGGGTTTATCGGGCAGCTGAGTGAAGCTGGGTGAAGTGGAGGCTGCGGAGGAAACACTGGGATGGGTTAATGTCCGGAGCTTGAGCAGCCCGCGAGCCCGCCAGGCTGCCCGCTAGGCTAAAACATTGCTCTCACTCATGGAGAAGAGTAGGAGCGTTAGCGTTAGCTCCCTGTATTAGCTGGGATCTGGCGATGGCTCTAGCCGAGTTGGCTAGAGCCCGCCAGGCTGCCCGCCTGGCTCACGGGCTGCTCAAGCTCCGGACATTAACTCACCCCGGTGTTTCGTCCGCAGCCTCCACTTCACCCAGCTTCACTCAGCTGCCCGATAAACCCGCTGCTTCTTCCCACTTTAACCTGAAGCGATGTTTTACAAATATATTACAAAAATGTAGCCTTGCGGGCTGCCCGCAAGGCTACATTTTACAATGCTAATTGAAAATGTTAGCTGGGCTGCCGGGCTAACTTACTCACCTCACACAACCGTAACGCCTGACCCACTGCTGGGACCGAGCCGCTAATAACTCAAGCTCCAGACATTAACCCATCCCGGTGTTTCCTCCGCAGCCTCCACTTCACCCAGCTTCACTCAGCTGCCCAATAAACCCGCTGCTTCTTCCCACATTAACCTGAATAACAAACCAGGGCTCGGTGCTCCGGTTGGATCCAAACAGACAGCCGGGGCTAGTTGGGAAGCTAGCGGAGGCTAACTGGCTGTGCTTCCCTCCGGTCATGCTGCGGCTAACGCCTTGCCAGCCACTCCCAGCTAGCTCCAGATTGTTATTGAGGTTAAAATGGGAGAGGCAGCCGATCTGTGGGGCAGCTGAGTGAAGTGGAGCCTGAGGAGGAAGCCCCGGTTAGCCCCGGTTTCGTTCCACTCTGCCATTTCGCTTCGAAAATATGCGCTGCCATTGCTCACTGGCTGTAGCTTTTTATAGGGAGGGAGGGCCAAGGGCTCCAAGAGGGGGTGGGGTGGGGATTCACATGAACGTACATGAACGTGCAGCCGGACCGGCTTGTAAACAATGGGCTGGAGATCAACACAGAGAGAGGGTGTGTGAGGTCATGCTATACTCCTGATGAAATTACACCTCTAGTTCTTCACATAGCAATTTTTTAATGCCTTCAATCTAGAAATGATGAATTTTGCTAATTGCTCCTTTAAGTAGCTGTCCATTAGTCACTCGCTCTACAGCAGGAGACAGCACTTTTTTTTTTTTTTTTTTTTTACAAACGACACATTTGCAAGTCACTTGTGGTCCATTCATTTTGGACTTGCAACCCACTTTTGGACCACGACCCACCAGTTGGGAACCGCTGCTTTAGACCACATGCTACAGATAGCTTGAATAGGGCCCTGAGTGTGTGTGTGTCCAGGAGGTCCCAAGGTCTAGTTGTGAACTGAGTGTTTTTGTCAGAAAGTCAGAATCTACGGATACCTCGACTTTGAGGAGAAAACCAGAAATGGAAATGGTTTTCAATCAGTTTACAAAACTGATCCTCAGTAGGCCGACACATTGCCGAATATCTGTTTGGGAACAAGAAACATATTTACTTTAGTTGTTTGTTTTTTTTATCTCAGACATGTATCAGGATGTTACATACCTTGACATGTTTCGGTGAAAACTTTCTCAGAAGCGTCACTTGGTGGTGGTTGTAACGTGTCTTTATCAGCTGATCTGTCAGTCAGCTGATATTAGGGAGGCGTGACCATCCTGTCAGTTTTGACATCATTTTCTCACCTTTGTGACATTGAGAGACCCCGGAAGTTGATTCAGTTGACAGTAGCATTTTTGGTCTGGTGTACACAGCTGACAACACACCTAGGCAGGCTCTGCAAAGGCACAAGTCACATTGTAAACTACATAATGCTGCTCTTATTTTCTCAATAAATGCACTTTCTGGCATGGAGAGTGGCACCACAGTCTTCTTTATCAGTAAAGATAGATTGATAATCCTGCTGTTGAGGAAAGGAGAAAACCAGAAATGGTTCCCTTTTCAAGACTTTTTTATCAGTTTACAAAACTCAGACAAGTCACTAAAAACAGAGCTTTTTATTATTTCTTTTTAATTTTTAGAAATGATGTAATGCCAGCCAGAAGCAGGCTAATCATAGAGTGACAAAGAACTGAACACCAAAATCTTTCTTTCTCCCCAAATCTACTCAAAATTCATCAGGTTGTCATTTGTGCTCCAATACTTCCATCTAGTGGGCACTTAGGCGAACACACCACTTTAAATGAAAGTGTCAAATATGATCTTGCAAACAAGCTACATTTTTTCTTAGCCTACAAATAATAAAAACAGTTTTAAAAAATCAGATTTTTAATAATGTCACCATAAACAATAAGTTCCTCAGCCCAGTTTAATATGTCTTAACAATTCATACAGGTAAACTGAGTGGGTAGTTGTTTTCTGTCTTGCAACAATTGTATATAAGGATTCCCCTCAGAAACTGATGAAGTGCTGACACTGTTTATTTTTAACTCATTAAAACCTAAAAAATCCAACTTATAAATACAAAAGCAGAACTATACAGTATGTTTTGATCCCATTTGTGTTCCATATCGTTAAGCCTTAGTGGGGATATTGGGATTGGGCCTCCTCTCAAAATAAGGGACTGTTCTTTACTTAACCTGCTACAGGGTTAGCTGGAGTGCAGCTTTGTTTTATTTTATTTTATTAATGTATTTTGACCATCCTCAAAATATTTTCCTTGAGCTTCCCTAAGTGACTGGTGAAAAATGCATGACCCTCCCTCCACCATTCCTTGAAAGTTAAAAGTTAAAGACAAAATCCAAGAATTGAAAAAAAAAAAAGAAAAAAAAAAAGCCTTAGTTCTTCGCTCTCGTCCTGCATGCTCACAAAACTCTAAATGAGACATAGAATAAAGTGATTGTGATGAAATATCACAATTTTAAGCTCAGATTTGGTAATTGTTTTTCTTTTTCCTGACAGAAGCGTTTGGTAGTATGTGATGTGTCTACGGACCATCAAAAAATTGAAAATCCAGCCTTAATTTCTGTTTCTACAGTTTCTGGCGAAGATAAATGGTGTCATTTTGGTGACTGGTGATTTGATTTGGTGATTTTAAAAAAAGACATGCCTTTGAATGTCATGTTTTGTTTGAAAATCTGCGGTAAGATGAATACATAATACAAGCATTTATATTTGTGTGACCCTCCTCTAAGCCAAAATAAAAAAAAAAACCTAAGTTCCTAACCAGTACTTTAAATATGGGGGCGTTGGTAGCATAGTGGATAGTGCCGGCGCCCCATGTACAGAGGCGATGCCTTGCTGCAGTGGTCGCAGGTTTGACTCCAGCCTGCAACCATTTCTGCATGTCACCCCCCACTCTCTCTCTCTCCCCCTTTCAGTCTGTCCTATACAATAAAGGCAAAAAAGCCCAAAAAATAATCTTAAATATGATTTGACACATCTCCCCTTTTTGCACCACCCCCTCCCCCCCTCAGTAATTACGAACAGTCCCTTAGCACACTGGTCATTATTATTATTATTACTATTATCACAGTAAAGGAGGGGTGCCAGAGAATAGGGGGTATTTTATTCCTGAGTAGGCCTGCCAGGCAGTCTGAAACTACTTTCTCACAGTAACTAACATACTCCACTCCACTACTGTTAGAAGTTAAGGTTAGACTTAGTAATGCCATGGTTGTGACTGGAGGTTTCGTCCTAGTTAATGAATCAGATCATAGAAATAAAATGAGAGTCAGAACCTTGATTTACATAAATTTAGAACCAACTGGGCAGGGTTAAAGCTGAGCTGCCACCACCTTAAACCGGTTTGGCCCGATGTCAGAGACCTGAGAAAACACACACACACACACTACCATGATGTATGAGGAAATATGAGTACTTTATTGATGAATTCATAACGCTGCAGCAGCTTCTTTGTGCAAAGGGTCTAAAATGGGCCCAACTTTAACCCATCCCCCTGCAACAAATCCACCCCACCAGCTAACCAGCAGCCTTCAACACCACAGCACACCAAGTCACTTCAAATAAGGAGACAAACCATGACTCTCAATCAAGCGGGCCCACGCATGAAACACCACAGCAGGTTAAGTACTCAAAACCCCATGCAGAGTTTCACTTTGAATAGGCCATGTGATCAGACTGGGTGGGACTTGTTACTCTGACTACCAGCTAACCTCCTCCCAGCTGCCATACAGATGTGCCATCCTGAAGGAGCTGGACTACCTGTGCAACCTCATAGGGCTGCAGGCACCACCTCATGCAAGCTGTCATGACGGGGACACTTGCAGAGCACAAAACTAGAGAGGAATCAGTCAGGAAGGATGGGGAGAGGACAGCTGTCTGTGGCCACCACATGTGCTCCTGTTTTTGGGTTGTCTTGCTTTTGTCTCTGCATTGCACCTGTTGTCACTTTGATTTGCACCAAAGCAGCTGAAACTGACAGTTTGATATCCTTGAAGTTTGACCGACTTGGTGTTATACTGCGACCATTAAGTGTTATCTTAATCAATTTGAACAGTGTATATTAAGGCTCAAATTAATCATCCCATGAGTATCATGACATAAAAAACACGTGGGCCCACAACAGACACTGTGCGTACAATGTTTTTAAAATGAAGATTTAATTATTTTACTGCGTAATTCACTTCTTGCATTTACTGCAGCACTTCTGAACAAGTCTGAAAAGGCGGAGAGGGACTTACATTATCATCATTATTATTATTATTATTATTATTATTGTTATGAATATTAAACTGTATGCTGATGTGGTCTGAGGGTATTCAGATATTTCACTCAATTAATCAGAGCAATACTGCAGTGTAAAAATACTTGGTCACAAATAAAAGTCTTGCATTTGAAATCTTTCATGGTAAAAGTACTCATACTGCAGAGCCTCATAATATTATATTTTATTACTGGATTATAGTTAGTGAAGCATTTATGTGTTTGACACTTTAATTATGCAGCTGGTAAAGGTGGATCTGGTTTCAACTGGTGATGACCTGCCTGAGGAACTCCGGCTTGCTTCAGTATCCTCTTTTAAATCACTTCTAAAGACTTATATATGTGTTGTTGGGTTTTTGTTTTTTTTTTCATTTTAAATTGGTTTTGGAATTTTTCTGTGTTGTACTTCTGGTTTTTGATTTTCCAGTGTTTTTACAAGGTGATTGATTATTGTTTTATTGTGATATACAAATGTATTTTATTAACATATATTTTGATAATTTATTGTATTAACCTGATTCTACTGACTAATTTCTAATTTAATAAAGTGAAAAGTACAGTCCAATATTTGCCTCTGGGATGTAATAAAAAATTATTTAAATACACAGTACTTCAGTAGCCTATATACACTTGCTTATATATCACCACTGAAAACTTTTGACACTTAATTATGAGAAATACTAAACAGAGCTTTTTTTTTTTCAAATGCAACTATAGAGAATTAGTAAGTTAGTAAGTTACATAAAAAGTAATACATTAGCAATATGTTAGCCTGTAACAGATGTAAGGTAGCTCACAGGGATGCAGTTACATAAGGCATAAATTAATCTGGAAGATCACACTGAACTGTCTGCTCTCCAGAGGAAGTGGGTGGCTCTTAAAAGAGCCGTTGGGTTGGTTTCCATTCAACAGTTGAGCCGTTTACTTGGAGCTGGTGTACTTGGTCACAGCCTTGGTGCCTTCAGACACTGCGTGCTTGGCCAACTCCCCGGGGAGCAGGAGGCGCACTGCGGTCTGGATCTCCCTGGAGCTGATGGTGGAGCGCTTGTTGTACTGAGCCAGACGAGACGCCTCACCTGCGATACGCTCAAAGATGTCGCTCACGAAGGAGTTCATGATGCCCATGGCCTTGGACGAGATGCCGGTGTCAGGATGGACCTGCTTCAGCACCTTGTACACGTAAATGGCATAAGTCTCCTTCCTGGGCCTTCTCCTCTTGCTGCCTCCTTTGCTGGCACCCTTGGTCGGACCCTTCTTGGAGCCCTTCTTGGGGGCGGTCTTTGCTGGCTCAGGCATTTCTTCCTCTTCGATAGTCTCGAAATGATACAGTAGGGTGTGAGCGACTGTACTTACACACAACTCATGCAAATAAGACTGTGCGATCCCCCTCCTGTGATTGGTTGAGATGCTCACTGGAGGCGGAGTTGTCTCTGAGTAGGAGAACACTTTTTTGAAAACTGGCACGAGACAGTTTCTTCAGTTTGTGCTCAGCAGGAAGAAAAACCGCCTTAAATAACCGACAAAAGCACAATTAAAACAAGTATAGATAAAACAACGGTCAAACATGAAGGAGAAAAAACACTGAATTTTCTTTAAAAAAGAAATACTGATAGTTTTAGAAAAAATACATTGAGAAAGAAGCTTTAAGGTGCCTAAAAATGACAGAAGTTCTGACTTGGCCCTGAACATATCTCAGAACAAAGTCAGCCCCCTCACTCCAAACACACACAGAGAAAGTCATACATGCTCTTTTATCCGCCCACCTTGATTACTGTAATGCCTTGCTCACCTGCCTAAACACTCGTGCAACACATCAGCTCCTAATAATTCAAAATTCAGCAGCTAGATTTTGATTAAAGCAAAACCATCCCCATACATCACACCTCTTGGCTTCTAGTCTCTTTCAGAGTCCATTTTAAAGTTATTTTAATCACCTACAAGGCTCTCAATGATCTGGCACCGGAGTATATGACTTAGCTTCTCACACTGTACTGTCCAAACAGCCTCCTCAGGCCTGCTAGTCTGTCTATTACTACTATTATTAAAATATCTGGTGCAATATTTAGGCCTGCAGGAAATAGTCTGCTGATAATTCTTCCACAAACATCCTGCAGTTATTGTTTTCACTGTTTGGGACAATTGTAGTTTATCAGTTGGTCTGCCTTGTTATTGTAATACATTGAATATAATGTGAAATACACATTAAATATGTCAGGTAGTCAGGGGTCGTCAGTTCACTCATCATAGAATAGGGGTTCCACAAGGAAAATGGTTGGGAACCACTGCATTGCAATACTTACTCACAATTTTACCTATTAAATAAAGGCCTGTATTGTTTATCTCTGGACTCCTTTCATTTAATTAATTTTAATTCAGTTCAATTCAATTTAATTAATTTATTTTAATTTAATTTCATTTAATTTCAAAAAAGTTTATCTCTGGACTCCTTTCATAACAGACTTGCAAAGTGGGGCGACACCCCTGACTGAGCCCTGGTGGCTGAGGATCTGATCCCTGCTCAGTCTTTTAACTGAAAAGTTGTTCCTCAGACCCAGAAGATTAACCACCCGCTGTAGAGGAGGACGGGTTCCTTCTCCTCACATGCACACACAAAAAAACTATGGCTTTATGTGACTATATGCAACACCACACTTTCTTCTATTTAACTTATTTCACCCTTCTAGTCTTCATTATGTCATTCTGCATGTATTGCTTTCACCAAGAATATAGCGTTCAAACTTCCAAGACTTAAGAGGGTCATTTACACATGTAATGACTAATTACGTCAATAGATTTCATTTGGATTTGAATGATGTTTAGAGACAGATATTGCACCTAAGTGATGACTGTCCATAGTTTTGGAATGTGTGGTCTACTTTGAGGTTTGTATGTTGGTTATATAAATACTACCCTTATATTTTCCTGCCTGTCTTAATGGGATAATTTTATAGCCTACAAACAAAAAATGCCAAAGATACAGTAATGTGTTGGAGGGGCCCATGTCTTTATGGACATCTTAAAGATACTTGTAATAATAATAATAATGGCATTGTTCATACTTATTTTATATCTTTACATAGTTATGGTAATGCTGTAGTCAGTCATATAACGTTTTTAATTCTGTGCAAGAAAGGATAATGCAAAGTATACTATCAGAATCAGAATCAG